>NC_141160.1:36500884-37121339 GCF_053477565.2 Lygodium microphyllum | reverse complement strand
TTGCAGTTTCAGAAGAAGTATCTTCTGCCATGTCAATGTCTTCATCTTCTGCCTCTTCTTCTTCCTCTATGTCTTCATGCTCTTGAATTATATTCAAGTCTTCTAGCTCATATGTTGAACTTTCTTTTTGTTTGAAGAGCTTGATTCTTTTTCCAGCTATGGATATCTTCATGCTTATTCCATCCAATTCAGCCAATGAACATGTGGCACTGTCATGAATGACCTTTACCACTATGGGCCAAACTAATGCTTTACCATCTTCCTAGAAGCATTGCATTGATTGTCTAGGCTACTGTCATAGACAAGCACCCAGTCATTTTGTTGAATTGCTCTTGGTCGAAGTTGATGTCGCTTATCAAATCTTCTTCTGTTCTTTAGTTTTGCTGTCTTTAGCTTCTCAATAGTTGCTTGAACATCTTCAGGCCTTCTTTCTAGCTGCCATATGCGCAAAGTCAGCAACTCTTCTCTACTGATGCCTTCCTCCCAAGGTAGAAGAATCCATGTGAGAATAGATTCTTCAATTGGCATAATTGGTTGTTGTCCATGCATAAGTTCATCTGGCATATAGCCAATCACTAAACTGTGAGTAGTCCAGTCAGCCCATAATGCAAAAGGTAGCATTTTAAGTCATTCTTTGATCTTTCCTCTACAAGACTTTGCTAGAGCTTTGAGAATAGGTTGATGACCTCTCTCACTCTTTCCATTGCCTTCAGGGTTGTAGGATGATGTTAAAGCCAACTTAATACCTAATTGAGCAAAGAAGTTGCGTGCCTCATTAGCATCCAACTCTCCTCTATCTGTAGTTACTTTACCCACACAACCATATCTACAAAACACTTCTTCAAGCAAAAAACAACAAACAACTTGAGCGGATCCGGTTATTAAGGCTTTGCCTTCAACTTGATTGGTTAGATCCTCTCTTGCAAGCACCAAATACTGCATATTCCATATTCCTATAGGCATGGTTACAAGATCAATAACCCATCTATAATGTACAGACAAATGATAAGTTGGTTGTAACCCATATCGATGCTTGACCATAGAATACATTTGACACACATAACATGTTTCAACAAAATGTGCTATGTCCCAATACATGTTTTGCCACCAATATTTTTCTTTGACTTTACTAAAGGTTCCCCATATGCCTCTATGGCCAGCCCATAGGCTTTCATGAAATTCCTTCATTACCTGTTGTTGCAATCTTTTGTTACCTAAAACTCAGATAGGCGCTCCTTTCTTCTTCTTTGTGTACTTCCATAGATGTCCTTCTTTAAGAAAAAAGCCATAAGCTTTCCTCTTGATATGCTTGAACTCCTCATCAGTCCAATTCTCCTTCTTCTTCATTGTGCTCAAATATTGGCCGATCTTTAGCCAATCTTCTTCATAGTCTTCTTCAAGGAAATGAACTAGAGCTTAAGCAATGCAATGAGCATGCTGGCTTCTAGTTGACCATCCTGTTGTTTTCAGCTTTGGACTAGTATATGCAGTAACTGAAAATGTATTTTCAGTAGCCATGAAATGAAATTCATCAAGTATAGATTCTTCAGCTTCATCTTCGTCCATCAACCCTTCTTCATTGTCATATCTTGCATGTGATAGCATGTCAGCAACTGGATTCGCCTTTCCTGCAATATGCTTTAATTCGGGGTTGAGAGACTTAATATATACAATCCATCTTAGCATAGCAATGTCGGGTGTAGAGGAGTTGGCAATCATGCCCAAGAGTGGAAGACAATTAGTTTCTACCACTACGGTAAAGTATTCATGATCACACTTTAATGATGTTACAACTCCCCACAATTCCCTTTTTACTTGTGCATACCTTCTTTGACGTTCATTGAGAACTTTTGCTCCAAAATGAATTGCATACATGTTACCTTCAAGATCCTCTTGGCCAACAGCCCATCCTATCCCATTGGGACTTGTATCCACAGTAAGGATGATGGGTTGAGCATTTGAATAGTCAGCCCTTTTGAGAGTGGGGGGCTAAAATTAATAGCTTCTTTAATTTACACATAGTGAGAGTATGCTCTTTATTCCAAGAGAATCTTTGGTCTTTTTTTAATAATTGATAAAGATTTTCGGCTACATGAGCAAAATGTGGTATCCATATGAGATAGAATACACATGCGCCAAGAAATCTTATTACCTTTGAAACATTTGTGCATTTTTCTTGCATTTTGCTGATGGCATCTATCTTGATTGGAGAAGGTTTGTGTCCATAGGGGCCACTAGATGACCGACCACTAGGACTTTTTCTACTCCAAAAATCAACTAAGCTCCAGAAATTGACAAGTTGTAGATCTTGAATGAATCGTAAAGATCCATTTTTCTTAGGCATAATAAACCATCGGTTTGAGTAAGGTGCTGAAGAAGGTTCTAAAATCTTCATTTTGATCTTCTCATTTAGAAGTTTCAATAATTTGGGCAAATGCACCCTTGGAACGGGAATGGGCTTGAGATTCCAAGGCACATGTGGGATCGTAAAAATGACCATAGGAGCCACAATATTTGGATCCACATAGCCTATTTCACTTGGTTGAAATACAAAAGCTTTTCCATGTTTCATTAGCATTTGCATAAAAGAGTGTTTTTCAGCCGGCGAAAGGAAATAATTTTCACCTATTTTGAGCTCTTTTATACTTTCAGATGTGAACTTGTGACCAATGTTGGAAGGATCACGAAGATTTGGCTGATTTGCTACCCTATCAGTGAGCCCTTCACTTTCAAGAGGTAGTGGGACTACCACAGGTTTGACTTTCTTATCCACTGTCTTGTATTTTGTCTCCACTTGTGCTTTAGCCTTGTTGAGTAAACCATTGTCTTCCTGTTCAACAAATTCTTGAATTTTTTAATAAAAATCCAATGTACATACTTTTATGGACCGATTTTCTGCATGAGTAGCTGCATATATTTCAGCCAATGTGTCAATAGTAATCAGTCAAAAAAAAAAAGCCAGAAATATCTTCATTTTCAGCCATCATGTCATAAGTTTTCAGCTCCCTTTTTACATGACATAAATATTTTCTTTCAGCCTTAGTCATGGCCGAAAGAGACTTATAACAACCCATACTATTGGTTGCACATACATATAAATTTGCTAGAGACACAATTTTTGTTGCATGAGGAGATTCAATCTTTTTTCATGACACACTACCATAGCCTCCCTTTATAGTAGTGCAGCCCGAAAACCCTTTAATTCTCGGGCATTAGGAGGCACATGATAACCACACAGTCGATCTCTGTTTTGATGATGGTTAACACACACAGTAAGAAATTGGATAGCTCGTTCATTATCATTGGTTCGGATTTGAGCATAGGAAGAACCATCATCAAGAGCTTTTGTTTCCAAGCGGGCTTTAGAAATGTAAGGTTGCCCAAGAATGATAGGGTAACTATAAGAATCTTGAACAAAAAAGCGAAAATTGTCCTTTATGTCTCCAATAGTTACCTGCACATTAGGACATGCAGTATATAACTCTCCAGAAGAGTTGTTTGTAGCTCTCATTCGCTAACCTGTATCAACATCTATGGGCCATCCACCACTTTCATGGAGACTCCTTGCCATGACGTTTATCTCCGAGCCATGGTCTAAGAGTGCAATACATGGTGTTTCTTTTTCTCCAATTTTGACGACTGTCTCCGTTGTTGCTCTTGCCCAATGCATACGGGAGTAGTGACTGCTTGGAATGAACCGAGCTTCTTTTTCCTCATGCATGTGTTGTAGATGGCCTTCTTTTTGAGAGGTGGGTTGCCCAATTGGTTTGGACTAGCCGACCATTACATTTTCAGCTTTCACTTCTTTAATTTTTGCATTCATGTTTTCTTTATCTTCAGCTTCAATTGCTGCAATTAATTCTTTAACTGCTTCAAGTTGAATTCCTTGTGAAGTCAGCTTCTCTTCATCCTGCACAAAAATTCGAAGAACTTGCAAAAAAGCATGCACTGTTTCTTCAGCTTCATCACCAACATATTGTCTTTTCCTTTTGATTACATTACTAATTACATCATGGAATTCATGTTTGGCAATTTCAAGAATTTTGCCTAAGGTGAATTCAATTTTGCTTCCTAGAATTTGTTCTTCTAGGACTTGTTTGAGATAGGTTGTAGATTCTATGTTAAACTGCAATTTGTAGTATTGCTGCTTGCCTTTCTTCTTTCCTTTGGTCTTCTTTGTTTGTGGCACATCTTCCATCTCTTGATCTAGGGTTATATCTTCAACAAGCTTTGGTTGTTCAGACGTTCTTCTAGTTACCCATTTCCGAGGGCCAGAAGAGGAAGGCCCTAGTTCATCTTCTCTTCTTCTCTTTTCTTCAATTAAGACTTCTTTATGATTGACATCAGCCAAATGTTCAAAGGCAGAAAAATAATCTACCGATTCTTTACAACTAGTTGTTCCTCGAATACATTGACTAGCGTTAGCCAAATCTTCTTTGGCTGCTTTACCACGTTCCATTTGATCTAGTGCCTACATCCATACTTTAGATTGCACATTAGCTTTACATGCTTTCAAACTTGATTTAATTGGCTCAACTTGCAGCCCATAGGTACCTGCATCAATTGCTGCATAGGCATTCTTTATAGCTAAATCTTATAATTCTTTCTTCATTCCACCATTGCCAAAATTTGGCTCAAGTGGAAGACCAGTTTCAGCCGCATGAATTTTTCCATCTTTCCAAAAGACGAGCTTCTGTGCTTCAGCCTCACGGAAGGCAGAACACTCCCTCTTGTCATGTTGTTGGCTATCATATAAAATACAGCGCCTCTAAAAGCCTTCTCTCATGGGTCTTTGAGTTGATGCTCATCCTCGCTCTTCGACTTTGACATCCAGCTTCTCTACTTTGGAACTAATTTCTATAAGATTTAGATGAAGGTCACACATGCTTTTAATGAGTTCATCCATTACATCATTTTTAGAAGGAACAGAAGAAGAAAGAGTTGGTTGATTAGTTAAAGGAATAGGGGATTTTGAAGGTGGAACAAGCTCCATCAATGGAGTTGTTGAAGTTGAAGTAGAGCCCAATCTTAGTAGCATCCGCTCTCTTCGAGCAATCAAGTTAACTACATCAGTAACATTTGTCCATGCAGTCTTGACTCTTGATTCGGAGGTAGCATCTTCTAGGCGATTAGCAAGCTTCTCTTACAGAATGGGATCTGTAGCCATAAGGAATAATTCAATCTTTTGACCTTCCATACTTTGTTGGTCTTCAGCATCAAGTTGTCCAAATTTACTTTCAAACTCATGGTATAGATTTGTTGCAGCTAAACCTTTTGTTGGGTTTTTCAACCCATTCAGTGAAACTTTTCTTCATCATTAGGCCAGAGTCTTCTAAGAAGAATTATTCGCGTAGGGATTTTTTGAATGCAGCCCAATCCACATCTTGTTGAAAAAACCATGGATTCTTTCTCGAAGACCATGCTTGGCTAGTCTGGCAAAATAACAGCTCCATGCATGTTGTGGTACACCAAAGAAGAGCATTTTTTCAACATATAAGCAAATAAAAACAGAGACATTTTGACCATTAAATTGTTTTAATTCATGCCCAAATTCCTCTAGGGCCTTGATAGCTGTGGAATCAATCTTCTCTTCGTCTTGTCTTTGTTGTTGTTGTTGTAACATTTGGATTTGTTGTTGCTGAGTCTGCTGCAGTATGCGCACCAATTGTTGTAGAGTATCTTTTGAATAATCCCCCATCTTAGAGTTCTCTTACACTGACCTTCACGTCGGGTTCACCAATGTCGCAGTGCATAGGATTGAAGGTCACCACAGGGGTTTGGCAAGGGAAGAATGTATGGGGGTTCAAGAGCTTAGACTTTGGAGATGGTAGAGATAAGAGAAGGGTTGAAGGTTTCAAGCCAAGTTCTTGAAGATAAGAGACAACAAGGTGTTGGTAGATTCAAGGAGAGGAGTAGACGGAAGAGAAGGGGTTTCGAAGAGATTGAAGATGTAGAAGAATACTCCCAAAAAGAATTTAGAAAATATAGAAGAATACTAACAGAGATGAAGCCTGTAAGTTTCTTTCAGCATTATGAGAAAATATAACTCTAATAGACAAAAACGTGTACAAAATAATACCTTCCTCTATGCTGCTCAGATCGCCAATTTGATACTTCCAATGGCTTCAAAAAGGGGATTAAATACTAGGACACCTGGCTAGAATCCTGCCAGATCACTCCTTCTTATCTCCCACTTTCGAAGTGCTGTTCACTGTGTGAAAATAGTGATCGTGCGTCATGCGATTTTGCTAATCTCTTTTTTTACATAAAATCCTTTCAAATTGGCTGAAAGCTACATGGTTTCTTTTACATGTCTTCCTAATCTAGAACTTATCTATAGTTTTATGGATTTTTACAAGAGATAATATCTAGAAGATAAAAAATTGACTAAAAACTTGTCCAAAAAAATCTAATATTTTGAACCATGGACACTAATACTAATGCCTAAAGTGGCGTTGGTTCTCTAAATCTAAAAGGAAGGCACACTCTAGTTTTTTTTACACGGTGTGTGCGTAGCGGCATGACAGCGTCTCGCATAGCTTCTTCAATAATGGCATTGAGTACTCCACCAAAACCAACCATAGCTACCTTCCTTGATGCTTTTCCTCTAGTACGTTTTCTACTTCTAATTATGACCTCTAAATTCTTTTGGCTCTTGAACATCTAAATTTTGGGGCTTTGGCTGCTACATGTATAGTGTTTCATAGTATAGGTGTTAAGATCTAGGTTTTTCACATACCTTATAACAAGTTCTTTGAACAACCCCATGTGAATTTTATTCATAGTGGAATTGTGTTTGGTAATAGAGAATAGAGTGTGCATCACTTTTGCTTGCATCCTTAGGGATGGGTCAGGGGTTGCATAAATTTTGATACCACCATTGCCCATTTCCTTCATGGAAAATTTGAACTTGGATCCTTGGTCTACATTTTCCCTTGTCACCCTCTCATGGTACTACGGCAAATTTAGGACCCTATGCACAATGGCCATAGGGGTGCTCTTATATGTTGCAAGATTTCACTTTTCTCCTTGGTGATTATCCCAATCCTTTAATATGATCATAATCGGTGAGGGACTTTGTGCACTTCTAGTGGTTTAGTCTTCCCTAAACCTCTCAACATAGTTTTCAAGGGAGCATAGCTCCGCCAACTCTTGAGCTTCTTTTTTTCCTTCTATGACTTGGCTCAAGCTTTGAATCTATTTGTACCTTAGATTCCCATGCCTTAGTATGTTAGAATTCATGTTGTACTTTTTCTATTTTTTCTTATTGAAGAGAGTTCAATTTTTTCTCTGCTTTTTGTTGACAACCTTCTCACTAGCTCTAGCCATTGCCTTAGGGTGTCTGTAAAACCAATAAAACATGATCACAGAATCATGCTTAGTGAAAGAGTTACATTATTTGTATGTTTAAGGTGTGCATACCCTAGATGTGTAAATCTTCCAATGCATTGTGATTATTTTTCTTTTCTCTTTTCTTTTTCCCCCTCCCTCCCCAAAAAACTTACAATGCTTCCTAGCTTTGAGAAGGGTTATTGGGATGTGCAAAAGTCATCAATGGGGTGAAGATTTGAACTCCCCCCCTTAGCAATTTTTTTAAAAATGGGTTTAAATTAAATTGAAGAGGGATGCAAAATAATTTGACAATTTGCTAAGTTACGTGGACTTATGTACAAGGGTGTGGGGATGTTGTGTTTGTGTTAGGTGCTTGTTGTAGTAACCATTCATAAAAGTGAAGATTGTATTCAATTGTTGCATAACGATCCATCTCACACAAGCTAATGCCCACATGTGCAATGTAGGTGAGGACATTAATGGGGAATCCCCTGAGCTTATGTGGTTGTTGGTCATATGAACTTCTTCCTCACTTTAAATCCTATCCAAATAAGGAAGCATGATATGGTCCTTCAAGGGTCAAGAGCACAAGTGTGAGTAAGCACTCGAAATGTCGTAGGAGCAATATAGATAGGATCATATTCAATAGTTAATATTTCTCTCCATTTCTCAACATTAGTAATGATCTAACAGTTGATCCTTTCCCATTGTGCTCGTAGGTGAACTATTTCTATAGAAATAAGACTCAAATTTGGCTAGATTATCTAATATTCCTTTAAGTCTTCCTGTGTGATCTCCACATAACTGCATTTAAAGGATGTAATCAAACATCCCTCCTAAGGTCTCTCTCTAATCATTTGAGTAGCTATTAGCTCTTTTGAGATGGTGGGGTGTTTTGTGAAAATTAATTCATCCTCTTCCCATGAGCAAGGAAGGGTCCTAATAGTTGCAAGTGTATTGTCATACAAAAGTCCTAAGTCTGGACATTCATAGCTATGAGAATATAAAGTAAAAGTATTGCCAAGGCATCATATACTATCGAGAGACCTTTCACTAGCATTAGTAGCCATTTATGTAGTGAGTTTGACTATAGAGTGCATGACATATGAGGGATGCAATCTTGGGAGTGCTTTAGGTTTTGTGCTACATACCTAGTGGATACCATTACCTCACCTATGGGAGGATTTGCTTGGTAATCTTTTATAGGTTTCATTGGATTGGTCATAGTCATGGGTGTCATCATTTTGGCACTAGTTGATGGTTGGTCATTGGAAGTGTTCTAGCTTGGGGAGCTAGTTCTATAGGTGAGATGGTCAAGGGTTGTGTAGTAGGAGTGCTTGAAATCAGTTCCTTGGAGTCACTGTGTTTGCTCTTTTCTATTAAGATTTTATGGCTATCTTTTAGTGATGGAAGGATGAATTACGTTCAAAAACTTCTTTGGGAAATGGTTTAATCACAAGGGAGGCTAGGTAAACCTAGAATCTAGCTAGCCAAAATCTAAAAATAATGAGGAAAGGACTTTCTATTCAAACTCAATAGCATGGAGGAGCATATCGATGATTAGGATGAGACTTAATGGATAAGTGCAAAGGCAAATATTTTCCTAAGGAATTAGCTAAAATAATCCTTGAGTGAAAAGTAGATTACAATATTAAGCTTACATTTTGAGTAGAACCAATTAAAAAACGACCATCTAAAAAATCTAACCCTATAGCAACTCAACTAAAAGAGTAGTTGAATCAATTGTTAGACCAGGAATTCGTATATCCTAGTAATTCTCCTTGGGGGTGATCTTGCCCTCTTCTAGAAGGCAAAGGATGGAACCCTCAAAGCTTTATAGGGGATAAAATTAAGTAACTATCAAGTATAAGTATTCCATTCCTTGAATTGATGAGCTTTTGGATAGCCTACAAGGTGCTTTGATATTTTCAAAGATTAACTTTAGAATTGGGTATTATCAAATTTGAATCAAAGAAGAGGGCATCCCAAGAATAGCTTTCAATACCACATACGACCATTACAAATTCACAGTAATATCCTTTTGGTTGACAAATACTCATGCTACCTTTAACATGTTGGTCTAGGATATTTTCAAGTTGTACCTTGATGAATTTGTCCTCACTTTATTTGATGATATCTTGACATATTCCAAAGGAGAGGAAGATAATCTAGGTCATATTTGGAATGTCTTAGAAATTCTATGTGTAAACAAGCTCTTTGCCAAGAAGACCAAGTGTGTATCATCCAAAATAATGATCCAAGATGAGCTTTATAATCTCAAAGTAAGGCATAGCAATGAATCATGCCAAGGTCAACTTTTGTCTAAGATTGGCTGCCATCCCAAAGTGTCAAAGAAATCTAAGGATTTCTCAGCTTCATAAGCTGGTATAAGATCTTTATCAAGGATTATTCCTTAATAGGTGCACCTCTCATTGAGTTTCTCAAGAAATAAGTGAAGATCATATGGATGACATGAGAGCTAGAAAGCTTTGACACACTAAAGAAATCCCTTACTGTCAGCATCCTAAAGTTGTATGACTTCTCAAAAGGTTTTAAGGTTATAATTGATACTAGCTTATAGCACTTAAATTCATTCTTACCCAAGAAGATCACCAGATAGCGTATTCATCTCGTAAGCTCAAACCTTATGAGAAGAACTATGGCACACATGATTTAGAGATTTTACTAGTTATTTATACACTAGAGCTTTGGTGTCACTACTTGCTTGGAAGAAGATTCATGTTAGTGAGATTGATAAAAAAAGTCTCTAGTATATTTTTTACCCAACAAGATCTCAATATTTGTCAAGAAAATCATTTGAATGCATGGGTTGCCCAAGAGGATTGTCAGTGATACATTCGGGGCATTGATACCCAACTCTATTTTAGCATTGCCTACCAACCTCAAATTGTAGAATGAAAGAGTCAACCTAGTTCCAGAGGATATTTTTAGGATTATTGCAATAAAGAGCCAAAGTGATGGATAATTACCTACATTTAGCCACATTTATCGATAATGCTTCATATCAATAGGGTATTCTTTCAAGCATTGTACTAGCATGAGAGCTTATCACCTTTAAATTTTTTTGATCCTACTTAGAGGATCAAAGCATCCAAGAAAATGCTAGAGGACATGGAGGAGAACCAAGGCAATCCTCCAGGATATTAAGGCCACCCAAGACCTATAGAAGGCCTATGCAGATCCAAAGAAGATCCGTTAGATTTTCAAAGAGGAAGACATGGTCCTTTGAAGAGTCTGCCCAAAGAAAAGTTCGTTATCTTTTGGAAACTTTAAGAAACTCAACCTAAGATATTGTAGACCCTAGAAAATTCTCAAATGTCTTGCTAGGAATATTCATAGGCTAGAATTTTCACCTCATCTCAAAGTCCACAATGTATTTCATGTAAGCCTCCTAAAATCCTACAACCCTAACCTTGATCATGTCCTTGATGTGTGTAATGCCAACTCAAGGAGTCCTTGAGGTATAGCCATATAAAATACTAGAAGTTAGGGAGTGTCCCCTTAGAAATTGCACTCTTCAAGAACCCCTTATACAATAAAGAGATTTTCCTAAAGAAGATACAATATGGATTGAGTCCATTCTCTAAAGAGACTACTCTAAGTTTCTCTCGAGATGAGGATATTTTGATTCTCAGAGGAGAAGACAATGTAATATATCAAGCTTTTAGCTAATTTACATGCTCGATCTTTTTATGTATACCTTCCTATCAATATCCTTTTTGCCTTACAATACTTGTGCTTTGATCCTTAACATGGGTTAATTTTGACGTATGACTCTATATCTAGTATATGAAAGCTCCTAGACCACCCAATTGAGAAAGCAACTCATTCTAAAAATTCAACTGTATCAGCTGATTGCCAATAAGCTATATTGGTTAAGGCAAGATGGTATTTTAAGGAGGTGTGTTTGTGAGTATTAAATACATGATGTACTTATAGAAGCACATGGGGGAATCACAGGCATAACACTTCAATGGAGAGACAACTACAAGAAAAGTACTCCAATCCTAGTTGTGGTGGCCCATGCTTTTTTGCAATCTAGCAAAATTCATTAAGGATTGTGATGAGTGTCAGCACACAAAAATACCAATGTAGAAGGAAAAACTAGAATTGACACCTATAATTGCTAGACAACTATTGGGGCATCGATTCCCGATTAGTCCTACATCTCAATCCTCACAACCCAAATATATATCATGGCTATCGATTACCTCAACAAAATGGGTAGAGGCACATGCCACAAGGAAGAACAACAAAAGGACTATAACAATGTTTCTTGGGTAGTAGGTGATCTCTAGGTTTGGTGACCCCATTGAACTTGTAAGCAACCAAGGAATCCATTTCATCAATGAGGTCATTGCTCATTTGCTATGCACCTTCCTAGTTATCTGTTGAAAATCTTCCTAATACTATTCATATGCTAATGGACAAGCTAAAACAATAAATAAAGTCTAATTAAAGTGCTAACAAAGATAGTCTTAGCCTCTTGCAGTAACTAGGATAACAAGTTGATGGCAACTTTGTGGATGCATAGAATGGTCTACAAAACATCCATAGGGAAAAATCCTTTCAGGTTGACATATGGGATAGAGGAAAATTCACATGTTGAATTCTTTGTTCCAAGCCTATGGATTACTATCCAAGGATGTTAGGAAGGTAGGAAAGCCTAGACTAACTGTTTGGTAAAATTGGAATGCCTCTCAAAAACATGACTCATTGCCACACATGCATTTATATGTGAAAAAGCAAGAAGGAAAGCTTAGTTTGACAAACATGCCAAACAATGGAATTTTGAGAAAGGCAATTGGTGTTGCTTTATTTCATCAAAGATCACAAACAAAAGTTGAAATTCAAAGGTCTTGGGCCTTTCCCCATGCACTAGATTAGTAGGGTTAACAATATGGAGTTGGAAACATTAGAAGATGAAGGGATTGGTTTCTTTAGTGGAAGTAGCATCAAGAAATCTTACCCACCCACTCATCCATTGCATGAGCCTACCACCCATTGCATGAGCCTACCATCCATTGCTATATATGTAGTCACCATCACAGAAATCGATCTCGAAGATGAGGAACCAATTTCTCCCACTTATGTGAGGTTGAGAATCGCGGCAAAAAAGAACTATACCACTAATGCCTTAATTGATGAAGGTGCCAACTAGAATATCCTTACATATGATGATTGGACAGAGATACGACAACCTCCACTAATTCCTAAAATGGTTAAGTTCAATCCATACAAAGGCACACCCTATTCCTTACTATGGAAATGCAAAATCATGGTGATTATTGAGACTAAGAGCATTCTAATGATCTTCTAAGTGCTTCCAAATGCCAAAGGAGTAAGCAAAGGAACACTTATGGACAGAATGTTCAAACATCAAACACAATGTCACATCAACTATGAAGCCCAAGGCATTCATCTTGCCCTCGCAAATGTGTGAATCATCATTGCTTTCAGCAAGGGTATGCTAGATTCTACAAAGGTAACAATACCATCGATGTCCCCACCCTATATTAATTCTAATGAGGGGAGTAAGAACCTATTGCTTGAAATACACAAGGCACAACAGAATATAACTAAGCTAGTGAGTAAGGTCGCAAATTTTACACATCACAAAAACTAATGGGTCCCTAGGATTAACTTTCAATACAAAAAACCTCACACCAATGTGGATTTACCATCTAGATACACTTGACGTAGGTCAAGAGCAAGAGGTTAGGACCACAGGAAATGAATAAGGGCCAAACAGTGATGCAATGGGTTTCCAAAACCCTATAGTATGCACAAGGGTACTATGAGGGCAATAGGTGGTTGTTTCCTAGGAACTCCAAAATACCTATTATTAGTGCATCAAAGACCACGGCCTTAATAGGAGTCCCAAAGTTTTCCTTGTCACTACCACCACTTTCTTCAAAAGGTAATAAACACCTTCATAATGAAATTGGATGTAACACTTATCATGATTTCAATGATGAGTTTCCTTTTGGCAGCATAGGACTAGAGCCCACAAGCTCTACACAATCCTCAAGCCTCTTAAGGTTGAGTCATGACAATACAACTTTATCACCAATAATTGGGCCAAAGGATCAAAAGATAGATCAACCTCCATCCTCTACTAGCACTAACATCCAACCCAACCAAAGTGAAAACCTAAACATGAGAAACTACAACTTCAATGATGAATTAAAGAAATCTGATTTTCTGAAAGAAGTCAAAATTCATTTAAGGGAAATAGATCTTTTGCTTGACCCAAGATTAGGGAAAGGTACAAATGCTATTGATTTTTTGGAAGGAGGACAAAATTCATTTAAGGGAAATAGGTCTTCCACTTGACCCAAGATTTGAGAAAGCTACAACTACTGTAATAGTGAGTACAACAACAAGAAAAATGTTTACATCAATAGAAAAAGCATTGATATCATTAAAAAAACACTATAGATATTACATTTTAGCATTGGAAAATGTTACAAGAAAGGTATATGAAGGAGAGTGGCTAAAAATTGGTCAATACTCGAGGATATTATCAAAGAAAAATGATTGGATTGAAGAATAGTACAAGAGAATTAGAAGCAAAGTCTAAAATTGGCTTTTGTCGTTTCCCTTTCTAGTTGAAATTGAAGGATTATTGATTGCTTGAGTTGAAATGTCTCCCTTTCATTTGCTAATGCTACTGGAAGCTTCCTGGTAGATTCTAGACTCGACTTAAAATCTTTTTGCACACTTGAGAGAAAGCTTTGCAATCAATGAGGATTTGGAAAGGATGATTTGTTGGAATGTGGATAATAGAGAATTGAGGCCTAATGCCTTAGTTATTTACAATGGCATGGATAGAACCTCTTTTGACTTTATGAAGTTAATAGTGGATAATTTTTTTGGGACCTACACCACCTTGTCACTAGAACCATTGTATAAGTGTATGCCCTAAAGGGAAATGCTAACAAAGTCATAGCAATTTTGATAATCTTTAAGGTTTGCCAATTAGGTCCCTACACCAATTAGGCTCTCTTTAAATTTCTCAACAATTTACAAGCACTTTATTATACAAAGAGATCTCTTTAACTTGCTCTAATACCACGAGTAGCATATTTGCCAATCCTAGTCTAGGGATAATGCTTAATAGTCACTTAGAGTGTTATCCCACTCGTCACCATCTAGACTCCACTATAATTCTTAGACTTTGCCAACTAGGTAGCCCTAGTCTATCTTGCAACGAAGTCCCTTGGCCTTTGACCCACGAGGGTTACTTGAGGGAACTTATTGACCTAATAGTCTCTAATAGCATTCTAGCCAAGAAGTTCATGTTGTAATAAGTCAAGGATAAGAGTAGACTAATCACCACACTTGGTTCAAAAGGAGTGAGAGATGAGGGTAAGGTGGGCTCGACCCCTCTTCCCATAAGGCATAATCTCAACTTCGACACCTTAAAATGACACGTTGCTAGTATCTAAGACTTGACACTAGAAAGTCATCGTTCAGCCCTAACCTTGTTGACTCAAGGTGATTCTCAATTAGCTTGTGTGAATGAAGAGACCTACTCTCTCTATTCTAACCCTTCACTCCCCTTTGCAATGCCTCCCTGCAGCGACTCAACGTAATGGGCCTGGCAAATGTGGCGAGTCCATCCTCACCCATGAACAACGTGTACGTGAATGCCAATGCAAGTACTTGAAATGATATTGAGGTGCCCCTTACACTTTGGTAATAAATTATTCAAAGGGAAGTAATGAATAAATTAGTTAGAGTAACTTTTCAATATAAATAATGGAAAGGTAGAAGCATAACATCTAGAGTTTTTAAATTGATAGTAGAGAAGTTCTAGATGAAATCTAAATTGATTTTGAAATAAAGCATTCTTTTACATAAGATGAAATTAGATGAATTAGGAAATTCTTTTACGTGAAGATGATTAGACAACATAGAAAATCATTAAATTAATGACAAATTCTAGCATAGGCAGATCAAAATAATTATGAAGAGGTTTATTATTAAAATAATACGTTAGTTGGTGACTTCAGAGAAAGTAAAAAACATTGTTTATTATATTAGATAATTTATCTAGAGAATGACGTTCTTGAAAAATTGTGTGGACTAAAATTTGTAATAAATTAATTATAAAGTATGATTAAAATAAAACAGAGGGGTGTTTGTGTGTGTCCACACGCACGCGCGCACGCGTGCACACACACACACACAAACTATACACACACACACAAACTACACACACACACACACACACACACACACACACACACACAAATATATAAGAAGTTTGTAATGAAATAAATAATTTATGTGTAAATAAATTGTTTATGGAAGAAAATTATATGATTTCAATTATATGAGAATGATAACTCAATTTTGATAAGGAAATTATTTACGTTGATAATAATAACTAAACCATTACTAGAAAGGGGTTTCAACAAACTAGGAGATTGTCTAGATAATTTAGGAAATCATGAAAATAGTAATTTCAAGAACATGCATCTTAAATATATGTTTATATAATATTAATTCACAATTTAAAATTAAATATTTTGATAATGTAAACATGAAATATTATACTTTATTGATTTAATAAAATAAATCCATGAAGGAATAGTGAAGGGAGAATAGGATCAAATAAATGAAGAATAAATTATTTACAAAGAGGAGAAAATTAAGAAATAGAATATATGTTTTTATAGTGAGAGAAACCTTTTAACTGAGTAATATATGATAAAAACGATCAAAAGATGTCACCATTTGATTTAGGAGATGCCAACAAGTTTATTGTTTAAAAACATAATGAAACGTTACTAAACATTAATAAATCTAATTAGGCAAATTTTGAAAATATGCAAACAAAATTATCACAAAAATAATAGAACTTATAGAAATGTCTTATTAAACATTTTGATAGATCTTAAGACGAAACATTGGTGAAATTGCAAAAATTAGTGTTTTTTTTTTTTTTTTTTTTGGTGTAGGCTATGTGAATCATCAAAATTTAAGAGTCACAATAAACTTTATGCTCTTATAATGTTGAAGAATTAGAAATGAAGGATCGAAGCCAGTTTGTTTGAATTAGGTAAAATGAATAGCAACAATTTTTATTTAGGAAGTGAGAGAAGTAAGATAGGATAAATTTTGCTATATATATTATAGGATAAATATCTCATCCCTCGAAAAAACCAGAAATAAACACTATTACTTAGATAGTTTAGAGATTACTTGCAATGCAAAACAAAAGTCTAACCTCAAGGGAAATTGAATAAATTGAAACTAAACCAGAAAGGAGGGTTTACTAGTGAGAATATAGATTATTTTGTTTTTTGATGTGAAATAAATCACTTTTTCATAGAGGTTATGTGCCTAGGCATTGATTTTGCACTTTTAATACTTTAGATTTTGTATTTTGACCCATTTAAATTTATACATAGTCACTTCTCATTTTTGTTTGAGACTAATGTATTGTTAAAATGGCTTCTCTATATGCTTATATTTGTCCCTTTTTCTAAGAATGGATAACTTTACATTCTTAGCTGATGAACAGTTTGCCATCTCAAGTGAGCTTAATTTGTGACTATGCTATTACTAGTTTGGGTGTATGTGTGTCATCATCTTCTTGATTTGAATACAAGAGAAAGTGAGTGAGTGAATGTGTATGATGGGAGAATATGTGAAGTGTGTGAGAGAATTTATGTTTGAGTGAGAGTGTGTATATATGAGTTAGAAAGTGTGAGATAGTGTCTAAAAAGAAGAGAGTATGTCTATGAGGATTGAATGTGTGCAAAAGAGAGAGTGTATAGGAGGAAGTGTGTGTGAAGTGTGTGCATGGAGGGAGTGAGTATAAGAGAGTCCATGTGAGTGGACACATGACCTTTCCTTTAATGCGCGAGTGATGGCGGTGTTACTTAAGCAATCTAAAAAAAACAGCTTGCAAAACATAAAAAGCATTGCTAGCATCATAAATACGTCTAGTACCAATGCCATAAGTGATATATCAATGTCATGGGGTTCTGTGACAAGCCATAATTTGCAGGGGATCAAAAAGAGAATCTACAAAAGATAGGAGTATGGCAGTTGGAGACCAAATGAGAACATGTATATCCAATTAGATGCTCTTGCAAGATACATTACACTATCCTTGAACCATAGAGATAGTTCAAGGATAGTCAACTCAAGAGATCCTTTCAAGGTCCCAAAGAAAACCTTGCAATACAACTGATTTACAAGGATGGATCAAATCCAAGCTCACATTTTGATACAAAATCCCCTATTGATATTCAGAAGCAACCATATTACTATTACTACATAGAATATAGGCATACATCAAATCCAAACATCGCAATCTAACTAATTGACATATGCAAACTATACCTTTAAGAGTTGCAAACAAAAAGCCAAGTCAACATAGTTGAGTGGTTGGTTGTCAATGAAATTTCTATGCATGTTGACTAAGAATTAACTAATATTCCAAAGCTTGAAAGGTTTGTGAGCTAGCCATCTTTCAATCAGCATGGTACTCAGCACTACCACTACAGGTCCATGAAGATCACAGGAACAAGTAGTGCTCTTTTTTAGCCTTAGTCCAAATTCTTTATCCAAGCTATAAGGAAGAATGGTATAAGCATTTCCACGAGCAAAGTAAGTATTCCCTCATGGCAAAGATATTATTGTTGCTACTCTAGATCATGACTGCGACATTGTAGTCTCCTTCATGAGCACATGGAGAGGACTCTACAGCTGCGAACTGATGACAATCAACCCTCCTTTTTTCCACGAGCAAAGTAAGTATTCCCTCATGGCAAAGATATTATTGTTGCTACTCTAGATCATGACTGCGACACTGCAGTCTCCTTTATGAGCACATGGAGAGGCCTCTACAGCTGCGAACTGATGACAATCAACCCTCCTTTTTTCCACGAGCAAAGTAAGTATTCCCTCATGGCAAAGATATTATTGTTGCTACTCTAGATCATGACTGCGACACTGCAGTCTCCTTCATGAGCACATGGAGAGGCCTCTACAGCTGCGAACTGATGACAACCAACCCTCCTTTTTTCCACGAGCAAAGTAAGTATTCCCTCATGGCAAAGATATTATTGTTGCTACTCTAGATCATGACTGCGACACTGCAGTCTCCTTCATGAGCACATGGAGAGGACTCTACAGCTGCGAACCGATGACAATCAACCCTCCTTTTTTCCACGAGCAAAGTAAGTATTCCCTCATGGCAAAGATATTATTGTTGCTACTCTAGATCATGACTGCGACACTGCAGTCTCCTTCATGAGCACATGGAGAGGACTCTACAGCTGCGAACTGATGACAATCAACCCTCCTTTTTTCCACGAGCAAAGTAAGTATTCCCTCATGGCAAAGATATTATTGTTGCTACTCTAGATCATGACTGCGACACTGTAGTCCTTCATGAGCACATGGAGAGGCCTCTACAGCTGCGAACTGATGACAATCAACCCTCCTTTTTTCCACGAGCAAAGTAAGTATTCCCTCATGGCAAAGATATTATTGTTGCTACTCTAGATCATGACTGCGACACTGCAGTCTCCTTCATGAGCACATGGAGAGGCCTCTACAGCTGCGAACTGATGACAATCAACCCTCCTTTATGCTGTCAGCTCTTCAAAAACGACGACATGCTTGCGCTAATTATCAAGTGGTCTCCGCGGCATCGACAATCAAGCCCTGAAATCTATTGACTATCTCACTCTTTAATGGGTGCCTGCAGCTTCAGGGCCATGAAACATGCTTGCTGTACTCGTTATTCAAGCGACACCCACCACAGTCATCTCATGCGACTCTCACTCCATCTTCTCGACTCCTTCAAAAAGCTTGACTGCGCCCATGTTCATGTCAGTTCCAGCTCCATTCCCAAACCATGCGATCGAGCACCCCACATGAAATCAACGTGTTTTCAGACAACGGCGATGCTGAGCCAACAATCATGCCAACTCCCGAGTCTTCAATATAGTCTGTGGAGACTCGAACGACCAAGCGCTACATCACTGGTCGTATAAACATGCTGGCTGTCATCTAGACTAGATACTGTGGTCTAATGATCAATAGATGTTGTCATCTAGACTAGATACTGTGGTCTAATGATCAATAGATGTTGCATCTCACCGTAAACAATGTCAGCTACTTCCACATGACCAGTTGTAGACTTAAACATTCCTATAGTTCCCAAGTAGTCTCCCATCTTGCAATCTTGATGTGCCTTTTCACATCGAATTCACCAAAAATGTCATGGGGATTTTGTGACAAGCCACAATCCATAGGGGATTAAAAAGAGAATCCAAAAGATAGGAGTACAATACCTCGAGACCAAAAGAGAACCCATATATGCAATGAGATGCTCTTGCAAGATATACCACATTGTCCAAGATAAAGTTTAAACTATAGAGATAATTCAAGGACCATCAACTCAAGAAACCCTCTCAAGATCCCAAAGTGAACCTTGCAATAAAATTGATTTACAAGGATCATGGATCAAATCCAAGCTCCCATTTTGATACAAAGTCTCTTCTTGATATATGATATAAAAAAGAGAATCTAAGAGATAGGAGTACAACAGCTGGAGACTAAAAGAGAACTTGCATATTCAATCAGATGCTCCTGCAATATACATTACACTATCCAAGACAAAATTTAAACCACAGAGATAATTCAAGGACCATCAACTCAAGAAATCATTTCAAGATCCCAGAGTGAACCTTGTAATACAATTGATTTACAAGGATGCATTGAATCCAAGATCACATCTTGATAAAAATCCCTTCTTGATATGAAGCAGTTGATGGGTGCATTTCACAACCTTTTATTTTTCCATGTGAACCTCCTATTAGAATCATCCAAGGTGTACATAGCTTTTGGGTGCATAGTTTAAGCCCTACATAAGAACTAATGTTTATAATGACTTGTACATTTCTACCAAATAAGAGTGATTTACTTTTTCCTTAAGAAATTCTTTTCAAGAAGGAATCCTCTTTGGGAATATTTATCTATAATAATTCTAACATTGGGCTTGGATGGATTCAAAGGTGAGCCACATGACATTAAAAACCTTGGAGTGATGCATAAGAGTCTCCTTATATTTAAGGAAATGGTGCCAAGCATACAAGAAAGTCAACATGAGGACACATTCTAAAAAATCTCTAAGTTATCAATCAAAAACTTGGAAAATGAAAGGAGAAGGTGGGACCAATTATCTTTGTGTATTTTAAAAAATACTCCAATAACTCTCCCATGTGGTTAATACATCCAATTCCCTTTTTCTTCTCTCTTATATTTTTCTCATTTCATGTATCTCACTTTTCTTAGCCTATTAACTATGATATTTTCCTTTTAATTATTTGGAGAATAATATATAGTGCATGTATTAAAAAAGCTTTGGCTACCAAAATAAGAAAATGTAATAATATATTGGTGCATGAAAGGATTAGTAGCAAAGGCCATATCTACAATAGTGGAGATTTAAGACTCTTCTCAATTATTATTAAATTCATTTTTTTTGCATGAATCTCTCTCTAAAGAAAGCTTCTACTCCTTTTGGAGGATGGATCATATTGTAAAAAATGTATGTACTTTTTCAAATTCTCTCTACTCAAAACCTTGTAAAAACTATCAATCCCATATTGTAAAGCACCACATTATATTAGTAATGTACATGTACAACTCTCCTTCACATTTTTCAATCTTTGTAGTTTACCTTTCCTCATTTTTTTCTTTGGGAAGCTTGAGTATAAAGACTTATTCACACAAGACAGCAAAATGTATTATGAAGGGAGACCATGTACAGCCTTACATTACCTAGTGCATCATCCAATTTGGGCCCTAATCAATTCAAGATTATACTTGATTAATTAGGATTAATAGATAATATAATCCAATCAAGTGCATATAGAAGGAGATCCCTTTGAGCCTTTATGGGGGGGGGACACACATACTTCACCCTACCACCATTCTCACTACCTCTTTCTCTTTCTCTTTCTACATTGTCACCACCATTATTCCTCCTTATGTGTTCGTGTTCCCCCCACCATTTTGGGTTGGGATGGAACTCCCAATATCAACATCTTCAATTATTTACTTCATATTGTACCACATCTTCTCATCCGTTTCTCTTTACATTATCATCTCTCTACTCATGTGTGTAAAAAGTGCCCTAGTACACTTCTAATTTGGCTAGGTGGTGCCCCTTTTGCATCCCTTAATATGAGGATGATCCCATTTGTGTAAAGGCCACAAGTGCTCATTCTCTCCCTCACAACCATAGTATTGTAACTATATAGAATATATGCATACATCAAATCCAAATACCATACTAGTCTAATTGATATATGCAAACTATATTGTTAAGAGTTGCAAACAAAAAGCCAAGTCAATATAGTTGAGTGGTTGATTATCAATAAAGTTCATTGCATATTGACCAAGACTTAACTAATATTCCAAAACTTGAAAGGTTTGTGAGCTAGCCATCCTTTAATCAGCATGGCAATCAACACTACCACTATAAGTTTGTGAAGATTGCAAGAATAAGTAGTGTTCTTTCAACCTTAGTCCAAATTCTTTGTCCAAGTTATAAGCAATAATTGTATTAATCTTTCCAAAAGAAAACTATATTCTCATGGCAATGATATTATTGTTACTCCTCTAGATCATGACTATGACATTGTAGTCTCCTTCATGAGCACATTGAGAAGACCCTATAGTCACGAAGTGTGTGTAAGAAGCGAGTCTTTTGAGCGAGCATTTCTAGGCAACCTCTGTTTCTTGTTCCACATAAGCCACTTATTCCTCCTCTTCTTTTGTGCACATATCAAGCACCACTACCACCTCTACCGCTTCCACCACCATCATCCCCTCCCATGTTTCTCCCCCCATATTAATTACCTCAAGTATCTCTCTCTCTCTCTCTCTCTATTAGCAACTTCTTGCTTTCTCCCTCTCTTACACTCACATTCTCTCTCTCTCTCTCTCTCTCTCTCCTTGTATCACTCACAAATACTTACACACACACACACACACACACTCTCTCTCTCTCTCTCTCTCTCCTTTCCTCTCTCTCCCCTTCTCTCACTCTCTCTCAAATAGCCACTCCTCTCTTTTTTCCCCTCTTACACACACACACACACACACACACACACACACTCTCTCTCTCTCTCTCTCTCTCTCTCTCTCTCTCTCTCTCTCTCTCTCTCTCTCTCTCTCTCAATTAGTAACTTTTCACTTTCTCCCTCTCCTACACTCACCCTCTCTCTCATTCTCTCTACTTAAAATTTAATTAACATTTAATAGTTATTAATGATTAATTATTAGTTGGTAGTTATAATTTAATTACTAGTTACTAATTATCTGTTACCAGTTTTAATTATGAACTAATGATTAACTAATTATTAATTATTATAACTACTAGTTATAAACTAAGTACTAGTTACTATTAATTATTAACTACTTTTAAACTAACTATGAACTAATAAATTAATTGGAAATAACTAATTATTAAATATTTTAAACTAATTATAAAATATTTTAAAAGAATTATTAACAAAAATTATAACTAACTATTAATTGACTAATTAAATCAATTAACTAGCTAATTGAATTTTCTCAACTCACAAAATGCTAATAATTAATAAAATTAATTATCTAATTAAATAAAGTAAGAAATAAAATTATTAATTATTACATAATTTTAAATAAGTAAAATATTTGTAAACCAACTAGCTTTCTAATTACTAACTAACAAATAAAATTAATTAACTAATATAAAAATGAGTGATTTTCTTTTGGGGGGTAGGGGGAGAGGGCAAAAAGTGGATTTTGTGGGGGAGGGAGGCGAGAAGTGGGTTTTGGGGGAGGGGAGCAAGGAGTGGATTTTGTGGGGGAGATAAGGTACACGCATTTTGGCCTTGGTATAAGAGGGCGTCGATGCCCCCTTCTTTTGGGGATGCTCGGGGGTGCCCCCCCTTGTTGGGGCAACCATATATGAGCTTGCACTTGCATCATCCCACACACTTGCCCACCTCGCTCGCCTCGCGCCCCCATGTGTGTGTGTGTGTGTGTCTCTCTCTCTCTCTCTCTCCACATATATATCTATATCTATATCGATATATAAAATGCAAAAAATACTTTTACTTTTCTTAAATTAATTAATTAATTAATTAATTAATTAAAGTATAAATCAGTATATTAATTAATTACCTAAAAAAAGTAAGTAATAACTTTTAAAAATTAGCCAATTTATTAATAAATTTTAAAATTACCAATTAATTGATAATTAATTAATTTATTAATAATAAATTAATTAAGTAATTAGTTAACTAATTAATTGAGTAACTAATTAACCAATAAATTAATAACCAATTAATAATTAATTAACTAATTAAAGACTAATTAACTAATTATCTAATTAAGTTATTAATTAACCAATTAAGTAATTAATAAATAAATAACTTTATTTATTAGTTAATTAGTTAGTCAATTATTTATTTATTAGTTATAACTTACTTAAATTAAAATCAATTGAAATAACTATTAACAATCAATAAATATTCTTAATTTAAGTAGTATTTACTAAATTTAATTTTATGAATTATTTATCACATAATTATTTAGTAATTAGTATGATTTATTACTCACTTGATTAAAATTAATTAAAATATTAATGATTTCTTTTATTAGTATAAAAATTAATAACACAGTTATAAATCAATTATATTTACTAAGATGGTGTCAATTAGTTTATTGATTAGTTATTTAGTGTACCAATGAAACTATATCAATTAGCCTATTAATTAATTTATTAATTGATGTTAGTTAGCTTGTTTATTAGTTCATGCATATCAACTATTTTATTAATTAATTAGTTACTATAATGATCAATTAGTATGAAGTGAACCATTGGTATATTAATATTACTTAACTTATCTATTAATTTATATGTTAGTATTAATAATTTCATATAAATCAATGTGTTAGTATAGTAATAGTAATTAATAAGTTAATACGATAGTACATTAATATGTTAGCTGTATTGGATTTTTTTTGGAGGGAATGAAGAGAGAGTGCAAGTTCATGTAGATTAGGATTGTTTTGCCCATTGAGAAAGGGGTCGTCGTGCCCGTATCTATGTTAGTTATTTTGGGTTTAGGATCTAGGGTATGCGAGAGAGAGTGCTTGTGGGCCGGGATGGTTGAAGAAAGAGAGAGCATGTGGATTGGGATCATTCTGACACCAAAGAAGGGTTTGCTAGTATCCTAATATTTGGTGTAGAAAAATATGATAAGCACCCTTCCCCCCTCACTCGCCCCCCCACATCTTGCTCTTCATACATCAGATGTCTCCCAGTCTCCCTTTCTCCATCACACACACACACACACACACACACTCTCTCTCTCTCTCTCTCTCTCTCTCTCTCTCTCTCTAACATGCATTTAATGCCCCACTATCTCAAAGTGATTATATAAGGCCACACCCCCCCTATGACACACCTCCCCCTCCCTCAAGTTGTGGAATATTTTCTTGATCTTGCAGGTACGTATACCACTCTCTCTTTCTCTGTCTCTGTCTCCCCTCCCCTCCCTCACTCTATCCATCACCCCTCAGTCTCTCTCCCTGGCTCCCTCTTGCTAGTCTCCAATCCCCCCACTCCCTCTCCCTCTCTCTCTCTACGACACCCACATCCACACACACACACACACACACACACACACACACACACACACACACACACACACACACACACACACACACTCTCTCTCTCTCTCTCTCTCTCTCTCTCTCTCTCTATGCCAAATACTTTATATATCTGGCACTTGCATTCATTGGTGGAAAGTTCCATGGTGCATGACCTAGTGCAGAGAATCTTTTGCGTTGACTACAACAAGGAATGAACCCCATACCTCGATCAATGGCAAGGATGGTTGAGGAGGTGACAGGAGGGACTAAATTGCATCAACGTCTTGATTTTTGAGGGGGGACAATGTGATTTTAGCAAGAAAATGCAAGGTTGATGGGAAAGTGGGGTCCGAGGAAGCCAATGCCTCTCATAGGCTTGAGTATGTGACTGAAAACATACCTAGAAGAAAGGCTACAAGAAAACTAAACTTCGAGGACCCTTTTCCTTTCTACCAATCAAGAGCAATATCACCAAATTTTTCGGAGGAAATGGTGGTGGAGATAGTCCTTCCTGACACCGTTTGGGCTATACGAAGGATTCTAGCTCGCAGTCACGTATAATGTCAAGGATAGTTGGGAGCCAGAGAGGAAAAACACAAAATACCTACCAAAAATATGACACATGGGGTGCCTAGACTTTCATTTTGGGGCATCATGGAGTAGTCCAACTTAAGAAGAGAATTTGGCAAACAACATGGAATGTGGCGCTAGTTCATGTGGTTTTGTAATGATAGTGTGGACCATACATGGAACATTTGTTCTTCCATTCATCATGCATCGCCCAAGGTTCTGCAAGTATGGCCAGTGGCACGAGGCACAAATTTGACCGTAGAGGAAACCCACATGTTGGAGAGTGGTGGGTTTTTTTTTTCAAAAGGCAGCACAAGAGGTGGATGCTAACGAGGGCTCGTGTAGATATCAAAGAGGTGTTTCACAGGCTATAGGGAAAAGGATAGGCTCAACATTGGCTCTAGATGCAACTGTGAAGGGCCATAGAGTGGTCAAGATCTTGAAGCATGAGGTTTTCAAACTAGAGACACCTAACTCAAGTGTCATGCACAGTAGGAGTGTTATGATGTGCACATTGCAAAGAATCCAACATGTAATTGCTACGATTTCATGGATCGTGTTGCAGAAGGAAAAGCATATTTGGCATGTAAGCACCTATACTATGTGTACATTCGAGTGCTTGGAATGGATGCAAGTACCAACATGTTTATACACCAACCCACACTCATTGAAGGAAACTTGGACATTGTATTTGGAAGCATGAGAACTTTTCCAACACCACCTATACTGTGACCAAAACCTCTTAGCACAACCACATTTTATTTTACAGAGAAAGTAGAGTTATACAATCTAGTTGGATGGCTTGTGTCAAAATTTTGACAAGCATGTGGTGACCTTGTCTCTTAATTTGTCACAAGCAAAAATACTTTTTCTAGAGTTAACACAATATAAATGTACATTGTATGAATTGTCTTGTATGAAATTTGTGTGGGGGAGGGGGGGGGGGGAGGGGAGGGAGCTATCAATCCATTGTAATTAAAGTTCTAAAAACACAGAGTGGCTGCCCATGCATTCACATTATATGTGAGAGAGAGAGAGAGAGAGAGAGAGAGAGAGAGAGAGAGAGAGAGAGAGAGAGAGAGAGAGAGAGAGAGAGAGAGAGAGAGAGAGAGAGAGAGAGAGAGAGAGAGAGAGAGAGAGAGAGAGAGAGAGAGAGAGAGAGAGAGAGAGAGAGAGAGAGAGAGAGAGAGAGAGAGAGAGAGAGAGAGAGAGAGAGAGAGAGAGAGAGAGAGAGAGAGAGAGAGAGAGAGAGAGAGAGAGAGTGTGTGTGTGTGTGTGAAGGTAATGGTGGCAATCCTGGTGGTGGTGAGGGTAATGGTAGTGGTGGTGAAGGTGGCGATAGTGGTGGTGGTAGAGAAGGTGGTAGTGGTGGTGGAGGTGGCCATGGTGGTGGTGGCAATGTCGTGATGCTGCACATCCACCATTGCAAAGCCACTTTGGAGTATCTTGATACTGTCACTTTTCTATTGTTACAAAAGATTTAGAGTCAGGTCATCTTTTACATGTTGAAACAATCAAAATGGGGTTTTGAAAGAGAGCTTTATGTGGCCAACACACTTGTGGACATGTATGGTAAATGCGGATTGCTTGTGGAAGCATGGCAAGCATTTGATAAGATTCATATGAAAATTGAAATTTGTGGAATGCATTAGACAAAGCATATGCTAAACATGGTCTTAATGATGAGGTGCTCATGGTTTTCAAAGAAATGTAGTTGGAAGATGTCATTTTGGATGCACTTATGTATGTTTGCAGTACAATGGGAGCTTTTGCAATAGGTAAATTCACACTCTCTGAAATAGTGAAAAGGGCAATGGAAAAAGAGCCTCACAGACACAACGGCACTGCATGTCCACAATGGTCCCTCTTCATTGGGTTTTCACCTCATGGAGACGAGTTTAAGATTGATTGTGTGAGGTAGGTATTTGATGAAATTGTGCCCATGATCTCAAGGAAGAATAAACAAGCTAGTTATATTGAATTTGTGGCTCTTCAATCGGGAAAAGATTATGCATTTTTTTTCAATTCAATTTTGAGGCTATAGTAGATGCTATTATGGATGAATACATTGAGGATACCCAACTTTTTGCATGCAAAAGTAGTCCAACCCCTTCTATCATCCTACAATCTCCAGGTTTTGGCTAGGGGCTAAGTATTGATCATACACCACTTCCAAGAGGCAGTTTGGGTCACATAAGCATCACCACATGAGCAAAGGACATTCTAGCCAAAAGTGGCATGATAGGAAAAGTGGCTCATAGAAGCTTGGTAGCACCATCTCTTTGATGCCTAGGAAGTTTGGAGATGAGCCTACAAAGAAGCATGCTGTTGTTTATGATGAGGGGAAAGAAAAGTATGGTAAGAAATCTTCCTAAGAGATTGTTCCATACATGCATCAAATTTAATTGAATTGGAAGTAGCCAACTGACGTAGATGACACAATAAAGCACTCAACCAATTTTTCTTGCAAAAGTGAATGTTGAGAAATAATCCAAGCTTGCTTTTGTTACAGTTCTATTGTTGGTAGGTTGCTTCATCCATGGTGAGGATCAACATGCTGAATGATGCCTCAAAGAACATGTACAATGTGGAGAAGTGTGGCAAGAGGCAAGTTCTCATTAAGCCTTCCTCGAAAGTCATCATCGAGTTTCTGATAGTCATGCAAAAGCTTGGTTACATTGGGGAGTTTGAGTTGGTAGAGGACCAGCGATCTGGAAAAATTATTTTTGAGTTAAATGGGAGATTGAACAAATGTGGGGTTATCGGCCCTCACTACGATGTTGGAGTTGGTGAATTGGAAGCTTGGACAACACGACTTCTTCCTTCAAGACAGTTTGGTCACATTGTCTTAACTACATTTGTTGGAATCATGGATCATGATGAAGCTAGGTAGAAAATAGTCAGTGGCTTGTCAAGGTTTCAAATTGCTTTTGGAAGACTGGTTGTGAAATTTTTGGAAAATTGGAATGAATTGTTCCTTGAGAGTCGGGAGGAATCACATGTGGTGAAAAGCTTAATGATTAAGATTTTGATGAAACATAGAGATTTAAGAAAAGCTAAAAGCTTTAAAGGCTTTTATGTTTCTTTCATGGGAAAAGAAAGCTAAGGCTTAAAACACTTTAGTTTTATTTGAATAGCCAAAAAGCACAACGTGAGAGAAGGAGGAGAAAACCTGTAAAGGGAGGACTAGGAGGGCAAGGAAGATAATCAAATTCGAGAGAGAGGCTTGAGGTTGAGATTTGTGTCCCTCGCCTATGTTAAAGTTTTTGCCATTGAGTTGCTTATGAGGGTGGCTTGAGTTCGAGCTTTGTGCTCCTCGCCCTCTTTGAAGATCTCGCAACAAGTTCTAGGGGTGAGGCTCTAAGCTCCTTGTCCTTCTCAATCTTTCTGTCAAGTTCTATGGAGCGGCTTTTGAGTCGTCGAGCTATGAGGTCCTTGCACTCTTTGAAGTTCTCGTCATCAAATTCTACATGAGTGGCTATAGAGTTTGAGCGTTGAGCTCCTCGCCTTTCTCGAAGTTCTCTCCATCAGTCACTTCCCACCTTCTTCTCTTCTCTCTTAGTTCAAGACTTCGACCTTTTCTTCCAATTGGTGAGTGATCTTTTGCTTTCTTAAAAGAGACACGATGAATTTCTCTACATCGTCTTTGCTACCTAGCTTCATATCAATAAATAATTTGCCATCACAAGTCCCATCTCAAGTTGTTCATATGTCTTTTGATCATATCCGAGAGTCTTTTGATCTTGTATCTTGTCTATTTTTAATCAAAGAATTTGTCTTCTCATTCATCTTGAATCTAAAATTCTTTTGGATAATTATTTTATGTTGAGTACTCCCATCGCAAAGCATTCTTGCGGTGAGCAACTTTCACGAACCCTCGTGTGAATTCCGTGCGACAATGGTAGTGGCATCAATGGCGGAAGTGGTAGTGGTGGAGGAAGTTGTGGTGGTGGTGGTGGTGAAAACAATTTACGGGTGGAATAAGTGGACTATGTGGAACAAGAAATGAAGGTTTCCCAAAAAAGATTGCTCAAAAAGCTCGCTTTTTGCCCTTCTCCATAGTCACGAGCTGATGACAATCAACCTTTATGCTGCTAGCTCTTCAAAAATGATGACATGCTTGCTTTAATTATTAGGTTGGTCTCCTTTGCACTAACAATCAAGCCTTGAAATCTATTGACTATCTCGGTCTTTAATTGGCACGTGCAACTTTAAAGCCATGAAACATGCTTGATGTGCTCATTATTCAAACAATACTTACCATGATTATTTTGGACTCTCCTCCATCTTCTTAACTCATTCAAATAGCTTGACTGCAGACCCCCACGTTCACATTAATTCTAGATCTGTTTCCAAAACATGGAGTCAAGCATCCCACCAATTAACATGTTTCTAGACAATCAGATTCGAGGCTGCATTTGGATTGGCCAAAATCACATCAACTCCCTCTTCAATACTATATATGTAGACTCAAACAGCCAAGCCCTATAGTGCTGGCCATATAAACTCCTCAAACATGCTTACTTTCCCAAACACGATGGTTATCAACTTTAGAAACTTTAGCCTAATGATTAGTAGTAGTTGTCACACTTCACCATAAATAATGATAGTTGCTTCATCATAAATAATGATAGTTGCTTCCAAATGATAAGTTGCCTAACGCCTTTAATCTAGCCCTCCAAAAACAAGTTGACTCTCTTATGCAAGCTACAAGAGAAGCCTCCCCAAAATCAAGAGCACAATCACTAGTTGCTCCCCATTGCTTCCTACTGCCTACGACCCTTTTGTCCAAAGACATCCAAAAAATAGCACCAAAATAGGTCCTCCCCAAAATCATGGGGGCACTCATGCTCCCCCCAAAACACACTTGACCCCCCTTTTTTCTTTAGCTTCCCAGATTATCTCTAGTCTAGAACCCCCTTGGAACATCAAAAAACCCTCCTCAACATGAGTGTTGGCACTTGGATATGGTTTATCCTTGAAGGAGAAACCTTGGCTTGGATTTTCTTACAGAGAACCTTGCACAAAATACATTATCTCAAGGCAAGGAAAAATAACTCAAGTATACTCCATCATTACCTCAAGCGTAAAGGCTCTTTTCTTACCCATGAACTTGACATCTAAAGGTGAGCTAGAAAGACAAGGAAGAGATTTGAGAGACTGTCACACAAATACCTGTTTCTATGAAATAATCCCTCTAGTTGAAAGACCCATGCCTAGAGTAGTGTCTACCATCTTTATTAAATGACATTAAGAATGAGGAGCTATAAAATGCCTTGGTGAGTAATTTGAACTTGCAAAGAGACATATTGACTCGCATGTTTGAGGAAGTGATAAGAGTAAATGACTTATTGAAAGAGAGAAGTGATAAGACTATCCAACCAACATGGGTTATTACCATTCGCATTGAAGAGCCAACTATCAGTGTAGCAAACATGCCTGTCTAAAACCCACAAGAAAGGAAAAAAATTGGACCTAATGTAGGAAATGTTTAACCTAAAGCTGGAATTGGTGAAGCTATAAGAAGCTCTAAGAAGGTCCATGAGACCCAATATACAATGTGTGCATTGTGGAGGAAATCATCTTTCAGTAGAGTGAATCTAGGACTTGCGCAAACTATGGATGGTTCTTGAGCACAAAGCTATACATAGTCAACTGCCACCACTAGCAACTATACTCAGTGAACATGCAATTACATTTTGGATGCAGAGCACCATTAGCTCTTCCAACACTTAAGGACCAACGAGTAAACACACCTAGGGCAACCAACTAGTATACCCAGTTCTCCTGCACCAATCATAACCCTTCCATAGAGTGATGCACTTGTGCATCACATAGAGGAGCCAATGGAAGAAGAGATGTATCTAAACACTTATATCTCATATGATGAAGAGGGAAATCTAGTCCTTATGGATTATAGTTCAGTTTTGACGATGACCTTGGGCAAAGGAAGGGGTCAAGGTAATGGTGGAATGCAATCCCAAGAGCCTTGACATGCTAGAACTATGGCCACCCTAGATACCTTTCATCATGATGCCATACATAGATTGTCCAAACAATAAGCCATCCACTAGTAATGCAACCATGCGATTAGTACTCATGGGACCCTTTGGAGTGGAATCACTAGATGATAAAGCCATGCCCATTCCACTAGATGTGAGGACCGGGGCCTAGGCTAAGTAGGTTAGAGTGACAATACTAGGCCCTAGTAATGTAGATGCCTCCTCCATGGGAAAAAAGAAATGGAAAAAGAAGAAGGAAAGATCCAAAGCACATATCAACTTAAAGAGTGATAATACTACTACCTTGGCAACAGGAAGAAAAGTACCTCATGTGGAACTTGAAATGTCAGCACCAAAATTGAGAAGTAGGGAAGAGCTAAGGTAGGTAAGCACCTTGATCCTAAGCATCAACTCGAGATCATAGAGAAAGTGTGATGTTGAGTGGAAGAGTGATGCTAGGAGGCATATTCCACGGTGGATTCTGTGAGTTTTTTTAATTCCACGGTGGATTTCGTGAGGTTTTGTGGTGGATTCCATAAAACTATATTTATTTGTTGGGGCTAGTACATAAGGTGGATTCCTTGTGCGAGAAGTTGATGGGGATGCCTGTCCTTTTCGAGCGTCATGATAATTTATTGTGCACATGGGTGACTCCACAGTAGGTGATTTCACAAAATACATAATTAAATTAATGGATGTTTATGAGCTTAGAGTGCACTTGTATTAAATTAAGGTTAGGACAGAGTTCCAACCTATTTATTTATTTTGTAGCTGAAGACTGCTAGGTATTCACTTTTGTCGGCTTAATTTTATTATTATTTAACAATTGTGAATGCTTCAGTTGATGTGTAGAGTAGGTGGTGGTGGCGTTGGGAAGCACTGGGCAATAGCGTGTATTCAAATTACCTAGAAGAAATTATCATTTTGATGGGCGTGCGTCTTATCATTAAAGACGTGACACTAATATTTATTTAGGCGAGCTTATTTATTGAAGCACTTGACAAATATTTATTATTTTGTATGCGCATGGGCCCATGGTTTAAATATTTCATTATTGGATATTGTATTTGGGCACAGCCCGTGACTCTTCGGCTACCTAATTGCTTTATTCTTTATTTGGACAAAAGCAAACACAAAAACTAAAGAATGCTTATTGTAAAATTGGGCTATTTTTGAGCTTTGAGATGAATAAATTTATAAATACATGCTTTGTGAAGCGCTCACATAAGGCATGGGGGGAGATTGTACCCAATTTTTCTTTTTGCCTCATGTCGTGCAAGTCTATCTTATTGCTTTTTGAGCTTAAGTATAGTTCTTTGTTCTTGGGGACCTTCCGGTGCTCGCTACGTATGCATCGGACATCTGATTTGTGCACTAATGGTATCGGAGTAAAGCTAAGATCAAGGGCTTCCAATCACTTACCATCTCACACGAAGGCGAAGCTCCTAGAATGAACGGGCTCTACAGTTAGTCTCGTGACGATCCGTCAATACCAGCATGTTCCTGGCGATGAAGAATCCCCTATAGTGCCGTTGGATTGTGAAAGACCACTCTCTGTCGATGGAGGTCCACCCGGGAAGCTTCTTCATCAACACATTTTTTTTCTCAGAGCAGAGAAGAGAGATAAGTCAATTAAAGTTTATAAAGCTTCATAAGCTTTATAATAAAGCTTAAGCCCCTAAATCTTATCATTAGGGGCAACAACACTCACTCATTGCATCAAAAATGACATCATATTGTCATCCTCACGCTGAAATTATGATTTGTTAAGCTTTTTAATATAAAGCTTAAAGCTATGCTTTATTAAAGCTTCAAAATCTCAATCCTTAATCTCTTCCATAGTAGCTATTCACACAGAACCAACCCCAAACCGGCCTTCAACCATCAGCAAGCCCCTATTCGTATTTGACTCTGACAGAGATAGTTTTCAGCAAGAAAATTGATATACACAGTATATTTCCCACTTGAAGAAGACATTCATCAAATTCTGTACCCGCAAAAAGAAGAAACATTGCAAAAAGCCATTAAAAAAAAGAAAAGAAGTAAGCCTTGTAAACCCAACTTTGAGCTACACTCATCCTGCTAAAAAAATTTCAAGTGTGTGAGGTTGTTGAAATTTTGTAGGATGACCGATCAAAATATGGAGGATTTTATGGCTAAAGGTGATTTACCGAAACCAATGGTGGAGCAAAAACTAGACCTAATTATGATGCAGCTTCAAGAGGAACGAAGAGCATGTCAAACTTTGCAAGCTCAACTGGCCACTCTTCAACGATCTACTGTCGAATAAGATGGACCACAACCCGAAGATGTTATACAACGTTAGATCGATGTGATACTCGAAGCACAATCTATCAGGAAGGAAGCCAAGATAAGTAAAAGAAATTTCAAATTCTGTACTTTTAATGGGTTATGTGACGGAAAGATTGTTGTCTCTTTTATCAGTCAGTTTGATGATTATTTCCATGAAGAATAGTATGTTGGAAAAGACAAACTCAAGTGTGTCACTAACCATTTAATGGACAGAGCATCACTATGGTGGACTATTGTCTGCAAAAGTATTGATTATCCTACCTTGGACACGCCCCCCTGCTTTACCATTAAACACAAGTCCAAATCCTAAGCCATCTTTCCAGGCAAATCCCAACATACCTAAACTCCTAGCCATTACCAAGAATATTTCCAAAGCCAAACCCATAGTATGCTATATAAGTGCCATCAACCAGCAGTGAATTGTCAATCCAAAAAGCCAACTATTCACATCAACTACTTGGGACCGACGAACTGAAGATGAAGACCATGAAGAAATGCCCGATTTCACAGAAGACGATGACGATATCGGTACTACTTAAGATACTTTACTAGGTATGCCAAATCCTCATTCTTTACTAACAATGAAATGTCTTGTGCATGGTAGAGAAAATATTGCTTTACATGATGATGGGAGCACACATGATTTTGTTTCTGCAAAATTGGTAAAAGAATTAAATTTATATACTGTTTCAACTCATTATCGCATTAAGGCTGCATTCTTAGATACTAGATACAATGGAATACAAGAAGTTCATGACTTAGAAATTAAAATTGGTGATCATGTTGAGTGCAAAAATTTGTATCTTTGCAATCTAGTGACATTATTTTAGGAATGCCTTGGCATCATAAATATAATCGTGATATAGATTATTCCACGCATTCAATGACGATTCATTCTAATGGGAAACAAATCACATTACATGGTACGCATACCTTAGATACTTTTCCATTACTTAGTCACACATAGCCTAAACGTGCATTAAGAAAAGGTAGCAAATCCTACTTAATATGGGTGAATGAAATTGAATCTAAGAAAAATCAGATGCATCTTAGGCACACACAATTTCTTTCACAATTTAAAGATTGTTTTGTTGCTGACTTACTACTTGGCTTACTACTTACACGTCTTGAAGATCATAAAATAGACTCAATTCTAGGTTCACAACCACCATGTAAAGCACCTTATCAACATAATCAAATTGAACAGAAAGAAATTCAAACCCAAGTTGAAGAATTGTTACCCAAGGACTCATTAGGCCCAGTAGTTCTCTTTTTGGTGCACCTATCCTATTAGTTAAAAAGAAAAATAACACCTATAGGATGTGCATTGATTATCGTACCCTAAACAAGATCACTGTCAAGAATAGATATCCGATTCCTAGGGTAGATGACCTCATGGATAAGTACAAGGGGCCACAATATTTAGCAAGATAGATCTTAAATCTGGATATCATCAAGTATGATTGGATAAACCTGATATTTTCAAAACCGCATTTAGAACTCAATTCAGTCATTATGAATTCCTTGTTATGCCTTTTGGTTTAACTAATGCACCAGCCACATTTAGTCGTATGATGAATCGCATATTTTTGAAGGATTAGCATTGTGTAATTGTTTTCTTTGATGGCATATTGGTTTTCAGTAAGGATGAGAACGAGCATAATGAACATCTATCTTTGGTTTTCAAATTATTGAAAGAGAATCAATTATATGCTAATCCTGAAAAGAGTGAAATTTTCCAAACCCACATTGAATACTTAGGACATATTGTTTCATCTAATGGTATTAAAGTTGATCCTAAAAAGATAGAAGCAAATTTGAATTGACCGGTATCTAAAAATGTGCATGAACTACGTTCTCTCTTAGGTCTTGCTAGCTTTTACAGAAAATTTGTGAGAAATTTTTCATTGCTTGCATTGCCTTTGACAAAATTATTAAAGAAAGGTATTGTGTATCATTGGTCTGATAATTAGCAAAAGTCTTTTGATTTACTGAAACATGCCTTAACACATGCTCTTGTATTGCAATTACCTGACTTTAATAGACCATTCTTCCTCGTAGTCACTGATGCTAGTGGATCTGGAATAGGAGCTATCCTTATGCAAGACTCACATCCCATAGCCTACTCTAGTTGCAAACTTAAACCATCTGAACTCAAACATTCTATCTATGATAAGGAATTACTAGCTGTAGTACAAGCTTTATGTCAATGGAAACACTATTTAATGGGATCTAAATTCATGATCAAAACTGACCAATAAAGTATCAAACATCTCCTTAGTTAGCCACAAATCTCTGACCGTCATATTAAATGGGCTACTTTTATTCAAAGTTTTCATCCACTTATCCAATATCAACCCAAAAAAGAGAATGTTGTTGTCGATGCCTTGAGTAGAAGACCAACTATCCATAATATCTATGTTATATCTTTTGATTCCCTTATCCCTATGAAAGATACCTATGACCAAGACCCCAGTTTTCACGCTGATTGGAATAAATTAGTTGCAAATAACTGGATTTCAATAGATTCATTGTTTTATACTGATGGATTTATGTTTTATGAGAAAAGGTTGTGTGTAACTGTTCCATTTTGATCATTTGTGTTGCAGGAAATTCATTGTCCCCCATATCAAGGTCATAGAGGTATTATTTCTACTTTACGTACATTGGTTGAAGATTTTTACTGGCCACAGATGGAATCTGATGTTTCTAACTTTGTATTTGAGTGTTTAATTTGTCAAAGAGTTAAGCAATACCATGGTAAGCAATATGGTTTATTAATGCCTTTACCGATTCCTGAATGACCATGGGAACATATTTCAATGGATTTTATTACTGGTTTGCCTAACATCCAAGTTAATCATGATATGATTTGGACTATTGTAGATCAATTTAGCAAACAAGCATATTTCATTCCATGCAAGAAAACATTAATTGTATCTCAAGCTGCTCAATTGTTTTTTAAAACTGTTTTCACTAACCATGGTTTGCTGAAAGTTATTATTTCTGATCATGATTCTAGATTCTGCAATAATTTTTGGACTACTTTGTTTGCTAATTTAGGTATAAAGATTGATTTCTCATTTGCATTTCATCCTGAAACAAATGGGCAAACAGAAGCTAATAACAGTATAATTTTAGATCTTTTGCGTGCATATACAATTTCAAAACTAGAAACATGGGATACACACCTGCATTTACTTCAGTTTGCATACAATAACACACCACATACAACTACACAGAAAGCACCTTTTGAAATTATTTATGAAAATAGATTATCTACACTTGTTACATCATTGTCAAACAAAGTTAAAGCTACTGATGATATTGCCAATATGCATGCTATTATTTTTGCTGAAGTCAAAGACATGATTGCAAAAGCCCAGCAATCATACACTAAACAAGCTAACAAGAAAATAAAAGCTATGAGTTTCACAATTGATGATTATGTTTGGTTACACATTGAAAAGAGAAGATTGCAAAGTGTTGAGAAACACCCTGTTGTTAAGTTAGCCCCTCGATTTTATGGACCTTTCAAAATCATTCACAAAATCAATAACAATGCATTTAAATTAGAATTACCCCAACACTGGAAAATCCACAATACTTTTCATATAAGTTTGTTACGACCTTTTAGAGGCCAATTACCTGTTCACCCTGTCTATGAAAACCCTCCTTTATTAGAAGAACAAACTGAAATCCTTAAACCTGAAACTATTTTAGACACCGACTTATGACCACTAGAACTGACCGTAGATATTCTAGATATTTGGTTAAGTTTAAAAATCATTCTATTGAAGAGGCCCAATGGTTGCACGCATGCGACCTAAGTGCTTACCCCTCACTGCTCGCTCCACATTGAGCTAATAGCAATTGAGGACAATTGCTATCCCACCCCAGGGGTATGATGCTAGGAGGCATATTCCACGGTGGATTCTGTGAGTTTTTTTAATTCCATGGTAGATTCCGTGAGGTTTTGCGATGGATTTCATAAAACTATATTTATTTGTCGGGGCTCATACATAAGGTGGATTCCTTGTGCGAGAAGTTGATGGGGATGCTTGTCCTTTCCGAGTGTCATGATAATTTAATGTGCACGTGGGTGACTCCATAGCCGGTGATTTCACAAAACACATATTTAAATTAATGGATGTTTATGAGTTTAGAGTGCATTCATATTAAATTAAGGTTAGGACAGAGTTCCAACCTATTTATTTATTTTGTAGCTGAAGACTGCTAGGTATTCACTTTTATCGGCTTAATTTTATTATTTTCTAACAATTGTGAATGCTTCAGTTGATGCGTAGAGTAGGTGGCGGTGGCATTGGGAAGCACTAGGCGATAGTGCATATTCAAATTACCTAGAAGAAATTATCATTTTGATGGGTGTGCATCTTATCATTAAAGACATGGTACTAATATTTATTTAGGCATGCTTATTTATTAAAGCACTTGATAAATATTTATTATTTTTTATATGCATGGTTTAAATATTTCATTATTGGACATTGTATTTGGGCATAGCTCGACTCTTGGGCCACCTAACCGCTTTATTCTTTATTTGGACAAAAGCAAACACAAAAGCTAAATCATGCTTATTGTAAAATTGGGCTATTTTTGAGCTTTGAGATGAATAAATTTATAAATACATGCCTTGTGAAGCGCTCACACAAGGCATGGGGGGAGATTGTACCCAATTTTTCTTTTTGCCTCATGTTTTGTAAGTCTATCTTATTACTTTTTGAGCTTAAGTAGAGTTCTTTGTTCTTGGGGACTTTTCAGTGCTCGCTATATACGCATCCAACATCTGATTTGTACGCCAAAGCGGCACTAGCCAACATACCATACTCAATACCAAACTAGAATGATAATCAACCATCAAGTGTGAGGCAATCCACCTCTCCAATATACATATGATCTGTGGAAAGTCAAGGGACTAGCCCACATAAATAAGATGGAATGAGCGAACCCATCTTATACCAAAAAAATTAGGACATAAATGCCCAGCAATCTAGAGAAGATCATGGTGATGGAATTGAGGCTAAAATCTTGGTGGCCTCAATGTTAGCACAAGTGTCGTTACCCCTAGAGCAACTCATGAGACAAAATCCTAGCTTGTGGACTATGTTGAAAACATGAGGACAAAACAATGCATGGGCACTTGTAGATAGGCTAGGCGCTAGTCCTTTAGTCCCATCCATCTTTTTGTGTCTGGCATCACCAAGGAACAATGACTTACCCTTAATTACCTCTTTACACGATGGCAAGGAGCATAAGAGGAAAGTCTCCTTATATGGCCTTTCATGTTCCTACAACAAAGGTAGACCTAATTAGAATCCTTGAATATCTAAAAGGGAAATTGTGGAACAATCCTTATGCTAATGTTAAGCCTTTGGAAGATCTCATGAATTCCCAAATTTAGAAGTGGACTAAGGTCCATGATCTTAATTTGTTGTATAGTTGGACTCTTCTTAAAGACAAAGATTCCTTACCTATGACTACACATATGGGAGATGAGCTCTTAGAGCAAGAGGATTTAGATAATGAATATATGGATTGTGACTCTAGGGATGAAACCTTTGCTAGCGAGGCTGAAATCATTGACTTTGACACGGATGGATGAATCTATACTAGTGAGGTTGAAATCATTGACTTTGACATGGATAGATGAACCATTGAGCAAATAATTGTAGACTCAAAACCACGAGACACAAATGCATTACTCATGAAAAGAGGAGTTATTTGAATGGATTGTGATCATTGGTGGCTAGAAAACCTTGAAGTTGTGGATTACAAATAGGTAGGGTTAAGACAAGCTAAGTCTACAACATTGTATAAAGTAGGAGTTGAGTCTCTGAGTTATGGTGACTTGGCAATACTCTCTCAAGTATTTTGTGAAGGATTAGTATATTTGGAAACACCCAAAGAAGAAGAAAGGGATGCCATTTTCGGTCATTTGCGACAAGTAGGTGACATGGGAGTTTTATGAAACTCTTTGAACTAGCCATAAATGAGCTTGGGCTACATTTGAAAACATTGAGGAGAGGTATTGGTGGAAAGAAATAAGTAAAGACGTTTCATAGTTTATTGAATCATAGTACTACCAAATGTATTCATTAGTGAAGTATAGAGATGTTTTACAAACAATCTATTCTTTATCCATACATTACAAATGGGTAGTCAATCTGGTGACCATGCCTACAAGACTTTGAAAGAATAAGGTATATCATGCTTCCATGTAAAGAATTGACTAATCAAGTAGAGAGAAGAGCCATGAGCACTAAGATAACAAATGCTATATGCAAATTTCTTATGGAAGAATTCTTTTGTCTCTATGGATATGTAGGTAAGGTTATTGCAGACATAGGGGAACTTGATATAGATGAGGCTCATAATATCTTCTTCTTTGACTAGGTATGGTAGATCTTGGTATGGCTATGAATCCTACATTGCATTTGAACTCTATGAGTGGAACTCAGTTGGCACACAATCTGGTATTTTATACAAAGACCAAGTGCATTGAGATCTATTATCACTTCATCAAAGAGGCGATTGAGGACAAATAGATAGAGCTTGTCAAGTTCTTAACTGATGAGAATCTTAAGATCTATTCCCTAAAAGTCTCCCAATGGAAACATTATGCCTTTCTTATGAAGATGATGGTAAGATGAGATGATGTCTATTCCTCATCCTTTTATACTTATACGTACACCTTGTACATTGTCACTTTTCTCTTGTTTTTTTCCATACTGAGGAACATTTACCTTTGAGTGGGAGGCTATTGGGGGGTTTAAAGACACTTGTGCCTAGCCACCTATATTTACTTGTACTTACTACCCACACACCTGTACATTGTGGGTAGCGATTGCCTATCATTGTCAATTTATTCTTTATCCTTTACATGATAATAGAATAAGGGAAGGCAAGTCACACATTGTAACTATTTGAGTTCCCACACACTAATCTCTCTCTTCCTTGTTTGAACCTCCATAGCTCTTTCTAGCTTGCTTCCACTCTTGCTCCATCTTTCAATTGGAGCAAATGTCTCCTCATAATCAATACCATGTCTGTGGGGAGTCAACACATACCCTTAGGCAACTAGCCTAGCCTTATAGTGTTCAACTAATCCATTAGACTTATGCTTCACTTTGTAATCAATACCATGATTTTGTACATACACTTTGGTAACTAGCCTTACCTTATAAAGCTCAAATGATCCATATAACGTATGCTTCACTTTGTAAACACATTCCAATAACTTTCTTGATTTTTGCTAAAGGCATTGAATCCCAAGTGTCATTCACCTTAAGTGCAACCATTTCTTCATGCATAGTATTATTTCAATGCTCATTGCCCATCACATCCTCAAAAATAGTGGAATCTATATCTTGTACAACCTTAGCCATGTGTATAGTGATGGCATATCTATCATGTGTCAATTGTTGCATGGGTTTTGTTACTCTTGTTGACTTGCATGAAATTGAATCAATACTAGGTGCCTTAGCATCCTCTTGTGCCTTTCTCACACTATCAAGGAGAGGGCTAAGAGTGAGAGAAAGAAAGATAGATGATAGAGAAAAGAGGAGAGAGAAAAACTAAAAAGATAGAAAAGAAGAGAGACAAGTTGTGAAAGCCGAGTACAAGGAGGTGAGATGAGAGACAGTAATTGCATTATGGAAAAAATACAAAAATTACATGTCTCATACCTTTTATACCTATGTCAATGTGACAAGGTATCATTAATAACTCTCTCACCAACACATGTATTCCTAGCTTCTTACAATATATCCTTGCTCAAAGGTTTTTGCCCACAAAAACAAAGTTATAAGAGCAAAGAAGAATGGATAGAGTAGAGTACTACTCTAAATTCAACTATACAAAAGACATGATAGGAATCAAATAATGAAGAGTTATTTGCTAAAATGAAAACATAAAGGAAAACCTCTACCATATACATAATTTTGATGTCTTCAAAAGGAATTGGAGCCTTCAAATCTTCAAGAAATAGCCTTTGTAAAGAGAAGACAGCTTGTTATAAAAAACAGGGCACGCTGAGGAAAATTAGCATAACTTCTGAGAGAAGAATCCAAATAGGGCATGCCATGTATCAAAAAGTAGTTATTGAAGAGTACTTTGATCCTATGTAGGTGGCTAAATTCTAAAAATTAGGCAAGGTAAAATCTATTGTAAAATAGATTATTGTTGAGACCTTGTTTAGAGTGCAATTGGCTCTCATGTGACTATGTCAATCACCAATGCATCCCGTACATAGAAAAGCTAATCCAAAATGAAATCTAGTCTTCAAGAAGATTTCTCAAGTGGTAAGCCCTACCATTTAATCAAATACTCAATGATGGAGTGAGAGTGAAGCTTTTTTTCACGCTAATCTATAACCTCGGGAATGTACTGAATAAGTTCTTCTTCATCCATAGGAGGTAGCTCATCAACTATTTCCACTTGGGAATCATAAAAGGGTTTGCACTGATTAACTTGGAATACATTATGAATCTTATTGAAAGAGGTAAGTTTCAATTTATATGCAAAGTCTTCAATACGCTTCAAGATCCTGTAGGGCCCATAGAACTTGTAAGCAAGTCTATTGCTAGAGCCATCCTTTAGAGTAGAATATCAAGACTTGGGTACTTTCCAGAGAACTAACTCTCTCTCCTAGAACTCTAAAGGTTGCCTCTTCTCATTAGTATACACCTTCATCTTATCTTGAGCTTTTCTAAGATTCATCTTACATTGTTGAAGAAAGGCATGCATTCTTTCCAATTCCTCCTTTCCATGAGGGTTAATCTTCTCACTGAAAATAACTATGGATAAGCGTACCTTGTAACCATACATAGCCTCAAAGGGTGAAACTCCAATGCCAACATGAGTGGAGTTATTATAGGCAAACTCAACCAAATGTAGCCATGAGTCCTATGTATGCTGGATATCATGATAGAAATGATGAAGGCAAGTTTTTGACCACTTATTAATGCTTTCTATCTGACCATCAATCTACGGATGATAGGATGTAGAAGGAGCCAATTTAGTTCCCATGGAGTTGAATACCACCTACTAGAAGTTACTCATGAACTTAGTATCTCTATCAAGCACAATCACATGCAGTAATCCATGTAATCTAAAGAATGAAATGGGCTATTTTAGTGAGTCTCCATTATCATATAAATGCTATTCCAACCCTTTTTGATAATAGGTAGACCAATAATGAAGTCCATGGTAATATGTGTTTAATTGCCTTTTGGAATATGTAATGGTTGCAATAAACCACTTGGCTTACGGGTGTTATCCTTATTTTGTTATTGAAAAGGCATACATTTCATAACATAATCCTTAACATCTTTTCACAATCCTTTCCAGTGTGAAAGATCTTGTTGATTTTATCATAGGTATTCCACAATCCAAAGTGTTTAGCTGTGGGTGAAGAATGTAACTCCTTAATAATTTTTAGCTTAAAAGAAGAAGTAGATGGAATAACAGTCTTGCCATTAAGCCAAATGAGGCCATTTTTAAGCTGATAATGCGAGTTTTTCTCCATAAGACCAAGTTGTAATTTTTGAAGTACATGGCTGGAGCTCATCATCCAGAAGATATACTTCTTGTAACTCATTAATCTAGTCATCATGTAACTTAGTCATAGTCGAAACTCGACATGCCCACATTCTAGAGAGAGAATAAGCTATCACATTGTCTTTGCCCCTCGTATGAGCAATGTCAAAATCATAGTTTTCAATGTAGCTACCTACCTATGCTACTTAGGGGTAAGATTTGACTGAATAAGGAAGTACTTTAGGACCTTGTGATCACTTTGAACTCTAAACCACAATTGCCATATAAAAAATTGGGCCATTTCTTTATTGCATGTAGAATAGCTAGCATCTCTTGCTCATAGACATTCATAGTCATCTCTTTATTTATAAGCTTATGGCTTTCAAAGACAAGAACTCCATGCTTCTGTAGCAAAACAGTCCCTATATACGGCCATTGTCATCACATTGTATGTTAAACTCTCTAGAGAAATTTGAGCGTACTAGAATAGGAGCAAAAGTAAGTAAATTTTTTAAATTGGTTGAAGCTACTATGTGTAAGTACATTCCAAAATAAAGCTTCCTTATTCAACCTGTTAGTTGATGGAGCTGCTACAACCACATAATTCTTAATGAATCTGTGATAGAATGACAATAGACCAAGAAACCCTTAAATACAAGAAATGGTGGTAGATATTGACCAATTTGTGACACACTACATCTTCTTAGGGTCATCATGTATCCCTAGTTCATTGATACTTCACTTTAGTCTACATGAAAGAGCAATTCTTCTCCTTAGCAAAGAGTCTGTGATGTCTCAACACATTAAATACCTTCCTCATATATGATAAATGGTCATGTAAAGTCTTGTTGTAAATCAATATGTCATCAGAGAAGACTGGGAAAAACTAAAAGAGAAAAGGTAGAAAAATCTTATTTATCAAACTTTGGAAGGTAGCTGGAGCATTACCAAGCTCAAATGATATCATAGGAAATGACATAGTCCATGATCAGTCCTAAAGGCAATCTTAACTTCATCACCCTCTTACATACTAATATGATGTTATTGAGTCCTCAAATCAATCTTAGTAAAGAATCTTAACTTCATCACTCTCTTGCATATGAATATGATGATATCAAGACCTCAAATCAACCTTGGTAAAGAATATTAACTTCATCACTCTCTTGCATACAAATATGATGACATCAAGACCTAAAATCAATCTTGGTAAAGAATCTAGCCCCTTTGAGATCATCAAGAAGATTATCAACTCTAGGTATTGGATACATGTCCTTCATTGTGATCTTGTTTAGATCCCTACAATCAATACATATCTAGAATGATCCATCTTTCTTCTTCACTAATGAGATCAAATATGCATAAGGTGAAGAACTAGGCTCAATAAATTCCATATATAAAAGCTCCTTGATTTTCTTGGCTACTTCCTCATGCTCCCATTTGACAACATGTAGGGTGGCTTGTTGAATGGCTTTGAATGAGGCTCTAAATCAATAGGGTGATCCACTACTCTCTTAGGAGGTAATGAAGTAGGTACTTCGAATAAGTTCTTGTACTCCTCAAGTAGAGCTTTCAAAGTAGGATGCTCTACTGAATTCTTGGACTAATCTTCGACCTCTTTAAGTAAGTGTAATACAAAAACTTGTGAGCACTTCTTATACTCCTTGAGTTGTTTAATGGTGATAAGGTGAAAATCAAATTTACTTGGGATTCCCTATAGATGGATAGGCTTCCCATCAATGGCAAACTCCATATATAACTATGAGAAATCGATAGTAATCTTCCCTAAAGTCATTAGCCAATCACAACCAAGTACAATATCTATGGATCTCGTTTCCAAAGCAAATAGGTTCACTTGTACTTCATAATTTTCAGCTAACTATATGAGAACTTGTGGGCACATTTGAAGCGCCCATTGTGAGCACATTTGAAGCATTGATTTTCTCTTTACAATTAGCTACTTGTACTCTTATGGGTTGTTGTAAATTAGTGGGAAAGTAGTATAACCTATCCATGATTGACTTATTCACAAAATTGTGTGTAAGTACTGCCACTGTCTATTAGGATAAATACATTATTTTCATGAATGGTACCCTTCATATACGGAGTGTATTAGGGCTATTTGACCCTATCCAAGAATCCATAGAAATAGAACAAAGGGTAGTGGCAATAAGAGGTAAATATTACACACTAGGATCAAAAGCAATATGACCACCAGGATCAAATGGAAATCCATCTGCAACCTCATAAGATTGATTGGGATCGGGATCCTCATCATGCTCTTTAAATTTAGCTTGTGCACTCATTGTTGGTTCATCATCAACCTCATCATCCCCATCCTCATGTGCTATCATATTATAATTCTTAGCCTTGGCATTCTTGAAAGTGCACTATGATGCATGATCAATTGTATACTTTTAACCATATTTGAAGCATAGACACTTTTCTTATTTTTTCTTGAAAAGATCCATAAGTGAAAACTTGGCATTATTTGTTGAAATATTTGGGGGTCTATTATCACCTTGCCTAGGCTCTAGTTTATGACTGATTGTTGTTGACTTTGAATCACTTTGCTATCTTGAGGCATTGAAAGTAGGATATATAGGGACTTTGAGACTACTAAATGGAGTATTGGAACCTCCATAATTTCCACAAAAGTTTATCTATTTAGCACCAATCCTTTGCTATCCAAAAGAAGCCTCCATATGAATATCCCTCCTACACTTACGGGCATACCCCTCAACTAGCTCAATAGCATGGAATAGCGTGGTGGGTTTTTGGGCCATAACATTAGCTGACAAATTAGGCTCTAGACGATAGATATACATATGCAACTTTGTATCATTGCCTCACATTCTCTACATACCTCGGGGAATCCACCTTGGGTTAACCCTCTATATAATGTGCGTTCAAATGGTATTTTAAAAATTCATTTTTAGAAAAATTGTACCATTTTATATACCCCTTTTGTGAATTTTGAAGGTAATATTTATATTCCTTTTGTAAATCTAAATTTTGAGATGAGGTTCATTTTTTTGACCCCTTCTATACAATTCAAATAAAAACACAATGCCACACTACTCTATGTCGAGTTTTTTCATGATAATCCGAGTTGAATATCCAAACTTCATATCAATATTTTAAATGTTGTTAGAAGTTGATAGAGATGAACAACTAAACATTTATAGCTACCCATCCACATAAGGGAACAAAAAACCCCAAAAACCAAAGCTCATAATATAATAGAAACTTGAGAATTTGCACAAAGGATCATGAGACCTTCATTACAATTTCCTTATTTTTCCATTGTGATACACATATAAAAACTAAAGTGCGCAATCTTGTACACTTTTACAACCCTATACAAGAGCCACCTACCAGAGGGAAAACTCCTTTGTGGGAACCATGCACAACAACCATAGATAATCATGGCCTAAATCATGGGTGCAAGGGCATCTCCATCTATTACCGAGAAGGTTGCATCAGACCCTTGCAATTGCAATTGTGATTTAAGCAAAGGATTGTGTGAATCCAAGAATAGACATGTGCACCATGGTGAGATTACTCCTTTGTACTACACTGCTATTGGCATACTGTTTTGAGCTATTAGAAGACATGAACGTCAGCTAATTCACTATTTGTAGCCACCCTCTTCTCCCAATGACACCCTCGGTAGCAAGATTTGCATTGAATATCTATATGATGAGCAAAGCATGCCTAGAAAGATAATTGTGGCTACTACCTCGACCACCACCCAAGGATCACAAAGACCCTTAATGAAGTCTTCCTCATTTACTTGTACACAATGCTTTCCACACATGCACACACACAAACATGCACACATACAAAGAGAAAGAGAGAAAGAAAAAAGAAATAAAAAATAGAAAAATAAAGAAAAGAAAAAGATTGAGGACCACACATAGTCATAGCACCCAGGGGACCATAACCTTTCCCACTTCACTTAACTTGGGGCACCTCAAGGGTAGGACATCCCAAGAACATCAATAAATGTGTCTCCCTAAGTTTTGCACCACACTTCCCCCCTACCTAACACTAACTAGGTCCTCAAGTGTGAGACAACACTCCAAGCCTGCTTGCATCCCCTAATTACACTTGCACTAGCACAAAAGTCTTAGCATAGTAAGATAGACTACGGGTAGTGCACACACCCTTCTATGGTGAGAACACAGTTTGAAGAGTAGCTCAATGAAACCAACAACATCAATGGCCCACATCATCTTGATCCCACCCTTTCGCCTTCTATCTCAACAATGAGCCTATTGTGGAAAACTAATCTAAAGCTAATTTCATTCTCACCACGCACTAGCCTAAAGCACAAGGATACTACTAGTTACTCTCTACACCTCCAAACTAGCACCAACTATACATGGATCTCATCAGACCTCAGAGTGCCATGGGACTAGTAAAACTCTAGGAGAGGGGTAATATTAACCCCATCTACAAAGGCATAACTAAGGAAGGTACATAAGGCTAAAGAAAAAAATTAGAAATTTAAAAGAGGTGCAAGGAAAGCAGAAAAAAGAGAAATAGAAATACTTGTAGTTTTCAAAATAAAAAATCACTTGAAATTATGTTTGTATAAGAGCTTTGAGCTTGCTCCCGTGCAAGTTGTATCAATTACCCTATGCCAAAACTAGTCAATAAACTAGTAAAAGAATGTAAATGGTATATGATAGTGAGAGAAGGCCGATCTAGACAAATACAAAAGGAGAGGGCCAAAAATTTGATGCTACATATAAAAACTGAAAAGTGAATGGATAAGCTCATTCTTGTGGTTTGCAATCTTTTGAGCCCTCTTTTTACTTCTTGCTCGCTTCATGCTTGTGTGACTTCTTGCTCGCTTCATGCTTGTGTGAGAGAGGGAGAGATTGAGAGAGAGAGAGGGGGGGAAGAGGGAGAGTGTGAGGTAGCGTGAGGGATCGATTGCTGGAGAAGCTCTTGTTTCCTCTTCTTCTTCTTCTTCTTCTCCCATGTCTTCTTCCTTGTGGAGCTTGTGTGGCAATCAAGGTAAAGGAGGTGGAGCTCGTTGGCAGTGCATCGTAAGGATTATGGAGCCATTGACGAGCCTTCAACAAATAGACAACGAGAAGGTGAATCAGTGAGTTTGCTACACTCGTTTGAAGAGGTGCAATGGATGCTGAGAGATAGCCATAACCAAATTGCTCAAAACACTTGAACAAGCAATTTGCAAGCCTAATGGTCTAGCTCGTGAGAGCAATGACACCAATTGCTTCACGCAAGCATGAAATGCTAGATTCATGGCTATGCTCAAGCAGACCTAATGGTCACCACAACAAACAATAGGATATGAACCATGGAAATCCACTCTTAACCAACTTCTGCCACTACCAAATAGCATGATAGCATGTTGGGTGGCTACATATGTGGCTATGTATCGCTATGGAAGAAGAGAGGAATATTGGCATGCCAGTCCCTACTCCAAGAAATGGCACTTGAATTCTACGTAAAGCAATAACATGTTGTGAACCTCCAAGAGTCTAACACATAACTCATGTGAATTTATCCAATCCAACAATGAGACTCCCTCACCATACAAAATCCCATGCATCGAGGTATTAAGAATCATAATTACCAACTTGCTTATGGGGCAAAACCCTATCCACATTTAGAACCTTAGACACTAGAGTTTAGATCAATGAGACAAAAACCACATTTAATGACTCTCGATACTACCAATCAAAATAGAACATTGGGCCTTCAAAATTATACCAAGTTTATCGAAAGGCCAAGAAGGCAAGGTGTGCAAAGTTGTAGTTTTGTTCTCTTTCAAGATGGTCATCATCTCTATTTTGCACATAATATGAAGAGGGTATAATCGATTGTCATATATACTGAGAAAAATAGTAATTATAATGTAACTAGCAATTACTCACTAAAACTAACAAGCAAATGGCAACGTGCAAATTTTTATCTTAGCAAAGCAAAAAACAAAGCTTCTACCCCTAAACAAGTATCAAAAGTGGCTTCTTAATTTTGTAAAAGTTCATGGGGTATGATGGAAAGTGGTGCATCAAGGTCACAAAGTAACAAGCCCATGCATTTGTGCATTCAAAAAGATTGAGGAGCTTCATAGTGGATTGATTAGTACACAATATGCAAAACTATAAGCCAATATACCTTGATAAAATTGGGACCTACAATTGACTAAGTAACCTATGTTGAATGCAACAATTATGAGAAATTAAACCTGGATTTGCTTAGAAGCTGAGCACTCAATGCATGTTTCTATCTCCCTGAAATCCTGCATGATGGGGGTCATCATTTGCTCGAGGCTAAGTTGGTGATCATTGGGAAGATCTAGTTTGCAGCTGACAACAACAATAGGTACTAAGCCTCAACTATCAAGAAGAACATTAACCAATGATTGAAATTCCGTTGCTTTAAATAACATGACCATCAGTTGGAAAATTTCTTACACCAAGATTTCACAATTCAGGCAGCTTATAGCTGGAAAGGCATTGTAGTGCCTGCTGCATGTCACATGCGTACGTGATAATAATAGAATCTTCCCTCCCTATCTCAGCCTCTATTTTGGCTTTGTCCGATGGTGGCTTGAGAAAAGATATGGTGGTTACAGTGAACTTAGAGATGAACAATACAGATGTACTCGCATAGGTAGGCATTCAAAGCACAATATGAATAGTCTAAGGTTTGCAGGAAAAACCTAAGACAAACAAGCAATACATGCAATCATGTAGCTTACTTTTTGCACTCACCTTGATGAGGTATCCAACGATTATGAGAGGGACCCTGTCACAAGGGACTTTTAATCATTTCCTACATGGGAAAAAAAAGGGAATTCCATGTCAATTTTCTAGTTAGGAAAATTTCCTGTGATTCCCTAGTTTCTCTAACTAGGAAATGCTCCATTTTCCCTATTATTTACTTTCTCTACTTATGTGCATTTTAATCTAGGGAATCGATATGGAATTTCCTTTTTTTTCTTTCCTATGTGGGGAAATTTCCCTATACAGAGGGAAAATTCCCTATATATGATAGTTTTCCTATATAGGAAATTTCATATGTGATTCTAATTTTCTCTAAAAAATGAATTTTTGTATTTGGATGGTATCAACCAATGAAATAGTGAAAGCGATGGTATATCATAGTTCCAACATCACTACAAAAAAGTACTCTCTACTACTACAAGCACACTATTTAACAATATATGACAACCCTACATTTAAAAATATATGACCACATCCAACTCAAAATCTTATCATAAAATTCTTGTTCATCTTCAAGGAGGCAACCTTTGGAATACATATACCGCTACATGACTGACAACTTTGTAGCATCCCTTCTTTCTAAATTGCAATGTCTATTAGTTGTCACTTGTTTGTAGCTCTAATGTTGCCATAGGCTTTTCAAACATAAGAAAAGGCAAAAGTATCTAGAGAAAGGCCCTCATATTGCATTTGGTCAAAATAAGTCAAAGCTCTCACCTTGATCATGTTGGACATACACTGAGATAAGTATGTTCAATGTGACTAAGTTATGTGTAGAAAGCTTATCAAACACTTTTTATTTCTTGTCCCTTAACTGTAGATTCTAAGCTGCCACAAACTTTTAATACATTTATTCAAAATACCACAGTTTCTCTTTATAACCATCATGTATAGATCCTGCTATTACCACACTCCACAAAACTAGATTTGAAACTAGTGGCTTATCAAGCACCCGTGCTTTTGCAACCAAGCCAAGTTAGCACACATATCTACCAATACAATGCCAACTACTATATCATTTGTATTTCTTGGCCCTTGTATGTTGCTTCTATGCACCCATATGTCTTCAAGATGCAACCAAAGACTAAGTCAACAAAATCACTTTTAGTTTCATCTATTTAATGCTGCTTGCTCACCATACCCATTGTGTACATATTCTATAATTGGTACATTCCATGAGACTAGACTATGCATCTCAAACACCTCTTACACTTTTGCAAGTAGCCTACTTTTTGCATACATGTCTAACAATGCATTGCCAACTAGAATACCTTATTTTAGAAACTATTGTTTAGCAATCTCTAAATGTATTTTTTGTCCCTCAACTACAACTTTGATACAACCATAGGCTAAAAGTATTTGGAAAGATGCCATCATATCACATTCTTTCATAACACTTTAGTACTTTCTTATCATGCCCAGGTGGTGCATATCCTACTAGGGAGCTCCATAAAACCACATCTTGGACTAGAAGTTGGTCAAAAACTTACAGTGCTACTACAAGTAAAGCACATTTCACATACCTATTATCAACCAATGCAATGCCATCACTAATATCCTTTTCCTAGCACCATAGGCTTTCAAGGCACAAGCAAAGGTGAAGAGACCTATTCATAATATGTCAAGGGTTGCTATCCACACCCATATTTTATATATCCTACAATTCAAGCATTTCTTGATGCCATACTCTTTTGTGTTTGCAAGTGAATCATATTTAGCACACATATTCTTAAGTTGTTTCCTATGTAAATGTTTATTTCCTAGCAAAACCAATATGAGAATCTCAAGAAATTTGCTACCCCTTATGAATATATATTTTCTTAGCATAAGACTTTAGTATGGCCATGTACTTATATGCCCTTCTCAATTGCTCATATGCTACCACAAGCTCCAAAATAGTGGGGAAAGGCCCTACCAACATGTAGCCAACAAACCATACTCTCAAACCACTTCATAAACTATATGAAGTTTACCACCTAGTATTGAGAGAGAAAAGATATGCTCTAAATTTTCAAACACAATTCAATGCATGATTGGAGCAAACATACTCACTAAAAGAATTCAGTAGATCACCCCTAAGCTGAAAAGCACCTAGCAATCCCAACTTGGTTACAAGTTGTCTTCATTTGCAATTGCAAGTTGAATGTCTTCTCTCTTCCTTCAAGTAGTTGTTGTGGTTTGCCTTCGTAAATGGAGCCAATGATCTATTTCTTTACCTCTTTGAAGTAGACTAGAAAAACCACCACTTTTTATGCTTGTAGACATTTGACTAAAAAACTTGTCCTTGCAAGAATCAACTCAATTTTGCATCTCTTCAAATTTGATCCACTACTAAAAAAACCATGTTGAAGAAAAGGACAATAACAATTCTTAAAACTCTCACCTAAGCATTTGTGGTTACTTTCTTTGTGTCATGATCCTTTGGCATTTCATATTTGATCATCTTAAGGTAGCATCCCACAAATATCTTGCAAGCTAGAAACCAAAATTGACAAGTAATTAGTACATGTGCTTAAACATTACTTCTAACCCAACAATTTATCATAGGCTTAGAAGCCAGCTATAGACACAAGAAGATAATGGGAATCAACCATTAGTAAAACCAAAGATATCAAGGGAAGAGCAAGTATGTGTCTTGCCTAATTAAGAAACACATATACATTTCTACCTTCCCCATATCAAGGGAAGAGCAAGTATGTGTCTAGCCTAATTAAGAAACACATATACATTTCTACCTTCCCCATAGCCTATTTTTGGTCAAGTAGGAAACCAATTGCAAATATTTGGGCTTCTTATCTTGCTCTCATGTGGCTTTCAAATACTAGTACCTCAAGAGCAAAAGAATTTTTTGCAAACTTCATCGAAGGAAATTTCATTTTCCCAAGCCCAGAATCTTAAAGTCAATTGAACAAGGTAGCTACTCATAATGGCATACATGGTATCTCGACAATATACTATCCATATTTTAGTCTAAGTAAGAGAAGGAGCATACCTGAACCTGCATATCAACTCCATTGTGCTTCTGCTCCACATACAAGTTTCTAGAGAATTTCTCAGTGCACTGCATAATCAGACATTAGATGATAACTCCCTTTTCCATACTTGCCTACTCATTACCAACACATGCAGAAGAATTTCAGATGTAGGAGACTTGCTCTTGATGCAGACAGAGATAGAAGCAATGTACCCTTTGGTGCCAGTATATACTGCACAGAAGGGATGTGATGCCAATATTGATGCAGCTCTAGACCCTGATGTTCACAATGGCACCGCGCTTTGCAATTGAGCATGCCTGGAAGCAGAATCAGCACTGTCTTCACAACTGCTTCCACATTCACACGTATAAGGTTCGTAGTTATTAACCCCAAGTCAAGAAGGCGGAAGAATGAATGAAAAAGTGGGAAGAAGATGGAAAAAGATCAAAGACATGCAGGCAACCTCTAAAGCTAAGCTGGGGCCAAAAGCGTAATTTTAAATGAAAGGCACCTCAAAAAACTCCAAAAGTTCGTGTAAAAGAGCGCCAGGCTCCCTCCTATGCCAATTGTAAAGTATTAAACGGGTGTAGGCTAGAGGCACAAGGCTAGAAGGGGAAAATAGACAACGGACCTTGCTACAATGGCCGGTCATGTAAAAAGGGATGGGCGCCCATGGGGTTTTTAGAGTTTGTATATATAAAGTTCAAAAAGTGAATGGAAGCTCATTCTTTGGTGTGTGGCTAACAAGAGCTCTTCTCTTCTTCTCTTCTTCTCTTCTTCTCCTCTCTTTGCTTGTGTGTGCTCTTGAGAGAGGGAGTGTGAGAGTGTGAGAGAGTGAGAGTGAGGGATCAAGAGGGTGAAGCTCTTCACCATCTCCTCTTCTCTTCTTCTCTTCTCTTCTCTTCTCTTCTCTTCTCTTGTACGCGCAGCTATGGTGGATGGAGCTTGGAGATGGAGGAGGCTTGAGGATGCTTGAGCTAGCATCTAGGATCGTGGAGCTACCAGTGTGTGCGAGAGAGAAGGCAACTCATATCGACATCAAGGTAAGCTCACTACATTCGTAGGATCGATGACGCGTCAGCTAGGTGAGAGATAGCCATGAGAGCTCTCTTGGAACACTTGAAGCAATAAGAGGTCCGTGGGTCTTGGTGGTTGAGCGAAAGCTCCCACATTTTGGTTCTGTTTTCGGGACCAACGGATTCAAGCTTAAGCGCTTGCGCGTCTCATATCCAGCATCGAAGTAAGGGATTCATCCCCGAAACGGAGCTTGAGATAGGTAGGAAGTTTGGGTGTTTTGATCTTCGAAACAAGTAAGTATTTTGGGTTAATTAGTTTGTTTGATGATTGAAAAACAAGGAAAAATAATTTCAATTTGTTGCTTTTGATTCTTGTTGCATTTAGTGTAGGATAGGATTAGGAAATCGAACCGGGAAAGTGTAGGGTTTACTATTGCAAAACAGGGCATGAATCATGCAAAAAATAGCAAAAAGCTTGCTTGGAATGCTTAATGTCAGCAAGTAAGTGATTGGGAGCATCAAAGCCTTACCTGGGAAGGGGTTTAAGGGCCAAGAGGCCAAGGGAGAGCTCATTTGCAACCATTGCATAGAGAGAGAGAGAGAGAGAGAGAGAGAGAGAGAGAGAGAGAGAGAGAGAGAGAGAGAGAGAGAGAGAGAGAGAGAGAGAGAGAGAGAGAGAGAGAGAGAGAGAGAGAGAGAGAGAGAGAGAGAGAGAGAGAGAGCCCGCAAAGATTCGATTTGATCTCATCGTCGGAGAGCCTACCGCTCACCCCAGGTATACCAATCACTTGCCTTGGTGCCTTAGTTGGGATCTGGAAGTTTGTGCTTGGAGTGATTGCCTAAATCGTGAGATTTGATCGAAATCATCGTCACACGGTATTCAGCACACCGCGTTCGGCCCGTCCGAGTGGCCGTTGTTAGGCCGAGTCCCAGGCTCGGCCCTTGGACCCTACCATTTGGCCGACTCGACCTGGAAACCATAATCGGACCTTGACCCGTAGTCTACTCGGCCCCATTTACCAATTCGTCCCTCGGCCCAAGACCCAACTCGGCCCTTGGCCCAACACTTGACTTGGCCCGTCCGAGTCACTACACTTGGACCTCGGCTTGTGAAAAGTTTTTGTACTCGGACTAGTGCGATTTGGCCCGTTCGAGTCACCCACTCGGCCCTTGCAATTCAAACTAGTTGGGCCGAGTGTATAATTGCCTTAACTTTTCAGAAATTTGATGTGACCCAGCTGGAGCTCAGCAGCACAAACTGTCGCAAGCCCTCTTGACGCTCAGAACTTGATTTTGGCGCGCGAAATAGACAAAATCATAAGGCGCATCCGCTTAGTAATTTGAGTGGGCCATCGCGAGACCTAGAAACCTAGAGACCTAGAGACCTAGAGGCAACCCGTTGAGCCATAAAACCTTGATTGGACCCAAAAATGGGCAAGGCAACATAACTGAAAAGCCATAAATCCCGTCAAGACGACTAGATATTTTTTGATCAACAAAGCCTAACAGGTCCAAAATGAAGCAAGGATGCGTAAGACGCTTAGAGGCTGTTTGCCGCACTCATCTTGAATTTCCACACTTGAAGTGCACTTAAGAAAAACTGAAAGCCTAATTGAGCACAAGTGCACTAGAAAGAACACATGCACTTAGTGGAGATAAATTGAGTACTGTATTTAATAAGTCAAGGAATTCACTTTGATAGACCACTCAAGGAACCCACGAATAGGAGAGAACCCACAGACAGAGACAAACCATCAACACCCGAAGTAGGACCAAGCAAGCGGCGCCAACAAAGTGGATTTGACAAACCTACTCAACCTGATCGATAGCTTGGTGGAGCACGAGAACTCGACTATGGCAGAAGAAAATTCAGACCGCAGGTCTAATAAGGAACTCGACTTAGGCGTCTTCCCAGAGGCTATTTAGCAGTTGGTTACAAGCTACGATGCGCACGCCCGGTATGAGCACCGTGGCCGGACAACAGATGCTATCATTGCAGACTTAGAAGAAGAGAGAAAGTTAGCCCACAAAGCATTGCAAAGCATAGTCACATACAATAGAGACTAGCAAGCCAGGAGTCAAAGGCAAAGCATGGAGTTGCGTGAGGTGCAGTGAGTGCTGAACTTGGCCGGCAAAAACCGAACGGATCACGAGAGAGCCCTAGAAGGAGACTTAATGCTGAGCAAGCTTCTTATCAAGCGATTGCTAGACAACACCGCAGCAGAGCAAAGTGCTGCAGCATTGGTGACCTCACTGCTGGCAAGATTAGAAGCAACCCAAGGCTCTAAGAGCCAGTCTAAAATCCCAATAGTCACAAAGCAGCTCGACAAGTATCAACCCCATGACAATCCATACAGCTTTGTAGAGTAGTTTGAGCAAGTCTACGAAGCCAACGGCCTCAGCGACTTGACTTAGCACTCTCAAGCATTTGGGATCTGCTTAGTTGACAAGGGAAAGACTTGGTATACAAGCTTAGATGCCGCAGAGCAAGCAAATTTCAATAGCCTCAAGAATCTCTTCATCAAGAGATTTGCTGAGCCTGGATACTCCGACAACCTGCTAGTACGACTGATGAATGTCAAGCAGAAAGAGAAGGAGGATATTTGCGATTACGTAACCCACGTGAGAAGTCTCTTCAAGAAAACCCCTATGGGTGAACGATCGACTGAAAGAGCAGTTTCAACGGTGTTCATCAGTGGAATTTGAAACGAGGAACTATATAAGGCTTTGGTAGCCAACTCGAGCTTGCAATGAGATGCGCTAGCTAGGGTTGCTAAGAAAGCCATCAGAGTCGATGATCAGTTGAAAGAGCGGAGCTCCAGGAGCTCTAACTCAGAAGAAACCAACTCATGAAGTTCAGAGAGAGCATCAGCCTTTAGTGAACGACCAACCCCATCATCCCAAGATAAGGGGAAAGCCACCAAGATGTTGGCTGATGTTAAGATGGAGATAGCCAAGCTACAAGACATGTGGAGATGACCAATGCGCCCACACGTCCAATGTGTATACTATGGTAGAAACCATTTGCCGGCCGAGTGTCAAGACCCTCGGTCGAGACCTTGGAGAGCCCCATGTTGAGGTTAGGATCCAAAAAATCCAGCACCACAAACTACACCTGCACTGATATGTACTTTGTCTTCAAGTGAGACGCTAGGGTTCGAGCTTCTCCTGCGAATGACCGATGAGGACAAGGTTGAGGCCGCTGCGATCTGGAAGTAGAAGCCATAGCCGATGTGATTCATGTAGCCTCCCGGTGATGATGGCCAGGAGCAATAACCAGAGAGATGCATGCCAGGGTGAAATGACACCACGACCATGATGCGAGGGCTGACAGGGGGCACAAGATGGCGAGGAAGTGGGGAGGGGTATTTAGAGGGAAGGGAGAAGGCATGAGGCTGGGGACCATATCCAAGCTTCTCATCAGTAAGCAAGCAAGCAAGGTAAGCCAATATAGAAGAAGACAGTGATACTAAGGGAATCGATTGCATAAATGCTACTCATTGCCTACTTGACTTGGATTTTGTTGGATGATTGAACATTGATGCTATAGGACTGAAATAATGATGAAAATGGTAAGTGGGAATATTGTAAAAGTAGTGAGTCACTAAAAAAGGGTAATGCCCTATCCATAGCCCTTTCAATTCAGTCATTCCCCAATACCCACTTGCATTTCATTGAAGAATTTAAAGGTGGTCTCAGTCAATGCATAGCATCCTTGTTTGATTAGCCATTAGAATGTACTTGCCATGTTGGTTCCCGCGAGGAAAAGTGGATGCTAGGAAAGTTGGGAAGATAAAAGAGAGGTGACCCTCCCTTCCTGACGATTAAGACCGTGAAGGGGTGCACAACCCGGTTTGAGGTGGAACTTTGCACACCCCTCTTGTCTCGAAGCCAATGCAATTTTCAAATTTAGGTGTAGGTACATTCCCCATTATCAGAGTATGGCCCTAGTACATCATTGATAAGCCATATTCAGGGTTCCATAAGTGGTTGAAATACCATTAGAAGAGGTGCAGGGCATTTCCTATTTTTAGGGTACCTACATGTGTTGGACAGAGTTTTTACATATAAAACAGTAGGTATATACCAATCTACAAGTTATTCTTGAGCCCTATAGGTTCCCCATAACCCTTTTTTGGTTGGTACAGTGGTTTACAAAGGTTTCTTCCACTCAGGGTATTCTTATAGGGTCAAACAAGGTACTTATAGGTTGTAGACAAGGTACAAGAAACTCCTATTCAGACCTGAAGATTTAATCATAGAAAATCCTGTCTTGATCCAAATTGAGAACTTGATAGCTCCATTTTAAGAGGGGATCCTAAGCTTTGATTTGAAAAAAAAAATTTGGCAATCCGATATCGGGAGCTCAAGTTATTGCTGATTTTTTTGACACGAGGTATGATGAGACAGCACTGAGGGGGACACTGTTTGACATTGTTCCACTCAAAGTATCCAACCAAAGTCCATATATTTTGAAATATGATATATCCCCATATAATACGATTCCCATAGAGTTATTAAGCATTGGGATTGGTGCCATATTTTGAGAGAAACAAGGGTTTAAGTGACAAACTGTCTACTATTATATCACTGTCTCCTAATGGGCAGGAATAAGAAGAAAGATCCCATTACTAAGGCATTGAATGATGGTGTTAGAGACTTTCAAGAGGATAAAAATTACACAAATGAAGCCCATAATGTTGAAAAAATAGATGAAGAATTAAGCATTGGGATTGCTTACAGCACACATCAAGGACAACATGACATACATGAAGAGCATGTAGGGAATGATTATGTCTTATTGTCAAAAGAGTTGGGACATGCCAATGAAGGCCTTTCCAAGGATTTGAAGGCTTTGAATTAAGGATTAACACATATGAATCAAGGTTTGTTGCAAGGGATGGCACAAGTAAACCAAGGAATCTCTGAGTTGCAGCAAAACAACAAATCTTTATTCCAAGAACTCATCTCAGCCATAAAGGAAATGCAGTCAACAATCAAGTTTATGAAGGTGGAAGGCATGATAAGCAAAGATCAGCTCATGACATCCCAAACCAAGAGCATGTTTCAAATGGACAACCTTCATCTCATGGTTTTGGGCCACCTACTTTTAGGCATAATTCATGGAACAAAGATTCATGGAGACAATATTCTCATGAGCAGCCATCTTACAATGAAAAAGAATATAAGGAAAAGATCAATATCACTAATTTCAAAGGAGATAACGTTTCACCTTCGAAATGGGAGGAGCATATCAATAAGCTTAAGTTGTACTTCACCCTTTATCCTAGAAGTGAAGAAGCCAATATTTATTTTGCGGCTCTTCATCTTGAAGGTTACGCCCATACTTGGTGGCATTATGTGCACAAGATTGGGAAAAACTTTGACTCTTGGGAGGAGTTCAAGCAAGCAATGATTGATGTCTTTGTGTCTCCTTTTGAAAAAAAAAAGGCTTCAAAGAAGACGGTATGCATGCGCTCAAAGAGGAATGTCCGTTAGAGACTATTCCAACACCTACTTGAATCTCTCCATGTATGTTGAGGGCATTTCAGATTTTGCTAAGCTGAATAAATACATTTTTGGTCTTAACCTTGCCTTATCATCAGAGGTAGGAGCTCAACAACCAAAAACATGACATGAGGCCATACAATTGGCTTAAAGATATTCCTTGAGATATAAGAGAGATGTAGGAAATTTCTAGCAAAGAAGCAGGGGTAATAATATTTCCAATCAACCTACAAAGTATGGGTCGGTTTTCAGCCAATCAAGAGACTCTTTTAGGCAAGAAAATAGAGGTTATAATAGTCAAAATAGTTATATAAGCAAAGTGCCAATATTTCCCAAGGTTTATGCCTCTAAACAAGGTGGAAATTTTGTATAGAAACAGGGGAAAACTTTCAAAAATGTGGTTAAGCCAAGAGGAACTTTTTCAAGAGCTAAAAATGCTCCTAAACTTCCCCAAAACAGTTCTAACAACAACTTTCTTCCTCACGACAAGCTTAGAGAAATGCATGCAAAAGGATTATGCTTCAAATGTGGGGAGATAAGCTGAAGTGTAAAGCTAAGAACTAAAAAATCAACATGGTGATCACTCAAGATGTGGAAGTTGAAGAAGAAGGAGATCAAGAGGGGAATTTACTACATGTTGATGCATACCCAATGGTTGAAGAGATTCATGAAAAAGAGCATGCCACCAATGAAGAATTTATGATCCCGTGGATGGATTTCCATTTGATCCATGTGGTACTCATGATTCTCTTGATTCCTTGTGTACCATCTCACATGATGCATGGACTGGTTGCAAAGGGAAAAATACACTTAGACTCAAAGGTTTCATTAATGGCAAGGTTGCAAATATTTTAGTGGATACGGGCAACACTCATAGCTTTGTCAACATAAAATCTTTGAATGGGCTGAAGTTGCTACCCATTGATATGGATTCTTCCTTGTGGATACAAGTTTCTCATTGGTGCATATGAGTCTAGTAAAGAAGTGTGTCCATGTACTTCAATCGAGTTATCGCCCTCTTGCAAAATAAATGTAGACTTGATCACTTTGGATATGGGACCTATTGACATTGTCATTGGATGTAATTGGTTGAAAACACTTGGCAAATTCAGCTTAGACTTGGAGCAAATGCAAATGTAATGACATCACAAAGAGTTAAAAGGCGTAGACCACAAACAAATAGAACTCATCTCCATGAAGAAATTGCAAAAAGAAATCAATGCCAAGTCATGCATCTTCACTCTTTTGCTTGCAAAAGCAAACGAAGGGCAATCAACAAATTAGCCATCTTCTTCTTCAAAGAAAAGGGATCTAAGATTGGAAGAGCTATTGGAGGAATACAAGGATTTATTTCAGCAACCATCATCTTTACCTCCAAAGCGAGAGGTTGACCATCCTATTGATTTGTTGCCTAACACAAAGCCCATCAACAAACCTCACGATCCCTTGTCCAAGTTTGAAAGGGAAGAAGTGGAGTGACAAGTCAAAGAATTGTTGCAAATGGGTTTAATTCAACAAACTCAATCACCATTTGCCTCTCCCGTGCTCTTAGTCAAGAAGAAGGATGAATCATTTCGCATGTGTATTGATTATCGGGATTTGAATAAGTCAACTGTCAAGAATAGGTATCCCATTACGAATTGATGATCTTTTGGATGAGTTTAAAGATGCAAAGGTGTTCACCAAAATAGATCTTCGATCGGGTTATCATCAAATTCAAATGAAAGAAGGAGATGAGTTCAAAACAACCTTTAGGACTGAAAGAGGGTTATACCACTTCTTGGCTATGCCATTTGGGCTTTCCAATGCACTCGCTACTTTTCAAGCCCTCATGAATAAAATATTGCAGCTCTTGTTTAAAACAGTCCTTGTTTTCTTTGATGACATCTTAATCTATAGAAAATTCAAGGATAAGCATTTGAAGCATATTCGAGAGGTATTTGACACATTACGAAGACACACACTCTTTGCCAAGATGACAAAGTGTTCTTTCATGGAAAACAAAGTTGAATACTTAGGTCATGTTGTGGGAGAGCAAGGCATTAGAGTAGACCCCAATAAGGTAAAATGTGTTAAAGAACGGCCTACTCCTATGAATGCAACCTCTTTGAGAGGATTCCTAGGGTTATCATCATTTTATAGGATGTTCATCAAGAATTATGCTCATGTGGCGGCTCCATTGATGGATAGACTGAAAAAGGAGGCTTTCTTTTGGGACTCTATTGCTGATCAAAGTTTCAATGAGTTGAAATCTCGTCTAATTTCAGCATCTGTCCTTGTATGCCCGGATTTCTCTAAGGAGTTTATCATATGTGCGGATGCTAGTGGAAGAGGAATTGGGGTTGTTTTATGTCAAGATCATGGAGTCATAGCTAATGAGAGCCGAAAGCTTGATGACAAAGAGCATCAATTACATGTTTATGAGCAAGAGATATTAGCAATATTGCATGCCATCAAAAAGTGGCATCATTACATCTATGGCAGCCATTTCAAGGTCAAAAGCAATCATCGTGTGCTGAAATACTTCCTTTCACAACCAAATTTATCTCCCAAGCAATGAAGATAATTAGCTACGCTTCAAGGATATGACTTTGAGATCTCTTATATATGGCTAGAAAAGACAATGTGGTGGTGGATGCCTTATCAAGAATGTGGGCATGTTCTATCTCTACTATTTCAACTGTGCATAAGGATTGGATCCATGACATCCAAGAAGAGTATTTACTTGATGAGAAAGCATCAAAGATGCTGAAGAAATTTCAGCAAGCTAAAGGAGAAGAGTATCCCAATTTCAAATGGCACAATAGTCTTTTATGGTATCATGGTAGAGTCTACTTTGTAAAATATTACACGGTGCAGCGAACAGAATCTGAGAAAGAGATAGAGAGTACACAATAGATAAGAGGAGAATCAGTAAATTCTTTAACTCCAAACAACTGATACAAAGATGGCTCTGTCCACCCGTGCGCTTCCACTGTGTGAAGCTTAGATGGCGATCTAGACAGAAGATAGGTGAAGAGCTTAAGGCTAGCTGGAATAACAACTCTGACTGGGTGAAAGATGAGTGTAAGATGGCTGCGAAGGGGTTTAGCTTTTATAGCCCGCGAAGGTCGTTAGGTCGGCCTGCTGACCGACCTACCATATGAGCCTCCACTAGTCGGCCAAGGAATATTCCAGGGAATATTCCCTTTACCATCGGGCCGGGGGCGCTGCCCCCGGACCCCCACCAGGGGCCGCTTCCGCGGCCCCTGGACCCCACAATAGGGGCCCCTTTTAACTCCCTTACACCGCAACTCGATGCAATGCGCCTCGAGTTGCTACCAGCTTAACCACTCCGTCTAACCCAAAGATTAGACCCACAACAGTCACCTTTTTGCCATCCGGTCACATAGAACTCATCTGATATACAAGTCAGGACTCAACCAATGTCCGGGCTCACACTTGGCTTCTCCTCATAATGGGGGCCTTACAACTTTGAGCACCATGGATCATTGGTAGCACCTAATGAGGGTGGGGCATTGATCATATCTAACATACTTGACACCACAATCTTCTTTTAAAGACCGAATCTTGCATGAGATGCACTCTTCGCCTTTAGTGGGACACCATGGATTGTTCAAAACATTTGATAATATTCATAAGAGTTTCTACTAGAAGGGTATTTGGAGGGATGTTAAGAATTATGTTTTGCAATGTCTTTCGTGTCAACAAAATAAAGACTCCTCTCTTTTACCTGGTGGTTACTTCAGCCACTTCCTATTCCTCAAGGCAAGTGGATTGATATTACAATGGATTTTATTGTGGGATTATCTACAACAAAGCATGGGTGGAATAGCATTTATGTGGTGGTGGACCGGTTGACTAAATCAGCTCATTTCATTCCTACCAAGGCTCAATTTACAGCAAAGCAAGTGGCTGAATAGTTCATGGAATGCATTTTTAAGCTTCGTGGTATGCCATTGAGAATAGTATTCGATCGTGACACTAAATTCATGGCAAGTTTTTGGAGGAGTTTGTTTACTTCTATGGGAACAATTTTGACTCCTAGCACAACATATCATCCCCAAACCGATGGCCAAACGGAGCGTGTCAATAAATGGTTGGAAGTCTATCTTCATCATTTTTGCCATGATACTCAAGCTTTGTGGGATCATTGGTTACATCTTGTTGAATTCTATTATAATAAAACTCATCATATGAACATTGACATGTCGCCATTTGAAGCGCTTTATGGATACAAAGTGCAAATACCTTCAACCCTTTCTCATGAAGACGTGAATCCACAAGCCAAGGTTGAAGTTGAGAAAATGGAAGCTCTTTTACATCAATGCAAGGAAAACATTAGGAAGGCACAAGATGTTATGAAAGATTATGCTGATGAAAAGAGGAGACCTTTGGAGTTTGAATAAGGAGATCAAGTATTTCTCAAAGTGCCTAAATCTAGGTATGCTTCTCTTAAAGGTGGTCATAATAAGTCGGATCATTGTTACTATGGGCCTTATCAAATCGTCAAATTAGTTGGTGAGCTTGCATATAAGCTTGATTTGCCTTCTTCAACAAGGATTCATTCTACCTTCCATGTTTCCCAACTTAAGAAGTATGTGGTGCTGATTTTTCTTTGTTTTGGCACGTGGACATTCACAATTTGCATAAATCATAAAGAAACTTAAAGGTATCAGGAACTCCTGGATGCATGGCAATTGCTTTCTAGAGGCCTTGACCAACGTTGAGTGAGTAAGGTTGTCCCAAGCTATAGGCTAGGCATTGGGTCTAAAGGGAAAGAAAGTGAGGTATGGTACATTCCTGGATACGATCAATTGGTACCTTGAGTGGAAATATGTGAGATGAAGTGTTATATATGTTTAGCGACGCATCAAGGGGCCAATCCCCAAGGTGTAGGAGAGTCGCAGTGAGGTAGCGGCAGTCAGCCGTGGGAGGACCTCCTATGTTTGTACTTCCTGCTATTTGGAAATGTGTTGGGACTCCCTCTGAGGAGTGTAAATTGGGTTAGGGTTGGACTACGAGATGTGATACAAACGCAAGATGTTTAGAAAGGCAATGTATGATGTATGTGTTATCCACTCTCCTGGCCACGAGGCCGTGGGGTTGTTGAGTGCATGATAGAGGTCCCGCTAGTGCATGAGCCAGTGCCGGCTCATTTTAGGTCCCATCAGTGGTGCATCTGTCAGGAACCACTTATAAGTGGTGGTTTTCAGATTTAGGGTTTCTAGGGACCAAAAAGAAGTTGGTTTATGTCCTCTGACAAGCACCGTCAAGCCGAACTTCAAAAAGCCGAACATGCTGAGAGGGCTAGATGGTGGTGAGAGATTGTAAGCCATTATTCTCCTCAAAGGAGTAGTCCAGTACGTATACGAAGCAGTGGTCTATGTAAACCAACTGCTCTACATAGTCTATTAGGGGCAGAAGGAAGCATAAGTTCTTCCTCTTCTCCACCAAGTCTACCCACTTTAAGTGGGGGTGTGAATCCGTCATTTCAAGCTCCTATTGCTAATTTGATTGTCACCATGGCACAGCCTATTGCGATTCCTACAGGGACACCGGATTTACCAGCCTTAGGAGTTCTCTTGCCCATTTTTAATGGGTTAGCGGAAGAGGATGCATAATTTCACATTTGTGAATTTCAGAGATTGATGTTCAATTATCACATCCAGGATGAGAGACATCTCATGATGTTCTTCAATATGGCGTTAAAAGGAAGGGCTGCGGTTTGGTATCACAACATAGAGTCTGGAACCATAACCACCATTGATCAATTCTATGCAGCTTTCCGAGTAGAATATGCCCCTGAAAGAGGTGGCCAATATTGGTTGTGGGTCTTGAATGTAACACGTCAAGATCCTCACGAGAATGTAAAAGCATATGCTAAGAAGTTGAAGGAAGTATTCCGTAAGTTGCAAACTTACATTCCCATTCCACCAATTGCCCAATTGCAATACTTTTTGCATGGGTTGGACTTTAATATCCAAGTACAATTGAGCAGCGTGGCCTTAGCAGATATAGACACCGCTATTACGCAGGCAGAGGGAGTAGAAGCACGATTACAAACGGCCTACTCCTCTCGAATGAATATTAATGGGGGATTAGTACCTAGTGGCAATCCAACATTGACGAATGGAAGTCAAGGGATGCCTATGACTGACCCTAATGGGAGAGGGAGTGTGGTTTCGAATGTACCTTTATTACCGGCTCCTCCCAGTGTGACTATGCCCATGGCAAGTCAGTTGGCTCCATCAAATGTTGCAGGCCAAGTTTCGAGTTCTAATGTTGTTCCTGTGGGTCAACAGCCAATGCCAAATCAGATTGTTAGGCCAATGGAACGACGAGTTGATGATCGAGGCTACAAGTCTAGTGCATCTAATGTCCTTGGTGAAGTCAAGGACATGATGAAGCATTATACTGATATGATCTCCGAACAATATCGACAAATAGCCATCGACGTTAATTTTTTGAAGAAACAATAAAATTTGATAGGGAGTCGACGCCTTGAAGAGGGTGGACCCTCTAGATTCAGTTGTAAATAGTGTGGTGGACAGCACTTTCCCAGAAACTGCCCAAATGTGAAATGTGACATTTGTGGGAAGTCAGGCCATCTAACTGCTACCTGTTGGAGTAAGATTAGCTCTCTCCAACAAGGGAGTAAACAACCAGGCCCAGTGAATCATAGAGCACAAGGAAATAACTTGCAGTAGAATGATGCACCTAGGTAAATATTGCAAAGGGAAAAAACAACTATAGAAGAGTTGCCACAAGGCAACGGAGTCAGCCTTATTGAGGCTGTACGAGTCAATGATGCTGAAACCTCTAACTTAAGAGCTGTGACAAGAGGCCAAAAGGCTAAAGAGGTTGACAAAGATAAAACCGGTTGAGGAAAACCCTAAACAAGGGGATAAGGGGACGCAAGTCCAGAGTCCTAGCATAGAAGGGGGACCGCTAAAGTCGGTTGACAAGAAAGGTGACCCTCAGAAGGAGGATGAAGTGCCAAGAAAGAAGGCAAGAGCCAAGAAAGAAGCACGAAAACCGGTCCAAAGACCAAAAGAGAGAATGGTTTGGCGAGAAAAGAGAGCTTTGGCTACTTATCACGACTTTGATTTAGCAATTTCTCTTTGTGAAGTCAAACCAGATGTGAATCTCTTACAATTGATCAAATTATCTCCAGGAGTACGCAAGGAATTTAAGAAGATCCTGTGTATCGGGTATATTGTAGAACCCTTGGGCATAGCACAAGTAGGGGAAGATTGGTTTGACCATGCTGAAAAGAATTTCCCTAGGGTTCCAGCTTATGTGGATGGAATATTAGTAGAACATGCCATTGTAGACATTGGATCCTTCGTCAATATCATGAGTTCAGAATTGATGGAGAGGCTGGGTCTAGGCATCCAAAAGGACAGCTCCACCCTCCTGAGAATGGCTGATGATAGTCTAAGACAACCAGAAGGTTGCGTTACTAAAGTCCATGTTACAGTTGTAAGTGTAGAATGCTTCTTGGACTTTAGGGTGATAAGATTCGTAGGACGCCCTAGCTATCGAGTGTTGCTAGGTAGGCCTTGGATCTTACGAACAGACTGTCAAGTTGATATACCCACTGGTTGAGTGGTTCTAGGTAGAGGTGCTAATCGAGTAATAGTCGATGCTTATCCCGAGTCTTCTCAAAGTGAGAGAGCTCCTTTATCTTCTACTGAATTAGAAATAGTAGACGATCCATCTGGTAGTGAGACGTCATCCAGTGATGAATCTAAAGAGGGGTCCACTACAGAGGATATCTATCAGATAACTCTAAATGAGCCGATAGAGCCACAAGATAGGATAAGAGACGCGGATGTGATTGAGTTGGACCTTGGCACGTCGACTCATTTGTGGCCAATTAAATTAGGTTCCATGCTCAGTTCAGCAAAAAGGGAGGACTATGTGTCATTGATTCAAGAATTCCGCGATATCTTTGCTTGGAGTTATGATGAGCTGAGAGGCATTCCTCCCAGCCTAGTTGTTCATACTATCCCTGTAAAAGAAGGCAGTCGTCCTGTGCATCAGAAGGTAAGGCGTATGCCTTTTGAATTGAGGGACGGGCTGTTTGAGGAGTTACAGAAGTTAAGGAAAGCTGGTTTGATCTTCCCTGTTCAACACACAGAATGGTGTTCACCCATTGTTATCAGGAAGAAGAAAAATAACCAGATCCGATTATGTGTGGATTTTAGAGAGCTGAATAAGGAGACAATTAAGGATTACTACCCGTTGCCATTTATTGACCAAATTTTGGATCAATTAGCGGGTAGGGAAATATATTCGTTTATGGATTGCTTTGCAGGATATAACCAGATGGCAATTGCAGAGGAAGACAAGTTGATAACAACTTTTATTACTGTCTTTGGTACTTTTGCGTACCATGTGATGGCCTTTGGTTTGTGCAATGCACCTGGATCGTGGCAACGAACAGCAGACAAGACCTTTGATGACATATCCCAAGATGAGTTGAAAGTATTTATCGATGACCTGGGGGCAGCCACTGTAAGGGAAAGGATGTTGATTATTTTAAGAAAATGCTTTGAGCGTTGCAGACAATTTTGTATCGCTCTTAACCCACATAAGTGTGTCTTTGGAGTACCTTATGGGTTATTGTTGGGCCATGTGGTCAGTTCAGTAGGGATAGCAACCGACCCTGAAAAGATCAAGGTTATAGTTGCTATGAGTCCACCACGCACTCCGAAAGAGGTTCATAGCTTTCTGTCATCGATAGGGTACTATCAGAGATTTATAAATGCCTTGGCAGAAAGAATGTTGCTATTAACGAATTTATTATCCTTTAGCTGTTCATTTGAATGGAGCGACCCTTGTAAGGTAGCTTTTGAGGATGTGAGACAGGAGCTAGTATAAGCACCCATTTTAAAAGCACCTAAAAGAGATGAGGTGTTCTATATATTTTCAGCAGCCACTATGTATAGTATAAGCTGTTGTTTAGCCCAAATTTGGGAGGAAAAAAGGTATCATCCGATAGCTTTCACTAGTTAGAAATTGGGCATTTCAGAGATCAACTACACCTACATGGAGAAGTTGTGTCTTGTGATGGTCTTTGGGACTAAGAAATTCAGGCACTACATCCTCTTAAAAAATGTAGTATTCTATACGAAGGCGGAAGGACTTAGACTGCTTATGAATAAGCTGCAGCCGCCTGATCGCTTGGCAAAGTGGTTAATCACTTTGCAAGAGTTTGATTATGAGATTAAGAGTAAGCCACCGAGGCTACAGGGTATTGTGGAATGCCTTGTGGATTTCGGGGAGCCGAAAGAGACTTTGGCTGAAGGAAGTGATATTGAGGAAATGTTTAAAATTGATACAGCTTCTATTTCATTTTGGTATGCTGCTATTACGCATTATCTATCAACAGGAGAGACGGGAGCTGGTTTGTCCAAGTTTGAAAAGAGAAAAATCAAACAGCAAGCTTTGAGGTTTTCTTTGATTGCAGGGACGCTATATCGGCAAGGTGTTGATGATATTTACTGCCGATGTGTGATACCTGACGAGGTTCCTTTTATCTTGGAGGAGTGCCATGACTCTGCATGTGGAGGGCACTTTGCAGGATGGTTGACGGCGCAGAAAGCTTTGAGAGCTGGATATTGGTGGCCTTCCATCTTCCAAGATTCTTTTGAGTATGTGAAGCGATATGATACCTGTCAGAGACATGATAGTAGAGTAGAAAATGCCCACTTACGCCTATCATGGCTATCCTTCCATTTGAGAAGTGGGGCATTGATTTTGTGGGTCCTATTACCCCGTCGTCTACTACCCAGAAGAGGTATATTAGAGTAGCCATTGATTATTTCACAAAATGGTCAGAAGTGCGGGCGATGAGGCAGGACAATGCAAAAGAGACTGCAACTTTCATGTTAGAGCAGATTATCTGCCGCTTTGGTCCACCGAGGGAATTGGTGTCGGACCGTGGAACCCATTTTCTGAAGGTGATCAAAAGCTTGCCTGCGGCTTGGCAAATCAAGCACAATAAAATGACTCCTTATAATCCGCAAGCAAATGGGCAAGTTGAAAGTACTAATAAGCAGCTTGTGGGGATCTTGTCTAAGATAGTCTCTGAGAAGAAACGAGACTGGGGCAGGAAGCTGTATGTGGCACTATGGGCGTATAATACCATGTTCAAGCGAGCTACCGGCCATACTCCATTCAAATTGGTTTATGGGAAAGAGTGTGTGTTACCCCTTGAAATCGAATTGCCAACCATACGGTTTGCAATCAATCATTCTTTGGGAGATAAGGATTCCCTTTTTGAACGTTTCACGACTATAGCCCACCTGGATGAGCTGAAGTTGCAGAGCTTGTTACACCAGGAGGTAGCCAAGCGTCGGATGAAGCAGTTGCATGACCTCAAAGTGAAGAAATATACCTTTAAAAAAGGACAGTTAGTCCTCTATTATGATGCGCATAGGGAGCTATTTCCAGGGAAGCTGGAACCTAAATGGGATGGTCCCTACAAGATTGTTAGGTTAGGGAAAAATAGGTCTACGGCCCTATTAGCTGATCTACAGGGAGTAGAGTTTAAAAATAAGGTTAATCTTAATAAGATTAAACCTTATTATTTCTAAGTATGCTAATACAAAGAAAATGCATTGCAGGTCCATGCTAGGAATGATCTGAGACCTGCGGGAAAAGAGCTTAAAGTTGATTGATGGGTCGGTTAATCCCTTATTTGGAGCACCCATATCTGGAGCAGAGATACCATAAGGGAAAACTTATGTGGTGGAGCAAAGGATACAAAGTGATTGAGCAAGAAGACGAAACTTTTGTGTGGGATATTAAAGTCTTCTGCCATCATTGTTTACGACTGTTGATGAGTATCCCTGTTGAGTTCAATGAAGAAGGTGGGATGGAGCCATCAGTTCATCCTCTCAACATGCTAAAATTTGATTACCATGCTTACGAGTAGAGGAGTTCGTGATGGCCGGCTGTGTAAACCCATTGTGGACGTATACATTATATTTTGACGGAGCGTCCAGGGGCCCTAATAAAAAAGGGAGTGTTGGAGTAGTAATCCGAGATCTGCAACTTAGGGTTACGATGAAGTTAGCTGTTTATCTCAGGGTAGGATTCACTAACAATATGGCAGAGTATAAAGCCTTGATTATGGGACTGCATATTGCCAAACAAGGTGGTATTCGCCAGTTGTTAGTAAAAGGGGATTCCTAGTTGATCCTGAATCAGCTAGATGGGACATACACAGTGCGGAATCCCATTCTTTGTATGTATCATTGGACTACGATGACCCTACTTGAAGAGTTTGAGAGAGTGTCTCTTCAGCTGATTCCACGTTACTGGAATCAGTTTGCAGATTCATTGGCCAATCTTGCTTATGAGGAAGACCTCTTCTTTAATTGTGGTCCTAGTTTGGATATTGTGATCAATGATGAAACAGGACCCGGTCGCTTGTGGGGTTTGTTATCAGAGCATGCAATATATGGCAGATGATGGTTAATATGGGTGATGCAAAGAGTAGCCGAGACCAATCTACCGTTATTATCCTGGACCCATAGGTTGATTAGACAACATGTTATGCATACGCCTCTTGGTATCTATGCAGGAGGGATGGGTCATAACCTTATGCATTTAGTTTAGGGCTACGAGCTTGTTTTTCCTCCTTGGGAGGGAGCCTATTATTGTATATCTGTGCTATTCCAGGGAAGGATGTGTAGGTGTTATTCTGTTTTATTTCATTAGGCCAAGAGGGCCAATTGTCTGTTTAGTGTAGGTGCGTTTAATGGTTTCTTGTTTGAGTTCTGTGCTAGACAGGTTTGAAGAAGAGCTTGGAAGGAGCCTTTTGTTGCGTGGAAGCTTCTCGTGGCCCTATCTAGGTGATATCTTTCCTTTATGAGTACTGTGGTTTTTATGCTATATGTGTTTGTGTACTTGTTAAGGGGGGTTTTTCGGGACTAGCGTCCAAGGCATATAGTCCCAAGTTTAGGTTAAGTATGTCTGAGGGAGGTCCGAGTAGTCATTGCCTCCTGCAAAGACATTGTCAAGCATCAAAAGACCTGTTTTAGAAGGGACTCCTTGTGACCCTGTTCTGCTAGCCTGCTAGGTGGTTGTTCTAGGAGTTCTTGTTAATTGTGAGGCAGTTAGAGAAGCCTACCAGAAGAAAATAATGATGATGGGAGAAACCCTGAATATCTTAAAGAAAATAAATATATACAAAGGTGTGTAAAAAGGGGTTCTAACCCCTATAAAAGAAAAGAAAAGAAAGAAAAATTTATAAGCAGTTGATCATTGCCTTGTGAGGGCTTGGTAGGTTCCTGGGGACGAGTCAAGACCCGGGGCCGATGCCTTGTCTTCCTAGGGGTGTCATCTTGCTAGAAAAGAAGAAAATAAGGAAGGTTGGAGCGAAAAGAAAAGTGAGCGTTAGAAAAGGATTAAGTGTCGCCTTGCGAGGGCTTGGTAAGTTCTTGGGTACCGAGACAGGTCTTGAGGCCGATGCCCTATTCTCCTTGGGTCACTACACTCAGCTTCCTCCTTTTTACATGCCCAAGTATGTCAATAAAATAAGGAAAATGAAAACCCTAAAAGAAGAAATGTGCTGAAAGAAAATACTTCTTGATCAGGCTATAGGAGCCCTCGCCTAGTAGGACCTCCTAGTTGTGTTGTCCTTAGTTAGGTAGGTAGTTCAGACCACCACTTAGGGCAACCTCTTTGATAGTTCTTTTTAGTTTGGCCATGTTGGAGCAGTTGGTTAGTGACTAGCTTCGGACCTTTTATCAGATTATGCTAGGCCTACTCCTTGTGGATGTCATGCCTTGGTTCGGTCAGGGGTAGGGTGAGCATTGTGTTGTGTTTAGTATGTATCTATTTTGTATCAGCTTGATGCTTCCGTTGGTTGTTTTGTGCAGATCTACCGTGGATTCGACGGGCTGAGTCGCCCTATCCCGTGGTTAATGAGAGTGGAATTTTGATACTGAGAAGTGCTTAAAAATAGCCAAAAATTACGAATATCAAGGGAAAAATATTCAATGTCGAAGGCGGCGGCTTGATCTAGGACGATTTTAAGCGTCAAAGTGCTTTAAAGGCGCTCGAGTGACACTTGTTGATTTTTCATAATTTTTTAGATTTTCATGCGGGTTAACAAGAGTTACCGGCCAATGCGGGATGCCAAGCCGGACACCCAGGATTTTTCAGAGCTCAATTCGGAGTCCGAATGGGAAAATGGCCAAGAAACCGAGCAAGATTTGAAAAGGTGGATATGAGTTTGGCCAAAGGAGTGGTGACCTTTGGGGGCTAGGGGGCATTTTATGCCAAATTTTTGAGTTATCATGAAATTTGGTGAGGAAGGAAGAAAAAAAACATGACAGGAAGGCGTCGAAATTTGCGCTTGGAGGATGGAGGAGGATCATGTTGCCTGTGAACAACCATACCAATTGATCATTGCCCCTCATTCCCCTCTAGATGCTGGTCATTTCTCCATGCTTCGCTCCTCCAATGGCGGTCTCTATGAAGATCTCTAATTTCATTCTTTCTCTCTCCTCCCTCTCTCTTCTCTAAGGCCAGATTCATGTGGTGAAGAAGAAGAAGAAGAATGGATGACAGATGCTTGTCCAATGAAGACCGGATTGCTCCGTGGTTCAAGAGGAATGAAGATTGTTGATTGTGGACTGTCATGGACATTAATGGCTGCTGGAAATCAGTCCCGAGACATGGCAAATAAAACCCGCAACCTGCAAAGAACGGTAATTTCATTTTTACAAAGAAAATTGATGTTTTATGCAATTTGCTTCATGAAAACTTGTTCCCATGGGATGATTATGAATTATGATGTTGCTTTCTATGAGTTTGATCAGTTTATGCTCAAAAAATCAAAAAATCATAAGTGTTGTGATTGAAAGTAATAGTATGAAACCCGTAAAACACGCGAAATAGGGGAAAATTGGGTGTTTTTGATATATAAATGGAAAATATAACAAGACACACCAACTAAATTTGTGTTTTTGCTGCAAATGAACCTAAGGGACACATCCCACAACTCATTTTGAATTTTTAGTTATTTAATATTGCAAAAAATACAAGAAAAATAGGAAAAATGGGGAAAAATAAGGAAAAAATAGATTTTGAGTGTCGAAAATTAAGGAAAAATAAGATTCATGTTTGTGTATGTATGGGGGGTCTGAAGTATGAGTTTTAGCCTTAGTTAAGCCTTATCTTTATGTTTTAGTGAGTCTTTATTGATTTTCATATAATAAAAACATGGAAATGAACCCTAAACCGATCAATAATGCACAATCTAAACGGTGAGGGGGTAGAGTGTATAAAAGGTGTTTAAATGCTGAATGAAATGATGAAAAGCTTGTTGGTTTTTATGCATACAATTTAGGTTGGTTGATAATTAAAAAATTAAAAACCTAGTAGCACGAGGGTTTCTCGGTGCTAGGTTCATGCAACGCCGCATACCAGGGATAGTCAAATTCATTGAAAGAATGCTTTTGCACTAGCACAATGCTGATTTTTCTTTGTTTTGGCACGTGGACATTCACAATTTGCATAAATCATAAAGAAACTTAAAGGTATCAGAAACTCCTAGATGCATGGCAATTGCTTTCTAGAGGCCGTGACCAACATTGAGTGAGTAAGGTTGTCCCAAGCTGTAGGCTAGGCGTTGGGTCTAAAGGGAAAGAAAGTGAGGTATGGTACATTCCTGGATACGATCAATTGGTACCTTGAGTGGAAATATGTGCGATGAAGTGTTATATATGTTTAGCGACGCATCGAGGGGCCAATCCCCAAGGTGTAGGAGAGTCGTAGTGAGGTAGCGGCAATTAGCCATGGGAGGACCTCCTATGTTTGTACTTCGTGCTATTTGGCAATGTGTTGGGACTCCCTCTGAGGAGTGTTAATTGGGTTAGAGTTGGATTACGAGACGTGATACAAATGCAAGATGTTTAGAAAGGCAATGTATGATGTATGTGTCATCCACGCTCCTGGCCGCGAGGCCGTGGGGTTGTTGAGCGTATGATAGAGGTCCCGCTAGTGCATGAGCCAGTGCCGGCCTCTTTAGGTTCAATCACCACTTAGGATCAACCTGAATCAGGGTTTCCCTAGCGTGGCCGCGAGGCCGTGGGGTTGTTGAGCGCATGATAGAGGTCCGGGCTAGTGCATGAGCCAGTGCCGGCCCGTTTTAGGTCCTATCACCACTTAGGATCAACCTGAATCAGGGTTTCCCTAATGGTCAAGTTCCTCAGAGGTAACTAATGTCGAATTTACGTAGAAAAATCAGGGCCGAAGCAGATTTATACTACACTTGGTTCAAGGAGAATGGGAAACGAGAGGGATGCGAAGCTCGACCTCTTTGCCCATCAGGCATAGTCCCATTCCGTTCCCCTAAAATAGTATAAATCGGGACTCTAGCTTTCTAAATTCTAGGTCATCGTTACCTTGCTGCCAATTCCTTTGAGAAAAGTTCCCGACCAACTAGGACCACCCTTCCGTAGGACGGACCCATGTTCACATCCACCGCACTTTTCTCAGGTTGCTTTAGTTATCTAATTACCTATCACATTTAGTTTGACAAGTAAAAACAGCTTCCTTAATTAGCCAATTAATCACCAATTCCTTCATGTAACTTAAACACTGACATAGAAAAACAATGTCAAGCAAGTTCCTTTTCAACAATTGATCTTATTTATCAGTCTTTGGAATACATCATATAATCCAACCCGAAGGCTATTCCATAATCTGCTTGAAGGCAATTCCATATTCCGCCCGAAGGTAATTTCATAATCCACCCGAAGGCAATTCCAGCAATCCTTAGGGATCCCTATTCCAAGTTTTTACCTGTAGACTAGTATGCGGGCCTCGAGATCCAATCTCGAGTCACGTCGGCCTCTTGTGCAAGGTCCGAATGCAAGGGATTTACGGCGAGAGCCCCCTGGCACCCAAGCGTCCTCTTGCTCTAAGATAGCACCCACAAAGAGACCTCTCGTGGTAGGTTTGGTCCACGTACCCGGCGCGGCTAATAACCCCCTTGGATAGGGTCAGGCAAACAGTCAGGGGTAAGTGATGCTGCCTCTCCCTCCAAGCCTTCAACCTGAAGCATTAATTATTTTTCCAACTCTAGTTCCTTGAGCAAAGAAGTACAAATAATGCTCCTAACTGTACAAACACATTCAATCGAGTGGTTGTTTGTTCGGCCAACTACTAAGGTGTGAATCCTTCTCTCCGAATGCATCCAACATTCGATTCGGGATCAATTGCAACTTGGCAAGATCCCCAAGGGTTTCGTAAGCTAAGTTGCTTGTTTATCCTCTTATCCTTGGGTTAGGGTTTATACCCTGTTAACCCAAATTAACAAACACCTTAGGTTCCTTATATTAAGGTCAATAAATCCTAGACAACCCCGTTGTCCTATCTAATTTGGTCAATATCTTGCTAGGCAATTCATAATTTCCCTATCTTGGCAAATCAGCCCAAAGAAGGGTGATGTAGCAGGATGACTACTCATCCTCTTGCAAATTAGACTTGTACTTAGAACCTGCCAACCCTTGTTCTAAGGAGAGGCAATACTATTTTGTGGTTTAGACACAAAACCATGCGATGTGGCAACTTGTTGCACGAGACAAGTGTCGCACCTAACTTGTGGGATTATTTCTCCTGTCACACGGTATTCCTTGATCAAGAATACCTTTGGTCAAGATGTAGGGTTTGGGAGTCCTCTTGACCCAATCCAACCCTAACCCTGCTAGGCTGATAACCCTTAGCTCTAGGGTTTCTAATTTCCCTGTGGAAGTCTAGTATTAGGCCAATTTACCCTAGGGTAAAAACCCTAGATCGTTCTTGCATGGGCATCTAACTAACCCTAACATTCCATGAATGTGGCTAGGACCTTTGAGGTTGGAATTATCAAGTTGGTTTCCCGAGTGCGATACTAGGTAGAATTTTATCGCGAATTAACTCTCCTAGCGCATTGAAGTGATCATCATTTGAGTTACACCATTACAAGCGATTTAATTGCTTAACGACAAGAGGTGATCTTTCCTTAGAGATGCAATTAATTGTAAGATATAACTTTTCATGCAAATATGCGATTCATAGACCTTTTCCTTCTATGCAGCTATAAGTTCTACAATGATCCTTACTTTTCCTTGCCTAAACTCTAATGATTGACAATTGAGTGCTAGCTCGTATAAACCCTACGTTGATTTACATCAAGAACTATGCCCATAAACCCTTCGTTTAATGCATTGAATTCAAGCTTTAATGTGACAATTTCATCATTTCCCAAATACAACTTCAATAAAAGAAGTCCATGCATGAGTGAATGCCATGAGTCCATTAATGATTTAACTCGTCCTTTAACACTTAACCTGTCTCAAAATAAACTATCATCGCATGCAATTTTCAAGATCATAAATTCCTTCCCATGCATTGCGACTATTTTGGACAACATTCAAAGGGCGTCTAAGGTTATTTCATGCATGAGTCACGACTAGGAAATTATTACCTAAGTGCATTATGCGCTGTTCTTTTTCGTAGGGCAACCAAGGATGCATTTAGACAAATCCATCTTTTTAACCTATGTAATATGCGTTCAGGATTACAACTTGGAAGTGCAAGCAATTTCAAATGCACGACATGCACTAAGTTCGTAAACGAATGAATAAATGCATTTAAAATTTCCTAAAACCTGTCATGCTTAACGCATCCCTTTCATGCGAGAATACAATTGGAGCCTGGGTATTAAGATTTGGAGCGCTGTCCACGCGTGAACTCGGGTTGGAAGCTCCCACATATGCGTCTCGCATCTTTAGCTTAGGGGCCATCAATGACGTAGTGGACTTGGACTTCACGAATTCTCCTTGCCCTTTTTCCCGAACTCCGAAACTGCCTATTAGGTTGATAATTTCTTTCCCCGCATAGAAATTGGGGCTTACAAGACGGGTTTTTGAGAAACCGGAGAATGCACGTGTAAACAAGGCTTATGGAAGCCTTTAGTAGAAGCTTCCAAAGAAGCTTCTAAGCTTTTGTCCACAGTAGGTGACGTGGAGAGAGAAAATGATGGAGGAGAGGATGATGAGGATGACGATGAAGGAGATGAGGAGGATGATGATTATGATGATGATGGCAGTGCACGGGGCAGCAGCGTGGCGATGGCGTGGCGGATGGTGGCAGCCTGGGGCAACACGACGTCTCCATGATTCCTCCCTCCCCCTTCCCTCTAGCTTGGGGAGGGGTCATATAGAATGAAGGGGGGAGGGGATAGCCACACACGTGGCTATTGCATGCTCCCCTCCCTCATGCTTCCTATTCGAGCTCTCTCACACTTCCTCTCCTCGCCATGCATCGGCTAGGGGGGAGGGGTTATCAATAAAAAAATTTGCCACAATTTTAACCATTATCCCCTTTTTTTCCCTGCGGAGGGTGTTCGTATGTGGGCTTGCGGTTTCAAGCTGCCACGGTCTTCCATACATGACACATAGCTAGAACTTATTAATGCGTGCAGAGGGAACACTTAGCGACCAACATTTATCAATGTGGGAGATTATTTTGAACCGATTTTTGCATGTGGTGTGCGGGGTCTAGGGTCACTTAATATTTTATTACAGAAATATTACTTTCTCTCCCCCTTAGAGGAATCGAGATGTCCTCATCTCGAGAGGAACTGGGGGTATTGTTTGTTGAGAGTACTTTCATCCATCCAAGTGGCATCCTCTTTGGGATAATATTTCCACTGTACGAGGTATTCTCTCAAGGTTTTGGATCTCAAATGCCTGTCCCTAACATCTAAGCTCCTGTCAAGCCGTAGCTCAAGGACCCCTTGGCTAGGCATTACAACTTGTTGATCATGAAGCACGTGATTAGGGTTAGGCACATACTTTTTCAGTAGGCTGATATGGAATACATTATGAACTTTTAGGTTTTTGGGGAGTTGTAATCTATAAGCATTAGGCCCTAGGCACTTGAGGATCTTGTAGGGTCCACAATACCTTGGACTTAGCTTTTTGCATTCACCCAAGGATAGGGAACTCTTCTTTGGATGCACACGAATGAAGACCATATCTCCTTTAGCAAAGGATATGTCTTGACATTTCAAGTCCGCGTAAGCCTTTTATCTGTCTTTGGCGGCTTGGATGTCTTGTCTTATTGACTTGATTTGGTCATCCATATCTTCTAGCATATGTTTTGAAGCTTCAACCCTTAAGATTAGATTTGAAAAGCTCAAAGGGCTACGACAATTGTGCCCATACAATGCTTGAAAAGGGGTCATCTGAATGCTTTGTTGGTAGGAAACATTGTAGGCAAACTCAACCAGTGGCAAGTATTGAATCCACTTTTTGGGTTCATGACAACAATGTGCCCTTAGCATATCCTCAATAACTTGGTTGACTCGCTCCGTTTGACCATCAGTTTGGGGATGGTAATTATCTTCTGCTTGAGTGATTGGCTTGCCAGTATACATAATCTGGTTTTGTAGTAGACAACTCCACTATTGATAGAGAATCCTTGATACTTTGTTTGTAGCTTCGGCTCTTGATCCTTGATAGGGATCTCCCTTAGCAATTTCTGATAGGTTGGGTCATGGCATGCCTCTTCTTTAGCTAGCTCAGAAATTGGGTTGTTTGGCATGGATACCTTTGTGGCTAGCGATTTGGCTGTTGATGCGATTTGGCTGTTGATGGATCTTCTAAAAATAGAGAATTTAGAAATGCCTTGCGGCTGAGTGCATTGGCAACTATATTCTCCTTTCTGGCCGGTATTTGATTTCAAAATCATATTCCTCCAGCACTTAAATCCATCGACGTTGCCTCATATTAAGCTCATTCTGGGTAAAAATCCATTTAAGACTTTTATGATCCGTCACTAGGGTAAACTTGTTACCTAGCAAGTAGTGTCTCCAAATCTTGAGAGCATGGATGACAGCTAACAGCTCCAGATCATGGGTAGCATAGTTACTTTCATGGCTCTTCAGCTTCCTTGAAGAGTATGCTACAAGATGACCTTCTTGCATAAGCACACATCCTAAGGCAAGTGTGGTAGCATCAGCTATCACTTCAAACTCCTTACTGAGGTTCAAAAGTTTCAGGATGGGTGATACCAAGCTTTGCTTTAGTTTGTTAAAGCTGGACTGCTCAGTAGGTGACCGTTCAATTGATGCTTGCTTCTTCAGTAGATCAGCTAGCGGTGTTGCAATCAAAGCATAGTTTTTGATAAAGACCTTGTACCATCCTGTCAATCCAAGAAAACTTCGTATTTCTTTGACAGTTGTTGGTATTGGCCACTCCAAAACGTCTCTGACCTTGGCCGGATCTATTGAAATTCCTTCTGCTGATACAATGAATCCCAGATATTCAATCTGTCGCTTGAAAAATGTACACTTCTTCTTTTTGGCATAAAGCTTGTGTGCCCTCATTGTTTCAAGGACAATGTGAAGTTGGGGTTCATGATCTTCTTCTTGCTTGGAGTAAACTAGGGTATCGTCAAAGAAGACGAGTACGAAGTCATCAAGATAGGGCCTAAAGATATCTTGCATTAACATGTTGAAGGTAGCAGATGCATTTGTTAGCCCGAATGACATGACCAGGAACTCAAAGTGTCCATATCTTGTGCTAAATGCCATCTTTGGGATATCTTCTTCCTTGATCCATATCTGATAATATCCAAACCTGAGATCAATCTTGGAGAAGATCTTTGCACCTTGAAGACGGTCAAGAAGTTCATCTATTCTTGGAATGGGGTATTTGTTCTTAATGGTTGATTGATTCAAACCTCTGTAGTCAATGCATAACTGAAGCATTCCATCCTTGTTCTTCTGGAACAGCACTGGAGCTCCCCATGGTGAACTACTAGGATGGATGTAGCCTTGGTCTAACAGTTGCTTGAGTTGCTCCTTCAGCTCAATTGCTTCCAAAATGGACATTCTATATGGCCTCTTTGCGATTGGTGTAGCTCCTGGCGCTAGCTTGATTTCGTGATCGACTTCCCTTTGAAGAGGAAGTTCTGTCAGCTCTTCAAGAAATACGTATGTGTATTCCTTTAGGCATGAAGGTTCTTCCCTAGACTCCTTATTCTGATCTAGCTTATTTATCTTAATCAAATAGACATGTAGCCCCTTTCTAACTCCTTTTATTATCCGAGATGCTTTGGCCAGTTGAATTTTTGGCATACTAGCCTCTCCTTGAGTTGTGACCAATTCCCCTTCAGAATTTCGAAAGGAAACTTGGCCCTTTCCACAGTGAATGTGGGCATCATTAGGTTTAAGCCAATCCATTCCGAGCAAACACTCGTGGACACCTAGGTTCATAACCCTGAATTTGACCAAAGTCGACTTTCCACCCAGTAGGAATTCCACCTTAGCAGTTTGCTTGGTACAAGTGACCTCACGACCATTTGCTAATTCCACAAGTAAGGTAGGTGCATCTATTGTGGCTATTCCTAATCTTCTTGCACAAACTAGTGAAATGAAGGAATGTGTACTGCCACAATCAATCAAGGTTTTGAAGCTTTTACCTTGATAATCCGATGGAGTTTGAATCACCGAGAATTGGCGATTCGGGCCTTTCTTGTGAAGAGCAGCATGGATCGTTGCCCTCTCAATGTCTACTTCCATGGATGGGTCTTCTTCATCACACAACTCCTTGTTGGCAACACAGGAGGTTCTCCCTCTGGCCCTGACGGCGGCTCCTTGGCCACGGACGGTTCCTTGGGATGGCCCTTGACGTTGTCCTCCACTAAGCTTGGGACACTATCTTTTAAAGTGACCGGGCTCATTGCTTGCAATGGAAGCAACGGAGATTGCGGCCATTACCTTGGGTAGGAACGAAATTATTGATAGTCTTGGTCCTGGCTTTCTTCCTTTGTTCCTGACTTTGGCCCTGCGTTCTCTTAACCTGGGACCTATACACTCCCTTGTTCTGATCCTTGTAAGACTAAGTCTTGTTATTTCTTGGCTTGGTCTGCACTTCCTGTATTATGGGTGTAGCTCGAATGAGTGCATCCTGTAGATCTGTTGGGTGCATTGATTCCAAGTGGGTGTTTATGGGCGGATTTAATCCGGCACAAAACTTTGACACCTGTTGTGTCATATCCATTTGTGGCACGTACTTCAAAAGAGAGACGAACTTTGAATAATAAGCATCAAGAGATAGGCCAAGCTACTTCAGTTCATAGAACTCGTTCATCTTCTGTGTGCGATAGGCAGGTGGTAGATATCTCCCTCACACAGCTTTCTTAAGCTTCTCCCAAGTAACTGACCCTTCTGAGATCCCTTGATCTCTGCACCATTGCTTCCACCAAAGTCTTGCTTCACCGGTAAGCTTCAATTTGGCGAGCATAGCTTGGTTAGCGGGTGCAGTACCTACTACTTTGAAATAATCTTCCATGGATTTGATCCAGATCTCGCCATCAGTTTGGACGGTCCTTCCCTTACCATCGAATTCTGGTGGCTTGATTTGCTTGAGAAGAAACTTCTTCTCTTGAATTACATCTGTACTTGGTGTAGGGGTCGGACTAGGAATCTGCACTTAAGGTTGTGCCTGGGCATTGAAATTCTTAATGTTAAAAACTTATTAAGCATTTCTGATATTACATTAACATGCCTAGTTCAGCTTTTAGCCAAGTGACCTAATCTCTTAATTTCTTTACCAACACTCACAACCAAGACAGTCATTGATTAAAAAAAAAGTCTATTTCATTCATATGGGCATAGCCTTCTGAGTACAATTATTTTTGGGAAGATGGATCGAGATGATACATTAATTTGGGGAGAATAAGATTGTGTTTACATTTAGCTATGGGAACTCAGTAATAATATGGATTGGGGCCTTGGATTTTCAGGAATCGATAGGTCATAGGAAGCTTGGGGTATCCTTTCCTTTGATACCCATTCTTCTCATAATGTCCCAACACCTTAATTTTGTCGGCAGGGATTATTCGAGTCACTTTCTCGTACACATATGTGTTCTGCATCACCTTTTGACCGCCATGGTTGCATTTGCGTGAGCCTCAACAAGGATGAATAACTTCATGATCTTTCAGTCCTCCATCCACTTGATTCTCTTCAAGTTTGTCCGAAGGTATGCAAGCCGGTGGGCAGCTATGTAATAAATTCCTGAATCACCCATCCATCTCCGTTCCACGTACAAGGGTGAAGGATTGTAGATACGGTCTAGGATTTTCATCATATCGAACTTTTGTCGATAATCCGAAGCATGCATCACAATCATAAACATAACCTGGAATGCCAAGAATTTGTTCCATGCTTCACAACTCTGCAGGCCAGCATCGATAAGTAAGTAAGGAAATGTTCTTAACAACAACATTTTCTCTACTTCTCCTAATTAAGTTTCCTTGTAAATATTAGACCTCGTTGGTTTGCTCTGATACCAACTATAACGTGTCCACCTGTTCACTCGTAGAACACGTCTTAGCAGCCCATCGAGAAGAGAGTCCAGAAAGCGCCGCCCGGCACTCCCACAGAATGTCACGAGTTTGTGATTTAGGTCTTCGCGAGTCTGCCATGAAGCGGAAGTATTCTGGCCGTTCTCACTTAGGATCAACTTGAATTAGGGTTTCCCTAATGGTCAAGTTCCTCGGAGGTAACTAGTGTTGAACGCTGGATGAACTACTTTACGCAGAAAAATCAGGGCCGAAGAAGATTTATACTGCACTTGGTTCAAGGAGAATGGGAAACGAGAGGGATGCGAAGCTCGACCTCTCTACCCATAACACATAGTCCCATTCCGTTCCCCTAAAACAATATAAATCGGGACTCTAGCTTTCTAAATTCTAGGTCATCGTTACCTTGCTGCCAATTCCTTTGAGAAAAGTTCTCGACCAACTAGGACCACCTTTCCGTAGGACGGACCCATGGTCACATCCATTGCACTTTTCTCAGGTTGCTTTAGTTATCTAATTACCTACCACATTTAGTTTGACAAGTAAAAACAGCTTTCTTAATTAGCCAATTAATCATCGGCTCCTTCATGTAACTTAAGCATTGACATAGAAAAACAATGTCAAGCAAGTTCCTTTTCAACAATTGATCTTATTTATCAGTCTTTGGAATACATCATATAATCCAGCCCGAAGGCTATTCCATAATCTGCATGAAGGCAATTCATATTCCGCTCGAAAGTAATTCCATAATCCGTCCGAAGGCAATTCCAGCAATCCTAAGGGATCTCTATTCCATGTATTTTTCCTGTAGACTAGTATGCGGGCCTAGAGATCCAATCTCGAGTCATGTCGGCCTCTTGTGCAAGGTCCGGATGCAAGGGATTTACGGCCAGAGCCCCCTAGCACCCAAGTGTCCTCCTGCTCCAAGTAGCACCCACGAAGAGACCTCTCATGGTAGGTTCGGTCCACGTACCCGGTGTGGCTAACAACCCCCTTGGATAGGGTCAGGCAGATAGTCGGGGGTAAGTGATGCTACCTCTCCCTCCAAGCCTTCAACCTAAAGCATTTATTATTTTTCCAGCTTTAGTTCCTTGAGCAAAGAAGTACAAATAATGCTCCTAACTGTACAAAAACATTCAATCCAGTGGTTGTTTGTTCGGCCAACTGCTAAGGTGTGAATCCTTCTCTCCGAATGCATCCAGCATTCGATCCGGCATCAATTGTGACTTGGAAAGATCCCCAAGGGTTTCATAAGCTAAGTTTCTCATTTATCCTCTTATCCTTGGGTTAGGGTTTATACCCTGTTAACCCAAATTAACAAACACCTTAGGTTCCTTATATTAAGGTCAATAAATCCTGGACAACCCCGTTGTCCTATCTAATTTGGTCAATTTCTTGCTAGGCAATTCATAATTTCCCTATCTTGGCAAATCAGCCCAAAGAAGGGTGATGTAGTAGGATGACTACTCATCCTCTTGCAAATTAGACTTGTACTTAGAACCTGCCAACCCTTGTTCTAAGGAGAGGCAATACTATTTTGTGGTTTAGACACAAAACCATGTGATGTTGCAACTTGTTGCATGAGAAAGTGTCGCACCTAACTTGTGGGATTATTTCTCCCGTCACACGGTATTCCTTGGTCAAGAATACATTTGGTCAAGATGTAGGGTTTGGGAGTCCTCTTGACCCAATCCAACCCTAACCCTGCTAGGCCAATAACCCTTAGCCCTAGGGTTTCTAATTTCCCTGTGGAAGTCTAGTATTAGGCCAATTTACCCTAGGGTAAAAACCCTAGATCGTTCTTGCATGGGCATCTAACTAACCCTAACATTCCATGAATGTGGGTAGGACCTTTGAGGTTGGAATTATCAAGTTGGTTTCCCGAGTGCGATACTAGGTAGAATTTTATCGCGAATTAACTCTCCCTAGCGCATTGAAGTGATCATCATTTGAGTTACACCATTACAAGCGATTTAATTGCTTAACGACAAGAGGTGATCTTTCCTTAGAGATGCAATTAATTGTAATATATAACTTTTCATGCAAATATGCGATTCATAGACCTTTTCCTTCTATGTAGCTATAAGTTCTACAATGATCATTACTTTTCCTTGCCTAAACTCTAATGATTGACAATTGAGTGCTAGCTCGTATAAACCCTACGTTGATTTACATCAAGAACTATGCCCATAAACCCTTCGTTTAATGCATTGAATTCAAGCTTTAATATGACAATTTCATCCTTTCCCAAATACAACTTCAATAAAAGAAGTCCATGCATGAGTGAATGCCATGAGTCCATTAATGATTTAACCCGTCCTTTAACACTTTACCCGTCTCAAAATAAACTATCATCGCATGCAATTTTCAAGATCATAAATTCCTTCCCATGCATTGCGACTATTTTGGACAACATTCAAAGGGCGTCTAAGGTTATCTCATGCACTAGTCACGACTAGGAAATTATTACCTAAGTGCATTATGCGCTATTCTTTTTCGCAGGGCAACCAAGGATGCATTTAGACAAATCCATTTTTTTAACCTATGCAATATGCATTCAGGATTACAACTTGGAAGTGCAAGCAATTTCAAATGCACAACATGCACTAAGTTCGTAAACGAATGAATAAATGCATTTAAAATTTCCTAAAACCTGTCATGCTTAACACATCCCTTTCATGCGGGAATACAATTGGAACCTGGGTATTAAGATTTGGAGCGCTGTCCACGCGTGAACTCTGGTTGGAAGCTCCCGCGTGTGCGTCTCGCATCTTTAGCTTAGGGGCCATCAATGACGTAGTGGACTTGGACTTCGCGAACTCTCATTGCCCTTTTTCCCGAACTCCGAAACTGCCTATTAGGTTGATAATATCTTTCCTCGCACAGAAATTGGGGCTTACTAGACCGGTTTTTTAGAAATCGGAGAAGGCACGTGTAAACAAGGCTTATGGAAGCCTTTAGTAGAAACTTCTAAGCTTTTGTCCACAGTAGATGACGTGGAGAGAGAAAATGATGGAGGAGAGGATGATGAGGATGACGATGAAGGAGATGAGGAGGATGATGATTATGACAATGATGGCAGTGCACGGGGCAGCAGCGTGGCGATGGCGTGGCAGTCTGGCGTGGCGGATGGTGGCGGCCTGGGCAACACGATGTCTCCACGATTCCTCCCTCCCCCTTCCCTCTAGCTTGGGAGGGGTCATATAGAATGAAGGGGGGAGGGGATAGCCACACACGTGGCTATTGCATGCTCCCCTCCCTCATGCTTCCTACTCAAGCCCTCTCACACTTCCTCTCCTTGCCATGCATTAGCTAGGGGGGGGGGTTTATTAATAAAAAAATTTGCCACAATTTTAACCATTATCCCCTTTTTTTCCCTGCGGAGGGTGTTCGTGTGTGGGCTTGCGGTTTCAAGCTGCCACGGTCTTCCATACATGACACATAGCTAGAATTTATTAATGCGCATAGAGGGAACACTTAGCCACCAACATTTATCGATATGGGAGATTATTTTGAACCGATTTTTGGACGTGGTGTGCGGGGTCTAGGGTCACTTAATATTTCATTACGGAAATATTACAATTGAAGTTTGAAAGATTAGACGCACTCCTATAATAATTGGTTTGAAACCTGCCTAGAGGGATATGTGAATAGTTCTAGTGATTTGAGGAGGATTTGATTCGCAAAATGCTCAAAATAAGCTCATCAGCTCTAAAAGAAGTTTTCCAATCTCATAAGTGCTATGTGGTATTCATTTCTTTCCAATAATACTTAATTGAGGATTATTGTGTCAAGAAGAGGACAGGAGAGAGAGAAGAAGAAGAGAGAGAGAGTGCAGAAGAGAGAGAAAGCTTGCAAGAAGAGAGAGAAAGAGAGTGAAGAGGAGAGATAAAGACTAGAAAAGGAGAGAGAAAGGCAGAAAGAGAGAGGAACAAGCCATGAAAGCTTGGAGAGAGAGGTGAAGATGAAATAAGACTTGTATTATAATCTGATGCCCAAAAATCAAGTCCCTAACACCTTATATACCAGCCATTGTAGCTAGTATTTCCCCATTATTAAATCCCCCTCTCTTACATTGCATCCCCATTTGAAGGTTTTGCCCAAAAAAACAAATTGGGCACTTATGATAACTAGGCAGGAGCAGATCCAAGTACTACTTTGCTGCATTATTACAGGGGTATACTAATGAATGAAGAGGTATTATTGCATATGATAGGTCATTGGGGTATGTAAGATACATGGGACTTATTGGGGAATTATAAAAATGAATGTTTGACCCAAATATCTTGAGTAAATGCGAGCTGCAGACAGTGGACAACAAGCTGTTTACTATAAGGACATGATGTAGTAAATCTGTCATAACTTTCTGTAGGAGACTTCTATCGAGGCATGCTACACATCAAAATGAAGCTCTTGGTAAGTGCTTTCAACTCATGTAGGTTGGGTTTAGCTGTTCAAAGTTCAAAGTAAAATCTGGTGTAAAATAGTGAGTTGTTTGCAATCTTCCATGTACTAAAATATGGCCATAGATAACCAAGCTTCAGCTAAAGAGTCTACAAGATGGATGTTGGTCTAAATGAGATCCCAATAAATCCATTAACCTCCTAGATCAAAAGGGATTCCATCATAATGATTGTCCAAGAGAAGAGAATGCCCATCATCCACATACTGCAATCCACTCGGATCAAATGGATACAATGAAATATCCCCATATTCAAGTCCATAATCACATCCATAATCTCCTAGATCATAAGGAAGCACAATGCCATCTTCATATTCATGTATGCCCAAATCATGTATTATATCATCATCGGATATGTGCTAGTCATCATAACCATGATCAATGTACTCATTATCAAATGCGTTCAATGGCTGTTATAAACCTTGATTAAGTGTAAACTGATGCTCAAGAATATCATCATGAGGTTTCTCCAAGAGTCTAAAACCTTCAGCATAACCATCTACATTTGTGAGTGCCTCATGTGATTCATCAACTAAGATGTCATAAGCTTGTACATCTTGCTCTTCATTGTTCCCTTCTTGTACATCTTCTTGATTTTCTTGCTCATCTTCTTGTTGATCATGTTGCTTATTATCCTAATCTTGTTGTTCAGCTTGCTCATTGCTCTCTTCTTCATCATCAGCACTTGTAAAAGAACTCACAATTACATTTGGGTAATCATGAGGTATGAACTGATTGGGATATAGGGTACCATTGTTGAGATATTTGCAATCACGCCTACTTTAGTCCCTTTGTATAGGAGAACTAGGCTAGGAAGATGCAGTCCATTCTAGGAAGAGAGACAAAATCCCATATGCACAGTGGATGTTAAGTGCTACCAAAGAACTCTATATAATGATGTACTTGAACTATCACTTTCATATGATGATAATGCAATAGTACTTGTCTCTTCTGTCAAGTGTATGTGTCATTTTTTTCCATACACAAGATTGTGTTTATGAGTTCAAGTCTCAATCTTGAAACCTAATTCACTTGTGTAACAGTTATCTACATTGTCATGTCAACATGAGTTGTGTCTTTATCTTCCATCCTCCACAGCTTCTGCCTTTGCCATGCTCTAGATCCTGCATCTCTAACATGGTATAAGGCCCAGTCGGGCATGGCATAACTCACTTCTCTGCTCTCTCAGTCCCTCTTGACCTTAGGTCAGCTCAAGTTCAGCTCATGGTTCCATTTCTCACCTCCATCTCAACTTGAAGCTCTTGGATCTCTCTCCACAAGTCATGTCTGAACCTACTCTCTTCTGGACATTTGTTCCTTGACTCCCAAGGCTTCTCTGTATCACATAAGAACCTGACATTGGCCACTCCATAGCTCAGCATTGTGAGTTTACATAATTGCTGCCCTGTGTGTTTGCCATAGCCAGATAGACCTTGCCAACTTTGAGGAGTTGGATCTTGCAATAGAGTGCATAACTCTCCCTGATGTCTTCTACAAACTCGTTCCTCAACTTCAAAAAATCATCGTGGCACAACACGGCTTGACATTGGCCACTGTATTTAACAACATTGCGGAAATTCGTCGCTGCTGTCAAGACTGCGCTTGTTGATGTTCGAGCTGCCGCTGCCACGCTACAGGCTGCGATGGGGACGAGGATCATAGGGCTTTGATAGGCCTTGAAAAGAGCTACATTTCCATAATTTTTTTTTGAAAATGATCAACCATAGCTCGTGTAATCAGTAAAAAAACCAGGCCCCTGTCATGAAACCCTAAAATCCACCATAGCCAATTTTCCACTCAAGCTAAAAAATCTCATTATTTTCTCTCTCCTGCCACTTGGAGCAACACACTGCCACTCTGATCTATTGTCCCAACATCAAATCAAGGAGGGGAAGAACATGGAAAGATTAAAGAAGTATGGACGACCCTGAACAAAGAAGATTCAAGCTCAACATCAACACAGACATAGTCTCCGCATAGTGTGTTTTCACATTGTCATTACTTATGTCTCTTGACACATTGTAATCTGCTCTTCCACTGATAAATCTCAAATTTCTAAAGTTGATTTGCTACTCTTTCTGTAAGTCTAACATGGGCAAAGATTCTCCAATTGCTCCTTTCAAAGGAATCGGGTTTCACACCTGGCAGACCCGCATCAAACTCATCCTGATGAAGAAGGGCCTCTGGGCCATTACCACTCAAAAAGAAAAGAAGCCTCGTGATGTGAATCTTGCTGTAACTTGGCAAAAGAATGATGATAATGCCCAGGCCATTATCAAACTAGAGCTAGACGACAACTATATCTACCATGTGAATAACTGTGAGACCTCTCACATGATACATGGAAGAGACTTGACACCTTGTTCGGTGCACAATCTAAATCATCAAAGTATGTCTCCTGATTGAGTTTTGCAGGCTTGAAATGAAGTCCAGCACATCACTTGCCACACATCTAAATTACATGGAAGGATTTCTAACCCAACTTGTAGGAATCAACATTAAAATGGAAGAAGATGTTTGCATCGGTGTTCTACTTAAGAGTTTGCCTCTTGAATATAATAATGTATCAACAACTTTAATCAAGATGCCAAATCCTGAACTTGTTGATATCCAGGCATCACTGCTAGAAGAGGAAAAGAAGCTAAAAACTAAGGAAGAACTAAGTACCTCTAGAGATGAGCATGCATTATATGTTGGAAACAGGTACAAAGGCAAGAAGGATCAGCTCTTCTGTGACTTCTGCAAAAGGACCGGACACACTAAGAAGTTTTGCCACACAAGAAAGAGGTCCCAAAAGGCCTATCTAGTTGTAGTCCAAGAAGAAGAAGAAAATGGAGCAAAGGAAGAAGAAGAAGACGACCACCAGGAGAAGGACAAACCTCCTCAGTCCTTCTATTCAGATAGACTTTTTTAGTTTTGTGTTTCCTAGCCCTAATGTCTCAAACATAAACTTAAAAACTCCTCAGTTATCCTTGTACTACAGCCTCTGTACACTTTATAAGGCCCTTGCTACAGCCTCTAGATGTCCATCATGTTTGTGGTACCCACACTTAGCCTTTTCTGCGACAACCTTGGTGTTTTTCCATGTTTATGGTGTGCGCACACTTTGCAAGTGTTGCTTTTACTAAAGCCTCTACACACTTTGTACTTTTGGTTGTGATTGAGGAGGGGTGTTGAGATATTTGCAATCACACCTACTTTAGTCCCTTTGTATAGGACAGCTAGGCTAGGAAGATGCAATCCATTCTAGGAAGAGAGACAAAATCCCATATGCACAGTGGATGTTAAGTGCTACCAAAGAACTCTATATAATGATGTACTTGAACTATCACTTTCATATGATGATAATGCAATAGTACTTGTCTCTTCTGTCAAGTGTCTGTGTCATTGTTGTCCATACACAAGATTGTGTTTATGAGTTCAAGTCTCAATCTTGAAACCTAATTCAATTGTGTAACAGTTGTCTACATTGTCATGTCAACATGAATTGTGTCTTTATCTTCCATCCTCCATAGCTTCCGCCTCTGCCATGCTCTAGATCCCACATCTCTAACAACCATGGTAGTTATGAACTTGCTGCTAATCAAAGCTAGAAGAGTACTGATAAGCATGACCATTATTGTCATGTCCATAAGAATTGGGCTGTTGAATTAAGGAAAGTTCACATGTATAATCATGACTATGTTGCTGAAAAGGTGGATGCTCATAAGCATAAGCATGTTGCCCATAATAGCCATTCTGCTGCCAAGGTTCAATAGAATGATACTCTGCATTATAACATGGTACATCATATCTATAAGCATTAACATGCTGTCCAAATGTACTTGCATACTGCTCATGTTTATTTGCGTGTTGGTGCTGTACATATTCATAAGATGCATGCATATCATAGTGTGTGCCATCAACATATACATGTTGGTCATAAGCATAAGCATCGGGTGCATAATGCCCATGAGAATACTCATCATGACCATAATACTCATCATGCTGTTGATAATACTCAGGGTGATGAGAATCCATACTTGATTCAAGTCTTGCTCTATTGTCTTTGTCGGCCTTCATAAGAGCAATATATCGATCAATTAAAGCTCCAATTTTGTCAATATTAGCCTGTATTTGAAGCCAAACTTCTTCACTAGAACTGGAGCTATTGATCTCAATTACCATAACTTCTATAGTATGTTTCCTAGCCACCAAGATACTTCAAATTGACAAAACCCAAATACCAATGCTGTGAAGAAAGAAGCTATGACTTTGACACTTCGAGTGAATGGAGAAAATTCAAGTGTATCCGTGTCTAATGAAAATCCTCATCATCAATGTAGGCTCTTCATTCCAAATAGTTGTGGCTCAGAAGAAAGTATATATAGTAGAGCAAATGCTATCCCTGAACAATCAAGGAAAGTGTATATTGTTCAAGTAGACCAATGAGTATCAATGCTGCAACTCCACAACAAGCATTGGTTGTTTCCAACAGACAACTACAAAGGCTTCATATCCATCACAAGCATACATTACTCCTCCATATTCTTCATAGACATTTGCAAACAACACTGATCAGTTAACAGGTCCCTGAATGCAGTTAGGGACACCATAAACTGGCTATGAAACATCTGCAGCAATAGTGCTGACATGGGCCTTCAATACAGAAAACTTTCTGCATTAACTACAAAAAGTATGTCAGCCTTGATGGCAAAAGTTTGAAGATGCCTTCTTCTTCAAGAGTACGGGAACCTCAAAGATTTTCGTGATGTTGTTATATCATGTGCATGGTTCTCAGGCATAGAAAGGCCACAAGTTATAAAGGTTCCTCAATGTAATCTTGATGGGCATCAATAATCTTGACCCTCCTGCATTTGAAGCGTAACCGTCACACTGAAGAAACTCAAAGAAAGGGTCAATCACTTCTGTGTAGGCTATCTATGTACCAAATGATGATATGACAGATTTTGCACCCCCCCTCCCCCCCTGTAAGGGTTTTGTAGCTATACCATGCCATTGCTACCGATTGCACCTATATAGGGAGTAGTAGTGACTCAAAGCCCTGCCTTGTTTCCACTCTACGTGTGATTCCCTATGCCTAGTGGTGAACCCTCTTATGTGCGGCGTCACGAGGGTGTAGTCTTGGGATATGTCTATGTTGTCTCGCTTTTTGGATTGAATAATACAAGAGTATACCTTGAGCTCATATCAGCCCTGATGGCAAAATTTTGAAGATGCCTTCTTCTTCAAGAGTATGGGAACCTCAAAGCTTTTCGTGATGTTGTTATATCATGTGCATGATTCTCAGGCATAGAAAGGCCACAAGTTGTAAAGGTTCCTCAATTTAATCTTGATGGGCATCAATAATCTTGACCCTCCTGCATTTGAAGTGTAACCGTCACACTGAAGAAACTCAAAGAAAGGGTCAATCACTTCTGTGTGGGCTATCTATGTACCAAATGATGATATGACAGATTTTGCACCCCCCCTCCCCCCCTTGTAAGGGTTTTGTAGCTATACCATGCCATTGCTACCGATTGCACCTATATAGGGAGTAGTAGTGACTCAAAGCCCTGCCTTGTTTCCACTCTACGTGTGATTCCCTATGCCCAGTGGTGAACCCTCTTATGTGCGGCGTCACGAGGGTGTAGTCCTCGGATGTGTCTATGTTGTCGCGCTTTTTGGATTGAATAATACAAGAGTATACCTTGAGCTCATATCAGCCCTGATGGCAAAATTTTGAAGATGCCTTCTTCTTCAAGAGTATGGGAACCTCAAAGCTTTTCGTGATGTTGTTATATCATGTGCATGATTCTCAGGCATAGAAAGGCCACAAGTTGTAAAGGTTCCTCAATTTAATCTTGATGGGCATCAATAATCTTGACCCTCCTGCATTTGAAGTGTAACCGTCACACTGAAGAAACTCAAAGAAAGGGTCAATCACTTCTGTGTGGGCTATCTATGTACCAAATGATGATATGACAGATTTTGCACCCCCCCTCCCCCCCTTGTAAGGGTTTTGTAGCTATACCATGCCATTGCTACCGATTGCACCTATATAGGGAGTAGTAGTGACTCAAAGCCCTGCCTTGTTTCCACTCTACGTGTCATTCCCTATGCCCAGTGGTGAACCCTCTTATGTGCGGCGTCACGAGGGTGTAGTCCTCGGATGTGTCTATGTTGTCTCACTTTTTGGATTGAATAATACAAGAGTATACCTTGAGCTCATATCGTGTTACCTTTCTGTGCCATGTTGAGTGTGTAACGAGTGCAGGTTTATCACACTTGGTATCACAGCAACTCTTGCTCGGAGTGAAGGAGTGCTCATGAAGCAGGAGGAAAGATCCAGTGCCCCGAAGAGATCGAAGTCGTAATGACCCATAGCGCGACGCCCCGCGTCGTGTCGCCCCACGTCGGGTCGCCCCACATCGCGTCGCCCCACGTCGCGACGCCCCCCGACGCGTCGCCCCAGGATGACGCCCCAACCTTGACATTCCACCGTCTGAAGATGTGATGCGGCTTCCCCGCGGCACGACCCACACCACTACAGGAAAAACGCAGCTTCCCCACGTCGACACCACCACCAACCACATGGAGGACGAAAGGGAGAACATCACCCTCCCAACACTGGAGGAGAGGAAGAAGAGTAGGGGGCAAGAATAGAGAGTGGCTCAAGAGGAGAAGGTGGCCGGACTAGAAAGACAATTAGATGGTATGTTAGGCATGCTAGAATCAATATGGAGGAACATGCAGATGAAAGAAGAGGAGGAAGAAAGGAGGAAAAAACTAGAAGTAGAGCAGGGCTATAGAGAATGGGTGATTCAACAACAAGAAGAGAAGAAAAGACACCGAATGCAAGAGGAGATGGATAGAACGGGTAGAGAGGAGACATCTAGGAGGGTGCAAGATACAAGGAAGGAGAAGGAGAAAGTAGTAGAATTAGGAAGCAAAGAGAAAGACAAGAAGAAGGAGAAGAAGCACCATCGCAAAGAAGAGGAAGATAGCAGTAGTTCAGAAGATGATTATGGAAAATTCAAGATGCCCCAACCCGCCAAGTACAAGGGAGAGAGAGATGGGTTGGTTTTGAAGAAATGGATCGCAGAGGTGGACATGTACTAAAGTATTCACGAATTATCGAAGACAGGAAGGCGGAGGTGGCAACCATTTACTTGGAGGAGGACGCTGCCAGTTGGTACCTGCTAGAACAAGAGTAGGGCCACACAATCTGTTCGTGGGAAGAACTCCAGGAAGAACTGAAGGACTACTTTATTCCAAAGCTGGAGAAATTCAAAGTGAGAGATGAATGGAGGAACCTCAAGCAAACATAGGGAAAGATGAAAGAATATGTCAGCAAATATAGGTAAATCATGCTGCAGCTACCAAACATGGATACAGACACTAAGCTACATGGATTTTTGTTTGGGATGCAAGAATGGGCTAGAAGAGATGTGGAGAGACAGGAGCCAACAAGCTTAGCAGAAGCCATGAGAATGGCCGAGGACCTGAAAGGTAGAAGAACAGCACAAGGGAATCAAAACACGTTCAACAACAACTTCAACAACACCTTCAACAACAACAACAACTCATGGAACCAGAGGCCCAATGCTCCTAGAGGGGCATTCACAGATACAAGGAGTCAAAACACCACTAACACCACGGCCGTATCACAAACCGCATTAGTACCAAGAGGAGCAGCAGGAAGATGGGGAAACAATCACTATAGGCCAACCCCTAGCACATCATATGGGCCAGCAGGATCAAATACATCATGGTAGAGACCCCCAAGCCCTTCCACCGGCATCAGATGCTTCAAATACGGGGGTCCACACTACCAAAATAGATGCCCAATAGAAGATACATCTTCATCGATTGGATCAAGGGTGAATGCAACTTGTGCATATGGAGGAGAAGAACTACAACCACTGCGGATCCAGGAAATTCCAAATGGGAGTGAAGAAAGCATGGACCACCCAAGGGTAGGGTCAGTTAGTGCCCCACCCCAATGCATGGCAGCAAGGGTAGCAGCAGTCCACCATCTATACATCAAAGGCCGAATGGGTGAAGGAAACCAACCTATTGTCAAGATTGTGGAAGAGAAGGAAGGAGTCTCACTTGTAGCTTTCTTGCTTGCACAATGGGGGAATACACATAGAGGTGGAGGCTGAAAACAATTTTCCTCTTCTTAGTTGTGTAAGCCAAAAGAACTCTAGTACAAAGAAATAGAAGAACCCTATATATGGGTCTCAAACCAAACTCAACTAACTAAGGTGGCATACTAACTGAGCCACGAACTAGAGTAGATAAGGATAGCTATCATGTAGCTATTATTCATGGGCGGTGTACCAACCGCGTGTGCAACTGACAAGTCGGTGACATAAATACACAACGGTCACCCTGGCGTATCATGAGTGGAGCTCGATATCTCAACACTCCCCCTCGAGCTCAATCCCAATTCCTGCACACCAAGCAGGTCTCTGAACTTGCGCAGCTTCTCTGCGCCCAATGCCTTCGTGAATATGTCAACTACCTGATCCTCTGTGCTGACATAAACTAGATCAATAAGACCTAGTAAAACCCTCTCTCGCACATAGTGATAATGCACCTCAATGTGCTTTGTTCTAGCATGATAGACTGGGTTATTTGCCAAGTGTATACTACACATGTTGTCACAATAAATGACAACTGGCCCATCTGTGGACTGATGCATATCATAAAGTAGCTTATGCAACCAAGCTACCTCACATGCAGCCATTGTTGCACCCCTGTACTCAACCTTTGTGCTCGACAAGGCAACTGTAGGTTGTTTTTTGTTGCTCCAAGTGACTGCAGCACTCCCAAAAGAGAACACATATCCACTGGTAGATTGTCTATCAGAAATACTACCAGCCCAATCAGCATCAGTGTATCCATGCAACTGTATCTGAACCCCAGTCTCATAAAATAGTCCATACTGCAATGTGGACTTCACATACCTGAGTATGCGTCTAGCCGCATCCAAATGTGGTTTCCTTGGAGCCTGCATAAACTGACTTACCAATCCAGCAACATAGCTTAAATCTGGCCTGGTAATAGTCATATAAATCAAGCTTCCTACTATGCGTCTGTACATAGTAGGGTCTTCCAGAAGCTCACCTGCATCTGCGCTCAGCTTCACATTCTGCTCCAAAGGAACTGAAATAGGCTTAAAGCCTGTCATCCCATATTTGGACAGCATGTCCAATCCATACTGCCTCTGCAAGAGCTGTATCCCACTTGGTGATCTAATCACCTTAATGCCCAAGAAATAACGTAGCTCTCCCAAATCCTTCATCTCAAACTTCTGCTTCAATAGCATTTTCACATGAATGATATCTTCATCACTGTCACCTGTCATAATCAAATCATCAACATAAATGACAAGTAGCATAATACCTTTCTCTGTTTTTCTCACATATAATGAGAAATCTGCCTTGGAAATCTGAAAGCCAATAGTGACAAGATACTGTCCTATCTTGTCAGACCATGCTCTAGGTGCTTGCTTCAAGCCATACAAGGCTTTCTTCAACCTGCAAACAAACTCAGGATGAACAGCATGCACATAACCTGGTGGCTGCTCCATATAGACCTCTTCTTGCAAATCACCATGCAAGAAGGCATTCTTTACATCCATCTGATGTAAAGACCATCCCTTTGATGCAGCCATAGCAATGACTGCTCTTACGGTTGCCATCCTTGCAACCGGACTGAATGTTTCTTCATAGTCAATGCCATATGTTTGTGCATACCCCTTGACTACTAATCTTGCCTTGTATTTGTTCATAGAACCATTTGCATTGTGCTTCACCTTATAAACCCACTTACAGCCAATTGCATTTTTACCTTTAGGCAAAGGTACCAATTCCCATGTAGCATTTGCTTCCAAGGCATCCATTTCTTCATCCATGGCTTTCTCCCATTTTTCTTTTCCCATGGCTTGCTCAAAAGAAGTGGGTTTTGGTTCCTGTATCACTTTGACCATATATGCATAGTGAATGGCTGTAAATGCGTCATATTTCAGCCTATCCACAGGATACCTAGCTCTCGTAGACCTGCGCAAAGTAGGTTCACTCCCAGTGCTCTCAAAACATCCCTAGTCTTCCTTACTCCAGGTGTAACAATAGAAGGAATATCCAACTCATCATCAATGCTCTGTTCTGAGCCACTGGATTCACCATCCACATAAGAGTGACCTGCATTCACATCAAACATGGGCTGATCAACCTTCTCTTTTCCTTTTCGTGATACATGCATACCACTATCTGCATTACTTTGAGAAGATTCTCCTGATCTCAATCTGCCTGTCCATGGCAAAGAATGTGAACCACTGCTAGAGGACGCTCCAGGTCCACTAATATTTTGTGAGTGCTACAGTGAATTCTGTGCAGCATTACCATTTTGTGTATCTACATCATCAATCACATTTACTGGTTTATACCTGCTACTCATCTCATCAAAAACAACATCTCTGCTCACTGTAAACTTACGAGTAGAAGGGTTATAGCATCTATACCCTTTTTGCTGCAGAGAGTAACCAATAAAGATGCACTTCTCAGCTTTTGGATCCAATTTGGATCTCAACTCATCTGGCACATGTACATAGGCAATGCAACCAAAAATTTTCAAATGAGAAATATCTGGTTTCCTACCAGTATACCTCTCCTCTGGAGTCATTCCATGTATTGCTGCAGTGGGAGTCCTGTTCATTATGTAGACTGCTGTAGCAACTGCTTAAGCCCAATAAAAATCTGGCAAGTCTTTTTCATTGAGCATGGCACGAGATACCTCTCCAATATGCATGTTTTTCCTTTCTGCAATTCCATTTTGTTGTGGGGTATGACTGCATGAATATTGCTGCTTTATGCCATGCTCCTGCAGGAACCTTGCAAACTCATTTGAGAGGTACTCTCCCCCTCCATCTAACCTTAGGCATTTTATCTGCAGGCTTGTTTCTTTTTCAACCATAGCTTTAAGAGTTTTGAAATGCCCAAAAACTTCACTTTTCTTTTTCATAAAATACACCCAAACTTTTCTGCTATAGTCATCAATAAAAGTGGCAAAATAATGACAGCCTCCAAGAGATGCAGCTTTAGTAGTCCACACATCAGAGTGGATTAATTCCAATGGCTTCTCACTCTCTTGAACATGTCTAGGAAATGGTTTCCTTGCCTGTTTTCCAAACTAACAGGCTTCACATACCTTATGCATTTCTGCAACCTTGAATTTAGGCAATCCTGCAACAATATTTTGGGCCTGCATTGATTTAAGTCGCTGTACATTAACATGACCAATGCGTTTATGCCAGATATCAATATCTGCAACTACACCGGTCCCATGTGTAAACATTGCTGCACTCAATTCAGGCATATCTGCATCCAACGTAAACATTCTGCCCTTCTTCTTTCCTTTTTCTATCAAGCGACCTTTATTTTTCATATCCTCAACAAAGCATCCATGAGGATTAAATCTGACCTGCAAGCCCTGCTCAACCATTTGACCAACAAAAACCAGATTCTTGGTGATATTCGGGACATGACATACATCGGACAGGTATTTCTTTTTCCCATCCTGCATAGACAAAGAAAATTTTCCAATCTGCACAATAGGATGTGCAGTATCATCGCCAGTCTCCACAAATCCTGGTTTTTCCATTTTCCTTGCATCCTCCATCCATTCTGCATGACCTGTCATGTGGTTTGATGCACCTGAGTCAACATACCACACATCGTTGCTTTCTTCTGCACTTGTCAAAGAATTGTTCATGTGTTGCACCATGAACAAATGCTCATTTCTGTCATCACCCTGTCTACTAGAAGATGCATAATTCCCTTGTTGCAGTTTTCCATTCATGATGTTATTCTGCTTTTTATAGCAGTCTTTAGCCATATGACCCATTTTACCACAGTAGTAGCATTCAACATTACTGTTTGCATTTTGGCCTCTTTGCCATCCACCACGACCTCTTTGGCTCCCCCTGCCTCTAGAGTTACCACGTCCTCCTCCATAGGACTGGTTTTCTTGAGTTTGCTGCATATTCTGATTTCTACCATGGCCTCCATATCGGCCTCCTCTACCTCTGCCTCTACCTCTTCCAGCATTTGAGTAGAAGACAGCTTCTTTTGAAGTTCCTCCTGAAGAAGATGCACCACCATTTCTCTGCTCCTCAGAAATTAGAAGAGCAATCAACTCCTCAAAATCAAGAAATCTTTCACGGACGGAAATGGATATTCGGAACTGTGCATAATCCTTTCCTAGATCATTCAAGGTCACATAAGCTAAATCATCATCTTCCACTGGCGACCCAATGGAAGCAAGTGCATCTGCAATCTTCTTCACCTTCATGTGGTAGTCATTGATGCTCATATTTTCTCTTTGCACATTATGCAACTCTTGCTTGAGCTGCATTTTCCTGGCTTGTGTATTTGTGCTATACATTTTTGACAAAGTATCCCATGCCTCCTTTGGCGTACTTGCATCTTGAATATGCACAATCATAGAGTCTGAAATGCTGATAGACAGCCAGTACATAACTTTCTTGGCTCTCTCATGCCATGCTTTAAATGCCTGCATTTGCTGTTGATTGGGAACATTAGGAAAAACTGTTTCTTCTTCATTTCCTGCAACAAATTTCCAATATCCTTTTCCCATAAGGAAATTCGTCCTTCTAAACTTCCATGCTTGGAAGTTGTTCTTGTCAAGCTTTTCAGTGACAAACTGTGAGAGAGAATCAGACGCCATTACAGAACACTGCAAAAAATTCTGTCACTGCAAAGAACACAGCTTCAGCCTCACAAAGGCAAATCTGCAAAACTGACGAAAGTGGTATTTGACCACATAGTCACTTCCTAGTGACGATTTTGCATCAACAGGCAACATGGATGATTCTGTAACTCCCAATGTCTCTGCGCACAAGCATACGATGCAATTTCTACAGTAACTTTTCACCGACCTGTAGAACAGTGGCTGCACAGCATAAAACTGGGCCTTTTCCTGAGTGCGTGCAGAAAACTTTCGCCTCCAAAACAGGCCCCGAAATGGCCTCAAATAAAAAAAACAAGGTCGCCATGGGCTAAAGCCCTCTCCCGCAGCATATACTGCCCTCTTGCTTCACCGCGAAGGGCGTCTCAACCTGAGACAATGCACTCCTGCACTTTCCGGCTGTGCTACCTATAGAGATCTGCTCCCAAAACAGAAAATGAAAGCAACACTGCTCCTCTTACCAGAACACCGCGAGCTTGGCTTGCTTTCTTGAGCTCCTTACCACGAATAAGGCTCTGATACCATGTCAAGATTGTGGGAGAGAAGGAAGGAGTCTCACTTGTAGCTTTCTTGCTTGCACAATGGGGGAATACACACAGAGGTGGAGGCTGAAAATAATTTTCCTCTTCTTAGTTGTGTAAGCCAAAAGAACTCTAGTACAAAGAAATAGAAGAACCCTATATATGGGTCTCAAACCAAACTCAACTAACTAAGGTGGCATACTAACTGAGCCACGAACTAGAGTAGATAAGGATAGCTATCATATAGCTATTATTCATGGGCGGTATACCAACCGCGTGTGCAACTGACAAGTCGGTGACATAAATACACAACGGTCACCCTGGCGTATCACGAGTGGAGCTCGATATCTCAACACTCCCCCTTGAGCTCAATCCCAATTCCTGCACACCAAGCAGGTCTCTGAACTTGCGCAGCTTCTCTGCGCCCAATGCCTTCGTGAATATGTCAGCTACCTGATCCTCTGTGCTGACATAAACTAGATCAATAAGACCTAGTAAAACCCTCTCTCGCACATAGTGATAATGCACCTCAATGTGCTTTGTTCTAGCATGATAGACTGGGTTATTTGCCAAGTGTATACTACGCATGTTGTCACAATAAATGACAACTGCCAAGTGTATACTACGCAGAGCAAGATAACCATGACAGAGCAAGCAAACAAGAAGAGAAAGGCTGTACTATTTGCCAAAGGAGACATGGTCCTAGTGAGTTCTAAGAATATGTCACTTCCCAAAAACATGACCCCCAAGTTCAATCACCGCTATTATGGACCCTACCAAATCACTCAAGTGCTAAACGAAGTCACCTACAAGCTACACCTGCCACACAGCGTTTGTGTTCATAATGCAATTCATGCTCGTCTTCTGCGCAGGTTCTATCCCGACAACCAATGGGGACGGCGCGTACCAATGCTCCATTCCAATGGTCCCTTCGAAGTAGAAGCATTCCTCCGACACCGGGAACAAAGAGGCTTCCCCGAATACCTCACCAAGTGGTGCGGGCATTCACTCAAGGAGGCCACTTGGATCTCAGAAGCAGAGGCCCGTGAACGCGGAAATGATTCCTTTGCCCTTTGGCTCGAGGAGAACCCTCCTGATCCTTCTATCGACCCTTGAGCCGCACCAACACTCCAACAAATAATGCGGTTCTCAATCATAGAACCCAAATGTGCCTCCACTCCTCAAATGTAATCGAGTCGAGGGTGGACTCGCATGGTAGCAATCATCACAGATAACTCCATCAAACGAAAAAGCCCTAATGTCTTAGTGCGACAGACACTGGCCAGTCTGATAGTATAGACTGTGTTAAGACCCCGCGGTCCCCTTAGACTGGCAGATACTGACCAGCTTGCTAGAAAAAGCTGCATTAAGACCCCGGATGAGTCAAATAACAAACGCTACCCTTAGATTGCTGAGGTCAGCAATCCAGTAAGTGGGGGTGAGTGTAAGGGCTTTGTAGCTATACCATGCCATTGCTACCGATTATACCTATATAGGGAGTAGTAGTGACTCAAAGCCCTGCCTTGTTTCCACTCTATGTGTGATTCCCTATGCCTAGTGGTGAACCCTCTTATGTGTGGCATCACGAGGGTGTAGTCCTGGGATGTGTCTATGTTGTCACGCTTTTTGGATTGAATAATACAAGATATACCTTGAGCTCATATCGTGTTACCTTTCTGTGCCGTGTTGAGTGCGTAACGAGTGCAGGTTTATCACACCCCCCCCCCCCCCCCCCCCCCAAGGTGCTCTCTTCATGCCAGAATGCTTCTGATTTGAAGCTTTTGGCCAATAATGGCTCTATACTATTCTCATGATTAGATTACCATGCCTCTTCCAAACTCCTGCAAGTAAGATTGGGAAGCACAAAATTCCCTAGAACCGCACATGGCTATTCATTTCAATTTTAAAAAGAACCTACAGGATACTGCAGGGTACATTGGTTTTGTTGCATCTATAGGGGCCGTGTAGTGTGAACTCCAGATGATGATAAACCTAGTACAATTCTGAGGGAAGCATTTGTAGCTCTGCTGATTATATGTGTAGAGATGGAGAAGTTAAAAATTTCTAGGCTCCTGGTTCACAAAATGATGGGTCTTCATCTTTCATTGAGGATCATTATGTCACCAACATGACATCTGTTTATTCTTCTCAAAGCTCTAGCTGTAAGGACAGCAATGGTGTGTTTGAGTATAGTCAAAATCAATTGATAGCTTTAAAATGATGGAGTAGGCCAAAGATAAAAGGGAACACAAGCATCAACTTTGTTTCTTGATTGACACCATGTGTACTGAATAAGCCTGGTAAAACTATTGGAGTTTTAGGACTTGGGGCTTTTGGTAGTCAAATTTTCCAAGGCTTTTGGAGATATGGCTACTATTCTCAACACTTTCCTAGGAAGAGGCACGTGGTGTTCTACGGGTTGATAAATTTTGGTAGCTTCCAATGTAATAGACATGCAACAATCTGCTTGATCCCTTGATTTTATACTTGATATAGCTTCACAGATCATCCATTAGATTAGTGCATTGCCACTGTTGTTATCAGCATTAGTGCTTGATTCATCTGCCCCATACATTTAGTATATGCCATCCTCTACAGCTCATTGTTGCCATTGTTGACATTCTAGTCCCAGCAATTCATAACTTTACTTGACATGTCCATTCCATTTAAACAGCATTTATGCTTGTGGACTCAGAGAGGAAAATTACTGCATGTTATCTCTCCCATTGCTTCAAAAGGCAGCAAATGAAGCAAATGCTTTTGTACAACAACCTAGTGTATGACCTACTCTGCCTTCTTCCCCTTCTCTCTGTTATTGTTATTGTAGGCTATCCTTGATGAAGGTCAAGTAAATTCCCTTCTTGGGCACTTTAGAGAACCACTAGGGGTTGAACAGGGCCTTGCAAGAAGGAAATGGGCACATATTTGAGTCAAGCCAAGGAGAGGCCTAGGATGCTTCTCACATCCCAACTCCCAGACTAGTTGAAGGAGGAGCTCCTGTGGGTGGTCTGCAACTCAATAACAACAATGCCTCATCTCTAGTAGGGGAATCATTAAGAGGGCCACAAGCAATACCAAACAACAAGTGTGAAGGTTGTGGGTTTCAGCAACCATCACACAACCTGAAGCCTTCATCCATGATAGCACCAACATGGCGATCACCGGCTCTTTACATGAGTGGTGCATCATCAATGCATGCAACATCAGGGCAAGGAAAGTCTGAGACATTCACATTGCGAGGAGAAGGAGTCCTCGGTGATGTTCATTTGGGGAAAAGACCATGTGAGGAAGACGATGTGTTGAGAGAAGGCCATCCAGGGAATATGGTTCATGTTGCACAACCACAAGGCATACAATCAGGGCAAGGTTTTGGAGATCAGCTGGATCTAGGCCAAGATCCTAATGCAGTTGCTACAAATGGAGTTGTTAGGCCTCATGTCAGAGCTTGTCGTGGTCAAGCCACAGATCCACATAGTATTGTTGAGCGGAACCGTAGGGAAAAGAAGGTTGTGGAGATGTGGAACAATGTCATGGCCTCTGCCTCGGCTCCCTCCATGCCCTTTGCCACCCTCAATAGCTTGAAATCAGCCCCTCTGGTGCCACCCTCAATAGCTTGAAATCAGCCCCTCTGGTGCCATCCTCTTGCACATGCCTGCATCCTGTTGGGGCTTTCATCGGATCCCATTCCTGAAACCTTGTTCATTGGGCATGGTTATGACAATGACATTACCAAAGGAACCAGAAACAAAGGTGTCCCAAAAGGGCTTATACACGCTCGAAGAGCTTCACGAGCAGGAGCTTCACAAGCAAGTTACACATTCTATGCCCCCAGAGAAGATTGAGATGTTCAAATCCTTGGAGGGTTGGGCGGAGACTAAAGTCCTGCCCTTCTTGAAGACAATCGAGAAGAGCTAGCAACCACAGGATTTTTTGCCAAAGGCTTCCTCAGAGGGGTTTGTTGAGGAGGTTAGAGAACTCGAGCAGGTGTGCCGAGTTACCAGATGATTACCTAGTTTGCCTTGTAGGAGATATGATTACAAAAGAAGCGCATCTCTGCCGAGATGAAAGAATCCCCTAAAACTGGCATGGAATCTCACAATAGCTTCTGTACATCTGTAGCACTTTACACTATGCAATTATCAATCAAGACAATGAAACAAATCCTTGATCTTTGTTCGAGTTATGACTATGTTCCAGTTGGACATTTTGATATGAATGATTTGAGAGGTGAACTCCAAGAAATCCCTAATGACAAGGCAAAGTTGGAAGTATTGGATGTTGTTGCATCATGTGGCCATTCTTCCCTCCAATATGGTGTTCATCTTCAAGCTTTTGATGATAAGCTCCCATGGTGGAACCTTAGATGCAAGATATTCATAGGAAAAAGAGGAATGAAGGGATTTCTGGAAAGCACTCCATGAAAACTTGAAAAGAATCTTGAGAAGAAAAGAACCCTACTATTTGAAAAAGTAACTAGGCATTTAGTCTTCACTAAAGCCTGCAACCCTAATTTACCGAGTACCTCCAAAAATTACATGAAATTTTGATGACGACCTACTATTTTGTCCATCCACCACCATATCTATCCCTTCCAGTCTTCAATGATAGTTGTCTTCTTCTTGGAAATGTCCACTGGTCACTCCAATGCTGCCTGCTATGTCTATACCTGTGTACTTGAAGTTCTTGGATTTGTGAGACAAAAAAGGAGAAACTAAATGAAGTGTGGCTAACTAGATCAAGAACTTGAAATGCTCTGATACCACTTGTCAAGAAGAGGACAGGAGAGAGAGAAGAAGAAGAGAGAGAGAGTGTGTAGAAGAGAGAGAAAGACTGCAAGAAGAGAGAAAGAGAGTGACAAGGAGAGAGAAATACAAGAAAAGGAGAGAGAACCTTATATACCAGCCACCAGTGTAGCTAGTATTTCCCCATTATTAAATCCCCCTCTCTTACATATTTTTTGATGGTTGAAAGGACTATTTATCTCTACTCTCTTTGTTTGCATTTGTACTATCACAAGCATAGAAATCTGAGTGCTGAGTTTTTCCAAAGAATCCCTAGTAGAAGAAGCAAAGTTCTCCAAAGAATCCTTGGTATATTGAGCCATATACTCCATGAATTCCTTGGTTTGTATGTTTGATTAAACTAACTGTTCAACCACATGATCTAATTTAGAAACTAATTCCATATGTTTGATGGAATGCATAGTCTCATGGTTACAAAGAGTTGCAATAAGAGTACTCTATGCGCCATATTCTTGTGAATTGTCATAATTTAGAAGTGTCTTAGTTATTTCCTCACGTGCTTCTCTAATTTTTTTTGCTGAACATTATCATTAGGCTTGTTCTTTCCCTTGTTTCCAACCATTTCTACCCATTAGTATAGTGCAGTCCTAGTAGACTCAATGTTACCAAAAAGACTAACTTTTGACTTTGATATCAGAATCAATAAATTTTAGATGAAAATTGAAGCCCACAAATAGTGCTTCAGGATGAGATATGGCACTCAAGTTTAGAATCAAAATAGAATATTCTAGGAATATTCTTTCACTATCGTCCAGAATAGTCCAACACCCTGTAAAAATACTATTTTAGTATATCTACCTCTCCTAAGTCCAAGATAAGGTCTTCTAACTCTATGGCTCCTCGTGTATGACTTGTAGTAGTTGAATACAACTTGCAATATCATGTAGAGGTCTAAGAAATTCTCTAAATTACTCTATAACACTTGTAACCAAGTAAAAAGTCTTCCAAGAGTGGTTTCAATTTACTCTTTGAGTGTAATACCCTATGTAAGACCTGTAACCAAATTGGAATGACTTGTAATACCTATAGATGTCTAAAAATTCATCCAAATGAAAGCCCAAACACCTTGTTTCCAATTAATACACTTGTCCCTTGTTCTAGGGAGTATAATGGTTGAAATTCCTTCGGTAACAAACCTATGATAATCTATATAATCACTGTGGCTAATCAATGGAGTCCCAAATAATGCTATCCAGTTGAGATCTTTATGTCTTCAATAACTCCACTTGTGATGCCTATGGTGAGGGATATAAAGACATGACAGACTCCCTACATGGGGTCTAAAATACCAGGAGGTGGAAAAATTTCTCCCTAGTTCAGTTGGTTGCACCACTTCAAAATATTTAAAAGTGGGGTAGGGTCACCTCTCTATTGTCCCACTATCTCCCGCGATATCCACCTTTTTCCTCGATATGGGAATATCAACATGGCAAAGCATTCTAATTAATCAATGAAAGATGAAATTCATAACTGAATATTTCTTTTAGCCTTCAATATCCCTTCAATGATATGCATGATTGATCAATGAAAGTTTAGAATGAAGAAATAAGTGTTAGTTGAGGGTCTTACCAACACAATTTAGTGACTCACTAATTGCTAGTACTTACCCTTTACAATATTTCAATCTTGGGCAAAGAAAATCATACAACCAAATTAGAGTTATGCATCAAGACATTGTAAATAATACCCATGATGAAATAGGACTGAAATGAATTGTGAAATTTAATGAAATAGGCTCTCATCAATGAAAATAGCACTAATATCTGATATATTAATCAATGTAGAAAATTAATTGATCAATAATCTCTTATCAACAAGTGAAAAAGCTTAAAAGCAAGTGGATATTGAGAGATTTCAAAGATTAAGCAAGTGAAATACCTTGATCATGTCTCAAGTAGATGATTGATGCAAGCATTAGTCCAATATTTGAAGAAGCTTCCATATTCCACTATGAATCCACCATGAAGCTCCAAGAATCCATAAAATTAGCCCATACATACTTGAATAAGATTGGATTCGTGAAGAATCAATATTATTACAAGGGAATGGGAAGATAGTTATGGCCGGTTGCGATGGAAAATAGCAGCATCACAAAATGGGTCACTATTTGCATCTCTAATTTTCATTTGTGATGCAAAAAGCAACACTAATATCTATTAGTATCGCTAATAGCGATGCCACTCTAAGGGAAAAAAATCACCGAAAACCTGAGTGTGGCATTTATTGAAAACATTTACAAGAGAGAATGAAAGAGAGAGTGAGAGAGCTCAAAGCTTTGAGAGAAAGAGGGAGAGAGACACTTATCACTACCACCATTGTCGCCTTATGCAAAGAAGGACAAGGGTGCAAGGGAGAAGGGAGGGAAGTCACGAAGAGGAGGCACAAAGGGTTTCATCTTTGGGCCTTTAATGTAGGTACATTGCCTCTTCTTGCTTTATTTTTGTGTTGTCTTCTTTTCTATCTTTGTTTTTGTTTATGAAGAGATATATGGAAAGAGAGGGAGAGAGATAGAGAGAGGGGGAAAAGAAGGAAAGGAGAGAAAGAGATAAAGAGGAAGAGAAAGGGGAGAAAGAAAACAAAGAGGAAGGGGAAGAGAGAAATCAGAGATGAAGGAGAATGAGAGTAGGGTGAGTGAGAGAAATAATGAGGGAGAGAGGGGGGGGGGGGAGAAACAAAGAGAGAGGAAACAAAGATAGGAAAATAAATAGAGAAAGGGGGTGGGGAGAGAAATAGAGAGGGAGAGAGAAGGAGGTAGAAAAGAAGGGCGAGGTAAAGAGAGGAAGGAGAGTGAAAAGAAGAGAGAGAGAGAGAGAGGGGGAGAAAGAGAGATGGAAAGAGAGAAAAAATAGAGAGAGGGAGAGGAAGGGAGAAATAGGAAAACAAGGAGAGAATGAGAGAGAGGGAAAATAGAGAAAAATCAATTTGGATGCAATGGCAGTGGAAAAGGAGAAGAGGAAGATGCAGGAGAGAAGAGGACACACAATGTAGGTGTTGTCTAGAATGATATGACAACCTTATTGCACTATCATATTATATATGAATAAAGAATGGGGGGTCACAATGTACAAGGGTAGGCCCAGAGGCCTTTTACCCCAACGTCCAAAGACTACATGCGGCCTCAGCAAAGCGGAACACTGACATATGGCTAGTTGTCTAGCCTGCAAAACTACAAGACAATGGCTCTCATGAGCTTGCAAGGGGTCTAGCAATTGACCACCAATATCTTGACCCCGACTACTATGCATAGCTACGTCATCTGGGCCAATAAGTGCCTCATTTTTAGCATAAATAGTTTGCTGTAATGGCACTGTAGCTGTTGTAAAATAGCCACTAAAGCATACTAAATGCTCATTAAGAGGCCTCAGAGGTGTTTGCGTCTCATAGAAGGCATCATGATGGCTGCGTATGACCTACTGGGCATCCAAATCCCATAATCTGTAGGCCTTAAAGTCACCATATCCATAACCAAGGAGGATACATCTACGTGACATATGCTCATGTGGCATATGTACAGATGCCTGGTAGCCAAACATCCTCAAGTAATCATAGAAGGGATGCATGCTACTCCATGTCTCATGGGGTGTAATACAATCCAAGGTCAAGCATGACATCCTATTAACCAAAAAGACTGCCACCATAAGGGCCTCAGCCCAAAAGCCATAAGATAACCTAGGTGTGGTAAGCATAGAAGCAACGTTTGTCTGTAAGGTCAAGCACATGGCATGAGCAATCCCATAATACCGTGGGCACAATAAATCAATGCCATACTACTGAGAAGAGGTCCGAAAGATGGGAGAGAGAGTATGACTCTCATAATCCATCTGCAAGCACCTAGGCCTACTACCAACAAAATCCATAAACTTGTCAAGCATAAATGCAGCATCCTCAATCTGCACCAAGGGAAAAGCCCAAACACGATGGGTGTAGCATGATCAACAAAGGTCACAAAGTACGATGCTCCACCAAGTGACTGGGAAGGAATAGGTCCATATATTGCACAATGGATAAGATCTAGAGGAGCATGCCTCGTACGATCACCATAAGCCAAGGGGGCTCCGTAAGGACCAGGAGTACAATCAAGGCAAGCATCAAGATCTGTAAGTGACATAGGAGGCATCAATGAGTCTGAATGAGACAAGATCTCCATCTCTTTGTGGTACATATGGCCTAGGTGATAATGCCATAACAATGCATGTGGTATTCGGATAACTGCAACAATAGAATCTCCCACATGAGAGACATGCATTGGGTAATGAGAACCAACTCTAGAACCTCTGGCCAAAATCAAGCAGCCACGAGAAATCTTCCATGACCCATCCTAAAGAGAAATAGAGTAACCTGCATCATGCAATTGACTGATAGAAATCAAGCTCTTACTCAGCATGGGAATATGTAAAACATCCCTAAGAATAAGAGAAGTCCCATTAGGCAAAGCTAGGTGTATGTCCCCTATACCAAGAATAGCATAAGTCTGCTCAAGGCCCAAAGAAGTGCATCCATCAAACTCCCTGTAAGTAGAGAATCGTGCTCTATGTGGAGTAACATGACAAGATGCCATAGAATCCAATAGCCAATCTGAGGCGTAGGCCATATCACTAAGCAAGAAAGTTGTCGGGAAACTAGATGATAGGAGTACATGCTCAAGTACATTATCATGGGTAACAACATGTACCTCACCACTAGTAAACAATGGTAACACCCGCTGCATCTCCTGTATCTCTAACTCTTTGCTCATGTCGAGTCCATCTCTGTCTCTACTACTCTCTAATCCATCTGAAACATTTTCTTTTAACATGCCCAAGTTTCCCACAATGGAAGCATACATCTATAGAAGAAGAATCTGTAGAAGATGACAAGGAATCCAAGTCATCATGAATAGGGCTATCCATAGCATCCACGGAGCTCAAGGAGTTGTGGGCTGTCTCAACAAAGGGAACCTGCTCATGAAGAAAATCATCTGCAAGTACATTAGTGGTAGAAGCATGCTGCAAAGGCTCATGAAACCTCAACGGATGAGAGGACATAAAGGCATAAACCAAGGATGCAAAAGCTCCCACACAAAGAAGAGTTGTAGCCAATTGCATGACATAACCAACCACAGTACGGTAAAGCATAAGACATCTGTCATAAAAGCATACCGATTTTAGCCATAAACTCAGCCCATAACTATACGCATATGCATAGCTCTGCAGTACATCATGTCACCTAGGAACATCCAAGTCAAGTAAAGACCAACAAGTGGCAAAGGATCCTGCAAGAGTCAAGCTCTAGGAGAAGCCCAAACATCTGTACAACAACATCCAAATAAGTGGCTCTATAAAGTAACGATAGTAGACAAAGTGCATAGCTAGGTAAGCATCAAGAGCAACTGCTCTCTGACCTGTATGGGAAAAGGTAACCCAACCAGCATAGAAGCTAGGCAACATAGAAGCAACAAAGCCATAACTGCTAAACCCAAGCAATGTCAAGAGCAACCACTGCTCAAACATGTATCTACATCCAAGTAAATCAAAGATCCATAATTGGGGCATTAAGGGCCAAATAGCATCCAAGATGCATAAGTGATAAGCCGACCAAATGCAAACTGCTCAACAAAATTCTCAAATGCAAGTCGATTCAAGCCGAAACATCTACCATACTGCAGCTGAACCCAAAAGCATCCACATTAGACAACAGTCCGATAATGGGTAGCACGGGGCATAAACCTTGTCATGTGAAATGCTAGCTGCAAAGAAAATTGTAGTGAACCAAGAATTGAGCTCTAATCTTTGCTCAAGAAGCATTTGGGAGCATAAATATCAAAGTGGCATCATCCAAATACATCAGCATATCATCCCGAGTAGTCATGAGCACTCGTAGACCATAGGCATAACCAAACTGGAGGTAAAATAAGCTATCAACCAAGGTAGCATAAATCCCAACCAACAACCAAGTTTTCGCATCCAAATCAAAGCTCAATAGCTCTTAAATAGCATATTTGGACATAAACCATGATGACCAAGCACCAATACATCCAACATGACACCCGAATGTCAACAAAGAGCATTATGCATAAGCCGTCCCTGATAAAACCTTGCTGCCCAAACAATATACAGTAGTAAATCCTTGCATAAATCAAGATATGGAAGCTCAAACCAAGTCCCAAAGCATCTCAAAACATTGGGAAAACATCCCCAAAGCATCAGGGCATCAAATACCAAGCCTTGAGAGCATCATATAAGCTAAGAGCATGTCATTTTCTTGCTGTAAATCAACCCAATCTATTGCAAAAAATTTCAATGATTAGAATTTAGCAAATATGGCATTGCCATTGTGTCTGAAGTGTGCCAAAACCCCAAGTTAGACTCTTACCTTGCCTAAATTGGGTTCCGGATGCTCGAGATATGAGAAAAAAATGGAAATTTTGAGTCAAATTTTGAAAGAGGCACAAAAAACGTGAGCTGCTACAATGGGACTTGTTGGTTATCTTGAGGATAAGTGGGCAAATGGGGGCATACAAGGTGCCCACCAATGAAGCCAAGGAACACGTGCAAAGAGCCTATGAGGGCCAGGGAGAGGTGGGAGATGAAATCTTACCTCGGGGGGAAGAAGCCATGGTTGGCATTGAAGCTCCAAGCTCTAATAGGTCTTCAATCCGGGCTTAAGTAATGCTGTGCCAAGCTCCACGATCAAGCTCTGATACCAGTTGAAGGGAATGCAGTGGTAGTGGAAAAGGAGAAGAGGAAGATGCGGGAGAGAAGAGCACACACAATGTAGGTGCTGTCTAGAATGATATGGCAGCCTTATTGTACTATCATATTATATATGAATAAAGAATGGGCAGTCATAGTGTACACGGGCAGGCCTAGAGGCATTTTACCCCAACAAAAGTAAAAAGAGAGGGGGGAGAGAGAGATAGGGAGACATTGATTTCAACTTCTTTGTTTTTTAAGTTTCTTGTTTTCTCTCTTTAATTTTGCTTGTAAGGAGATGCGTTGAGTGAGAGTGGGGAGGGAAAGAGAGAGAAAAATAGAGAGAAGAAAGGAGGGGGAGAAAGAGAGAGAAGAAGGGGGAGAGAGAGAGGTTTCATAAAAAGTAGAAAGATAGAAAGAGAGAGAGAGGGAGGGAAAGAGAGAGGTAAAGAGAGGGAAACAAAGAGAGATAAAGGGAGGCATACAAAGAAAGGAAGAGAGAGAGAGAGAGAAAGAGAGGTGGGGAGAGAAATAGAGAGGAGGATAGATAAAGATAGAGAGGGGGAGAGAAAAGGAATGGAGAGAAATAGAGAGATGGAAAGATGGAGTAGGGAGAGAGGAGTGATAAAAATAGAGAGGGGAGAAAAAGAGAGATGGAGAGAAATAAATAAAAAGCGAGAGAGAGGGAGAAAGAAATAGGGTAACAATGAGAGAATAAGAGAGAGGGGAAAGAGAGAAAGTAGAGGGAGAGGGGGGAGAGAGAGATAAAGAGAGGGGGGAAGACATTACTTTTTTTAAAAACATTACTTATTTTCTTTCTTTAATTTTGTTTGTGAAGAGATGCATTGAGTGAGAGTGGGGAGGGAAAGAGAGAGCCAAATAGAGAGAAGAAGGAAGGGGAGGAAGAGAGGAAGAAAGAGATAGATAAAAAAGGAGAGAGAGAGGGGCTTCATAAAAAATAGAAAGATAGAGAGAGATGGATGGGAACAAATAAATAGAGAGATAGGGGAGAGAGAGAAACAATGAGAGAGAGAGGGGGAAGAGAGAAACAAAGAGAGATGAAGGGAGGCAAATAATGAAAGGGAAAGAGAGAGAGAAAGAGGGGTGAGAAGAGAAATAAAAAGGTGGAGAGAAAATGAATGGATGGAAATAGAAGAGTAGAGAGTGAGAAAGATAAGTAGAGACTAAATGGAGGAAGAGAAACAATGAGAGAACAAAAGCATATTGTTTGCCATAACATAGACGAAATGGACAGGCGTATCTCAATTAGTGTATCCTGTGTCCTTGCACTCAGTACAAGTTAGCAATTCAATGAAATAATCGCTTGTATATAGACCACATGCGAGGCTTTGGCAAGTTTCAATCAGAGACCACTAACCAAGAAATCTTGAACTTCGAGCTAACAGTAATAAAATTGTGTATTAATTATGCTTTACATTCACACTATAATTGAATATCACATACAATAATATTATATATGCCCTAGAAATGTCTACATAGAAGAGGCATTTTGTCCAAAGGAATGCACCTATTGTGGGCCATAAGAAGAGTTTGTGGGCATGCGATGGATGCAGTGCTTGAGCCGATAATCCATTGGAGGGCACGCCGCTAACTACACTTTTGATACCAAAAGAGACAATGGACCTTTTAGACATTCCTCCAATCTTGGAGCCTGAGATGGAGGTAATATTCGATACATTATTGTCCATGGATGTTGAGTCATCTGATCCATTGACAAAGGAGCCATCCATACTATTGTTTGATGGGTGTTGAGTATCTCGCTTGTGCTTCTAAGTATACATGCAAAGTATGGATGGAGTGATGTGAGTGTGGCTGAGTTGTTTAGGTACATATTATGTACCTTTATTTTTGACACCATTATAAAAATGATTTTTATACTCTTCAAAGGTGCTTGGTTTTTTTTCAAGTTGCTAAGATATCACATATTGTTACATGAAAACATGATGCGTGAGTATCGTGATGATGCACAACTGGTGTTACAAAATCCTAGCATGGACTACAATAGTATCCATACATGTGTCAATGATTGTGTGTTGTTTTGAGGAGACTACAAGACTATGGAGACATGTCCAAAGTGTGGTGATCACATGTATCAACACAATTTGCAAGGGCAAACTATCTCTCAGAAGATTCTCGAACACTTTTCACTTATACTACATATACATACATGTTTTATACATTAGAGACATGGCAAGCTTGACAATGTGGCATGTGCAAAATAGATCCACAGATAGAGTCCAATGAATATCAACATATTCATGTGCATGGAGCCACATTGACTCCACCTTTCTAGGCTTTGCACGAGAGCCAAGAAATCTTCATCTCAACCTTGCTAAGGATGGCACGAATCCATTTGGTCTCTACTCAACTTCTTACATTGTGTAGCATGTAGTACTTGTAAATGCTAACATCTCGCCGTGGCTTTCTATGAAGAAAGAACACTTGATCCTTAGCTTGCTCGTTCATGGGTGCTACAAAGTCAAGAACATGGATGTCTACCTCCGTCCATTAGTTGACGAGCTCAATATTTTGTAGGAGGAGGAGGTCACAATGGAAGATATGAGCAAGCATGATGGTCGGCAATCTGCTAATATACAAGCCATTCTTATGTGGACCATGCATGAATTTTTGAGATTCGGGGAGTGCTCAGGTAAGTGGGCTTCCGTTCTCATTGCTGATATCTAACATGACTCGTTTAAGTATTTGTTGACTAGATAGGGATATTGTGATAGGTCTAGTTACCTTAGGTTATCATGTATGTCCATTGTATGGGCCAGGTCATGGACCATGAAGAAGATGGTATATCAAGGACATGCCGCTTTCTTGCTAGAGGGGTATGAATTGAGGGAAGGTTTTCTTGGATGACCTCCAACATGAATGAATACCCAAAGCTAGTTGACTGGCAAGCCACTTTTAGCCACGTTTCCAAGCTAACTCATGAGAGTTGTTGCACTTTATTGGAAGATTTAATACTAATTTTTATAACTCTAGCTAGTCTTCTTGATATCTATGATACTCTTTCGCTGTAGTAGTCCAATTGATATCACACAATGTCCAAAAGTAAGTAAGCTTACTCATTTTCGTTTATTTCTCTTTTCATAATAAGTCATGTCTAGGTCTCTAGATTAGGCACTAGGATTCTATCTTAAGTTAGCTATGGCTTCCCTCCCATCTTTCACATGGATGGCTCCTCATAATTTTCTCCTTGCCATACTTGTGGTGATTATCCAGTGATTTATTTGTTTGACTTTAAGAAGTTATTTTAGGATAGTAGATCTATTGGTGTACTTCTGTTTAAGTTTCTTTTTATTTATTTGTTTTTTCACCTTTTATATATTTCATTTGTTTTATTTATTTTAGTAGTAAACATTCAAAGGAATCAACTAATGTTCCAAAAACCCATAAACTTTAAAATTTCTTTCTCAAATGAAACCCCCTCTCCACAAACTATAAGTTCACTTCAAAACCTAGAATTCCCTCCCCCTTTTAATTAATAAATTATGTTAGTGACCCTCCTCTCTTACCTTGTCTTATCAAAACATTAATAAAGTTGTGTTCGTTGATGAAATAAATTGATATATAGTTCTTAAGTTTAAATTCAACGTTGAGGCTCAACCCCCATACCACTATCATATTGATATAAATAAAGAAACTATTTTTGAATATAGCGTTGAATTTGCAATTTAACTATTTGGATTGTTTCCTTTGCATGAAAATGATAAACCCATAGCAACTTGAATGTTAATTCAAAATTATTACTCAGCCCCAATACCCTTGTATGTCGCAAATCAAAATACACATATACTTCCATTTAGCGTATAATTGTAAATAATAAGTTTTTATATAAATAATTACATTTAAATTAGTGTCTCTTTCCCTAAAATGTCAAGAATTCAAAGAAAATCCAAGAATAATATGTTTAAATTTCTTGTTAATTACCATAATTTTTTGATAAATACACATCATTTTCCACTAATAAAACCTTTAATTTTATCAAAAGTGATCAAAATTTCAATTTTAACATGTAGCAAATCTTATTGAAAAAAATATCAAAAAAAAAAATCAAACGACTTCTCATAGTACAAACATTTATAAAAAATATAATTTTATATTAGTATGATTTTTGAAATTTTTAATAATATTTCAAATGCTTATTTTTGATCAATTTATTAAACGAGTTTTTATCATTGTTTCACTTTTTTAAATTATCTAACATGATCTAGAATTGATATGGAATACAAAACATATGCATCTAGATTTGAATTCATAAATTAAAAATATTAAAAATTAAAAATTAGCAATTTCATATATTTTCAATTCATAAATAAATGTCGTGCTTACTTGGGAAGTTTCAAGTTTTTGAAGTTGCATCTTTGGGATCGGTGTCTCTATAGTCCAACAATAGAATTCAATCCATTAGTACTCTAATAATCAATCTTCTTCAATATCTAGCTCAAACTTAGTTCTAGAGTCCACTGAAAATAATTCTTGACACATGTAATGACGATTAGGAAGAGGGAATGATGGCGATTAAGAAAGAGAGGATTACAATCACCAAACTAATGAGAAAGAGGATGGCAATGATGTTGGCCACTCTCATCATCATCTTCTCCATTCCTTGTTTGCTCTCTCTCTCTCTCTCTCTCTCTCTCTCTCATGCCCCTTCAAGTCATCTTTCATTGTCGACCATGTGCTGCTATAAAACACTAATGATCTTTGGATGCAGCCATCATCTGCAATGTTCTTTGGGACAAGGCATCCGTATTTCAAGATTGGAGCGTGGATCTTCTACGAACCCTGGTGGTAGAACCGCAGATCTTTTGCAGACTCTTGGTGGGGCGGGGCAATGATGATGATCATTGTGTTCATGGCGACCATGATTCCACAACTCTTTCTCTCCATCAGGCGTTCACTCCTTGCATTATCTTTTCCTTCTCTTCCCATTGGTGTGCAGGATATGGTGCCCCCTCTCTAAGAATCTTATGTTCCCTCTCTTTACCATCATGGCAACATGGTGGCCCTTCCCAAGCACATGATACCTTCCTCTATCACATGCCATCCCAATGACTTCCTTTCATTTTCCATAAACTTATGTGTTTTCCTTTATATTCATTTCCTTTTTCTTCTCTAAACCTTAGAACCTTTAAACTCTGAAATCCCTCCCTAGACTCATCACTACTGTTATCAATTGACTCATCATAACTCCACCCCTACCTAGCATCCCTACAAGGATTTAAATTATATGTCCTTGACAAGTCTACTGAGAAAATCAACATATGCATCCATATTAAAACAAACTTACTCCTTAGACAAAGGAGCATATGGTCACATCAAATTCATATACCTTTCATGACTATAATATTAGATAGGATGCCTATGGTTTAACTACTAACCCTCCATGTTCTATTAGAACAACTAGTCAATGGTTCCTAATTCCAATCCTTTTTTTTCCTTTGATAAGTCCTTTAGAGTCACAAGAGGATATATATTTATTATTCTACCCAAAATATTCCACCCTAAGGAGATATAAGGCATCGGATGCAAGGCGGGTCAAGGAAATCCCTATGGCCTACCAGGGCCTTTGAGGCGATGGCTATCTTCTTTTGTTTTTTTTCTTTTGAGTTTGCCTTTAGCATTTAGGTTTTTTTCATGAGAAAAATAAATAGATATACTCTCTCAAAGTGTTTCTTTTGTTTTTAATTTTTCTTTTGTTTGAGCTATTTTTGGACTCTTTCTTGAGAGAAAAGGACTAGAAAGCTAGGAATTTACTCATAAAGTTGAACTTTCAAACATCTGAGCTCAATAGATGCACTCAAGGACTCTAATCTAGCACATAATATCAATTACCCTACCTAGGTAAATGAAAGACAAAAACACCCACTAGATCAGCATCTCACATCAACTTTACTCCTAGTCAAAATTCCATGGTGGAGAGAACCTTGTTACTCAACTACTCTATATCACTAAGAAGCGACGAAGTTATGCGAGTGAACTCTAGTCGATTCATAGTCAGTCACCACATATAGTGAAATTCACTAGTAATGCACACACATACCATCTTCGGAGATCACTTCCTAGTGCTAATATCCCATCCCGTGTGGGTGGATTCTCATACAAACTAAATCATTTATGTTTTGTGTGGTTTATTTGTGTTTTAAAAGTGTTATTATTTATTCTTCAGTAATGTCTTAAGCTTTTAAATTCTAAATTATTTCAATCAATTTATATTTTATTCTTTTTCTTTATTTCAAATGAAGATGTATACATAGATGAGATATGAAACAACGTATAGATGTATAGGAATATTGCAACTCCAAGAATTGTCAATATAAACATGTGGTAGCATTCAAATCAAAATGATAACCAAATCTCCACATATATCATACACTAACCATTACATCTTAATAGGTTAGATAAAGAAATAATGAAACTCTCCCTAATTAGGAATAATTTTCATATGCCCACGTCACAATCGCAAGCAATTGATCTATTTGAATCTGTCCATTATGGACTGTTTGTTTATAGCATTGCATATCTCCACTTTATAACTATTCTCCCATATATAATTGTACACCTTGATGCCAGGAGGCATATTCCACGGTGGATTCCGTGAGGTTTTACGGTGGATTCCGTAAACTTAGTTGACCGGGGCTCATACGCAAAGAGGATTCTTTGTGCGAGAAGTTGATGGGGACGCCTGTCCTTTTCGGGCGTTTCATTAATTTAGTGTGTACATGGGTGATTCCATAGCGGGTGATTCCGCAAAATGCATATTAAATTAATAAACGTTTATGAGTTTAGAGTGCGCACTCGTAATAAATTAAGGTTAGGATTTATTTCTAACCAGTTGATTTATTTATGTAGCTGAAGACTGCTAGGTATTCACTTTTGTCGGTTTAATTGTGTTATTTTACTAACGATTGTGAATGCTTCAGTTGATGTGTAGAGATAGCAGCAGTGGCGGAGGAAAGCATTGGAGTCTAGCGGGTTTCCGACCTTTGGACTATATTTTGATAGGCGCCACGCCTATATTTTGATTATGTCTATAGAGACATCGACTATTTATTATTATTTTGTATGCGCTTATGCGCCTGGATATGTTATTTTTATTTGGACATTGAGATTGGGCGTGCCAGACTCTTTGGGCACCGTCCATTAGCTTTATTTTCCTATTTTTGGTAGAAAGCAAACTCAAAAGCTAAAAGCTTGTATATTTTTGTAATTGGGCTATTTTTGAGCAAAAAGATTGAAAATATATATTAAATACATGCTTTGTGAAGCGCTCACACAAGGCATGGGGGAGATTCAACCCAATTTGTCTCTTGTCTCATGTCGTGCTTGCTTTTACATTGATTTTTGTGCTAAAAAGTAGAGAACTTTGTTCTTGGGGACCTTTGAGGATTCACCACGTGAGCTACCTGCGTCCGATCTGCGCACCAGTGGTATCAGAGCGGAGCAGAGATCAAGGGCTTCCAATCGCTACCAATCTCGGGCGAAGGCGGAGCTCCAGGAGCAAACGGCCTCTACAGTCAATCTCGTCGCGAACCGTCGATACAGGCAGACTTCTGGCGATCAAGAACCCCTGTTTCCACTCTCAGATCGCGAAGGACCACTCTCTGTCGGCGGAGGACCACTCCCTCAACTCCATGAACAAGTCGTGATGAAACTGTGAGAAAAGCTCTTAATCCTATTAATCAAAAGCTTAATCATAAAGCTAAAGGGTATTAGAGAAGCTTGATTAGCTTCAAATCTTCAAATCGTGGCAAGAGGAGATCATCCCGAAATTTTCGGCGGAAAAAACGGACCCCCCCCCCCTCACGATCAGAAAACGGCGGCCTATTTTCCTCCTTCTTAAGCTTCTTAAGCTTAAGCTTAACTAATTAAGCTTAAGTCCCTCCATACTCTGCAAGTCAGTGAAGGCAGAGAAGTCAAAAAAACTCCTGGTCTCGCACTACAGAAGACAAGTTCAGTAAGTCACTTGGAATCAAGTACTGCAAGTCCTGCAAATCGGCTAAGTCCAGCAAGTCAACAATCCTGCAAGTCTGTTAAGTCTGCAACTCTGCAAGTCAGACTAAATCAGAACTGACTAACGCTCGAAACTCCTAGAAGACTTGTTCGTTTGCAAAAACTCAGAACTGGAAAGTTGTTCGCAACAAGCTGTTTTACCTATCTGCAACTTCGTTGAAGTACTTTCAGCAAACAGAGACAGAAATATTTCAGAATTTCTGAAAATTGAAGAAGAAAATACCCAAAAATACATAGCCTTGTAACCCCAAATTTGAGCTACGCTCATCCCGCTAACTGATTTTGAGTGAGAAAGGTTTGTTGAGTTTTACAGGATGACTACCCCACTTATGGATGATCCTATGGCTGAAGACGACCTACCCGAGCCTACCATGGAACAAAAGCTGGATCTTATTATGTTGCAATTAGACGAAGAGCGAAGAGCTAGGCAAGCCTTGCAAGCGCAATTGACAAAGCTACAAGGAGCGTCCACTGATAAAGAAGAACCCCAAGCTGAAGATTTGATACGCCGTACCATCGACGCCACTCTTGAAGCACAAACCATTCGCAAGGAATCCAAGATAAGTAAACGAAGTTTCAAGTTTCGCACTTTCAATGGCATAAGAGAAGGAAAGACTGTTTTATCATTCATTAGCCAGTTTGATGACTATTTCCATGAGGAAACTTATCCTGAGAAAGATAAAATCAAGTGTGTTACTAATCATCTGATAGATAGAGCATCACTTTGGTGGACTGTCGTCCGCAAGAGCATAGAATGTCCTGCTACATGGGAAGATTTTAAGAAGAAGTTCATGCAAAATTTCCTTCCACCGCAATTTCATGAGAAGGCTATTAAGCAATGGGATTTACTGCAACAACGCGACCGTGAGCCTATTTCACAGTATACAGAGCGTTTCTGGAATGCACTTCTACAGCTACGCATGCTTGAAGACGTACCAGAGACGACACATAAGCGGAAGTACATGTCTGGACTTCTTGGACATTACTACGCTGAGGTGAATATGTTCAAGCCTGCTACCCTTGAAGATGCCATCTCCTTAGCTCACGACACTGAAGATAAGTTACGTGGAAGAGATCGACGACCACAGCCATTCCAAGCAAACGGTAATTATGGATCTAAACAATTCAATTCCAATTTCAGAAGGTTTAATCCAGGTCATTTTTCATCACCATCTTTCCGCAAGAATTGGCCTAAACCACCTGCATTACCATCCACTGTCAATCCAAATCCTAAGCCTATCCAACAAGCAAATCCAAATATACCCAGACTCCCAGCCATTGCAAATAATGTGACCAAAGCCAAGCCCATCGTATGCTACAAGTGTCACCAGCCAGGCCATCTCGCAGCAAATTGTCATTCAAAGAAGCCATCAGCACATATCAACTACCTTGGAGCTATGGACGAAGACGAGCATGAGGATATGCCGGATTTCACTGAAGAAGAAGATGATCCTACTACTACTTCCGACACTTTACCAGGTATGCCTACTTTACATTCATTGTTGACTATGAAATGTATGGTGCATGGAAAAGAAAGAACTGTATTGCATGATGACGGTAGTACGCATGACTTTATTTCAGCAAAATTGGTAAAGGAATTAAAATTGCATACAGTACCTACGCATTATCGCATAAAAGCTGCATTTTTAGGTACTAGGTACAATGGCACACAAGAAGTTCAAGATTTAGAAATTCAAATTGGTCCATATATTGAAAGAAGAAATTTCTTAGTTGTCCCATTACAGTCTAGCGACATTATTCTAGGAATGCCATGGAGACACCAACATAATCCCAATATAGATTATTCCACACACACAATGAATATAAATTTTCAAGGAAAATCTATTACATTATTTGGTATGCATGCATCTCATATGTTTCCACTGCTTTCGCATACTCAAGCAAAACGTGCACTACGCAAGAACACTAAATCATATCTCATTTGGGTGAATGAATTGCACGCAAAAGAAACTCATATGCACCCTAGGCATAAGGAATTTCTTGCATATTTTAAGGATTGTTTCGCAGAAGACTTACCACCAGGTTTACCTCCATCACGTCCAGAAGACCATAAAATTGACCTAATACCTGGCACACAACCACCTTGCAAAGCCCCATATAGGCACAATCAAATAGAGCAAAAAGAAATCCAGACTCAAGTAGAAGAATTACTAAATAGAGGTTTAATTCGACCTAGCAGTTCTCCATTCGGTGCACCTGTGCTCTTAGTCAAGAAAAAGAATAATACTTATCGGATGTGTATTGACTACCGAGCATTAAATAAGATCACTGTAAAGAATAGGTATCCTATACCTAGAGTTGACGACCTTATGGACAAACTGCAAGGATCTTCTATATTTAGTAAAATTGACCTTAAATCTGGATATCATCAGGTGAGGTTAGATAGATCCGACATATTTAAGACTGCATTCAGAACACAGTTTGGCCATTACGAATTCTTAGTTATGCCATTCGGATTAACTAATGCACCTGCCACTTTCAGTAGAATGATGAACCGTATTTTTCTAAAATATCAATATTGTGTGATTGTTTTCTTTGATGATATTTTAGTGTTCAGTCAAAGTGAAAAAGAGCATTATGAGCATTTATCATTAGTTTTTCAATTACTGAAAGAAAATCAATTGTTTGCAAATCCTGACAAGAGTGAATTCTTTAAGACAGAAATAGAATATCTAGGTCATATTGTATCAAAAGAAGGAATAAAAGTTGATCCTAAGAAAATTGACGCAATATTGCATTGGCCTATTCCTAAAAATGTACATGAATTACGTTCATTCCTTGGTCTTGCTAGTTTCTATAGGAAGTTTGTACGTAATTTCTCATTACTTGCTTTACCACTGACCAAACTTCTTAAGAAAGGCATTGTTTATCAATGGACTGAAAACCAGCAGAAATCCTTTGATTTACTTAAACGTGCATTGACCAATGCCCCTGTCCTACAATTGCCTGACTTTAATAGACCATTCTTTTTAGTTGTGACCGATGCTAGCGGATCAGGAATAGGAGCTGTGTTAATGCAAGATAATCATCCAATAGCATATTCTAGTTCTAAGCTGAAACCCTCTGAGCTTAAATATTCCACCTATGACAAGGAACTCTTAGCAGTTGTACAAGCATTGAAACAATGGAAGCATTATTTAATGGGTTCAGAATTCATGATAAAGACCGACCAGCAAAGCATTAGACATCTACTTAGCCAACCCCAAATTTCTGACCGTCATATCAAATGGGCTTCATTCATTCAAAGTTTCCATCCTATCATTCAATACCAACCTGGAAAAGAAAATGTAGTTGCCGATGCATTAAGTAGAAGACCTGCAATTCATAACATTTCTATCATATCTTTTGATTCTTTGATTGCTATGAAAGACACATATCACCAGGATATTACTTTTCATTCTGATTGGCAAAAATTAGTTCAAAATAATTTCATTCCTGTTGATTCATTGTCATATAATGATGGATTCATGTTCTTTGAAAAGAGACTGTGTGTTACTATTCCATTCCGATCTTTTGTTTTGAATGAAATTCATTGTCCCCCATATCAAGGTCATAGAGGTATCATTTCTACATTACGCATGTTAACTGAAGATTTTTATTGGCCGCATATGGATGCAGATGTGTCTAATTTTGTTTCTGAATGTTTGATTTGTCAACGAATAAAAAGACATCATGGTAAACAGTATGGGTTATTAATGCCTTTATCTATTCCATCTAAACCTTGGGAACATATATCTATGGATTTCATTACTGGCTTACCAAATACTAAATCTAACCATGACATGATTTGGACAATTGTAGATAGATTTAGTAAGCAAGCATATTTCATTGCATGTAAGAAAACTTTAACAGCATCACAAGCAGCACAGTTATTTTTGAAAACTATTTTTACTAACCATGGATTGCCGAAAGTGATTATTTCAGATAGAGATTCTAGATTTTGTAATAATTTCTGGATTACACTGTTTGCAAATCTAGGCACAAAGATTGATTTCTCATCTGCATTTCATCCAGAAACAAATGGACAAACAGAAGCCACAAATAGCACTATTTTAGATCTTTTACGTGCATACACTATCTCTAAACCTCAAACATGGGATACTCATTTGCATTTATTACAGTTTGCATATAACAATACACCACACACATCTACAAAGAAAGCACCTTTTGAAGTTATTTATGGACATAGATTATCTACACCTGTTGCATCTTTGTCTAATAGAATACAAAGTGCCGATGATATTGCTGTTATGCATAACACTATTTTTGATGAGGTAAAGGATATGATTGCTAAAGCCCAACAATCATATACCAAACAAGCCAACAAGAAAAGACAAGCCATGAATTTCAAAGTTGATGATTATGTTTGGCTTAGAATAGAAAAGCGTAGACTCCAAAGTGTAGATAGACATCCAGTTGTTAAATTAGCCCCTAGATTCTACGGACCATTTAGAATCATTCATAAGATTAATGACAATGCATTCAAGTTAGAACTGCCATCTCATTGGAAAATTCATAATACCTTTCATATTAGTTTATTGAGACCATTTAGAGGACAATTACCTATCCACCCTGTATATGAAAACCCACCTTTACTAGAAGAAGAGACTGAAATCCTTGAACCAGAAGCCATCATAGACACTGACTACATGACCACTAGAACTGGCCGAAGGTACTCTAGATATCTCGTGAAATTTAAGAACCATCCTGTAGAAGAAGCACAATGGATGCACGCTAGAGACCTAAATGCTTTCCCCACTCTGTTAGCTTCACATTGAGCTAATAGCAATTGAGGTCAATTGCTATCCCACCCCGGGGGTATGATGCCAGGAGGCATATTCCACGGTGGATTCCGTGAGGTTTTACGGTGGATTCCGTAAACTTAGTTGACCGGGGCTCATACGCAAAGAGGATTCTTTGTGCGAGAAGTTGATGGGGACGCCTGTCCTTTTCGGGCGTTTCATTAATTTAGTGTGTACATGGGTGATTCCATAGCGGGTGATTCCGCAAAATGCATATTAAATTAATAAACGTTTATGAGTTTAGAGTGCGCACTCGTAATAAATTAAGGTTAGGATTTATTTCTAACCAGTTGATTTATTTATGTAGCTGAAGACTGCTAGGTATTCACTTTTGTCGGTTTAATTGTGTTATTTTACTAACGATTGTGAATGCTTCAGTTGATGTGTAGAGATAGCAGCAGTGGCGGAGGAAAGCATTGGAGTCTAGCGGGTTTCCGACCTTTGGACTATATTTTGATAGGCGCCACGCCTATATTTTGATTATGTCTATAGAGACATCGACTATTTATTATTATTTTGTATGCGCTTATGCGCCTGGATATGTTATTTTTATTTGGACATTGAGATTGGGCGTGCCAGACTCTTTGGGCACCGTCCATTAGCTTTATTTTCCTATTTTTGGTAGAAAGCAAACTCAAAAGCTAAAAGCTTGTATATTTTTGTAATTGGGCTATTTTTGAGCAAAAAGATTGAAAATATATATTAAATACATGCTTTGTGAAGCGCTCACACAAGGCATGGGGGAGATTCAACCCAATTTGTCTCTTGTCTCATGTCGTGCTTGCTTTTACATTGATTTTTGTGCTAAAAAGTAGAGAACTTTGTTCTTGGGGACCTTTGAGGATTCACCACGTGAGCTACCTGCGTCCGATCTGCGCACCACACCTAGCTAAGTTGAAGTGTCATGAACTAATAGTACTAAAAGAAATACCCTAATCGTGTGTACAACTAGCCATCTAACTACATAAAATTAAGCTACCTAAGCTATAGTACATGAGAAACTAAAAAATGAAAGGACATAAACAAATCTTGATGGATGTGTGTGTGTGTGTTTTTTTTTTTTTTTTGAAATTGGTTGTTTTGGGTTGTGTTTGTTTGTTTGTTTTTTTGTTTCCTCAAGGAAATTAGAATGAATACAAAAGAAACTAAGAAAACAAAAGATCTAAACAAAGCTCCTCACACTCTCTAAAATTGTCTAAAACAAACAATAAGATTAGCCCAAGATCATCTACACTATCCTAGTCAAACCTATCAACTAATCCACCAGATATAGGATGCTCCTGAATAGCCACTAGCATAGGCACATCAAAGGTCATAGAACCGCTATCAAATGCATCACGAAAAACTTCCAACATATCATGGAGCAGAGCTAGCTGTATCATCATAATAGGGCATAGGTACCACTAGTAAACATCCTAAAGAGTAGCCCTCAATCACATCCATATACTAATATATATAATCCCAACCGGGACAACTAATAGTTACTTGATCATCAAGGCATGAGGGAGTAAGATGATAAACAACATATTGATAATGGAAAAACTCCTGCTCCTCCATTATCCACTCTATATTGGGCAACAACATGCTCAGGTGAGAATACCTATCATAATCATGGAGCTGATAAGTATAACAATAGCATCATTCATGGTAGTGGTACCATAATGTTGAAAAAAAGTATGACATTGCCAACATAGGAGCTGCATGTGCACATAAAGATGTCGTTGACTAGGTCTACAACCAAATGGTGGATGATATTTCAAACAAAAGATAATCACAAAATAAGAACTGCAATAGGCCTCTCCCCTCGGTGCATATAAGAACCTGTCATGCGCATGAAAACATAGAATACTATAAGCCCCGGCATGGATAGGATTAGAACTATCCACATCAAGGTGAGGTTAAAGCACATCCATCCATAGAAAAGGCATACCTACATCCTAGTAAAACCCCCCCAAAAGAAAAGAAGTCTTAATTCAGATTAGTTATGTGTTATTCTAAACACTAACCTAATTGTACATAACCACCCTAAGTGACAAAATGTTTAAGGCAGAGGCTATTAATCCTAAATATCTCATTTTCATCTTGAATATCTTGTACATCTAGAGAACCATTATTGTAAACTTTAAGAACCTTAAAATGTCATAACTAGTGAATTTTAAGCTTTTCCAAGAATTTATAATAATGGTTATCATAAAGTAAATTTAAGTCACCTTCTTTGAAACTCTCGTACTTTGATATTTTGGTCATACCAAGCTTTTAATGTTTTTGCATTGCTTCTAAGCTTTGTAAAGCTAATAATTATTCAATGTGTAACTTCACTAATTGCAAAATCCTTTGCCTTAATGATTGAACTTCTCCTAACCGTAATGATAGAACTACTCTCACAAAGTAGGCAACTCTTTCTCAATTGTACTTGGTCATTAGCTCTAGGGTAATAAGGTGTTGATTTGTAATGCTTAATCTTATATAGGGGGATTGGCTCCTTGATGTGCTACTCCAACATAAAGAAAAACTGTACAAGCTCCACTCTTTTGTGTATTGAACAATTAATTCACTAATTTAACCATTTAAGAAATAGGAACCATGATCACTTGCTAATTCTAGTGGTGGGCAATCAAAATATGTTATCATATTTTTATACATATACTTAGCCACCTCAATAGCTTCATCTATCTTAAGCACTTTCGTTTCCACCCACTTAGTGATATAATCTGTACAAACTAAAAGATATAAATTAGATGGATATTGTGTAGGTGGATCAATTGGGCCCACAAAATCAATTCCCCATTTCTCAAAAGGTGCTAATGCCAACATAGGGGTCAAAGGTAGAGCGAAACTTTTAGAAGGTCGATCAATCCTTTGACATATGTCACATTTTCAGCAATAATAATGAGCATCCTTAAATAGGGTAGGCCACCAATACCTAGCTAATAGAACCTCTCTTGCTGTTAATTCGCTAGCAAAATGGCTAGCACAAGGCTCATCATGCAATGGTTTGATAACTACTGGAACTTCATCCTCCCTTACACATCAATGATAAATACCTTTCCTTGGAAAGAATTTATATAAATAACCTCCTAATAATCCATAGGAACATGCTTACATCAATATCTGTCACTTTTTTCATTTATCTATAGTAGGTGGATACTGAGCCATGCTAAGAAAATTAGTGATATTAGCGCATCATGGAACTTGTATCTGCACAGTAAAAAGTGATGCATCTGGCAAATCATCTTCCACACCCTCTTCCTTTTCTAATGTTAATAATTGGGAAAGATGATCTGCTAGAACATGAGCTCTACCGGGGTGAGTAACTATTTGAAATTCAAATTCTTGAAATAATAGCATCTAATGAATTAGTCATCTTGAAAGTTCTACTTTATTAAAAAAATACTTTAACACCTCATGATCAACATAAAAAATAAACTTATTTCCCAATAAATAATGATGAAATTTCTCCACAAAAAAACCATTGATAAGAATTCTTTCTCAATGGTGGTATAGTTCCTTTCTGTATTACTTAGGTTATGGCTTGTGTAATAAATCAAATGATCCACCTTATTGTCATCTCCTTGATATAAAACAACTCTCGTAGCATACATAGATGCATTTGCATGGATATGAAATTCTTTTGTCTAATCCAGGGATGCCAATACTGGTCCTTTAACTAACTTCATCTTAAGAAATTCAACGCTACTTGATAGGTAGTATCCTAATAAAAAGGAGTATCCTTTCATAACAAATTTGTTAAGGGTCATGCTACCTTTGCAAAATAAAAAACAAACCATCGACAATAATTTGAATGCCCCAAAAATCCTCGAATTTGTTTAAGATTTGTTGGTGGTGGAAGCACAAATATCTTGGCAATTTTAGTAGGATCCATGGCAATACCTTCCTTCGAAACAATATGCTCCAATGATGTTCCTTTTGGAACCCAAAGACACATTTATCAAGGTAGGATACAATCATAAACCTTTGAAATGTTGCATGTGCATTGCACAAATCAAAAGGTATTACTTTATAAGAAAATGTCCCCCATTCAGTAGTAAAAGTAGTTTTAGGTTGATTTTCAAGATGAATCAACACTTGATTGTAGCCACTACATCTATCCATAAAAGAATATAGCTCATGGATTGCAACCTTATCGAATACTTGATTTGTAAACGGCAAAGAGAATGATATTTTCGTGTTTTTTCATTAAGCTTTTTATAATCAACACATATGTGAATTTTTTAACTATTTTTCTTTGGCACTACCACGATGGGAGATACCCATTCATTTTATGCAATAGGATATATAAATCATGCATCGAGAAGCTTAGTAATCTCAGCTTTCATCAATTTTGCATTCACAGGATTTGTTCTTCATTGATGTTGGTATATGGGTTTTGTGCCTGGTTCCAAATCAATATAATATTGACAAAGTTTAGACTTCATACCTTTAAGGTCAGTATAAGACCAAGCAAATCCCCCAACATGCACTCGCAATACTTCTTCAAAATTTTCATGATTGTGGGATTCGAACTCCTAAGTTTAAGTATTTTCTTTATGTCATTTCTATTTTAACTACTTCCACTTTACACTCTTCAATAAACAGAGGTTATCTTCTGAGGCTTGACTATAGGCACATGTTTTGATATTTCCATTGAAACATTTTCAAGCAAACTATGTGCCTAGCACTTGACTCTAGTTCTTCTTCCTCCGCATTCATAGAATGTACCAAAGATAAAGCCCTGTAAGGCAAAATAGCTAGATTACACAGGGTATCATCATTCATTTATATCTTGTAAACACTCGATATATTAGATAATAAGTTCCTAGTATATTTGCCTTGTTTTTTCTCAAACAATGCAAGGTAGGCTTCAAATTTCTATTGTACTTAATTGTGAACATGGTTCTTATAGAGCCAATGATCTAGAAAATTTGCTCCTAATCACATGGAAATTGAGCTTGTGACATTTGATGATAACGGCATAAAATTCTATTATGCTCTTCTAGACATTCTTGGTCATTTGAATTCCAAGACCATTGATTTTTGCTAAGTGCTTAAGGATTAATAAGTGTAAATCCTTATATTCTTCACCTTGGATCCAGACCGTTCTTAAGTGCCAGAGGTTTAAACCACCTAAGCTATGGTTTTGACATTGTCCCCAAGGATAGTAAACTTCATTTCTCTTTCTTTGGGATGGGGTAACACTACCTCACACATGTTTCGTAGGCCAACCTTGATTGATTTCAATTGTCTTCTATGATATCCTACTAACCATCCCTCAGTGTAATGATATATCTTTTACTTCTTGTTTATACAATGCTTAAAAGAATGTTATAACCAAGGAGCGGTAGTAGGATTTTTCTCTTGCAATCTAGTTTTGGAAATAGCCAGATATTTTCATTTTTTTAAAAATTCATTCATTTGCTCATATTGAACCAAGCATTTTCTAGAAATGGGCGATATTTGTTCCATTTATTGAACATCACTATTTAATTTAGAGTCTTGCTCTTCTAAATAAATTTCTAGAAGTGAAATTTCTTCTAGATATTGCCTCTCCCTAAATTGAAATTTTGACTTCTCTTTTTTTAGTTGAGCAATTTTCTTCATCGCTTCATTCATAGCAATCACTATTGCCTCGTGTTCTATTTCCAAATTCTCATTTAATCATCTAATTATTCCATTATACCTACTATGGCATTCATTAAAAGTCTATGCACATGTATTTAAGGTTGGTGATGGGTCATTCCTATCATCATGTAACATCGACCATTTGTAAAGGTTTGCAATTATCCACATTTCTTCTCTCTCTTTCCTTGTTCTCTAGCTGATGATAGTACGGCTTTTAGCAACGCTTGGAAGTTATTTGAACCCAAAAGGTAGAATATCTACCTCAATAGGAAATGTTGTAACTAAACTCTCCTGAGGTTTGTCATGATCATTCTCAATAGTATCAATTTCCTCTCTAGTTATTGTGGAGCTTACTAAAATTTCATCTAGGTCTGATATCCTTATCTCATCCTCCTCGTTGTCTTCTAGGTCATTAGTAGAAAAGATTTCCAATCTATTATATGCAAAAAATGCATTCCCAAGGTACCTTCTTCCTCAGCTTTACAAGATCTAGAACATGCTTTAAAGAATGAATCATTCAAATTATTAAATCCATAGACTGCACCATCAAGATGTTTATCTTCCCAACAATTGAAATCATTAATAGTCTAGGGTTGTATCTTTTGATGTGGATAACTAATGGGTAATATTGCTATCAGAATCATTTTGTGATGATAAATTTAAGGCGTATTCACCAATACCCACTTGTTTTTCTTTATGAGGATGATGTAACGTATTTACCTCTACTTTTTCTGTTCTTGTTGCTTGTTGTGTCTTAAATAACTAGGTGTAAGGTCCTTCATTATTGATCCTCTCTAATTCCAAATCATAAAGTTCAGTATTGGACTTGTCATCCATTTCACTAACCACTTCATCTTCTGACTCTCTCAAAAATCCCCTTGAGAGAACTTGTATTTCAACTCTCCATGTGGAGGACAAATCACAATTAAACCTTTATACCAGTCTTGGCTGCATCTTGCTTGGTATAACCAAGGTCAACCCAGTTACATAGAATATGAAGAAATGTTTATCGATGAACATACTACTAAATAATTCACATGAAATTCTAATCTAGCTATTATAGATTTCACATTGTGAAGTAACCCCAAAGGAATCACTTTCCTTTGATAAATCACATGTAGAACTATATGGGTGGGTTCTAGATGTTTCAATCCTAATTGTTGCATCATTTGTTCACTCATTAAATTAACCGGTGAACCACCATCCAATCATAATTCATTCAACAAGTGTCCATTGATGGTAGTGTCTATAATTAGTGCTACCAGATCCATAAATAAATCTACAATTTTTACTTTCTTAGTTGTTCTCGGTTTGGATGCATTTGCACTTACCTTTGAAGCAATAGTCTCGATCCTTTTCCTTCTACACTGAACTAGCTTATGATAAAGTTGCCTTCGGCATACAAGTACTATTTCAAGTAGCTACCTCAAGTTAATTATTAATTTTATTTCTTCCAGTGCTATCCAAAGATCATAGGCCTTGTTCACTACTTCTCCTTGCTCTTTGCTCCTTTCTTTTGGAGGTACACGTCTTTCAGGAAAATGAGCTACTCTTACTTGAATCTTAGGATTTTCTAGGGGCATGGGCAATAACGGATGATCAAAAGAGTATCGAGGAGAGTTTGACTTGGGTAGCTCTACGTTAGGATCTATGTCCTTAGATTTTTACCTTCACAACTCCTTTTGATTGTAGACTCTCTTCTTCCAGACCTTGCTCCTCTTGTTGTTGCCACTGTGCTTTAGTAATGATACCAATCATGGGGTTAGCCTTAAAGGGCACCATCGTGCGGGGTATGAATTTTGACTTAACCCCTATATCTTGCCTTGTTGTTTCTACTTCAACCAAATTTGCAGCAGATATTGAAGGTTTATTGGAGACTTGTTTACCTTTGTCATTAGTTTTGTTATCCTCCCATTGAGGACAATTTTCTTCATAAAACCCTTTGCCACTACACCTTCTACAAAGAGGAGTATAGTCTTGATTTTTACAAGTGTTTGGATAGCATGTAGCTATATGACCTTCCTATTGAATACCATATCAGAGAATTTGGGAATCTCCCAAGTTCCACTTTCAGAAGGAGTAAAGATTTGACCAAGTGGCTAAATCTTAACCCCATATTTGAGAGTTGGACTTGGGGGGATTGCTTGTATAGTATTTAGGGAAAATTTCACCTTCAAGTAAGGGGATAAGATTTGGCCATGTGTCCAAATATCAATCACATTAGGAATTTCCAAACTTTATGAAAATTCCCAAATTCTTGAATATGTGATTACTGGCATTGATAACAAATTACCGGTCCTCTAGGCTTTTGTTGTCCACTTTGCTCCATTGGATTATGAAAATTACCATTTTTTCTCCTAAAAGGAGAATTTTCTCCTTGGTTTCTATCAATATTGTAATTTCTTCCTTGCACTAGAGGTCTACCTTGGGTAGGAAATCCAAGGGGCCTAATAGGTTGTTTGTGTAGCCCAATCTTATAAGTAGTATTATTGTGATCCATGTAATTATAGTTAGTTTACATTGCACAAGCTTGTTGATATTCTTGGCCTATTTTATGCAACAATTTGTACTCGCATGCATTATTTTAAGATAAAAGATACAAAATGGATAAAGCATTAATCTCAAAGGCATTGGGCATTCAATAGCCATATGACCATACCCACGACACTTAACACACCGGATATTTTATCTAGATGGGTTTGAAGCTGAACTGCCTGAAGTAGGTTGTGCATTAGTAGCTTGTGTTGTTATTGAATAAATTTCTTGTAAAGGTGCTTGGACCGCACCCATCATTTCATCTTTCAGATTACTTAGGGACTTTGCAATAATATTTGCCACTTTAGCTTCATCTAGAGAAAACTGAGTTTGAGGCATAGATGGTATGCATGCTTGTATGCATCATGTAAGTTGGAATTTAAGTATATGTATTTAAAGGTACACTTGATATATTAAAACTTGGAGTTGGAGATAGATTTAGGGGAACGGTCACATATGACACATTCTTAGGTAACCCGCTTGAAGTGGATATTCCACTCGAGGCTCCTTAAATAGGTATTTCCATAGTTGTTGATGAAGTTGCACTTTTTCCCACCATCTAGCATGTGTTTTAGCATCTGCTAGTGTTATAACATCTATAGTGTAGTAGATCTTTGTAGGGTAAGTTGTTGATGGACTTCGGGACTAATCCCATCAATAAATTTATGCTTCTACATAGGCTCATCAGGGGCCAAGATAATCTCTCGAATAATCATTTCCATCCGCTTGATGTAATGCACAACACATTGATTGCCCCTTGGGATAAATAGTTCAATTGAAGAGCTAACCAATGTTGGAAACCTTGCCACTGAAACTTTTCAAAAAATGCTCTTGACAAGGTATTATAAGTCCCCTTATTTTGAGTATTTAGGATACCATACCACCTAGTTGCTTCATTTTTTAGTGTCGTTGGAAAAATATGTAAATTTTGGTCATTGTCGACCATGATCTCATTTTCCACACAAGTTAGCTCAAACCTTTGCATATGAGCATTAGGATCTTCATCCCACACTCCCCCAAATTGGGTAAAATTGGCTAGTCTTACGGGACTATGAGGCGTTGTTTCTCTAAATAATGCCCCTAGCCTGAAATCTTGAGTAGAATCAACCCACGTAGGTTCCTTGGGCTCCTTGAATAGGGATCTCAATCTTAGATTAGCTACACCTTGCAATAACTCTCCTTGGTGGGGAATTCTAAATCAGAACTATAATCCTAGATCTACCACTCTCTCTATCCACGAAGCCTTCACCGACTCTCTAAATAATTGGGAAAATCCAAAATTTGACTATAAGTCTCGATCAATAGATGATTCATTACTTCCTATTGTAGCATTAGCTTCACTTTCTATTCTTTCACTACTTTGTCTACTCTTGCCCCTAGTGGAACTACTAATAATTGAGATTGCTCGATTCCATTAATATGAATCTTCTTTTCCTTCTTGTGATAGAGTTATATCAAGTGGTAATATGTTAGGATCAAGCAACTGCATGTTTGAGCTTGATGCAATGTCTATTCCCAATTTCAGTAAAGCATTCACCCTTTCCAGCCTCTCTAGCAACCAAGCCTCTTATTGAGCTACTCATTCCCTTGCATGTTGGTCTTGGGCTTCAGTTTGTTGTTTTCGTCTCTCCTTAGAACTCATCCACCACTAATTTAGTACCCACGAATGACATATTCCATAAATTTATGTCAGCTTGCCCATTAATTCCACAAGATTTACCACCCATTCGAGTGCACTTGAATCCCAACAAACACACCAAAAAATGATTAGCCAAACACCAAGCCACTTTTAGCCAAGTTTTCAAGACAACTCGTGAGAGTTTTTACACTCTATTGGGATGATTTATTATTGATTTCTATAACTTTGGCTAGCCTTCTCGATATTTATGAATCTCTTTCATTGCAGTAATCCAACTAATATTGCACAATGTCTAAAACTAAGTAAGCTTACTCATTTTTATTTATTTTTATTTTTATAATAACTCATGTCTAGGTCTCTTGATTAGGCACTAGAATTCTATCCTAAGCTAGCTATGGCTTCCCCCCATCTTTCAAGGGATGGATCCTCATAATTTGCTCCTTGCCATAATTGTGGTGGTTTATCTAGTGATTTATTTGTTTGGCTTTAAGAAGTTGTTGTAGAGATAGATCTATTGGTGTACTTCTGTTTAAGTTCCTATTTATTTATTTCCTTTCTCTACCTTTTATATATTTACTTTACAAAAATTAATTTTAATAGCAAACATTCAAAGAAATCAATTAAGGTTCCAAATACCCATAAATTTTAATTTTTGTTTCTCAAACAAAGCCCCCCCTTTGCAAATTGCAAGTTCATTTCAAGACCTAAAATTCCCCTCCCCTTTTTAATTAATAAATTATGCTAATGATGCTCCTCTCTTACCTTGTCTTATGAAAAGGTCAATAAAGTTGTGTTCATTGATAAAATAAATTGATATATAGTTTTAAAGATTAAATTCAATGTTGAGGCCCAATCCCCATACCACTAACGTATTGATATAAATAAAGAAACTATTTTGAATATAGCATCAAATTTCCAATTTCACTATTTGGATTGTTACCTTTGCCTGAAAATGATAAACTCATATGGACTTAAATATTCATTCAAAATTATCATTTAGCCCCAATACCCTTGTATGTCACAAATCAAAATACACACATACTTTCATTTAGCATAAAATTATACATAATAAGTTTTTATATAAATATTTTATTTAAAAATACATTTAAATGAGTGTCTCTTTCTCTAAAATCTCTAAAATTTGAGGAAACTCTAAGAATAATATGTTTAAATTTCTTGCTAATTTTTACAATTTTTGATGAGTACACATCATTTTCCACTAATAAAACCTTTAATTTTATTAAAAGTGAACAATTGTTGAATTTTAAAATGTAGTAAAGCTTATTGAAGAAAATCTTAGAGAAAAAAATCAATAGACTTCATAGTATAAACCTTTATTAAAAAATATCATTTTGTACTAGTATGATTTTTGAAAATTTTAAAAATGTTTAAATGCTTATTTTTGATCAATTTGACGAGTTTTTATTATTATTTATTTTTTTCAATTATCTAACACAATTTTGAATTCATATGGAATACATGACTAACACATCTAGATTTGAATTCATAAATTAAAAATATTAAACATGGAAAATTAGCAATTTGACATATTCTTAATTCATAAATAAATGTCGTGCTTACTTGGGAAGTTTCAAGTTTTAGAAGTTGGATCTTTGGGATGGGTGTCTCCATAGTCCATTAATACAATTCAATCTATCAGTGCTCTGATAATCAATCTTCTTCAATCTCTAGCTCTGTGACTTAGTTCCAGAGTCCACTAAAAATAATTCTTGACTATCCTAGGCGAACTAATAAAGGAACAACCACCAGGCAATGACGATTAGGAAGAGGGAATGATGGCAATTAAGCAGAAGAGGATTATAATCACCAAATTGATGACAAAGAGGATGGAAATGATGTTGGCCGCAATCATCATCTTCTTCTCCATCCCTTGTTTTCTCTCTCTCTCTTTTCTCTCTCTCTCTCTCTCTCTCTCTCTCTCTCTCTCTCTCTCATCTCTTCAAGTCATCTTTTACTGGCAACCATGTGTTGCTATGAAACACTCACGATCATTGGATGTAGCCAATCATATTCAATGTTCTTTGGGTGGCGGTGCTACCATGAATGCCATTGTACTATTGTGGGTTAATGTTGTGTGCTTGCGGTGTCGTGATGCTGCGCGTCTACCACTGCAAACTTGAGGGCGAAATTTTTTGCCAAGTTTTTTGGACTCCTAAGTCAGCGTCATTAGGGATTTATTTTCCGTTGTGTGTATCTTTTGTGTTTGCATCTGCATGACACATGAGCACATATAGATAGGCTAGGCACAAATTCTTCAATGCATTCATATTTTTTCGTGGAGCATCGCTCGATTGATTGCATAGCATGGATTTTAATTTGCAAACTGCACGAGTGATTGAGCACGAAATTCTCTTCCAAAGCATATTCTTGATAGGGCACAATGCATGGAAAATCATGCTCATACGAAGGATTCCATCTTGAAGACTCAATGACATTGAGGAACATGGGATTTGACCTCAAGGAAAAGACTGAAAATGTCTGTATAGCCTCAATAATGGGTATACTATTTGCACAAACAACTGTGCAATGTTGTATACATTGATTTCAGACCATCACCATTGCAGTGTTATGCTTTATTTATAGGAAGTTCTTGATTGTATCTTGCTGTTGATGAGAAGAATCGGTTATGTGAAGAGAGGCATAGCAATGCTTCATTCAGGTCTATTTGCTATTGTGAAAGGGGAGGTTGAAATATTGATTAAAACACTGCTAGGTTTAGTATTCATTACAATGAGACCACACAAAGTTCTTTCCTATCTCAAAACAACTTTTCAACTTTCATATGATTTTCTTGTAAGATTCTGTCATTTTCCAAAGATAGCATTGAGAATACTGAATTGCGACACTTGTAATACAAAAGAAAGAAAAACAAGTACTAAGGAAAATGCCAATGAATAGGCTTTGATATCACATATATACTCCCAATTTCAACACAAGAGGTGACCTTGTTTATGTTTGGAATACTAAAGAGACTATCCTTATAAGAGACATTGTGGATAGCCAATATGGTTGTTATTTGCTTGTGATTTAAGCTTTTTCACAAAAGGCAAGGCTGAGATATGGGGGGGGGGGGCAGGGTATCGAAGAATAATGCTTTCTTAAGCTTTTTGATGGGATGAAGCTGTCAATAAAGAACGTCGGGAAAAAAAACATCATGAAGCTTTTTTACGCTTACAAAAGCATTAAGCTGTTGTGAGCTGCTAAGAAGTATATAAGGAGGAAGACGTTCGACGAACTCGGCAGAAGAAGACGATGATCGAAGACAATGATCAAATAATTGGTGATGAAGTCGAAGTTGAGGACGATAGCAGAAGACGAAAGAAGCTGAAGGAAATGCAGAAGTCCAGGATGAGGCCGCGACGCAGTTGAAGAAGTGGTCAAGGAGGATGAAAGCTCGGAGGAGGCAGAAAGTGACTGCTGCTGCGATAGAGATGAAGATAGGCACCGTCATCTAATCGTGAAAAAGTTGATGATTATGCTTTCTGGAGGAGTGCGGACGACGATGATATTGGCAACAACGATGACAATCAGCTGATAACGTCGACGAGGGAGGTAATAGTGTGGAAGCCTGCAGCCAGACGAAGCCCAAAGCTGATAATAAGGAACGAAGAAGAAGAGAAGGCTGAAAAAAAATGACAAAATTGCTGTGACGGAAGCCATTGAGAGGCAAACTTATCTCCAAATTCTGCTCGGAGGGCGACGCAGGGTGACGAGAGGCGGCAATTGATGGGACGACGAGCTCTGTGATTGGACGACGCAGGGTGACGAGAGGCGGCAATTGATGGGACGACGAGCTCTGTGATTTTGAAGAGCTCGGAGACGTTGACACAGCTACGACTAAGAAGACGAAGGATGAGGAGTATTGCATAATCGGCGGTCTGAGTTGGAACAAAGGGAAGGGAGTACGTCGGCGAAAGCTGCTGTGATCGGAGCTACGGACAAGGAAGACGAAAAATGAACGAGGGAGGACGAGGAAGTTAGAGCCGATCTGTCCTCAGACTTCAAAGATCGGAGTAGATACTAGAAAGCCTTCGACGTGACTAGGCACCTATTTCTTTGACAAGCGACTGTGGTCGTTAGATTTTCCAAGAACCTAGGCCTTCTAGCTCTTGCTTACCACCAAATATTGAACACAACCTTACTATCTACCTACCAAACCCACAAGTAATACTTTTCCTCTATTGTGCCGTGAGGTTTGTAAACTCCAACCTGAAAAAGCCCTTCCACATAGCCATTTGATATAATACTTGAAGGCCCAATTCATATGCTCCTCTAGCATCATAAGAAAGCTTATGTTCTACTTAAATATTCTTGAGCTTAACTTTGTATCCTTGATGTCATGGATTTCCTTCAATCATCCATTTAAATGCTTATCCATGCCAATATTTCCTCTCTTGATGACAAGAATCTTTGAATGTTAAAAAGTAGCTCAAAGGAAGGACATATGAACTCTCTGCCTTACTATGTTCCTAATCAACAACAATCGAGCATATTCTTTATTATGGTATTCAATATGTACAACAAGTATACATCCATGAATTTATCTTGAGTTCTCTTCATCTTGCTTAGCATCCCTGCGAGGACGAGCGACATTCACAAAACCCCCCGCACGAATCCTGTGCGACACCTCGTAAACTCGACGTGAAGCGTTGCTTCTGATTGCCAAGATGGGAGATTCTTCAAATACTCCACCCATTTCATCATGGAGTGCTTCTTTCTTTTCAACTGATGAAATGAAGAATTTATTGCAAACTCTATCTTCGGCTATTATGATGTAGAATCAACAGATGCAGTTATCTATGCAACAACAACAACAACTACATCAACAACAATTGGATCAACAACGGGTGCTACATCAAGAACAAGAGCATACACATGGAGCAACCAAAGCAATCGAGGCCGTGGTAAGTGAACGCAAATTATTTGATGGCCAGATTGTCTCAGCTTATCTTAAAACTTTTGAAAGCCAAATGTGATTTTTTGGAGTTCCTACCAACTGGAGCAATTATTTCTTATGGCTTATCATGCTTACTTTGCGGGTTAGAGTGACTGATTTATTTTTGTAAGATTCAAATTGGAATGTCTTCAAGAAGGCACTCAAATATGAATATTTCCTCGAGGATTATGGTATTGCTACTCAAAAGACATTCAAAGAGTGGGTCTATTAGCCCAACAAAGGACTTGTTGCTTTCGAGTTATTTTGCAAGTTTGAAGAATGCTATAACCAGTTGGATACTCCCACCTCTCCTACTACTCCTTCCACTTCATCCCATGTCTATGCCTATTTATATGCTTAGGCCTATGCCTATTCCTGTGGCAGTTGTCAGGCATCTGCCAAACCAATTGTCAAATACATGGTGGAATAAATTTCAAAGAATCTGAAGGATCTTCAGATAAAGATGGCCAGAAGAGATCAACAACCACTTAACCCAGCTCCAATTTCTACTCCCACTTCTTCTACTCCTATGAACTCTTTCAGAAATGATCGTGTTCGCCGTTGCATATGGTGTGATAGTCCATACCATGAGCACAAGGACTGTTAAGACTTCGAAGAGGCGAAAATATTGAAGCTTGAGAGCGGAGTTTTGAGCCCGGGATATGCCTAAAAGTTGCCAAAAAATCCAGAATTTAGGGAAAAAATATTTAACATCGAAGGCTGCGGTTGCAGCTAGGACGATTTTAAGCACCAAGTGAAAGACTGCTTTTAAAAGGTGCCCGAGCGACACTTGTGGATTTTTGATAATTTTTCAGACTGCCGTGTGGGATGTCAGGAGTTATCGGTCAATGCGGGATATCAAGCCAGACGCCCAGGATTTTTCAGAGCTCGAATCGGAGCCAGGACGAGAAAGTGGCCACAAATTGGGCAAGATATGAAAAGGTGGACAAGTTTGGGACCGAAAGGGGGGTGCCTTTTGGAGCCTTGGACCCCCTCCCTAAAAATTTTATGCAAAAGAAGATGACCTATGCAATGAAAGCAATACCTAAACGCAGGGGGTTGGGATGTTTGAATGGTGTGATTTGCATGCTGATTGTTGCTGATTTTCTGATGCATTTCATGTCATAGAGTTTCGTGGTATGGTAATTAAGAGGATAGTAACACGAGTGTTATCTCGGTGCTATCCTTGCATCGCCGCAATAGATTAGTAAATGCATTATAAAGCCTGATTATGCACAAGCACGTTGCTGATTTTAAAATGATGTTTGAGCACTTTAGAATCATTCACCTTTGCATGTGCATGATGATCATGGTGTCGGAATAAGAAACCCTGGATACATAGCACCTGTGTTCAATGATAATGACCCACGGTTGAGTGTGAAAAAGCATCTTTAACCGTAGGATAGATGTTCATTTCTTGGGGGATTATTTGGTAGGGAAACATGGTATATCTCTTGGAGACGTTTGAAATGAAGAGTGGAGTGTGTTCGTTTGTTTTATATATTGAGCAGCGCATCAAGGGGCCAATCCCTGCGATGTAGGAGAGCTGAAGTGAGGCTGCGGTATTTCTACCGAGAGGTTGCCTCCCATGTATGTGATTATCGTGGTATTTATTGCCAATGTGTATGGGTTCTCCCTCTGAGGAGTTTATAGAAAGGGAAACGTTGGACTACAAAACTACAAAACTATAAACGCATAGATTAGGCTTTAGGGCAATTTGTCCTTTAGCAGCAGACTAATGCTTCTGGTCCGTGAGGCCGTGAGGGTGTATTTGTTTGTCATGAGTATGAGGTTTGGCTAGTGCTATAGCCTGTGCCGGCCCATTTTAGGTCCCATCAGTGGTGCGTCTGCCGGGAGCTGCCACCAAGTGGTGGTTCTCAAATCTAGGGTTTTTAGGGACCAAAAAGTTGGTTTATGTCCTCTGACAAGGACTGTCAAGCTGAAATACAAAAAGCAGAACGTGCTGAGAGGGATAGACGGCGATTGGAGATTGTAAGTCGTTATTCTCCTCAAAGGAGTAGCCCGATACACATAAGAGATAGTGGTCTTAGTAACCCAACTGCTACACATAGTCCTTTAGGTGCAGGAGGAAGCACAAGTTCTTCCTCTCTTCCACCAAGTCAACCCACTTCAAGTGGGGGTCTGATCCCATCAATTTAAACTCCCATTGTCAATCCGATTGTCGTCATGGCACAACCCATTGCAATTCCTGCAGGGATGCCAGATCTGCCAGCTTTAGGAGTTTCTTTGCCCATTTTTAATGGGTTAGCCGAAGAAGATGCGGAGTTTCACATTTGTGAATTCCAAAGATTCATGTTTAATTACCGCATCCAAGATGAGGGACATCTTATGATGTTCTTTAACATGAGATTAAAAGGAAGGGCTGCGGTATGGTATCATAGCATAGAGACTAGAACCATAACCACAATCGACCAATTTTATGCAGCTTTCTGAGGAGAATATGCCCTCTGAAAGAGGTGGCCAGTACTGGTTGTGTGTTTTCAATGTAACACGCCAAGACCCCCATGAGAATGTGAAAGACTATGCCAAGAAGCTTAAGGAAGTGTTTTGTAAGTTACAAACTTACATTCCTATTCCGCCGGCTGTCCAATTGCAATACTTCTTGCATGGACTAGATTTCAATATTCAGGTACAATTGAGCAGTGTGGCTTTGGCTGATATAGACACCGCCATCACATGGGTAGAAGGAGTAGAGACACGATTACAAATGGCCTACTCCTCTCGAATAAATCTTAATGCGGGTCTAGTACCTGGAGGCAATTTACCATAGATAAATGGAAGTCAAGGGATGCCTATGAATAACCCTAATGGGAGAGGAAGCATGGTTCAAAATGTACATTTTCTGCCAGCTCCTCCTAGTGTGACTATGCCTATGGCTAGTCAGTTGGCTCCATCAAATGTTGGAGGCTAAGTTTCGAACCCTAATGTTGTTCCTGTGAGTCAACAACCAATGCCCAATCAAATTGTTAGGCCAATGGAACGACGGATAGACGATCAACGCTATGAGTCAAGTGCCTCTAATGTCCTTGGCGAAGTTAAGGATATGATGAAGCACTACATTGACATGATTTTTGAACAATATCAACAAATAGCTGTCGACGTCAATTTCTTGAAGAAGCAGCAGAATCTGATAGGGAGTCGACGCCCGAAGAGGGTGGTCCCTCAAGATTTAGCTGTAAGTGGTGTGGCGGACAACATTTCCCTAGAAACTGTCCAAATGTTAAATGTGATATTTGTGGGAAGTTAGGCCACTTAGCCGCTACCTGTTGGAGTAAGATTAGTTCCCTCCAACAAGGGAGTAAACAGCCAGGTCCAGTTAATCATAGAGCGCAAGGTAATAACCTCCAGCAAAATGATGGACCAAGACAAATATTGCAAAGGGGAAAGACCACTATAGAAGAGTTGCCACAAGGCAATGGAGTCAGCCTTATCGAGGCTGTACGCGTCAATGGCATTGAAATCTCTAACCTACGAGCCGTGACAAGATGCCAAAAGGCTAAAGAGGGTGATAAAGATAATGTAAAACCGGTCGAGGGAAACCCTACGAGGGAAACCCTAAGCAAGGGGACAAGGGGACGCAAGTCCTGAATCCTGGCGTGGAAGGGGAACCTCTAAGGCCTGTTGGCAAAAAAGTCAATCCTAAGAAGGATGAGGAAGTGCCAAGAAAGAAGGCAAGAGCTAAAAAAGAAGCACCAAAGCCGGTCTCGAGACCAAAAAAGAGAATGGTTTGGTGAGAAAAGAGAGCTTTGGCTACCTATCATGATTTTGATTTAGCAAGTTCTCTTTGCGAAGTCAAACCAAATGTAAACCTCTTACAGTTTATTAAATTATCTCCAGGAGTACGCAAGGAATTCAAGAAGATCCTGTGGATTGGGTATATTGTAGAACCTTTGGGCATAGCACGAGTAGGGGAAGATTGGTTTGATCATGCTTAAAAGAATTGCCCTAGGGTTCTAGCATACGTGGATGGAATATTAGTAGAGCATGCTATTGTAGACACTGGATCCTCCGTCAATATCATGAGTTCAGAGTTGATGGGAGATTGGGTCTAGGCATCCAAAAAGATAGCTCCACCCTTCTTCGAATGGCTGATGATAGTCTAAGGCAACCAGAAGGTTGCATTACTAAAGTTCATGTTACAGTTGCAAGTGTAGAATGCTTCTTGGACTTTAGGGTGATAAGATTTGCAGGACGTCCTAGCTATCGTGTCTTGCTAGGTAGGCCTTGGATCTTACAAACAGATTGTCGAGTCGATATACCCGCCGATCGAGTGGTTCTAGATAGAGGTGCGAATCGAGTAATAGTCGATGCTTACCTTGAGTCTCCTCAAAGTGAGAGAGCTCCTTTATCCTCTACTGAATTAGAAACAACAAATGATCCATTTGGTAGTGAGACGTAATCCAGCGATGAATCTAAAGAGGAGTCCACTACCGAGGATATTTATTAGATAACTCTAAATGAGCCAATAGAGCCTCAAGATAGGATAAGAGACGCGGATGTGATTGAGTTAGACCTTGGCACGCCGAATGATTCGCGGCCAATTAAATTAGGTTCCATGCTCAATTCAACAGAAAGGGAGGACTATGAGTCCTTGATTCAAGAATTCCGCGACATCTTTGCTTGAAGTTATGACGAGCTGAGAGGCATTCCTCCCAGCCTGGCTGCTCATACTATTCCTGTAAAAGAAGGCAGCCATCCTCCTGTGCGTCAGAAGGTAAGGCGTATGCCTTTTGAATTGAGGGACGGGTTGTTTGAGGAGTTACAAAAGTGAAGGAAAGCTGGTTTAATCTTCTCGGTACAGCACACCGAATGGTGTTCACCAGTTGTCATCAGGAAGAAGAAAAACAACCAGATCCGACTATGCGTAGATTTTAGAGAGTTGAATAAGCAGACGGTAAAGGATTACTACCCATTGCCATTTATTGACCAGATTTTGGATCAATTAGCAGGTAGGGAACTATATTCGTTTGTGGATTGCTTTGCGTGTTATAACCAGATGGCAATTGCAGAAGAGGACAAGTTGAAAACAACTTTTATTACTCTCTTTGGTACTTTTGTGTACCCTGTGATTGCCTTTGGTTTGTGCAATGCACCTGGATCATGGCAACGAACAACAGACAAGATCTTTGGTGACATCTCCCCAGATGAGTTGAAAGTATTTATCGATGACCTGGGGGTAGCCACTGTAAGGGAAAGGATGTTGATTATCTTAAGAAAGTGCTTTGAGCACTGCAAACAATTTTGTATCGCTCTTAATCCACGGAAGTGTGTCTTTGGGGTGCCTTATGGGATATTACTAGGCCATGTGGTCAGCTCAGTAGGGATCGCAACTGACCTTGAAAATATCAAGATTATAGTTGCTATAAGTCCACCACGCACTCCAAAAGAGGTACATAGCTTTCTTTCATCGATAGGGTACTATCGGAGGTTTATAAATGCCTTGGCAGAAAGGACGTTGCCATTAATAAACTTATTATCCTTTAGCTGTCTATTTGTATGGAGAAACCCTTGTAAGGTAGCTTTCGAGGATGTGAAACAAGAGCTAGTAAAAGCACTTGTTTTAAAAGCACCTAAAAGAGGCGAGGTATTTTACATATTTTCAGCAGCCACTATGCATAGTATTAGTTGCTGTTTAGTCTAAATCTGGGAGGAAAAGTGGTATCATCCGATAGCTTTTGCTAGTTGAAAATTGGGCATTTCAGAAATTAACTACACCTACATGGAGAAGTTGTGCCTTGTGATGGTCTTTGCGACAAAAAAATTTAGGCACTACATCCTCTATGAGAAGGTAGTTTTCTATACGAAGGCGGAAGGGCTTAGATTGCTTATGAACAAGCTACAACCGCCTGATCGTCTGGCAAAGTGGTTAATCACTTTGCAGGAGTTCGATTATGAGATTGAGAGTAAGCCACCGAAGTTGCAGGGTATTGTGGAATGCCTTGTGGATTTTGGGGAGCCAAAATAGACTTTGACTAAAGAAAGTGATATTGACGAAATATTTAAAATTGATACCGCTTCTATCCCATCGTGTTATGCTGCTATTACGCATTATCTATCAACAGGAGAGATTGGAGCTGGTTTATCAAAATTAGAAAAGAGGAAAATCAAACAACAGGATTTGAAGTTTTCCTTGATCGCAGGAACACTATATCGGCAGGGTGTTGATGATATCTATCGCCGATATGTGATGCCTGACGAGGTTCCTTTTATCTTGGAAGAGTGCCATGACTTTGTGTGTGGAGGGCACTTCGCTGGACGATTGACGACATAGAAAGATTTACGAGCTGGATATTGGTGGCAGTCTATCTTCCAAGATTCCTTTGAGTATGTTAAGAGAGGTGACACTTGTCAAAGACATGACAACAGAGAGAATAGGAAACGCTCACTTACGCCTATCATGGCTATCCTTCCATTTGAGAAGTGGGGCATTGACTTTGTGGGTCCTATCACCCCGTCGTCTACTACCCAGAAGAGGTACATTATAGTAGCAACTGATTATTTTACAAAATGGTCAGAAGCGCAGGCGACGAGACAGGACAATACAAAAGAGACTACAAGTTTCCTCTTAGAGTAGATTATATGCCGTTTCAGTCCATCGAAGGAACTAGTGTCTGACCGTGGAACCCACTATTTGAATAAAGTGATTAAAAGCTTGATTGAAGCTTGGCAAATCAAGCATAATAAAACGACCCCCTATAATCCGCAAGCAAATGGGCAAGTGAAAGGTACTAATAAGCAGCTTGTGGGTATCTTATCTAAAATAGTCTCGGAGAAGAAACGAGATTGGGACAGGAAGTTGTATGTGGCAGTATGGACGTATAATACAATGTTCAAGCGAGCTACTGACCATACTCCATTTAAATTAGTTTATGGGGAAGAGTGTGTGTTACCCCTCGAAATCGAGTTGCCAACCATACGGTTTGCAATTAACCACTCTTTGGGAGATGAGGAGTTTTGTAGTGAAATGCTTTATTTTGTTAGGCCAAGAGGGCCAGTCGTCTGTTTAGTATGGGTGCGGTTAATGGCTTCTTGTTTTAGTCTTGTGCTAGACAGGTTTGAAGAAGAGCTTGGAAGGAGCCTTTGTTGTGTGGAGCTTCTTGTGGCCCTATTGAAGTGACATTTCTCCTTTACGAGTAACATGCTTTTTATGCTATATGTGTCTGTGTACTTGTAGGGGATTTTCTTTTCTTGTTGGGGACCGGCGTCCAAGGCATGAAGTCCCAGGTTTAGGTTAGGTATGTCTGAGGGAGGTTTGAGTAGTCATTGCCTCCTATAAAGACATTGCCAGGCATCAAAAGACCTGTTTTAGGAAGTAGTCCTTGTGACCCTGTTCTGCTAGCCTGCTAGGCAGCAGTTCTAGGAGTTCTTGTTAGTTGTGAGGCAGTTAGAGAAGCCTGCAGAAGGAAAAAATGATGATGATAGAGGAAAAAAAACCTTGAATATCTCAAAAGAAAATAAATATATACAAAGGTGTGTAAAAAGGGGTTCTAACCCCTATAAAAATAGAAAAGAAAAGAAAGGAAAATTTATAAGCAGTTGATCACTGCCTTGCGAGGGCTTGGTAGGTTCCTCGGGACAAGTTAGACCCGGGGCCGATACCTTGTCTTCCTAGGGGTGGTGTCTCGCTGGAAAAGAAGAAAGTAAGGAAGGTTGGAGTGAAAATAAAAGTGAGCATCAGAAAAGGATTAAGTGTCGCCTTGCTAGGGCTTGGTAGGTTCTGTTGAGATATCGAGCTCCACTCGTGATATGCCAGGGTGACCGTTGTGCATTTATGTCACCGACTTGTCAGTTGTAGATGCGGTTGGTACATCGCCCATGAATAATAGCTACATGACAACTATCCTTATCTACTCTAGTTCGTGGCTCAGTTAGTATGCCACCTTAGTTAGTTGAGTTTGGTTTGAGACCCATATATAGGGTTCTTCTATTTCTTTGTACTTGAGTTCTTTTGGCTTCCACAACTAAGAAGAGGAAAACTGTTTTCAGCCTCCATCTCTGTGTGTATTCCCCCATTGTGTAAGCAAGAAAGCTTCAAGTGAGACTCCTTCCTTCTCTCCCACAATCTTGACATGGTATCAGAGCCTTATTCGTGGTAAGGAGCTCAAGAAAGCAAGCCAAGCTCGCGGTGTTCTGGTAAGAGGAGCAGTATTGCTTTCATTTTCTGTTTTGGGAGCAAATCTCTGCAGGTAGCACAACTGGAAATTGCAAGAGTGCATTGTCTCAGGTTGAGACACCCTTCGCGGTGAAGCAAGAGGGCACTATATGCTGCGGGATAGGGCCTTAGCCCTTGGCGACCCTGTTTTTTTGATTTGAGGCCATTTAGGGGCCTGTTTTGGAGGCGGAAGTTTTCTGCACGCACTCAGGAAAAGGCCCAGTTTTATGCTGTGCGACCATTGTTCTACAGGTCGGTGAAAAGTTACTGTAGAAATTGCATTGTATGCCTATGCGCAGAGACATTGGGAGTTACAGAATCATCCCTGTTGCCTATTGATGCAAAATCGTCACTAGGAAGTGACTGTGTGGTCAAATACCACTTTCGCCAGTTTTGCAGATTTGCCCTTGTGAGGGTGAAGCTGTGTTTTTTGCAGTGACAGAATTTTTTGCAGTATTCTGTAATGGCGTCTGATTCTCTTTCACAGATTGTAACTAAAAAGCTTGACAAGAACAACTTCCAAGCATGGAAGTTTAGAATGACGAATTTCCTTATGGGAAAAGGATATTGGGAATTTGTTGCAGGAAATGAAGAAGAACCAGTTCTTCCTGATGTTCCCAATCAACAGCAAATGCAGGCATTCAAAGCATGGCATGAGAGAGCCACGAAAGTTATGTACTGGCTGTCTATCAGTATTTCAGACTCTATGATTGCGCATATTCAAGATGCAAGTATGCCAAAGGAGGCATGGGATACTTTGTCAAAAATGTATAGCACAAATACGCAAGCCAGGAAAAAGCAGCTCAAGCAAGAGTTGCACAATGTGCAAAGAGAAGGTATGAGCATCAATGACTACCACATGAAGGTGAAGAAGATTGCAGATGCACTTGCTTCCATTGGGTCGCCAGTGGAAGATGATGATTTAGTTTCTGTGACCTTGAATGGTTTAGGAAAGGATTATGCACAGTTTCAGACATCCATTTCAGTTCGTGAAAGATTTCCTGATTTTGAGGAGTTGATTGCTCTTCTAATTTCTGAGGAGCAGAGAAATGGTGGTGCATCTTCTTCAGGAGGAACTTCAAAGGAAGCTGTCTTCTACTAAAATGCTGGAAGAGGTAGAGGCAGAGGTAGAGGAGGCCGATTTGGAGGCCGCGGTAGAAATCAAAATATGCAGCAAACTCAAGAAAACCAGTCCTATGGAGGAGGACGTGGTAACTCTAGAGGCAGGGGGAGCCAAAGAGGTCGTGGTGGATGGCAAAGAGGCCAAAATGCAAACAGTAATGTTGAATGCTACTACTGTGGTAAAATGGGTCATATGGATAAAGACTGCTATAAAAAGCAGAATGACATCATGAATGGAAAACTGCAACAAGGGAATTATGCATCTTCTAGTAGACAGGGTGATGACAGAAATGAGCATTTGTTTATGGTGCAGCACATGAAAAATCTTATGACAAGTGCAGAAGAAAGCAAGGATGTATGGTATGTTGACTCAGGTGCATCAAACCACATGACAGGTCATGCAGAATGGATGGAGGATGCAAGGAAAATGGAAAAATCAGGATTTGTGGAGATTGGTGATGATACTGCACATCCTATTGTGCAGATTGGAAAAATTCCTTTGTCTATGCAGGATGGGAAAAAGAAATACCTATCCGATGTATTTCATGTCCCGAATATCACCAAGAATCTGGTTTCTGTTGGTCAAATGGTTGAGTAGGGCTTGCAGGTTAGATTTAATCCTCATGGATGCTTTGTTGAGGATATGAAAAATAAAGGTCGCTTGATAGAAAAAGGAAAGAAGAAGGGCAGAATGTTTACGTTGGATGTAGACATGTCTGAATTGAGTGCAGCAATGTTTGCACATGGGACCGGTGTAGTTGCAGATATTGATATCTGGCATAAACGCATTGGTCATGTTAATGTACAGCGACTTAAATCAATGCAAGCCCAAAATATTGTTGCAGGATTGCCAAAATTCAAGGTTGCAGAAATGCATAAGGTATGTGAAGCCTATCAGTTTGGAAAACAGGCAAGGAAACCATTTCCTAGACATGTTCAAGAGAGTAAGAAGCCATTGGAATTAATCCACTCTGATGTGTGGACTACTAAAGCTGCATCTCTTGGAGGCTGTCATTATTTTGTCAATTTTATTGATGACTATAGCAGAAAAGTTTGGGTGTATTTTATGAAAAAGAAAAGTGAAGTTTTTGGGCATTTCAAAACTCTTAAAGCTATGGTTGAAAAAGAAATAGGCCTGCAAATAAAATTCCTAAGGTCAGATGGAGGGGGAGAGTACCTCTCAAATGAGTTTGCAAGGTTCTTGCAGGAGCATGGCATAAAGCAGCAGTATTCATACAGTCATACCCCACAACAAAATGGAATTGTAGAAAGGAAAAACATGCATATTGGAGAGGTGTCTCGTGCCATGCTCAATGAAAAAGACCTGCCAGATTTTTATTGGATTGAAGCAGTTGCTACAGCAGTCTATATAATGAAGAGGACTCCCACTGCAGCAATACGTGGGATGACTCCAGAGGAGAGGTATACTGGTAGGAAACCAGATATTTCTCATTTGAAAATTTTTGGTTGCATTGCCTATATACATGTGCCAGATGAGTTGAGATCCAAGTTGGATCCAAAAGCTGAGAAGTGCATCTTTATTGGTTACTCTCTGCAGCGAAAAGGGTATAGATGCTATAACCCTTCTACTCGTAAGTTTACAGTGAGCAAAGATGTTGTTTTTGATGAGATGAGTAGCTGGTATAAACCAGTAAATGTGATTGATGATGTAGATGCACAAAATGGTAATGCTGCACAGAATTCACAGCAGCAGTCACAAAATATTAGTGGACCTAGAGCGTCCTCTAGCAATGGTTCATATTCTTCGCCATGGACAGGCAGATTGAGATCAGGAGAATCTTCTCAAAGCAATGCAGATAGTGGTATGCAGGTATCACGAAAAGGAAAAAAGAAGGTTGATCAGCCCATGTTTGATGTGAATGCAGGTCACTCTTATGTGGATGGTGAATCTAGTGGCTCAGAACAGAGTATTGATGATGAGTTGGGTATTCCTTCTATTGTTACACCTGGAGTAAGGAAGACCAGGGATGTTTTGAGAGCACCTATGAGTGAACCTACTTTACGCAGGTCTACGAGAGCTAGGTATCCTGTGGATAGGCTGAAATATGATGGATTTACAGCCATTCACTATGCATATATGGTCAAAGTGATACAGGAACCAGAACTCACTTCTTTTGAGCAAAGCCATGGGAAAAGAAAAATGGGAGAAAGCCATGGATGAAGAAATGGATGCCTTGGAAGCAAATGCTACATGGGAGTTGATACCTTTGCCTAAATATAAGAATGCAATTGGCTGTAAGTGGGTTTATAAGGTGAAGCACAACGCAGATGGTTCTGTGAACAGATACAAGGCAAGATTAGTAGTCAAGGGGTATGCACAAACATATGGCATTGACTATGAAGAAACATTCAGTCCGGTTGCAAGGATGGCAACCGTAAGAGCAGTCATTGCTATGGCTGCATCAAAGGGATGGTCTTTACATCAGATGGATGTAAAGAATGCCTTCTTGCATGGTGATTTGCAAGAAGAGGTCTATATGGAGTAGCCACCAGGTTATGTGCATGCTGTTCATCCTGAGTTTGTTTGCAGGTTGAAGAAAGCCTTGTATGGCTTGAAGCAAGCACCTAGAGCATGGTCTGACAAGATAGGACAGTATCTTGTCACTATTGGCTTTCAGATTTCCAAGGCAGATTTCTCACTTTATGTGAGAAAAACAGAGAAAGGTATTATGCTACTTGTCATTTATGTTGATGATTTGATTATGACAGGTGACAGTGATGAAGATATCCTTCATGTGAAAATGCTATTGAAGCAGAAGTTTGAGATGAAGGATTTGGGAGAGCTGCGTTATTTCTTGGGCATTGAGGTGATTAGATCACCAAGTGGTATACAGCTCTTGTAGAGGCAGTATGGATTGGACATGCTCTCCAAATATGGGATGACAGGCTTTAAGCCTATTTCAGTTCCTTTGGAGCAGAATGTGAAGCTGAGCGCAGATGCAGGTGAGCTTCTGGAAGACCCTACTATGTACAGACGCATAGTAGGAAGCTTGATTTATATGACTATTACCAGGCCAGATTTAAGCTATGTTGCTGGATTGGTAAGTCAGTTTATGCAGGCTCCAAGGAAACCGCATTTGGATGCGGCTAGACGCATACTCAGGTATGTGAAGTCCACATTGCAGTATGGACTATTTTATGAGACTGGGGTTCAGATACAGTTGCATGGATACACTGATGCTGATTGGGCTGGTAGCATTTCTGATAGACGATCTACCAGTGGATATGTGTTCTCTTTTGGGAGTGCTGCAGTCACTTGGAGCAGCAAGAAACAGTCTACAGTTGCCTTGTCTAGCATAGAGGCTGAGTACAGGGGTGCAGCAATGGCTGCATGTGAGGTAACTTGGTTGCATAAGCTACTTTATGATATGCATGTGATGCCTACAGATGGGCCAGTTGTCATTTATTGTGACAACATGAGTAGTATACACTTGGCAAATAACCCAGTCTATTATGCTAGAACAAAGCACATTGAGGTGCATTATCACTATGTGCGGGAGAGGGTTTTACTAGGTCTTATTGATCTAGTTTATGTCAGCACAGAGGATCAGGTAGCTGACATATTCACGAAGGCATTGGGCGCAGAGAAGCTGCGCAAGTTCAGAGACCTGCTTGGTGTGCAGGAATTGGGATTGAGCTCGAGGGGGAGTGTTGAGATATCGAGCTCCACTCGTGATATGCCAAGGTGACCGTTGTGCATTTATGTCACCGACTTGTCAGTTGTAGATGCGGTTGGTACACCGCCCATGAATAATAGCTACATGACAGCTATCCTTATCTACTCTAGTTTGTGGCTCAGTTAGTATGCCACCTTAGTTAGTTGAGTTTGGTTTGAGACCCATATATAGGGTTCTTCTATTTCTTTGTACTTGAGTTCTTTTGGGTTCCACAACTAAGAAGAGGAAAACTGTTTTCAGCCTCCATCTCTGTATGTATTCCCCCATTGTGTAAGCAAGAAAGCTTCAAGTGAGACTCCTTCCTTCTCTCCCACAATCTTGACAGGTTCTTGGGTACCAAGACAGGACTTGAGGCCGATGCCCTGTTCTCCTTAGGTCACTACGCTCAGCTCCCTCCTTTTGCCATACTCGAGTATGGGAAAAAAAAACCCAAAAGAAGAAATATGTTAACAAAAATACTTTTTGACCAGGCTATAGGTGTCCTCGCCTAGTAGGAGCTCCAGGTTGTGTTTTCCTTAGTTAGGTAGGTAGTTCAGACCACCACTTAGGGCGACCTCTTTGTGTTTTCCTCTTTGATAGTCGGTTAGTGACTAGCTTTGGATCTTCTATCAGATTATGCTGGGCCTACTCCTTGTGGATTTCATGCCTTGGTTTTGTCAGGGGGTAGGGTGAGTATTGTGCTGTGTTTAATATGTGTCTATTTTGTATCAGCTTGATGCTTCCCTTGGTTGTTTTGTGCAGATCTGTTGTGGGATTCGACGGGCTGAGTCGCCCTATTCTGTGGTCACCAATGAGAGCGGAGTTTTGAGCCCGAAAAATGCCTAAAAATGACCAAAAAATCTAGAATTTAGGGAAAAATATTTAACATCGAAGGTGGCGGTTGCAGCTAGGACGATTTTAAGCGCCAAGTGAAAGATGACTTTTAAAAGGCGTTCGAGCGACACTTGTGGATTTTTGATAATTTTTTAGACCACCGTGTGGGATGTTAAGAGTTGCTGGTCAATGCGGGATGTCAAGCCGGACGCCCATGATTTTTCAGAGCTCGAATCAGAGCCAGGACGAGAAAGTGGCCACAAATTGGGCAAGATATGAAAAGGTAAACAAGTTTGGGACCAAAAGGGGGGTGCCTTTTGGAGCCTTGGACCACAACCCCCCCCCCCCCCCCCCCCCCCCCCCAAAATTTTATGCAAAAGAAGATGAAAAAATGTGATGTAGATGTGAAGAAGTGTGGACAGGGATGCACCGAAATTTGTGCTCCATCCATGGGGATGGTGATGACAGGCTGTGAGTACCCCATAGAACCAACATTACCCCGATCTTCTCTCTCTTTGCTGATCTTATCGTCACCCTTTGCTCGTGGAATGGTGGACTGGATGGAAAGAACAGATTCTAGTCTTTCTCTCTCCTCCCTCTCTCTCTTTCCTATGGGCTGTTCATGTGTTCTCACTACAAGATATAGACCTTATAGCGACGTTTAAAGCGACGAAATTACAAACAACAAAATTTGCCCCTGTCGTCGCAAAAAGCGTCATTATTGACGACGCCATAGAACCGTCGCTATATGCGTCGCAAATGCGACGCATATAGCGATGCATATAGCGACGGTTAGAGAATTTGCGACGCTGATAGCGATGACAATAGCGACGCGTGCAGTAAATTTGCACTGCTACATACAAAGCGTTTGCAAACAAAAAGAATGTATACTGAAATCATAAAACCTCCCTCTTTCTCTCCCTCTCTCATTTCCTTCTCCTCCCCCTCCCTCTCCCTCTCCCTCTCCCTCTCCCTCTCCCTCTCTTTCTCTTTTTCTCCCTCTCCCTCTCTATCTCTCTTTCTCTCTCATTTCCTAAACAAGCAAAAAATAAAGTGATTTAAACATCCTCCAAGCAAAAGGGAGAGGGAGAGATACAATGCACTCTCCCTCTCTTTCTCTTTCTATCCCTCTCTCATTTCCTTCCCCTTCCTCTCCCTCTCACTCTCTTTCTCTCTCATTTCCTCTCCTAAACAAGCAAAAAATAAAGTGATTCAAACATTAAACAAGCAAAAGGGAGAGGGAGGGAGAGAGAGAATGCACTCTCCCTCCTTCTCCCTCTCTTTCTCTTTCTCTCCCTCTCCTATTTCCTCCCCCTCCCTCTCCCTCTCCCTCTATTTCTCTTTCTCTTTCTTTCTCTTTCTCTTTCTTTCCCTCTCCCTCTCCCTCTCCCTCTCTTTCTCTCTTACTCTCTCGTTTCCTCTCCTAAACAAGCAAAAAAGAAAGTAATTTAAACATTAAACAAGCAAAAGGGAGAGAGAGAGAGAATGCACTCTCCCTCTCTTTCTCTTTCTCTCCCTCTCCCTCTCCCTCTCCCTCTCCCTCTCTTTCTCTCCCTCTCCCTCTCCTTCTCTTTCATTTCCTCTCCTAAACAAACAAAAGAGAACGATTTAAACCTTCAACAAGTAAAAGAAAGAGAGAGGGAGACTCACCAATGAGATATGGCGAGCGTGGGCGGCTTCTCTTTGCAACGAGGGCTCCTCCTCTCCTTCGCGAACAACAACGGTGGCGGCGGCGGCAGCAAGTCTCTTCCTCCTCTTCTCTCACAAAGCCTTGGCTCTCTCCCTCGCTCTCGCTCTCAAAAGGCGAAGAAAAGAAAATGAAAACGGCGCTCTGGTATCGGCCGCGCTTTTTTTCCCTGCGGCGTTGCTATTGGCGTCGCTATATGCGTCGCTATTTGCATCGCAAATAGCGACGCATATAGCGACGCCAATTGCGACGCCGATAGCGATGCCTATAGCGACACCGATATCCGCCGTCGCTAATTGGCATCGCTATTGCCCCATTCCCTTGTAGTGTCTCTCTTGAAGGAGGAATTCGGGTGGAAGAATAAAGAAAGTGATGATGAAGATTGATAGAGATGCTGAAGATGGAAGTGCAGCATTGGATTGAGAGTAATGGAGGCTCCGTCTGCTGGTTATGCATGCATTCAAGGCGTCTCGGGTTACGTAAAAACACGGTATGACCATTTTTATGAAGGAAAATGAAGAATTTTTGATAGTTTATGATGATAATTATGTTCTTATTGGATGAAAATTTAAGTGAGTGCTGTTTGCATTATGAGTAATTTCTGTGTATTAGAGAATCTTGATTTTGCAATGATTCACATACTTTATTTAATTTTCGTAAACCCGAAAAGCGGATTTTAAGTGGTAAAATGGTAGTTTTTCCATTTCGGATAGAAGAAATATGTTTCCATGGGGGGAATATGGAAGATAAATTGATTGTTAGCATGGTAAAGTGAGTGGGATAAGAAAAATTGAAAAATAGTATATTTTTTGCCAAATAAATTAAGAAAATAGAAAAAATGAGTGAAAAAATAGAAATACATCTTATAAAAATAAGAAAAAATATAATAATTATTTTTGGATGTATGGTAGTGGCAAAGCATGAGGTTTGGCCTCAGTTTACCCTATCTCCTTGTTAAATTTTGTGATTTACCGCTTTCTATACATAAAAAAATCACAAAATGAACCTCTACACCTATGCAACGAAAGCAATACCTAAACATAGGGAGTTTGGATGTTTGAATGGTGTGATTTGCGTGCTGATTGTTGCTGATTTTCTGATGTATTTCATGTCATAGAGTTTCGTGGTATGTTAATTAAGAGGATAGTAGCACGAGTGTTATCTCGGTGTTATCCTTGCATCGCCGCAACGGGTTAGTAAATGCATTATAAAGCTTGATTATGCACAAGCACGTTGCTGATTTTAAAATGATGTTTGAGCACTTTAGAATCATTCACCTTTGCATGTGCATGATGATCATGGTGTCGGAATAAGAAACCTTGGATGCATAGCACCTGTGTTCAATGATAATGACCCACGGTTGAGTGTGGAAAGGCATCCTTAGCCGTAGGATAGACGTTCGTTTCTTGGGGGATTATTTGGTAAGGAAACATGGTATGTCTCTTCGAGACGTTTGAAATGAAGAGTGGAGTGTGTTCATTTGTTTTATATGTTGAGCAGCGCATCAAGGGGCCAATCCCTGCGATGTAGGAGAGCTGAAGTGAGGTTGCGATGTTTCTACTGAGAGGTTGCCTCCCATGTATGTGATTATCGTGGTATTTATTGCCAATGTGTATGGGTTCTCCCTCTGAGGAGTTTATAGAAAGGGAAACGCTAGACTACAAAACCACAAAACTATAAATGCATAGATTAGGCTTTAGGGCAGCTTATCCTTTAGCAGCAGACTGACACTCCTGGTTCGCGAGGCCGTGAGGATGTGTTTTTCTGTCATGAGTATGAGGTCCGGCTAGTGCCATAGCTAGTACCGGCCCATTTTAGGTCCCATCAGAGTTGGTGGCATGGAAGGATAGGACGATATGTTTTGGAGACTCAGAGAAACCACTCAAAATGAATTTTGGTAAATGAGGTATGAAGAAATTATTGGAGAAAACTCTTTTACATTCTTCTCATGTAAAGCAAGAGGTGGCAAGAGAAGCTGCTACCTATGGTCTTCAATTGTAGCAGTTATCGAAAGATAAGTCTCCTTTATGGTCCTATGCACTGCATGCAGAAAAGAAAGGTAAAGCTTCTTCATCTAAACGTTCATTCATAGGAGATGCAATTAGAAAAGGAACTGGATGGAATGATCACATAGATGTCTTCTCTATCTAGGCTTATATTGCAAAATCTCAAGGATTCGAAGCACTTGTTGAAGAAAAGCGCAAAAGAGATAATGATTAACCTGAAGGATCAAAGAAAGCAATTAGGAAGAGTGAGCCAGTTCTTCAGCCTTCTTCTTCAGGACCGAAGCAGAGCATGGCTGATGTGCAAAAGCCAAAGATGCAAGAAGACCAAAGCGCCCCAAAGTTAAAGGATTTGAAGCCAAAGAAGCAACCTGGATTCAAACTACTATCCGATATCGAGTCTTCCAGAGATTTGAAAAAGGTACTTGAAGATCAAATTCTTAATTGCAAGATTGAATTTACACTTGGAGAAGTTTTGGGGATTTCCAAGAGAGAGTTCCATGATGTTATTATAGACATCATAAAAAGAAAGCACCAAATTATTGAAGAACCATCGCAAGATATGATCCATTGAGAGGCTTTAGCTGTAGCTGAGGCTATCCTCTATGGATTACAAATTGAGGAGGTTGATTCTAAAGAAGAGATCAACAAGGAATATACAGAAGGATCTCTATGTATGCAATCCAAGAAATCTCTTCATCCTTTTCTTCAGCCCGTGTAGTATGATGAGAGTGACGATGCGCCTAGATTGGTGCCTCGAAGCCATTTTTCTCGAAGTCACTGGGCTTGTGCGACTATAGAAACTATCATCAAGCTTGGTGAGATTGAAACTCCTTGCATTGCACTTTTGGATCATGGTTCTGAGATTAATGTAATTGTGTGAGGTTTATATGATACTAGTAGATGGCCAGTTGATGTTGATCATGCTGGCCTTTCATGCTCAGATACCATGGAAGAACTTTTGGTTTTGCTAAATGCTAATAATCAAGAGATGTCATATGTCTTACAGGTTCATTCTCTGGCGATCTATTGTGAGATTGTTGATTTCATGTTTCAAAAGAATTTGGGTGCTGAGGATTCTCAGCAAAAAGTATTCCTTGCTAATATATTTCAGCATAATGATTTGGGTGTTGCTGTTTATACACAATAAAATTTGTGCTTACCAAGGTTTTTTCATCATGAGGTGGAATCTGTAGGTTGTAGCAATGAAGCCAGAGTTCAGACAAAATATAAGACAGTTGACAAGAAGGTTCGACCAGTTGCAAGACCGCTACCTTTGGACAGTGGTGAGATGATTAGAAGAGCTACTATGCAACCTCCTTTGCAAGATCCTGCAGGTATTGGACATAAGTTTTCAACTGAGACATTGACAGAGATGAAGATTGGGACCGAAGATTTCCTACTTCTTGAAGAGTTAAGATGTTTTGAAGAGATGCTATGTAGACATGAAATAGCTTTTGCTTTATTTCCACATGAGATTGGATGCGTTGATCCTAGGGTTGTGACGCCTATGGTTATTTTTACCATTCCCCATGTTCCTTGGAATCTATGGCCAATTTCCATACCGAGGGCTCACTTGCCCAAACTGGTAGAGCTCTTGAATGAGCGTATCAAGATGGGAATTCTAGAGCCATCTTCAACTCCATATTCCAATAGGCGGTTCACAATTCCTAAAAAGAATGGGATACTCAGATTCATATAGGACCTATAGCTAGTAAATAAGGTCACTATTCGAAATGTTGGTGCAGGACCTATTGTGGATGAGTTTGCTAAGGCTTTTTCTAGACGTGCTATCTATTCTCTTGGTGAACTTTATTCGGGATATGATAAGTTCCAGCTTGCCCTTGAAAGCAGAGATTTGACTACAATGAAGACACCTCTAGGACTTGTCCAAATGTGTACGCTTCCACAAGGAGCTAATGATTTGGTTGCTCATATGATGAATGGGATGAACAAGGTTCTACAAGATTTTATCCATGAGCTTACTATGCCTTTCATTGATGACGTACCTATCAAGGGTTGTATGGAAGAAGGTAAAGATGATTCTTTAGATGACCATGGATGTAGATTCTTTGTGACTTCACATATTAGAGATGTTAAGAAGATTCTTTTCAGACTTGAAGAAGTGAATTTGACATTGTCAGGGTTGAAGTCTATTTTTGGTGCCAGAGAAGTTCTAATTGTTATGTGTGGATATTATGGCAGGAAGCCTTCTCCTGCGAAGGTTGATGCCATAGAAAAGATTGTGGAGACTTGCTCCTCTATTTCGGAGGTTCACAGGTTTCTTGAAGCTTGTGTGTTTTATCTTATTTGGATTCCTCACTTTTCTCATATTGCAGATGATGTTTATTAGCTCTTTAAAAAAGGGCAACACTTTTCTTGGGAGATGAAATATATTAAAGCCATGCAAAAACTGAAGAAATTATTGAGAGCTGCTTCGACTCTTCGAAAGGTAGATTATGAGTGTGGAAGACCTATTGTGCTTACTGTTGATACTAGTCCTATTGGCATTGGATGGGCTATTGGCCAAGATGATGAAGATGGGAATAGGTATGCTATTTGGTTTGGGGCAAAATTCCTAAACGAGTGACAACGAAGGTATCCACAGATTAAAAGAGAGCTCTTGGGAGTTGTTACGGCTCTCAAAAATGACAGACAGTAATTTATTGGAGCTGCTGTGGTGGTTGAAATTGATTGTTTGCCTCTTCTAGGTATGATCATGAGTTGTTCTACTCCAGATATTGCCATGCTTAGGTGGATTGGGTACATAAAATCCATGAACCCTGAGTTCAGGAACATAGCAGGTAAAGACAACCCAATAGCTGATATGCTTTCATGAGCGAGGTATGAAGATATGGATTTTGCTTGCATTGATGATGCTGATGATGGGGCCGATCTTTCAGCCATGCATGCTGATCATACTTGTCATGTGTATGCTTTGGAAAGATTTGATGAATCTTTATATATAGGAGAATATTTGCAGATTGGTCATTATTTGAGCACAATGTCTAAACAGGATGGATGGACTGATGTGGATTTCAAGAAAATTAGAAGAAAATCTTATGGTTTCTTCTTGCGAAGTGGGCTACTTTGGAAGCATCCATGAAAGCCATTGAGAGTTTTTTGTGATAGAGCTTCACATGTGCGTATCATGAAAGAATTCCATAAAATTCTTTGAGCTGGGCCTTGAGTTGTTTGGGTGACCTATGAGAAGATTAAAGAGCGTTATTGGTGGAAAGGGATGTATAGAGATATCTCACAGTTTGTTGAGACATGCCTTGATTGTCAGTTGTTCTCTTCAGTGAGGCATAGAGATGAGCTTCATCCTACCTACCCACTATGTATTCACTACAAGTGGGTTCTTGATTTGATTACTATGCCAGTTGGTTTATGGCAAATGCGCTACATTATTTTGGCAAGAGAAAATATCACAAATCAAGTGGAAGGAAGAGCATTATGAACAAAGTCTACTTTAGTGGTTTGTAAGTTCCTATTGGAGGATGTTTTTTGTAGGTATGGATGTATTGGGAAAGTTACTGTAGATAGAGGTGAGTTGGATGCTGATGAGGCTAGAGATTTTTTCTCCCACCTTGGCATTAAACTTGCTTTGAATTCAGCATATAATCCAGAAGGCAATGGAAAGAGCAAAAGAGGCAAGAGCTCGGAGACATTGACATAGCTATGACTGAGAAGAGGAGGAGTATTGCATGATCGGCGGTCTGAGGAGCTGGAACAAAGGGAAGGGAGTACGCTGGCGAAAGCTGCTGTGATCAGAGCTATGGATGAGGAGGACAAAAAATGAACAAGGGAGGATGAGGAAGTTACAGCCGATCTGTCCTCCGACTTTAAAGATCGGAGTAGAAAGCCTTTGACGTGACTAGGCACTTGTTTCTTCTGGGGAACTGTCTAGGAGAGCTTGGCTTGTGACTCTCAAAGTTCTAACTCTCTCTCTTTCTCTCTCCAAAGCTCCTTCCCAAATTGAAGCCTACCAGGGAGAGTTGTGTTTTTAAGGGCCTCTTCCCTTCCTTCTCCATGTATCCACAACCTAGATGTGATGGAGGAGGACCTGTAAGTGTTGCTACAAAGGAGATCCCTGCGAGTTTTATGACCGAAAGACTTCCTCTCCCCATTATGGAGCTTCTTTGACAAGCGACTGTGGCTGTTAGATTTTCCAAGAAGCTAGGCCTTCTAGCTCTTGCTTACCACCAAATATTGAAAACCTTACTATCTACCTACCAAACCCACAAGTAATACTTTTCCTCTATTGTGCCGTGAGGTTTGTAAACTCCAACTTGAAAAAGCCCTTCCACATAGCCATTTGATATAGTACTTGAAGGCCCAATTCATATGCTCCTCTAGAATCATAAGAAAGCTTATGTTCTACTTAAATCTTCTTGAGATTAACTTTGTATCCTTGATGTCATGGATTTCCTTATGTATTAACATCTTCAATCATCCATTTAAATGCTTATCCATGCCAATATTTCCTCTCTTGAAGACAATAATCTTTGAATGTTAAAAAGTAGCTCAAAAGAAGGACAGGTGAACTCTCTGCCTTTCTATGTTCCTAATCAACAACAATCGAACATATTCTTTATTATGGTCTTCAACATGCACAACAATTATACATCCATGAATTTATATTGAGTTCTCTTCATCTTGCTTAGCATCCTTGTGATGAGCGACATTCACAAAACCCCCCCGCACGAATCCCTTATGATAGTGGCCATTCAAATCTTCTTTGATGAAGCATGCACTAGGTAGGTGATCTTGTTTTTGGGCTTGATTGGAACAAGGCATTCGAATTTCAAGATTGGAGCGCGGATGTTCTGTGGACTCATGGTGACAGAATTGTAGATCTCTTGCTGACTCTTGGTGGGGTGGGGCAATAAAGATGATCATTGTGTTCATGTGATCGTGATTTTGCGGCTCTCTCTCTCTCCATTGGGCATTCAGACCTTGCATTATCTTTTCTCTCTCTCCCCATTAGTGTGTAGGATATGGCACCCCCTCTCTAAGAATCTCATAGCCTCTCTCTCTACCATCATGACGACAATATGGCAGCCCTTTCCAATAACATGATGCCTCCCTTTATCACATGTCATCCCAACGACTTTCTTTCATTTTTCCTAACCTCATGTGTTTTCCTTTCTATTCATTTCCTTTTCCTTCTCTAAACCTCGGAACCTTTAGACTCTCAAATCCCTCCCTAGACTTACCACTACTGGTATGAATTGACTCATCATAACTCTACCCCTACCTAGAGTCCCTACAAGGATGATTTAAGACACATATCCTTGTGCTAGTCCGACTAGTCTACTGAGAAAATCAAGATATGTGTCCATATTAAAATAAAATTATGGCTTAGACAAAGTAGTAAATGGTCATTTCAAATTCATATGCCTTTCATAATCATATACTTTAATGACTTTGAGTGTCAACTAAAAAGAATAGACTAGTAAGCTTCCATTGCACAAGGAAATCTCCCTCTTGTGGAACAACTAAGTAGAAAGTTTTTTTCTTCATTAACTAGACTTTTCCATAGGCAATTTCTCAATATTCCTAGGATTACCTCACTAAATTTTCCTATAGCACTATTCTTATTCCCCTCCATCTTCCTTCCTTGCAAGGTTGTAAAGACACATCCTCCAAAGAGAGCAACTATGACTCCATCTGTGTAAAATTCATTCAAAAATATGGTAGCAGTGTGTCAAGTATATACAATTTTTTTGAGATGTTTGCAATTTTGGTATGTTTCTAAGTGTTATCACTAGTAGAAGTCAAGAATGGTCCATGAGGAGTCACATCTAAGAGGAATACAATAGTTCTCGGTTTTGTATGAGTTGCCATATTGGACCCACCTACATATCAACCATTTGTTGGATCCCATGTACATTTTTAAGAATATGGGCAACTTATTCTGGGATCATATCACAAGAAAGAGAGACATTATAGAGGCATGAATAGAGGCACTTTGGCCATAGTCACGAGATCAGATGGCCACTTGCAACTACCTCATGCTCCCTGGATCCTATCCACTAAAGAAGAGCACATGGTGAAGCAAATTATTAGGTCTATTTACACCTTGATGGGCATGATGAATCCCCTCAAGTCTACTTTATCTAAAGATGAGCAACTAATAGGACTAAAATCCCATGATTGTCACAAGATATACCAGGTTTGTCCCAGCCTTGATAGCAAGTAACCTTAGTATTTCACTATTTTGTATCGATTTGATGTTCATAATGCTTTAAATTTTTGGCAGTTTGTACTATTGATCATGATTGTGGGATGTCTCACTCCAAAAATACACTTACAGATTATAAGTTGTCGAATTTAGTGCAATGGATCTCAACAGAAGGAGATCAAGTCATCCTCTATTGAATTTTCAAGGTGGGGAGCGGTGGATATGGTTTGTCTCTTTGAGAAGTACGTGTCCACAAGCATACTCATGATACATACTCACCTCGTAGTATATGGCATGAATGAAGGGGAGATTGTGGGACCCATCCATATGCGATGAATATTCTTCTTAGAGCACTTCATGAAAACCTTGAAGGGCTTTGTGTGACAATGAGCTCAACCAGAAGGCACCATGGCTAAAGGTTGGCTAGTATCATAGATATTAGTGTATATCTCAGAGTGTTTGTTGATGGTGGATTTAAACAATAGTATGGTATGGATGCTGAAGGATGATGACAGACTGGCCAAATATGTTGTGGTTGGAAATGGGGTAAAAAAAAGAATGGATGGTGCCATGGAGGAGAAAGTGAATCATTTTTGTATGTTGCATCATGCATCCATGGAAAACTAGCTCAGTAGGTATACGAGCAAGCATCGAAAGAGAGTGGTAGAAAGTTTTTGATATGTTTGAAATCACACCTACTTTAGTCTCTTTGGAAGGAGAAAGAGTAGTGAGGGCTCATGACTAGAATCCCATAAGAACAGTAGGATAAGTGTTACCATCTAGTTTCCTATAAAGCATTGTACTTGCTCTCTTTTCAAATGCAATGTCATAGTATTTTTGTCCTTTAGTAAAGTCTCTGTGTCATTGTCAGTCTATACAAAAGATTTTGTTTATGAGTCCAAGCTTCCATCTTGGAACCTAATTCACTTGTGTAACATTTAGTCATGTCAGTGTCTTCATGAAATCACTCTTTCTCTTCCAACCTCCATAGCTTCTACCTTGAGCCATGTTCTAGATCAACATTTTTTACATGGTATCAAAGCCCAGTCGAGCATGAGCTTAGCTCTTCTCTACTCTCTCTCAGTCCCTTTTCAACTTTGGTAAGCTCAATTCCATCCCAGTTCTTCATCTCTCAACTCTACCTTCACTTGAGCTTCCATGGCAGACATAGCTAGTTGCACCCTGTCAGCTTGAAGCTCTTATATCTCACTCCACAGGTCAAATCTACTAGAGATTCCTTCTATAAAAGTGTTTCCTTGATTCTAGAGCTTCTTCTTGTCACCTCAATCATTGACATCATGCAACCATAGGCTCAGCATTGTCAAAATTCTCAGTCACTGCCATAGCTTGCAACTGTGACCTACAGGACATACCCTACTTGAAGTCCCTGGATCTCTTAAGACAAAGCATGTCTCCTCTCACTTTCTTCTAAAGGATCATTTCTCAACTCAAGGTGCAGCCTTCCATCACACAAATCATTGACATTACTGCTCCCTGGCTGTGGCATTATGAAATTTTCAGATCGTTGACAAAAATGTGCTTGTCTACGTTTTGCCCTTCTGCGTAGGACGAGCTGTAACCAATCTTCAAGATGCTCATAGGGCTTTGATAGAGCATCAAGTTAGCTTCATTTTCATAAAAGGAGTTTCAAAAATCATCAAGTATAGCTATTGCAATGTCAAAAAAACCAGGCCATTGTCAGAAACCCTAACTATGACTCCGTAACCATTTTTCACCTAAGCTCAAAAATCTAATTATTTTCTCTCTCTTGACACTCAAACCAAGAATCTATCACTCTGGTCCACTGAATCTGAAGTTTTCCAACACTTTGTTCAGCATCAAATCAAGGAGGGGAGATTCTGAAGGTCTCAAGCTTTGAGCCACAAGCATTAGTATCTCTTGATACTATATATCTAATGTCTTTTGGCACTTTTGTTTATTAGGTACACTTCAAATCAAGTCTTTTGCGGCTGAAATCTAAGAATTTTGAAGCAGATTTGCTGTTGATCCTCCAACTCCAGCATAGGCAAGGACTCTCGGACGGTTTGCTTCAAAGGGGTCAGGTTTCACATCTGGCAGACCCACATCAAGCTCATCCTAATGAAGAAGGGTCTTTGGGCCATCACTAGTGTGGCAAAGAGAAGAAGCCTCATGATGTGGACCTTGCAGTCACTTGGCAAAATAATGATGATAAGGTTTAGGCCATTATCAAATTGGAGCTAGACGACAGGTATATCCACCATGCGGATAACTGTGATACTTCACATGATACATGGAAGAGACTTGAAACCTTGTTTGGTGCATAGTCTAAGTCATCAAAATATGGTCTCTTGATTGAATTTTTCAGGCTTGACATGAAGTCCAACACATTACTTGCCACACATCTAAATTACATGGAAGGACTTCTAACCTAACTTACAAGAATCAACATTAAATTGGAAGAAGATATTTGCATTGGTGTTCTACTTAAAAGTTTGCCTCCTGAATATAATAATGTATCAAAAACCTTAATCAATATGCCAAACCCTATTCTTGTTGATATCCAAACATCATTGTTAGAGGAGGAAAAGAAGCTAAAAACTAAGGAATAACCAAGCACCTCTAGACATGAACAAGCATTATATGTTAGCAATAGGTACAAAGGCAAGAAGGACCAGCTTTTCTGTGACCTTTGCACAAGGACTGGACACACTGAGAAGTTCTGCCAAGCCAAAAAAGGTCCCAGAAGGCCTATCTTGCTTCAGTTAAAGAAGAAGAAGACCATGGAGAAAAGGAAGAAGAAGACCAACAAGAGAAGGACAAATCTCATTAGTCCTTCTATTCGGATAGATTTTTTTAGCCTTGTATTGCCTAGCCCTAATGTTTCGGGCATAAAGTTGTAAAATCCTCATGTAGCCTTGCACTATAGCCTCGGTACACTTTGTGAGGCCCCTGTTACAGCCTCTAGATGTCCACCATGTTTGTGGTACCCACACTTAGCCTTTTTTGTGACAGCCTCTAGTGTTTTGCCATGTCTATGGTGTGCCCACACTTTGCATGTGTTGCTTTCACTAAAGCCTCTATACGCTTTGTACTTCTAGTTGTGATTGAGGAGGGGTGTTGAGATATTTGCAATCACACCTACTTCAGTCTCTTTGGAAGGAGCAGTGGCTCATGCCTAGAATCCCATAAGCACAGTAGGATAAGTGCTACCATCCAGTTTCCTATAAAGCATTGTACTTGCTCTCTTTTTAAATGCAATGTCATAGTATTTTTGTCCTTCAGTAAAGTCTCTGTGTCATTGTCAGTATATACAAAAGATATTGTTTATGAGTCCAAGCTTCCATCTTGGAACCTAATTCACTTGTGTAACAGTTAGTCATGTCAGTGTCTTCATGAACTCACTCTTTCTCTTCCAACCTCCATAGCTTCTGCCTCGAGCCATGTTCTAGATCCATGTTTTTTACAGAAGTGCAATCAGAACTTTGATATAGTACATGCTGTCAACTGATTTAATATCTTGAGGACATGGAGGAGATGGCAAAATTTATATCTATGTAGTGGTTGCATGAAGCTTGGACTGTAGCTTTGCGGAAAGGGGTAGAGGTCTCTAGGGAAGAGTGGGAATTCTTAAGGGGATGTAGTTTGAAGGTGACCACATGCTTTCTTTGTTGTCATATCTAGATTTTATGCACAACAACTAACCTAACCATTTTAGTGTACAGTACAAAATCTACAGCACGGTGTGGCCACGTGAGTAACATTTTTGAGTTGAGAGTATCGGCAAAATGTGCTTCACAATGGATTGTGGTATCATAGCAAAGTTCAAGCAAGAAAGTCGACAGCGGGCCATGGATCTGAATATTGTAGTAGATGAGATGGATTATTTTGGCAACTTGTAAAGTGTTATCTCAATGGATGACCATAGCTTTTCCATGATCATATTCAATGTACAGTGGTTTAAGTGGTATTGAAAGGAGTTAGGAGGACAATCTTTCAGTGAGGTCCATCTCGATTTTTGGAGGTAGATTCCAAGAAAAGATGGAATGATTCGCGTGACACATTTGTCTTGTTAGGTCACTGTGAACATGTGCATGATATTTTTTGTTAAATTTTCTACAATATGAAATAGTCACAAATGTTGATTCACTCTTTGCAACACACTTATATGCGATATTAAATAGGTAATCTTCTATCCAAATCCATGGCAACCTCGATGATGGTATGTTGTATGGTTAACACCTTGGAGCATGCGAGTGTATGATGAAAGTAATGTCCCCAATATAGATGAGGAGATTATGTAGGTAGAGGGGTTGATGTTACAGCGGGTGGAGGGTGAAGATGGCTTGGATCATGTGGAGAGACATGCACATGTAACATAGATGAAGAGATAGGAGGCCAACATATTTTCAAGAATGAAGTGGACTCCTCTTTCTATGGAGACCTATGTATAGACCTTCCAATGACACTAAGATATGCCAAGAGCTTGACATGGAGCCATAATCCTAGTCATATTTGTATTTTATTTCTCAATTCATTTTGATAATTAGATTTTAAGGGTACTTTAGTAAATGTGTTTTAATTAACATCATTTTTCACAGAGTTATGTTGTTGTGCTTTATCTAAATCCTTATATTGATTAAGCTAACATCATTTTTTGACTTTGCAGGTTACTATGATATCCAAGAGTAGGATGAGTTGAGGGATGATAGATGAGGAGCTGTAGGAGATCTTCACATGTATGTCTCCAAATTAGATGGCATGATTTAGAGATATGGAAGACCAAGAGTTATTGTGGTCATCATCTAGCTATTCTGCAAGGTCTATCTCGGTAGGCTTTGATGCTTTGATCTCTAGTAGACAAAGTCAATACTCTAAATGAGCCCTAGATGGAGAGAATAGTTATGGGAGGTGTTGCGGATATCTAGAGGCTATGAACAATTTCTACTCCTTGCTCTTGTACCAATTTCAGAGAGGGTGGCTCAAGTGGATCTTGTGGAGGCACCAATGTAGTGTCTCTGTCTCATCGGTATGGTGGATACTTATCATCTCCAGGGTTTGTCACACTTGTAGGGACATCTACTCCCATGACTCCAGGTTTTGCTTAGTCGTTCATAGCACCCCTATGGGTGCTACTTTGAGAGATACCACCCCCATAGGTACGCCAGATGTATAGGGGTCTCTTGGTTATGCCCAAGAGAGTGGTCATAGGTGGGAGAGGCTGCACCTTAGACATATCCTAGTAGGTTACATATACCTCATATATGAGAAAATACATACTATGATAATGAATGATAAGGGGAGGAGGGCGACGGCTCGTATGAGAGAGTTGTGCCAACAAGTATTTAGGCACAATATTTTTTACCATTGGAAGAATATATCAAAGGGAAGAAAAGACTATGTAGTGGCGTCTTTGCACTATGAATTTTTGGTACCTACAATGACAAAGAGGTTCTCCACTAGGTGGGTGATGGATTGTATGCATGCATACATGTCATATAGACGATTAGACACATGTAAGGCAATCAAGAGTGGCACCTCAAAGCCTGAGTGTTTGGATGCGGAGGATTGGTGGAGACTCGATGAGAAGGCCACAGACTCTATAGGATGATGGTGGCAATAGTGGGAGGTAGCAAGTGCACGATTGGAGGCAGGGGTCGTGCATCATATGGGGAGGGCAGCTATAGGACTTATTTGGAGAACTTTGTAAGTTTTCTTTGGTCTTTCTCACTTTATTATTTGGAACATTACTTGTACTAACAATCTTATTTCTAACAATGCTACTCTATTTTCTTTGTAGCACTCCATCACAAACTGTGATCCTACAAGTTTGGATCGTCAGTCTGCAGAGAGACACGGTCTCACTACACTTATCAATAGATTGCATGCATGTAGTGGTCCACTAAGTCGATTCTCTTTCTTGTTTGCAATCATTAGTTTTTTAATGATGCATTATATATTGTGGATTAACGTTTGGTTGTTTATATTGTAGAGTTTGTTCGACACTCCATTGTACATCGGAACAAGCTTTCAGATAGTAAGGAGCGGTAGCATGTGCTTGGATTCGTGGAGTACGCATCATTTCCTTTTTTGGCCTTGTAATCCATGCATGCTTTTTCCATGTACCATTCCTTACATATATTTCTCATCCTTATATAAAAATCATTTTGTAATATTTATGGTTATATTTTCATGTTTGTTTTGGACTCTCCTCTCCATGGTTCCATATAGTTTTATGAACAAACATAGTTATGGCAGCAACTCTGAAAAGAGGCAATGTTGAAGCTATAGTTTCCCAATATCAATGATTGAGATGCCAACGAGGAGCTCTAAATGTAGAGAAACACTTCTCCAGAAGGAAGTTCAAAGATATTTGGCCTATGGAGAGAGATATGAAAGCTTCAAGCTGACAGGGTGCTGTTGGCTATGGCTGCCATGGAAGCTTCATTGAAGGTAGGAATGCAAATGAAGTTGGAGATAGGGTCCAATACTCAAACTGAGCTGAGCAAAGATGGAAATGAGCTAAGAGGAGTGAAAGGAGAGTTGGGCCATGCTCAACTGAGCTTTGATACCATGTTAAAATACGTGGATCTAGAGCATGGCTATGGCAGCTTGTAAGCATAGACTAAACTCATGATGGCATTGACTGAAGACCACAACCGTTACACAAGTGAATTAGGTTCCAAGATGGAAGTTTGGACTCATAAACACAATCTTGTGTAGGACCGACAAAGACAAGACACTTAACTGAAAGTACAAAGCATCATGACATTATATTCACTCTATATGAAAAGTGGTAGTCAAGTACAATGCTTTATAGTTGTTGGATGGCTACAGTTTTCCTCTCTATGCATATGGGATTCAGTCTGCCTACATGTCCTAAGCCCATAACTCCCTCATACAAAGATGCTACATTAGGTGTGATTGCTAATATCTCAACAGAAAGTGATTATGAATTGAGAAAGGATTTGATTGGAAGAAAAGTAGATATAACATTTTCTCAGTGTAGTAGCTGATGAAGTTATCCTAGGATGAGAGGACAATGGAAAAAATTAGTAAATCCAAAAGAGAGAGAGAGAGAGAGAGAGAGAGAGAGAGAGAGAGAGAGAGAGAGAGAGAGAGAGAGAGAGAGAAGGGAACTATAAGAGTTTTGAGTGTAGAGGAGTTACTTGATATTTGTCCTATAGTTGATGCTTGGTATAAAAACTGAATATAGGAGAGACTTACATTGATGGAGGAGCACAAGTTAGTGTGATTACACAAGCATGTGTAGAACTATTTAGACTTCAAATAATAGAAAGATCTAGATTTCAGATTAGGCTTGCAAATCATGCAAAAGTGAAATGTATAGGAATAATTCAAAATCTAAAAGTTAAGGTGTATGGAGTAGCTATGAAAATCACTTGTCATGTTATGCCAATAGGTTTAGGTACTTTTTTGCTTATCCTAGGTAGGCCTTGGATTAGAAAGGCAGGTGCAATACAAGATTAGGGAAAGGGAATCATAACAATTTATGACCATAGAGGAGTAGCAAAGAAATTTGATATGACTTCGAGAAAGGAATTAGTGAATGAGGATGGTAGTGAAGAAGAAGAAGAGGAGGAGAGTGATAGTACTAAAGAAGTTTAGAAAGTGACTTAGACCCAGAGGTTTCATTAACAATAATTAAGAAAAAGGAGGAAAAAAAGAAAACATCCTTGGATATCAAAGAGAAGTCAATAACACATATAAGACCATCAATAGTTTCAAGAGTATCCAAAAACTTTGAGAAACATAGCTTTCATTCTTCATCTAAAGAAAAAGGACTTTTGTTTCTGCTAAAGGATGAAGAATTATCATTAGAAGAAGAACTTTCATAGGAAACTTCAAAAGAGATTTAAATTATGAATGTTGAGACTAAATAAAATAAAATAAACATATTGATAGGAGAAGATGAGGAAGGAAAACTAGAGGAATTAGAAAGATTGATGGAACAACCTCAAGTTTCCTTAGAAAAAAGAGAGTTTTTGGAGAAAATTTTGAGTCAAGACTTGATAGAAGGAGAGAGAAAACAATATCAAACAATCATCAATAACATCCAAATCTCTTTGTAACTTACATAGAAATAAGAGGAATGAAAGGGGAAGGGCTAAAAATAGAACTTAAAGAAGATGCCAAGCTAGTTTGTCAAAAATTAAAACCCCGAACCTTAGAACAAATGTCAATTTTGAAAGAAGAGGTTGATAAATTGTTACAAGCAGGATTTATTTATCTTATTGAATATTCAGAATGGGTAAGCACAATAGTTATAGCATGAAAGAAAACTAGAGGTTGGAGAATCTGTGAAAATTATGAACCTCTAAATGCAGTCACAAAGATGGATCATTATCCACTTCCTTTCATGGATGAAGTTTTGGATTCAACTGTAGGATATGAAAGGTTCAGTGTTTGTGATGGTTATTCCGAGTACTTTCAATTACCCATTGCTCTTAAAGATAAGAGGAAAAAAACTTTTATAACACCATGTGGTTGTTTTTATTATAGAACCTTTGGGACTTGGTAATGGATGAAAAGGGAATTAGAGCCCAGGAGGAAGAAGCTTGGCGGTGAGAGCTATGGCGGATGGAGAGCAAGAGCAAGAGAGAGAGATAAACTCAAAAGTGGGAACTCAACAACCACAATGTGTGATCGGGACTTCCTTTATTAAAACTGTCACTAAAATAATAAAGAATAAGTGACTGTGACAGGCGCCCGCCACCTGTAGTGTGCAATGCCGGGTATTGCCAATGTAGTAATACATGGGCAGCTAGGCGAAGGCACATTTACCCCCAACAACCTCCCACTTAAAGGCGAATCTGCCCCAATGAGAGAGAAAATAAAAGAAAAGATAGTACAACATGTACCCATGTACAACAAGATGAGGAAAAATACGTCATCTCATCCATCAATCTCCTGAGGAAGGCAAAGCGCTCTGTAGTGAGGCTCTTCATGAGTAAGTCTGTAGGATTCTGCTCAGTCAAAATCTTGACAAGGTCAATAGACCTGTCCTCAAGGACCTCACAAATGAAGTGATACCTCACCTCAATATGTTTCATCTTCACATGGAAGACCGGATTCTTGGCCAACTGAATAATACTCATAGAATCCCAATGTAGTGTAGGCATAGTATCTATGATACCAAGGTCTGCAATCAAACAGCCTAACTAGATAGCCTCCTTACAAGCCTCTGTGGTTGCAATATACTCGGCCTCTGTAGTAGAAAGAGTCGTACACTTTTGTGCCTTGGACATCCAAGAGATAGCCCCTCTAGCATAAGTGAACATATAGCCAGAAGTGGACTTCCTACTATCTGCATGTCCTGCATAATCAAGGTCAGTGTACCCTACAACTCCTGTATCTTGGCTGCCATAGAAAATACACATATCTATTGTGCCCTTCAAGTACCTCATGATACCCTTCATGGTATCCCAATGTTTCTTGCCAGGTGTAGCCATATAGCGTGCCACAACCCCAACTGCAAAAGCAATATATGGACGGGTGGCTATCATGGCATACATAAGACTGTCCATGGCTGATGCATAGGGAATTTTGGCCATCTCGGCCCTCTGCTCATTTTTCTGCAGACAATCGACCTATCAAACCTTCACATGAGAGGGTAATGGATAGCCGATAGGCTTAACATCTTGCATACGGAAGCACTCAATGACTTTATGAATGTACTCCCTCTGTGACAGATAGAGTAGTCCCTAAGATCTATCGTGCGTAATGCGCATACCAAGTATATGAGAGGCATGTCCCAGATCTTTCATCTCAAAGCTCTTCTTGAGTTGAGCCTTAAGAGCATCTAGCTCCTCATGAGTTGCCCTACTAAAAGCACGTCATCCACATAGAGTATCAAAATCAGTAAAGAATCATCATGGGCTTTCTTCTTGTACAAGCACGGATCCATAGCACTGCGACTGTAGCCCTATGACTGCATGAATGCATCAAACTTATGGTACCATTCCCTAGGTGCCTATTTCAAGCCATATAGACTCTTCTTTAGCTTGCACACTAGGTGTTCCCTGCCAAGGTCTGCAAAGCCCTTAGGCTGCTCCATGTAAATCTCATCATGCAAATCCCCATGTAAGAAAGCCGTCTTGACATCCATCTGGTACAAGTCCAGGTCAAGTTGTGCAACCGCCAAGACTAAGCGTAGGGTGGTCATCTTGACCACATGAGAAAATACTTCATCAAAGTCAACACCATGCTTCTGCTTAAAGCCCTTAGCAACCAATTGAGCCTTGTATGCCGGCTTGGGGTGTCCAAGGATACTTTTTAGCTTGTACACCCACTTGCATGGCAAAGCCTTCTTACCCTGAGGCAAGGAAACCAAATCCCAAGTCTGATTCTTATGCAATGAGTCAAGCTCAGACTACATAGCCTTCTCCCAAGAGTGAGAATCACCAGTATGCATAGCCTCATCATAAATGAGAGGCTCTCCTGCATTTGTAACCAGTACATAATCCATAGAGGGAGCAAAACGATCAGGAGGTCATCTATCTCTAGTAGAACGCCTCAACCTAGGCTCTGCAGCCTGACCAACATCCTGTCTAACATCACTATACGGGAGCAGGTGGCTCTTCCTAAAAGATAACTCTACGTACCTCAACCACTTTCTCAGGATGCATATGCATTTTGTCCTCATGAAAGATGACATCATGGCTGTAGATCACTTTCCGCACCTGTGGATCCCATAGATGGTAACCCATCTCTCCTGTATCTCCATTGCCAATGAAAATGCATTTGACACTTTTAGGATCCATCTTATTGCATTTTTCCTTGGGCACATGGCGGAATGCCTCACATCTAAAGACATGCAAATGATCATACGAGGGGGAATGTCAATGCCAATGCTAGGTGACCTGTTAATAAGACATGAAAATGATCATACTCACCCCCATTATCTGACCTTAGGCATTTTAGCCTATTCCTAGACTGGTTCTCTACTAATGCAAGCCAGTGCTGAAATGTGTCTAAGACATCAGAGATTCTCTTTATGGGATAAGCCCAAACCTTACGTGAGTAATCATCTATGAAAGTAACAAAATACTTTGCCCCACCTAGTGATTGACAAGGCATGGGCCCACATACATCTGAGTGCACAAGAGCCAAGGGCTCACCCATCCATTTCTTTTAGACTTTTTATGCGTATTCCTAATTTGCCTGCCATACAAACAATGATCACAAGAATCAAAATACAAAGAGTCGAAAGGTGGAAGATACTGCAAAGCACGGAGTATTTTCACTCCTTTAAGGGACATATGCCCCAAACGAGCATGCCAAAGGGATACATGGGGGATATAACCCATAAACAAAACATGATTCAAGGTAGCTCTAGATACAAGTAAGGGATAGAGGTTGCCAGACTTGTCACCTCTTGCAAGCACAAGATGACCACAAGTAATCTTCCATGTAGAGTCTCCAAAAGACACAAAATACCCTGCATCATCAAGCAGCCAGTAGAGTCCACTCTTATTTCTTCGATCACTCAACCATTTGTGTCATAGTCTATTGTCTCAACCTCTTCTTCACTTTCCTCATTCGAGGAGTAATAGTCCTCATACTCATCGCTCAAATCACCTTTTGATTGCTCGCCACTGTCTAGGTCTCTATTCTCAACCCTCTTTTCATCCGTGATCATTGCCCAATTGTACATAAGATTTAGGGGTCGTGCACCTTTGTCCATTTCCATTTTGGCTCATCCACGAGGTCTTGGAGTGGCTTGAGGTTGGCGACTGGGTTACCGACTAGCTCCCTCATAAAGTACTCAAGAATCCCTTGGAGCTCAAGTCTGTTAGAAGGAATATGGAAAGGGGTAGGAGTTTGTCGTCTGCTAGGACTTCTGGTCATCATGCAAAGTGGCACTGGAGGTGGGGTCTTACCCTTCGATAGGCTGGGATGAGGTGGTATATGAGACTCACATGATGTCCTTACATCTTGCTTATAATCCCTCTTCTTCATTCGAAAAGGGCAGGTTGATGGTGGCTAGCACCTACATTCAATTCACCTCATCTTTAGGAAAGGGAATATACTTTGTTAATGGCCCATACAAATTCCTAGCCTATGAGTCTCCCTTCAAGATAGAGGAGATGGCATCTAAGTCGACCAACGTGGTCTTCTAGGTGTTCATCTCGACTCTTACTATCTTCGACAGCTTGTTACCTAGGAATATAAGGCCGTTACCCCTATCTTCGATTACTCATGCGTGTTCCGCATCTAGGGTCAGTCTAATAGAACATCATAGTCTACTCCCTTCAGAACTTTGAAGTTCACTAAGAGCTGGACATCTGTTATTTTCAATGGCCAATATTTTAGCACTTGGAATGGCCTAACTTTCATGCCATTAGCCAGTGTGACATTAAACCTTGCGGTCTCCACCGATGGGTTACCCCATACCTATAGGACTGCATGGCTAAGCACACTAACGGGACCCGCTCCTATGTCTATGATCCCCTTTCTTGTGACGTCTTCTAATGCTACCACTAGGACTGCATGCATCTTTGTGCCCTCCCAGAAAGCATTTATATGGAAGGACTTAGGCACTAAATTTAGTGTTAGGCTTAGTATATGCGGCGTGGTTGCATCATGATCATGTAAATCGGCTGCTCATGGCTCGTTAGATCCCTCTACCCAGTATGTCATCTCTCACCATAATGAGGAACTTTGCCTAAGTAGATCCCCCATTGATAGAGTCATAGGGAGGCCGATATCAATGTTGTAAGTAGGCTACTAGTAGCTACTTGCCTTTCATTATGCTCTACACTCTTTTGCCACTGCTCTTAGGCAAATTGCTTGCCTGTGGTGCATAGGCTTCATCTTTGGTACTACATGGGATGCGGATGTTTCTCTAGATTCTATGTGAGTAGGTGAGAGAGGTGTGCTTACACTAGAGAAGTTGTCCATCTCATCTTCTAGGATGGTGCTCTTGGGCCTCTCTCACCCACTCCTTGACCTTTGACATAAGGCTGCGAGTCAACGCAGGTACATGGCATACATCATGCAAAACAAAAGAACTGCCAGAAGGAAATTGCAGCCTAACATCTCCAATTTCCATAACATCAAGAAACCTGTCATCACCAAGATGCACATAACCAAAGATGGTAGGATAGGTATGAAACCAATCTCTACAGGGTGTCACATGAAATGACACATCCGAATCCAAAAGCCAACATTACATATACATAGAATGTGTCTTAGAAACCTGTAAGGAATTGCATGAAGAAGTTGCAAGTATGTAATCCTTACCTGAATCAGTGGCTTGCATGCCATTAATCTCTTTTATCTTCACACTGGACTTTGCAGGTACAATATTGCACTTAGAAGACTTTTCCTGCACTTTCTCTTTGCCCTTTTCCTTGTGCTTATCATCACACATCTTATGACATTGCGGCCTGCTTTCCCACATTAATGACAGGTAAGATCAGACTTCTGTTCATGGGATTTACTATGGCCACGTGACTTTGACTTGGACTTCTGAGAGTCCTTGCCCTTATGATCATGATCATGCCTGCCATGTCTACCACCTCTAACAGTCAATGCATGTGAAGAAAGCACCATTGTTTCTCTTGTTGATTTCCTTAGTCAATAAAGCAATCTCAATATCGTTGATTTTTATCCCATCAAGCTTGTTCGTGCATATGGCAGTATGAAAGACATCCCATGATTCAAGCAAGGTGCTAAGCAGAAACAACGGGTGCAAATTGTCTTTGAACTCAATACCCAGTGACAACAGATTCTTCATGATAGCATGAAACTGGCTGAAATGAGGTGATAGGGATGTCCCCTCCTTCATGGAAAGGTTCATTAACTGCTTTAGCCAATACATCTGTGACACAGGACTCTGCTACACATAAAGCTCCTAAATCTTCTCCCATAAGTCCCATGCACTCTAATTCTCATCTTCAACAACATTATGATGGACCTCTTCTGAGAGTGATAGGATAATGGTAGACTTGCATAGCTCATCAACTTCCATCCAAACATCATCATCCATATCCTTGAGTTTGACACCCTTGAAACACAAGGGTTTAATTTGCAAATTCTGCACCAAAACCTGCCATATCTGGGACTTCCAATACCCATAGTTGGCAGCATCCAACTTGCTAATGTTAAAGAGAGCTGTGTCTTTCAGATGACCAGCCATATTGTCCCAAATCAAAGCAAAAATGAAAAATTAGAGGTTACTGTAATTAGTAGAAAATGCACTAAAACTACTACTAAAACTGGCTGAAAGAGTGGATATCACTAAGAGAACCAATTGTCCACCAAATATGACCAAGATAACATCAAACAATAAGCATTGCCCTCATACAAGTGCTCGAAATCTGCAGATTTAAGCTTGCTGGAATAAATTACAGCAATATGTAAAATTATCCCAAAGTGAAGCAATCACTGATACATATGTCACTCCAACTGCTAGATAGCAAGATACATCCAACAGTGAGTATTAGGGGGCAAGAAGGTACCACGAACTGTCAAACCAATAACCTATCAGGCAAGATACATCTCATATGTTTAGAAGTCATGCATGTAATGGGTCTCGGGGTAAGAGAAGAGACCATGCACAAGCATAACTGATAGAGCAAGAAGCTCAATGCATAACCATCCAAGATGCATACAAAACTGACAAACATGTGATAGAGATAGGTGCCTACCCCAATAGGTGTATCAAATCAGCCCACTACAAACTAATTGCAGACATGAAGCTCTCAAGAGAGCAAATGCATGTAACTGTTCCACAAGCTCAAGCTCAAGTGTAAGTAAAACTTTGTGTACATCTAAATATTCCAAGAGGCTCCCACTGGAAGTAAAATCAGATGCAAAGAGAGCAAGCAACACTTAAATACATCGAGTACATATCATCAGACATTCCAAATCCCAGTAGGATACATCTAGAGCATAAATCCCAAGCTATCTCAGACTCATAAAGCATAAGCTTGAAAGCATGCAAATAGCACGTAATTGACAACCAAATGTAATGCCCAGTAGGCCCAAAATGCTCAAATACATCCAAAGATGAAGCTCCAAGTGGCTGTCATGTATGGGCAAACCAAGTGACAACCATATCTCACCAAAGCATAAATGCAAGAGGCCTAAATATCAAGCAGTGACAATAGGTATAAACTGGTCAAAATCATGCCAATTCAATCCAAATGCCAATGAATGACGACCAAGACGGAGCCTAATCCAAGGTCAAAAGCATTTTGGAACCAAAAAGAAGCATTTGACAATCTCCAAATACATCTCTATGATCATTCAAATCTCCAGTAAGCATCCCATATCCAAGAACCAATGCATACACCAAGTAAATGAGCTTCAGCTCATTGTATTACAGCAGCATATTTATTGTAAGATGAAGCTCAATCGATGCCCAAATTTGCTTCAAATCAGTCCCAAATCATAGACATAGCATCCCATAACATCGGGGCATCATCGGGCATCAATAGGCATCAAACAGGCAATGCCAAGAAGCATCAAACATCAAATGTCAAGTGCTGCCCTGTTTTTGACAGGTCATGGGACTGTGTATACAGCAATGGATGAAGGTGGAAGCACTCGTATGGATCACCGGGAGGCAAGAACCAATGCCGGGGAGTCCGAAGATGATTGTGAAGGTTGCAAACAATGCTGGGAAGCTGGGGAAGTAGCTAGAAATGCCAGAAGTGGATCAGCCCAAACCCCTAAAAATGCATTGCATTTTGTGCTAGCTACTCCTGGGGCTTGGGGGGTGCTAGCTACTCCTGGGGCTTGGGGGGTCTTCAACAGTGCTACTGAGCACTTGGCAATGATTAGGGGGACTCCTATGCAGCCCTGTAAGGTGCCGAATGAAGGCCATAAGATCGGGGAGGAGGCAAGAGATCAAAACATATCTGCAAATGAAGGTGCCATGGCTGCCATTAAAGCTTGAGTTAAAGCTCTTCAAATATGGGTTGAAGAGAATGCTGGGTAAGCTCCAATGCCTTTGCTCTGATACAAGTTGAAAGGGAAGTAGAGCCTAGGAGGAAGAAGATTGGCGGTGAGAGCTATGGCGGATGGAGAGCAAGAGCGAGAGAGAGAGAGAGAGACTCAAAAGTGGGAACTCCAACAACCACAATGTGTGGCCAGGCCTTCCTTTATTCAAACTGTCACTAAAAGAATAAAGAATAAGTGACTATGACGGGCGCCTGCTACCTGCATTGTGTAGTGGCACGTACTGTTAGTGTAGTAATACATGGGTGGCTAGGCAGAGGTGCCTTTACCCCCAACAATGGATTGACTTGGTATCAAGGAAGGAAAAGAAAAGTGTTAGCTTCTTTCCTAGGGAAGTTTGTTAGAGATTTCATTGATGATATTTATGTTCATAGTACAAGACTAGAACATTGTGAGAAACTTGACAAAGTGTTTGAAAGATTGGATAATTATGACTATCAATTAAATCCAAAAAAATACAAGATAGCTCAATCAAAAGTGAAACTTCTTGGTCATGTGGTTTAAGAAAATGGAATTGAGTCTGATCTTGAAAAAGTGAAAGCTCTAATTACCTTAGTATCACTTACAAATACAAAAGAGCTTATGAATTTCATTCATAAGGTAAGATATCTATCAATATTCATACCTTTGGCATCTCAGTTTCTCTATCCATTATTGTAGATGGTAGCCAAGAAAGATCCTTTAGAGTGGATAGTATAGGAGGCTAAGAAAGTATTTCAACAAGTTAAGGAAATTGTAGGGCATTCATTATCAGTCCAAGCACCTGATTGGAAAAGGGAATTTTTGGTGACTCCATCAGTTGGAGAAGATGCTATTGGAGCAATCCTTATGCAACAATGAATGAATTCTCGATACATGAGACTTATCTTTTTGGCAAGTCGAGTGAAGATGCAAATAGAAAGAACATATATTGAAATTGAATTAGTAATGATTAGTGTAATATTTTCTTGCAAAAAGTTTAGGAGGTATTTGCTACCAAAAGATTTTACAATTTTGACAAGCTATACACTATTGCCATAGTTAGTGAAAAACTCAAATCTCTAGAGGAGAGTTATGAAATAGATTGTTGAACTTGAGGAATTTCAATATAAGTTTCAAGTTGAGGACTCAACTAGGGCTACAATAGCAAATCTTTTGACCTATAGAGGAAGTTCATTCTTGCTAAAAGGAAAATTTGGTGATAAAGAAGAAGTGAAACTAGAAATTGAAAACTTACTTTGGTGTATTTTGATGGATCATATCGTAAAGCACATCAAGCATCATTAGGAGGAAGTGTAATTTATGATCCACATGGAAAGTTGATAAGAAAAGAAACTGTTAAACTAGAGGAAACTAGCAACAATGAAGCTAAATACATACCCTCTTGCAAGTAGCTATCATACTTTGTTGAAGAATGGAAATTCGAAGATTGAGGATTAGAGGTGATGCTCTACTATTAGTAAAGAAAATCCTTGGAGTCTAGTAGATCAAGAATACCAAACTTAAGAGAATATGTAATAGAATTTGAAGAGATATAAATCAGTTTGAGGTTTGGAGTTTGAAACATATATCCAAAGAAGAAAATCAAGAAGCCCATAATGCAGCTCAAGAAGCAAATTGTCAAGTATTTGTCATGAAAGGAGTTTTTCCTCTTTATAGAGGAAGAGAAACTCTTGAATCGGAAGAATAAATTCTCTTAACTAGGAAAGTACTACTTAGTGTCCCTAAAGATAAGAAATATGGGTTTTTGAGAAGAGCAAGAAGGTAAAAGTTAGTGAGTGATGTTCTTTATGCTAAAGGAGTAGATTTAATCTTGAGAAGAGTACCTCAGAAAGAAGAAATATATCATATTCTTGAAAGAAATCATGAGGGGGCATGTGGAGGACCTTATTCTTAAAAATAACTCTTCAAAAAATTCTAACTGAAGGATATATGTCACCAAATGTTCATAAATATGTCAATCACTGGTGTGAATTTTGTCATGAATAGCAAAGAATGAGTAAGAAAATATTAAAACCAAAAATAAGAAAAAACAATTCTTGCTGATGACTTTTTTGAAAAATGGAGAATAGATGCAATTGGTCCATTACCGCATACTTCAAGAGGGAAAATATATATTTTGATAGTAGTTCATCTTGCACATCACATGGATTATGGGTTCACGAGCATTTCATGGTGCACTTGTTTGATGCACTGCATTCGGGGGTCGTTTCCTAATTTTATCAAACACTTCCATGCCAAGGGTTGGATTGATGCATGTTTTGCACCATTATTGAGCACTAGCATGGCATGAGGCTTGCTGCAGCTATATGTAGTAAATCTTAGTTGCACACGCACTTGAGAGAGCACCTTTCATTGAGTATGCACGAGAGTTGGGATTTTCATCACCAAACTAGGAATCTTTGGTTGAGTGGGAAAGGTGGTTGGAAGATTTTGAGGGTCGTGAAGGACACTGCCAATTGTGAGATTGATTATTTTCCTTGGCCAACATCTTGAAGACCATTATTTTCTTGAGTGATTGTGAGATTTTGGGTGGGTAGAGTAGAGTACAACATTTCTTCTTGTTGTGGAGTGTTGAGAGGTGAGGTTAAGGATTGTAATTAAAACAAGGAATTGTGTTTGCATTTTGCATGATGCACACGCACGTGTAGATAGGCTAGGCATTATTTTTTAGTGCATCCATTTTATTTTGTGTGGAGCATTGCTTATTTGATTGCATCGCATGGATCCAAATTTGCATTTCTTCTTAAATCTTATGTATAGTTGAGCATGAATTATACTTTCGAAGCATGTTTCTACTAGATCAGATTGCATGAAAATTGAAAGCATGACAACCAAAAGAGTTCATTATATCAATCGAAAGCATGACGACCAAAAAGGTGCTATGAAGGAAACAAAAATTGGAGGATATATCAATGACAAGTTTGGAGTAAAGGAAGGTATTTGGAAGCATCAAAGTGCTCATTGTGAATTAGCACTTATTGAGATTAGTTGCGTGAGATCATTTTATTAGCTTTGCAAAACTTAGGGTGGTTGTATCAGCAAAGGGAGCTATGGGTCTTCATATATACACAAGGCTTAAATATTGAAAGGGTGTTATATGATGGAGTGCTAAGTGAGTTTGAAGTAATTCACATGCTCAAGGATGACTATTATGGAGATGGAAACACCTTGATTATGAATTGCCCATGCATATTGTCTATGAGCTTAAGAGAAAGCAACAACATAAGGGTTGCTTGTACACATTCCAAAGTTTTTTGTACCATCTTATGGAAATCATGGAGTTTCACAAAATGGGGGGTTTGAAGTTGGTAAAAGGATGTATATGAAAGCTTGCTAGATATTGTGACAGAATGCACCGATAAAGGCAATGAACTGGGGTAGAGTGACAAAGCTATAGGACCATCAGAAGGAAATTTCTTTGATGATGAGGCTCCTGAAACTGATGACATGCCCGATTCCCAACTCATGTCATGCTTTGGTGCTAAAAGGGATATAACTTATCACATACATGTGGAGTCCTTAATGCAAGATGGATTTGATATAATGCATACATCAAAGCTTAACTTCATACATACTTTTAATAATTCAATGAGTCTTGTTCGAAAGTTTGCTGGTAGTGATGTGGAGGTTGCATAGTCAGGATGCTTGATTCCACATTGGAGAATTTTTAAGAAGCACAAAACCATTTGAGTAAGATGGACCTTGGACATTTGAAATAAGTAATCAACATTACAATGTGAGCACCCCAACTTTTATAAGTGCTACTAATTTGTCATCAATAGATCGATGGGAGGTCCTAAGTAGCCAAGTTAAAAGTGGTTCAAAGAGTATTTTTGTCGCAATAAGATTTTGCAAGTATAATTTGCCAACTTGATGAAATCCATTTCCGAGTTGCCACTCTATCACCATACTAAATTAGTGAAAAGCTTTACCTGCACTATTGTAGTAGAATGTCAGTTTTGCTCACTTCATTTAGCAGGACAATGCTATGGATATAGACAAGGAACTAGAAATGAATTAGGTCTCTTTAGATGTTGGAAGTCCTAGTGTCATTGATATTAGCATCAAACACCATCACAACCATAACAAAACAACAATGGGCAAAATAATGGAAGTGCAGTGCTGAGCTCGAGGATTGAATAAATAATGATAAGAAGATTTAGTCAGTCGTATGTAAAGTGTGAAGCAACTATTGTCTCTTTCAAATGGATCTGTACAAAGGCATATTGATGATGCAATACTATTTGATGAAGACATACTTCATATTCTTAGGACGATGTTAGAGCATATGCTTTCGGCATAAATTGACAACATCTTCAAGATCATGACAGGAAGGTTTGCAGATACTTTGAAAAGCTTAAAATGAAGCAAGCATGTAGTAAGGTGGAAAAAGGAATGAAAAGATTTTAACAGCTTTTTGTAAAGCTTATAAACTTTAATGGATCGGAAGCTTTTGGCTCACAATGAAAAAAGGTTTATGAAAGCCTTATAAACGGCTAAAATGATCGAAAGGCATAAATTTTTTTTAAAAAAAATCACAACACAATGTTTCACAAGCCTAAAACCTATATAAAGAGGAGGGATAGAAGTGTTAGGGGCCCTTGCCCTTCCATTGACAATCTAGATTTTTCTCTTGTGAGTGAAGAGAGTGGAGGACCCATACTAGTGTATGGAACTTTGTGTGTGTTGATCGAGCTTGCAAAATTTGGATGTTGAAGGCTCGAAGAATTGTAACAACCCCAAAGAGGTACAAAGTGTTTGTGTTTTGTTCCAAACTCAAGTATTTGGTTTTGAAGCTTGTCAATTGCTCTACTTGGAGTTTGATTTTAGGCGTACTTGAGCTACAAGAGGCATAATTGTTTGTTTATGTGTTGGCTAAATTGTGTTTGTGAAAAATTTAAAATTTCCATTTTGAGTTGAACATCTCCTTAATCAGCACTCCTTAATCAGCACTCCTTAACGTCTCGTTATCAGGTTGTGAGAGAGGCTTGTCTTCGATTACTGCTCGCTTTAACAACGTACATCTAATAAATCTTTTAGCCAAATGTGGATTTAAAATATATATTCTTTCACAAACATACAATTAAATAGCTTTTTCTATATCATTTTGATAATTTTAAGTTTTATTATTACATTTTATTCAAGGTTTCTTATGGGAAAAATTAAAGAAAAAATACCAAGGATATGCTAGCTACAAAATTCTACAATCAGCAACTTCCTGGATTTTTTAATACCATTTATATGGGCATGTAATAGTGTGGCTAATAACGCCTTTAAGATTCAATATGACCACATGTATAGAGATGTGTCGGTTCACACAAATGTAACCACCCATATAGATGCATGTGTAAGGTTTGTTTTATAGTTCATTAACTACATTTAGTTGTCCATCTACTAGCCTAATTCCTTGTAGTCTTTTCACTATTGGTATTGATAAGAATCTCTCAGATACCTTGTGACAAACTTGCTGACCAAAAGCATTCACGTACATGGTTTGGGATGGCACAAATGAGAAAAAAGACTAAAACAATTCAATAAAACTTGGCATTAAGATGCTAGAAAATACATCCACACATTTTGAAATGAATTACCGCCAATCCTAAGTTGTCTATTTGTTACATATCTCCTAAAATAAAAGAAAATATCACAAATCAAAAAGTGAGGCTCGTTTTTTAATTAATTTACATGCATTTGAATACATTATGTTGCTCTGATTTGAAAGATGTTTATGGACAAAAAAAACTTGGGGCATATGATCTTAGACATTTTGTTTAGCTCTAAGCTCATGAGAAGACATTTAACATGATTTTTCCTTATGATATTAAATGCAAGGACTTAATGAAGGGCTATGCTCTATTCAAAGAGTCTATTTACTGTGAATAGCTATTTGTGAAGCTTATATGGCCACATGAGGTGCAACATAGCTTATTTTGACTAGTTCAAATTAAGAGGGAACTTTCCATGGGAGAACTTCTATGTAGGGTGAAATGACCAATGCACGTGCATTAGGGGTTAGTGATCATTTTCATGTAAAACTATTGGACTATTTCATCAAACTTCAATATTATCAATGGTGGTGCATGTGAGATGAATGTCACAATATATGTTAACATGGTCTCATCCTAACTAGTACAAAAATGCCTAGTGTGACTAATTAGCCTACTTCAACTTCAAGTAAGGATCATGCTATTAGAGGACTTCCCCTTAGGAGGCATATTCACTCTTGACCACATCGAAGTAGACATCATGCAACTTGAGTGTACCCTTTACATACCTACTAGTTTGAGAGAGGGTTTTGAACACTTTCATTTCACAAAGTCAACTTGTGAAATTCAACCTAATTTATGACAATGACATTTCTATGGTTATTTGATTGTTGGGTAGCTTAATTATCTTCCCACCTTTTACATATAAAAATAGAGTATTCATACACTTGTAGACTCTTGGAGTGGAGAGAGAATGCTATTGATTTTACTAGGGTTTGGTGCTCTACTATTGGAATGTTTATCCATTTGTATTCATGTTTGCCTTTTAATGTAACTCTTCATCTTATAATTTATAAGATGAGGGTGCCCATACACATGTAGATTCTTAGTGTGGAGAGAGAAGTATAGAGTGTGTGATTTGTCATTAACCTATTGTAATTTGTCGACTAGGTTCATATTCCAATCATGTGCATTGGGGATGTAACCAATACCGAATTGATGGTATACCTCCATACTAGCCATTAGATGATTTACTCATCTCTAAATGATGATAGTGACATGCTCAATTTTCCAAGGATTGGCAAGTACGAATGATTAATCCTTTCTATAGTTTCTTGTATAAAGGGGAATCAAGTAAGAGTCAAAACTAATGCCATTCTTTTGCAAATGTTAATCACAATTCGAATATTGATACCATCTATAACCCTAGTCTAAACATTTGTAGCCCTAAATCAAATAAGTGATAAAAATAATAGCAAGGGCTTTTCAAAAGTGAGAGAGATGTTCCTTTGTATTGTACTTTAAGTAAACACTTAAGTCTTATTAGAAATATATCTATGCAACCACTTAGTGTGACTTAAATAATTGCTAGCATGGTTCTACTTTTCGTGAATTCTATTATATGAAGTGGAGACAAGTATAAACGATGAACATGACATTATTTTGCAATGTGGTTAGAAAGATGTTATGGCTATTCATGCTAATAAAGATACTTGATCATCCCATTGAGTGTGTAAATGTTAAAATATTGAGTAGCAAAATGAACGTTACACTTTTGCTTTCTTATAAAATGTACACTTGGAAGGTTGACCAAAATGAAAATAATTAATAGAGTCCTTGTAAACTAGTTCGATAACATATATAGTAAGTGAAATTATACAATATACATTCACCATTGAAACATTGTCATTCTGTATTTCCACATCACTCTTGATAACCTCCTTCTATTTCAATCAAACTAATCCTTACATTCGAGAGGCATGATGGGATTTCTCTTTGTGTCACTGCAATAATTATAGATCATGAATTTTTCTTGGACCCGTTTCAGTTTTTTTTGTTGTTGGGTATCTAGAAAATAGTAGTTTGGTTGGTTCCACCATGTCTTTTGGGAAGGGCATGGATAGGTGAGCATGTGATCATTGTCAAGGTTGTGAACACCATCATCTACAGTGCAAGCATCAAGTGTGTATGAGGCAAAAGAGGCAATAAAAGGAGCTTCTTTCCAATCAAGCTTGACAAGGCCACCTCTTGTGGCCCAACTCTCACCATTCCATAAGCTTGCAAATACCCTCATGGCTTGTTTGTTGAGGTAAGGCAAACCTACTATCTCCTTGTTATCAAATTTCCTTATCGGGGTACCATCAACAAAAAAGCTACATGGCAAGATCCCGTATTGTTAGTTATTATTTTATACTAAGAAGTAATCATCATTACAATGAATTTGCATGATGTTGAAAGAAATAAGTGGAAATAGGTAAGTTACATGATGTGTTCCTTGTTCCAAAGGAAGGAATATGTGTGATAAGCTTTGGAAGGGTCAAACCACAAGTATATCCTTTGTTCACGTCCACCGACACCATTGGCAAATACATTTGTTTGGAGGATGTAAGGTTCTCCACTAAGGTTCCCAAGAAACTCAAAGTCCAACTCATCATGGTGACTAGTCTCGGAAGCCAACTGCCAAGTAATGTTACATGAGTGCTAGAAATTTGGGCATTTCAAGCTCCTACACTCTTTCAAGTTCCCAAACACGTGCAACATAAAGAATTTTGGATCCACACTACTTTTCTTCATTTTTCATCAATCAAATCAATGCATTTCTTTTTTGTTTCCCTCTACACTAAGCTAAACATTGGGTTTTTAGATTGGAGAGAAAACTCAATCCATTAGCAATCACATGCATGCCCTATCCCACCAATGTGGTATATAATCTATCCATTATCTTAGAAATGGGGCCTAAATGCTAAGGTGAAACCAAGATTCAACACAAATGGGACATGGATAGAGAGAAGTATTGCCCCATGGTTTGATGCACTTTCATTAACTTGATGTATGTAGTTCCATCTAAGCGTCCATCTTAGCCATTACAATAGCTTGTTCTAAGGGTCAAAGAGCACTAATGAAAAATGTAATGCCAAGGTAAGGAGTTTTGCATAGGCCATGAGAAGTTTTGTGGATTGTCTACTTTGATAGACTTGTGAATGTAAATGACATATGTGTATATACATATGCACAAATTTACATTTACTCATTTTTCTGTATTTGTGTATATGTATGTATGTATGTATGTATGCATGCACATATATACACACATACATAAACATGTCTCAACTAAAAAAATATTTTTATTGTATTTGAATAGCCACGAGGAGGTTGAATTTAGTTGTGTAGAGAGGCCTTGGAGGAAGAAACCCATGCATGTGGAAAAAATGGGGATGATTTGGTACACACACACACACACACACACACACAAATGAGAATTCATCATACGTAATAGGTGGTGACAGTGCCAGCAGAGTTTCCAGGGACTAGCTTGATGCGCATGTTGATGCTCCCAAATAAATATTTCCTCTTGGAAGCAAAACCTGATGCTGTCACAAAATAATTTACATAACATTCAAATTAGTCAAGTGATTACCTACACCCTTAACCATGATGATTCATAAGAAGTTATTGACATCATGAGCTTCTCCTTAGGAGGTGCGCTACATATGTAGCTAGATATGGTTGGGGTAGGGGTGGGGGCCACTAGCATGCTGCCCTTAACTAGCTAGGTAGGGTGGGGACCCGTAGCTTGCCGCCCAAACCTAGCTAGGTGTGGAGTCCCTCCCTCGTAGAAGCTCAAGTTGTTGTGGCAATCAGCAATGTGGGAATTATAGTGGGAGTTTATCTAGAACTTTAACCACTTCCTAATTGATCACAACAAAATGTAGATGCGACAATGAGCGATTATATTGTTATATATACATATATACATATATATATATATAACATACCGGACGATTTGTCTAAGAGGAGCTGAAGGACACGGCCGCTGGCGTCGTTATGCAGCCTGACGTGGTCGGCGGGCGCGCCCGAGCTCACGTAGAAGTCCTCCATGAAGCTGCTCATGTCTGATATTCCGTAACAGTATTGAATCAACGCATGCTGATGATGATGATTAATTATATATCGATCCATGATGCAGATCGTGAGGATTAAGGCAGCCGGCTGAATAATCACACTAGGCCGCATACTGATGAGCCGGCTCATTGTTGCGAGAGAGAGAGAGAGAGAGAGAGAGAGAGAGAGAGAGAGAGAGAGAGAGAGAGAGCTCTAAGCTCTCGTAATTCACTGCCTGCAGTGTACTGCTCGCCTGTGCGCCCCTTACCTCTTGCAAGATCAGTATAATTAGCGGGTTTATATAGATTAGTTACGTCTAATCAGTACCATTACGGCCCTTAATCCTTGCCCATGGCGGCTGCCTAAGCGCGGAGTCAATAGTGATTAACGCCAGCTGGCCCTCTCTCTACGCGTTCTCCATCTCCTGGGTCCACCACCCTTGTTCCAATTGAGTCTTAATTATAGTTAACCCATCCATCACCAAACCATAATACTACTTTACCTTAGCCTTAATCCATAATTATTATTGAAGCCTTAGTGTTTCACTTTCTAAACCATAATGTCCAAAGATTTGATACTTTATGCCAATCCATAGTGAAGCCTCAGTACTTCACTTTCACTTTATGCTAGTCTCCTTAATGGATTCTCGCCAAACCATATTACTTTCTACTAATTCATGTACCCCCTTCCTTAGTAACCTGTTTTTTAATGTTAGATTCCTAACCCTCAAGCTTCTTAAGTTACATATATGCCAAGCTTTATCTAAGACTAAAGTCACACATGGCCAACTTAGGATACACAATCAAAGAGGAGGCAATATTGTCATTGAATCTACTCACAAATCAAAACAACACAAGCTCAATTGGCATATTATATGTACTGTGTCCTTCCTAACATGGTACACCCTTGCAAGTGGACTCTCTTATGCTCTCCTTATGCTTACCTAGGCTCGTTTCAACAAGTACTTATAACATTTGGTACCATCAAGTTGCTTTGAGGATCCAACAAGAACTATTAGAAGTAGTTGGCATTAAAGAACTTGACATCTTCCTCTGTCTTCCACAAACTTTTACAATCTACAACATGCAATTCTAAGGGATTCATAATGATAATATAAGTAAATGATGCTAATAATAAGTGATGCCCAACTTTTTGAAATTCTTACAATATTCTTCTATATGGTTTAGGTCTCTTTCCATATTTCAACCCCCAACCGACAATATATTTTGTGACATATACATGTACCATTTCAAATGTAGCATGTGGCCATCATGCCCTCATCAATCACCACATGAACCCATTTCCATACTTCACATAAATGCATAGTTGCTTTTGGCATGTGTGATAAACCACATTATATCATGATTCCCCACCATTGTAAAGAAAAAATAGGAGACTTATATTGAAAGTTCTTGTAGAATTATATCATGATTAGTTAACAAGTACTACACAATCTAAAACTTAAAAACCAAGGCAATGGTATAAATTACTGAACATATTCTACAACTTATCTTCCTACTTCCATCAACCTTTTGTTAATATTTTAAGCATAAGGTTTGAAGATATCATCATGAAAATAGCACAAGTTGCACCACAGTAGTTCCATGAACAAGACTTTGACCATGTGATGACCTTCACAAAAGTATCACAATGTCCCAATGCTCAAGTATAATGCAAAATCACCAAAGCATAACAACAATGACCAGCTTTGCAATATAACAGGAATACATTCGCATTTGAGTGGATAAATTATAAGCAAAATATAATTTATACTTAGCATTGGCTTGAGCAATAAATCTTCCATGTAGATGAACTAAGAAGCCTTGAAGTTTATCGATAAAACTATCCTAAAAATAAAGCCTAGGTTGTCATAATGCACAACACACAAGCTAAGCATGCTGTACTAGTACATTGGTGAAAAACTTGATTCTTAATTCCACCATCATATCCATTGTAAACACATAGATGTAATTCAATTCCTTTGTATACAAGTTGGATTCTATTATCCAAGCAAATGCCCATGAGTAAGGCTTGAGTTCTAAGGTACACTAATGTCAAACTTGTCAAAACTTAGTGGTTTTGAAATAATTTCCCCACTCTACAAGAATTCGTTTCTCAAAATTAGGTTTGGAGAGCCACATTTAACCTCAAACATGTAAAATAAGAGTATTTGATACTAGCCTCTTTAAAATTTTCTTTTACAAGTAGGAAGGAATATGCTAGTCTACATAATTGATCCATTTTTATTTAAGAACTCATGAGATTTCTTACTTAGAACTTAGGTCTTTGAACAAGATTTGTGCACTAGCAAAAACTTTTGTTGCAAAAACACCTTAGAGCCCTTCAAAAGATGGCCATGGCTTCGGATTGAGAATCAATTTTTTTTGTTTTTATAATGCTCTATCTAGTGATAGCACACCATGAGACATGTAAGAGGATAAATTTAAACATTTCACAAAGATATTGAGATACTATAGATGTCCAACTAGTGAAAAGCAAAGAAAAGCAAATTGGGTGGGGATAACATAATGAGTTAGAAAGAGTCAAAGGGGTGTGTGTGTGTGTGTGTGTGTGTGTGTAAAAGAAGTAATTATTTTTATGGTGATAAAGTGAAGTCGATGGATAGAATTTCCTGCTTTGAAGCACTTAGCATGTAGGTTTGAATAGCTTCCCATTTTATGCACTTAGTTGACTAAGAAGGTTTATCAAACTTATAGTAAGCTACACCACCTTATGTACATTTAGTGAAAACACTAAGAAACATTTTTATGTAAACATTATATAATTCATCTAGATAGTACAACATAACTCTTGAAGAAATACACCTCTAGGGAGGTCTCTAAAAATCATAGGTGAAAATTAATGCTTAGATGTGTTATGTAAACATATTGTTATTAGCTAGATTCACCCTTTATCTTTAGTAGACACCCATGTTATCGTGATCCAACAATATAGCAAAAGTTCATCACGTTGAGGAACTGCCATGTTTAAGGATATGACTTTGTATGCATATGTACTTTCCTTTCATGATTTAATCATTTGGTTAGTTGACCTATGTTTTCAAAGAAATGAATCTCAAACTTGCACATTAGGTGGCTCACAACATCTAGTCCCTCATGATTGGATTGGGACAAATGAGCACATTAATGGAAGTTCCATGATTATGGTTTGACATATAGTTAATTCATATCCTATGTATAACTTTCTCTGCATGATTTTTTTTAAAAAGTAATGCGTGCCATGTATAGCTAAACATAACAATGATAACATAAAATCAAATTTCCTTTTATCTCTTTCTAACCAAATCACTAAAGTGTGCACAAAAGTACACTTGAATCTTTTTACTTTTGGATAACAAATAACCCAAATGACTTAATCTCTAGAGATAATCAATGATTTTATGGTCGCACGATGGTAAGATTTTGGACTCAATTAGAAGACCACTTGATAATAATCATACTAGAAAGTGACTTGTATGAGTATTTTGGCAATGGTAATTACAAGTAAATAATCAAATTTCTTACATATATGAAAAAAATTATGTGAGAAAAACCACATCAAGTACTAAGGGAAACTTTACAACAAAGGTTTTGAGCATCATATTATACATTCATGAACTCCCATTGTTAACCTCTTGAGCATCTTATTGACTCGCATAAACTCCCATTATTCATTCATTTGTATGCTTTCATGAGTATTATTGATCTTTTATATTAGTAGGTCAACTTATTCATGAGTTCATTTCATACTTAGTAATATGGCAAGTGAATACTAGTTCAACGAACATTTTCTCACGAACATGATTATGTTTAATGTAGTGGATCATATTTATATTCACTTACGACATCATGGGTAATTAATAGGTTATAAATCAATAAGCTTTTAATGAATAGGCTAGTGATGCAAATTGAAAGAGAAGAAACACTTGGCAATGCCATATTTGTTCAAGTGTATTCCTACACTTGTAATGAAAGAAAATCATGAGGAAAAATGATAGTAGAATGAATTAGTCTTGCTTTATATAGTCTTTTGCACTACTTATTTTGAGTTCATGTTTAGAAAGTAGCTTGTTTCAACCTTATTAGTGGCTTGCATAGTCCTTGCATATTGTTTCCATGCTCTCATTGTCACAACTTTCACTATCATCTTTATTCCACAAGCTAGTATAAAAGTTCTAAATATAAGATTTTCTCCATTGGGCTTGATTTGCTATCTACATTAGGATGCTTTTGATAAGAAAATTCACCACACAGCACATGTCCCCCACATGCCTAAGATAGGGATTAAAATCAAAGAATGAAACTTGGACCTTGTCAATGGAATTATGTATCCATTGCATTTATATGTGAACTTTTACTTCTACAACTAGTAATACACATTATTGTCTTGGTATCTTTGTAAAATTAAGTTTAGCTTTTACATCTCAACATGCACTTTTTTGGAGAGAGAAAGAAAGAAGAGGTGCACTAATGGGTAAGACAAATGCTACATCTTCAAGACTCATAGTGTTTACTCCCATGACTAGCTATTTTGAATACAATGCATAATTTTCCAGGTGTCATCACTATTCTTAGGTTATTGCTAAACATGAGTGATCTAGTGATGGAATGATATTAAATAATGTTGATAAACGACACATTGGTATGATCATCTCTCTTGAAATTCTTTTGCCAAAGTATTAACCTTAAATCTCCATGATGGTTGTTACATGGATGTTGGTCAATGCTTCGGTATTGCCCTTTTAGACTCTTGCATTGGGTGCTTTAATTTGTGATGAGCTAATGTTAGTTATTATAGTCAAGGGTACACATGCAAGTGTATAACAATCTAGAAATGCTATTGATATGACTCAAGAAGCATGTGATGAAGCCACTAGTGGGAAAAATCTTATTCAAAATGTTGGATGGAGATGATGCACCTTTTAATGATGGTGTCTACATCTGTGAAAATGAGGGAAGTAATTTCTACAAGCTTACAATGATCTCATGGAATGTACAAGGTCTCGGTAGCCTAAAGCATAAGGAACTATACTACAAAATTTGGTAAAAGAGGTCAATCTAATAGGGTGGCTCTATAAGAAACCAAAGAGGTGCAAAAACTAGCCTTTGATAAGTACAAAATATATAAGTGTAGATTAGTGCATGCAAGGCATTAGGGGAACTTTGCTCTTGATTAGTGAAACATTTAGATCAAATGATTTCTAAAAGGGAGATGATAGGAGTGGTGTGGTGTTATTGAATCATGTTGGGTACAAAGGAAATATGTGTCTCTTCTCATTATACATCCCAAATGCATCATTCAAGAGAAAAAAACTTTGGGGATAAATGAGTGTAATTCTAAATCATGCTAACACAGTCCTTATGGCTACTAGAATTATGATCCCATGTGATGGTGACATGTTGCATGGAGCAACAAATACTTTGATACTAGAGGGAGGGAGAAGAAAGATGATCTAATAAGGATATTAGACCTGATTGTGTTGGTCTTAATTGTCAATTATGCTATTAAGCCCCCCCTTTCTTGGTATAATAGACACTTGGGCGAGACTCTGCATTAGATTTTATTCTCTATAATTATGGAGGTTTGTGGGGCTTAGAGGGTAATAAATTCATGATGCTTTCTAAGACCATTTCTTTTCATCTTTGTACTTTTCTAGGAGCATTACATTGCATCTTGAGGAGTTTCAAAATCATTATGGAACCAAAAAGATGAGCAAAGATAGCCAAAAAAGCATGGCCATGTTGTCACGAGTGGAACAATTGTAGCTATCATGAGGCAATTCTCACCTTTCTCCTCCATTGTAGCCCCCTCAAGTGCTTTTTGTGAAAAAGAATTAATTAGGAGAATAACATAATTGATGCAATGATATAATTGTGATTATTATCCATTCTTTAGGTTTATAATTATAAACTATAGATAAATCTTACAGGTAGAAACTCTAAGTAAAGTAAATAATCTCTCTCTCCTCCTTACTACAGTAGCAAAGACTGCCATAGCCTTCTCTCTCTCTCTCTCTCTCTCTCTCTCTCTCTCTCTCTCTCTCTCTCTCTCTCTCTCTCCATCAAAAAGTTGCATGCATGGCTTGCTCACTATTCATAGCGTGCTCTCTCTCCCCCTCCCTCTCTCATTCTCTCTCTCTCCTACCCCCCAAAAATAGGCCCATTATTTAGACTTACTACAATAGGCATCTCCATAGCCCTCTCTCTCTCTCTCTCTCTCTCTCTCTCTCTCTCTCTCTCTCTCTCTCTCTCTCTCTCTCTCTCTCTCTCTCTCTCTCTCTCTCTCTCTCTCTCTCTCTCTCTCTCTCTCTCTCTCTCTCTCTCTCTCTCTCTCTCTCATGATGGAGAATCCCGGTTACAATGCTTCTCCTGAGGTGCAATGGCTCCAAGCTAGTGCACCCCGTGGATGTTGGTCCAAGCACCAACCTCGGGAGAGTCACTCATGAATATATGTATATATAACGTGAGTTCAAAAGAAGGGGTTTTTAAAACACCAGTTATATACATTTTTTACATACAGAAGGGTGTCATATAAAGGGGTTACTTACAGATTGAATAGAAAAGGGTTGTGTTTTATTCAAGAAAAGTTCATAGATTAGGATATTTATAAATAGGCCATGAACGCACGTTATATAGAGGATATATATATAGTGAACCCCCCCGAGGCACCAATGTGATGGTACAAAGTGCCGTGAGCAAAGAAGCAAAGAAAGGGATCATGGTACAATTGTGAGATCATAAAAAACAAATTTATGAGAGGACATTTTCTCAACTATGGTATAGTGTATGTACTTTAGCTCTACTGTTGTGCAAACAACCTCCCACAACTCTATAATGGATATGCATTAGGGAGTATATCTCTAGTATATTTGGTTGGATAGAAATTCTTTGGTCTTTTCAGGACATCACAAACCTCTATCTCATTTAATATTTAATTTTACTTCGTTGGGATTATACCTATATTTAGTTCTATCCTTTGGTTCTTTTTTGCAAACTTATAGGAAGTTTTATATCTCTTTTGATGCATTTACAGAAACCTATGTAACACAAAGTTGGAATTAAAATGGCATATAAAGAATCAAAAAAAGAAAAGCTCACATAGAGACATAGCTACCCATGTGATTAGATTGTCGAATGTCCATGAGATGATAGGGATTCATTCGAAGCTTGCACAAAGACATGGCTACCCATGTGATTAGATTGTCAAATGTCCATGTGATGATTGGGATTCCTACAGTTCTTATTCTTTCAAATCTGTTATTCCTGCTTTGTGAGAATTGTGGTGCCAAGGGTTTTACTTCCTAGCATCTTTTGTGTTAGTTGAAGGTGCAAAGCTTCAGGCTTTTAGGGTTCCATTTTCCTTGGCTTCTATGAGCCTACTAGTTTGGAAACACTCACTGAGGGTGAGCCCCATAGCCACTACCTTGATGCTAGAGAGAATAGATTATCTCTTTGGAAGACAACAAAAAACACTTCATCTTAGTAGCAAAATAGGTTAGCAACGATGATGAGGGGTAAGCAATCAGACCATCACTTGCATGATCACATATAGTTAGTGATGGATGAAATTGAGTGCCATGCATCAACTAATTAGATAGTTGTGCATTGCAAGGAAAACCAAAAGGTATGAGTATCTAGTACTCAATAAGTTATGCTTTATAGCACAAAAACTACACGAGGAGTATGGCTTGAGGATTGAGGGGAAAGGTCGCTCGAAACCAATAGTGTGATCTCTCCAACAAACAATGGCTCACACTGTGCAGCATTGAAAGAATGCTAAGATATACCTAAACCATCTACATCTTGAATTTTTTGAGGATTGGAAACCCAATGATTGGGAGTCAGAGGGTGTATTTCTAATAATCATTTTGTTCTGGTTGATTGCTCTTCCATAAGGTTTATCAGGTTTCCCCATTATGTGGGGAGATCAGGGAAAGTTTTCTTGGGTGATATGCATTTGAGAGGTGTAGTGCTACAAAATAAGACCCTTCCGTGTATAAGATTGCATGGGCAAAGTTTGGAATGACCATACTAGACATATGCAAAAGCAAGCTTGGAGAACTAGAAAAGAAGTTGGACAACTGGAGGATGGCAAACATCATATTTCAGGGTGGCTTGTAGATATATTGCATGTAGGATGCATTCAACATGATAATGTTTTCAAGTTAGGACCTTCTAGATTAGATTATATTTTTTATTTAAAGGGCATTGCTGAGAGGATTCTAACAAGCTGCATGCTAAAGCTGAGAAGGTTACATTCATTGAGGGTATCTCTCCAATGAAAGAAAAAGGGCTGATTGAGGGTTGAAGGCTCCAATGCCATGTGTTAACCCTCAAATGAAAAAGGTGGAAAAGCTGAAAAATCTTAAGTAAAAGACAAGGCCAAGGAAAAAGTGAAACAAAAGACGAAGGCATGCCAATAAGAATTTGGAAACATAAGAAATGCAGAAAAGTCCTAAATTAAGGAGAAAAGCACATGAGAAAAAGTGCAAGTCAATACTTTTGTAAAAAAAGCGCAAGGCGCACCATGATTTATTTTATGAGTGTTGAGCTTTCACCCGTGCAATTTGTAAAGGTAGATGGGCGGTAGGAAGGAAGCTAGGAAGATAGGAGGACAATGGGAAAAAGGACCTAGGCCACGGTCGGCGGCCATGTAAAAAAGGGGATAAGGGGATGACCACCCAAAAGGGATTTAGGGTATTGTATATAAAGTTGAAAAGTGAATGAGAAGCTCATTCTTGTGTGTGGCCAAAAGTAGCTCTCCTCTTCTTCTTCTTCTTCTTCTTCTTCTTCTTCTTCTTCTTCTTCTTCTTGCTTGCTTGCTTGCTTGAGGTTGTGCTTGAGAGAGGGAGTGTGAGAGTGTGAGGGAGTGAGTGTGTGAGGGTGAGGGACCGGGGAGGAGAAGCTCTCCATCTTCTTCTCTCTTCTTCTCTTCTCTTCTCTTCTCTTGTCTTGCTTGCGGCAATGGAGCTTGAAGCACGGAGCTTGAGGATGGAGCTTGCTTGAAGGTTGCACTTGGATCGTGGAGCTACCAGAGTGCTCGGGAGAGGAGGTAACTCGATCGGGCATGGAGATAAGCTCACTACACCCGTAGAGATGGATGGCGCGTCAGCTATGTGAGAGTTAGCCATTAGTGCTTGTCTTGGAACGCTTGAAACAATAAGTGGTCTTTGGGTCTCCGCGGTTAACTCCCTCTACACCATGGCTAAGAGAATTAAGGATGACATTACTATGTTTGAGCAATTCTTGGAGGAGCTACACCAGCAAGGTGGTCTGCTTGACGCTAAAGAGTTAAATTAAGTGGAGGCCGATCTAAATGCATCAAAGCGCGTGTTCCAACAACTTGCCTTACCTTTTGGTATCATCCTTTTCTTTTGGTAGCTAATGTACTATGTTGGCCTAGTGTTGTATTTATTTTAGTGCCTTTTGATAATTTTGGATCATTTTAGAAGATTTTGGTACTTTTGGTACATTTTCACTGAAACAATTTTGCACATTTTGAAACCTTTTGGTAGATTTGGTATATTAGGCTTGGTATTGATCCTCATGTACACTAAACACCATATAGATCACCACCAAGCAAGGAAGGCCACTCATTGTAGTGAAGGGCATCCACATTGCTTGATGGTGACTCTCATGTGTAGTGAATGCCCTACTAGAAGGTAACCATCAAGGAAGGGAGATCCCTCACTAGGGCAAAGGGCCCCTACATTGCTTGGTGGCGACCCTCATGTGTACCAATCATCGTATGGGTCACAGGGCCCCCCCCGATCGCTTGGTGGTGACCCTCATGTGAACTTTTTCAAAGGATCCACTATCGCTTTGGGGAGGAACCCCATAACTTAGTACTTTTTTGGTATTTTTGATTATTTTTATCTTGAATATCAAATATTGTTTGGTACTCCCCATCCCTTGGTAGAGGACCCCTCCATCACTTGGTAGAGGGGCCCCTCATCACTTGGGGGAGGATCCCAATTTCTTGGTACTTTTTTAGTACTTTTGATAATATTTGATACTTTTTTATATTTTTGAATATCAAATATTTTTTAATACTCTCCATTGCTTGGTGGAAGATCCCCCTTCCTTGATAAAGGGCCCCCCATTGCTTGGTGGTGACCCTCATGTGAACCTTTTTTCTTGCAGAAAGTGTGGAAAAAACACCCTTGGTTCAATGATACCAACACCATAATCTTGGAGGACTATCGTTGTAAGTCTCTAAAGAATAAATAAGAAAACTATTTAGCTCGTTATTCCTGTGTGCTAGAAGTTGAGCCCCATAGCAATCCATTATATCTTATGGATACCATTGATCCTTGGCTTCAAGGGTGGATTGAAGATCTCTAGGCTACTATAGGAAACATGCGATGTATGATGTCAAAGATGACTTGAATTGACTGGTGGAATTTTTTTTCATTTAGATGGAAGGCTATTCATATTGGCCCAAAATGCCAAATGTATGAGTTGTTCCAATTGGCATGTGACGCCCTATACATATTGTAATGCGATCCCAATGTGTAAAAGCACCCTAATACTGCATGATCTTATTTCTTATATCAAATTGTCAATATCACTCAAGTTCTTTCACCCTGCATGGGTAGATATGGTGGGGCTGTCCAATTGCACCCTTGCTGTTTGCATTGGTAAGTTAGCCTCTATTGATACAAATAGATTACAAGGTGAAATGTGGGACTTTCCCTCTTGATGGCGAGATGTTTACAACAAATATGTTTGTTGAGGATAACACATAATTTTTATGAGGTAAAGGTTTAACTAGTTACTCTTTAAGTTTATTGAAATGTTAGAAGCAAGAAAAAGTCTTGCACTGGGTCTTATAGGCCATTGAAATATTCTAAAAGCAATCCTGAATCTGATGACAATTTTTAATGCTTCGTTGTTCTCTTTCTTAGAGTCTTGCTGATAGAGACTAAGAAAATAGAACAAAAAAATTCAAGAAGACTTATATTTCAAATGGTTAAGAGGATTGATGATAATCAATCTTGGGATGTTGTGATGTAATAATGTATTAAAAACTCTAAGATTGGTGGTAAAGTCTATAATGATGTAGATGTTCCGGAGGTAGTCACATGCAATGTTGTTGTCTCTAGAATATAGAAGATTTGTCCCTGAATGGAGAAAATTTGGCCAAGAGGAAATATGATTGGCCAATGGCGTGTTGTGGCAAGCCTTGCAATCCATTGAGGTGGGTAGTTGTAGAAGATCAAAGGACAATAATTACTCTAAAGAAGATAACAATTTTTTGCAACTTTGATGATAGAGGTAGATTGTCAAGACCATGTAGTTTGGCTAAAAAGGTTCAAAAAGTTATGACACTCAAAACCCTCATTTACATTCAATGTGACCTTGCAAAGGATCTTGGCAAGGAAATTACCAATGAAAAATAGAATGAGATTTCTAAGCATGTTGTATTCAGTAGGAGGAAAGAAGAGATAGTCAAACATGTATTATAGGTCTAATCATTAGAACTACAAATAGTTTTGTAAGAGGCTTTGAGATATGGCCTAGTCCTTTGTGTCTTGGCAAAGAAATGAAATGAAATACTTTAATTTATTAAATGAAATGTAATGCTTTATAATTTATTAAATGAAATGAAATACTCTAATTCTAATGAAATGAATATGCACATCAAGAAATGCTCTTTTGGATGATTATGTGGTGATACAATGTTGTGGGTGGTGACATGTAATGATCTATAGGCTTTTGAAAATATCAATATTGATTATGGTATTGTAATATGCACTACAAGAACTATGAGACAACACAAGATAATTAGAGAGTCAAAAAGCCCTCTATTTATCTCCTTTTTATTTCTTATAAATCTCATTTCCAAGAAAGGCCTTGTAGCTTAGTTATTGTAGACTATTATGCAACCACCTTAGCATGCTGTCTCATTCTCCACATAGACATTAGCACTAGCATATGATACTATCTTGAGGAATTTCATTGAGGAGATGATCAACATGTGTGGAGGGCTTCAAATGGGTCATCACCAAGAAATGAACGCCCCCAAAAGGGTGGTGGGCTTGATATTTCTTGGCAGTTACCTTCATGTTCTATGAACCTTGCATGCATCACAACCAAGCAAGAGACATAGGGGATTCACTAGTAGTAATAAGGAGACGTCACCAACGTGCAAGAAATATATGAAAATACCCCTTATCTACGCCCTATTTATGGGACCTTACCTTATAAAATGTAACTTCCTTCCCTTAAATAACCCCCCTCCCTTACACTCACATGGTACCATACAGTAAACCATAGTGGACTCCCCGGGGCAAGAGAGCCCCGTCCCAATACTAGTGGAGCTCCCTCCAATCACTTGGTGGTGACCCTCATGGGTTGCCACATTGTATGATACCACATTTTTATTTATTTGTGTATCAAGTCATCAATATCAAGGCCCTTTTAGATGTTTATGCACTGACATAATGATGTTATAGGTAGCAATATGTGATGATCGCAAGGGAGGTGATAAGATGTTAAGGAGAGAGATAGGTGGTGATCTTTAGGCTTTTAAAAATGTCAATGTTGATTATGGTATCTTTGGGAATTATGTTAAGGAGGTGACCATCATGTTGATATGGCCCGCTATTGCATTATGGTGATGTTCTATGTTGTCAACTATTCATTGGTCGCCATTAAGCTAGAGATCATCATCGCATTAGTAAAGTTTCTTCATATCGCTTATGGTGGTGACCCTCGTGGGTTAAAATTGTGAGAACCACAAGTACCAAGTGTGATACAATGTTGTGGATAGCAATACATGGTGATCTTTAGGATTTTAAAAATGTCAATCATGGTATCTTGGGCAGTTATGTTGAGGAGATGACCATTGTGTTGATATGGCCCATTATTGCTTGATGGTGACCTTCGTGTGCTATGAACCCCACATAGTTCACCACTGAGTGAGAGAGCCCCATTAAAGTAGTGAAGTTCCATCCTATATCTTAGTGGTGACCCTTGTGGATAGAAAGGGTGAGAACCACAAGTGCCAAGTGGAATACGATATTGTGTGTGGTGATACGTGGTGACCTCGAGGCTTGGGGGGTTCACTATATATACTCTCTATATAACATGCATTCATGGCCAATTTATAAATATTCTTATCTATAATTTTTTCTTGAATAAAACACAACCCTTTTTTATTCAATCTATAAGTAACCCCTTTATATGACACCCTTTTGTATGTAAAAAATGGTATTTTAAAAACTCCTTATTATGAACTCATGTTATACATACATATATTCATGAGTGAACCCCCCTCCCCCCCTAAGTCTTGAGGCTTTTAAAAATATCAATGATGATTATGGTATCTTGGGAAATTATGTTGAGAAGGTGACCATCGTGTGTGGAGGGCTCCGAATGGGTCATCACCAAGCTAGGGAGATGTCTCCCAAGGGGGTGTTGTAGCCTATTATCACTTGGTGGTATCCTACATGTGGTGTGAACCCCACATGGGTCGCCACCAAGTAAGAGAGCCCCATCCTAGTGGTGGAGTTCCCTCCTATTGCTTGGTGGTGACCCTCATGGGTGGTGAGAGTGAGAACTTCACAATACCAAGTATAGTTATAACAATGTTCCATTCTAATATTAGACAATAGCCCTTTGTTATAGAACGAAGCATAACTTTGGTACTATATTCTAAATCTAAATATCTATTTTAGGATCAATAAGAGTGCACAAGGAAAATATGGAACAATGTCTAACTTTTAAAATAGAAGGTGATGGAAAGAGACAAAGAAAACCATGTGCATTATATCAATGATAGCATTGCCACACTAGTTATAGTTTGCAAGCATGGGGCTTGTTACAACAACCATGAGGATGCTTCTTCCCTACCTCAAAAAGAAGATCTAATAAGGTGTAGTTTCTTGGAGATTTTGCTAATGCACTAGCCATCTCTGGATCAGCATTTGCCTTAACAACTCCTCCAATATCACCATGTAGGCTATCAACTCTACTCTCAGCTCTCCCTATGTCCATACTTGCTCCCTTAGTAGTCTCTTCATAGACCTCTAACCCTATTGCCTCATCCACTAAATTTTTGTGATTGTTTGGTGGATCCATGCTAACTTTGTCATCTTTTGTCTTCTTGTCAGCCCCTTTTGACCCAATAGTAGCCCCATCCCCAGTTTTGGTATCAATAGCATCTAGATTCCCCTTGACCCCAATGATATGTGGCATCGCCTCATCAATTGAAGATTCTTTCTTAGCCCTAGTATGCTCCATATCTATTTTTTCATCCTTAATGTTCTTAGCTTTAGTAGCACCAACTCCCAGGTTAAGGTCACATGGGACATCTCTCACCTTCATTGTACTATAAAACTCCTCAAACATGGGACTAGAAAAATAGTAGATTTTACTGGCCTTTGCCCATCATATTTCACATTATCTAGAGTCTTCCCATTTTTTATGACCTTTGCCACATGTTTCTCGTTTGCGTAGTAACCACATGAAATCCCAAAATGCATGAGCAATTGAATCAATATTATAATCCGCATGTAAAATAACTATGATGGATAATCGTGCAAACTTATTTTTCACACTATATTGCCTAGTGATCCATTTCTTTGCCACTATAGGTACTTCAATATTGCACCCTTATTTCACAAAACCCATTGCTATACAGAGCTGTGTTGAAGAAAAGAGGGTGCTATTGATATTGGCACTCGAGCCTGAAGCTAACTACAATATGTGCCACTTCTAGTGACTCCCTGTACACAACACAAATTCCAAACACATGGATGGGTGCCAAGAATCGCGTGGTGGGGGGACTTGCTTGAGCTGCGGCACCAAACACACATAGAATGCACAAGGAGAAGCTCACTCAAGAGACAAGAACAGAGATGGAGGCCAAAACGTTTTCTTGCTGGTTTCTTCTTCTTCTTCCACACACTTTACAATGTACACAAAGTATAGAAAAGATACAACATAAAGGAAAGTGGCCTACTAAGTCAAACAATCCATAACCGACTACACTAGTCGACTGGTGCTATAACTATGCCAATTGTAAATAGGTGTAACAACTTGAATATAATAATTAATGAGTCAGTGGCCATGTGAGAGTCATAATGACCACTGACGTGCTAAGTGTAGACGTGTGGACCCATCTAACCAGGCAGTCCATCATTAATGTCCGCATGTGTTGAGCTTGTCATCTCAACACTCCCCCTCAAGCTCAACTATATCTTTGCAACTCCAAGTAAGCTTCGAAACTTTTAAAGCTTCTCTACACCCAATGCCTTTGTGAAGATGTCAGCTATCTGATCCTGTGTGCTGACATATACCAAGTCAATCTCACCTGCTAGTACCTTCTCTCTCACAAAGTGGTAGTGTACCTCAATTTTTTTTGTCGTGTGCTCATGTTGTCACAATAAATGACAATTGGACCTTCCATCTACACATCTAAATCAGTCAATAACTTTTGCAGCCATACTACCTCACATGCTGCAACAGTAGCACCTCTATACTCAACCTCTGTACTCGACAAAGCAACTGTAGATTGCTTTTTGCTGCTCCAAGTAATTGCTGCACTACCAAGAGAGAACATGTATCCACTAGTAGATATTCGATCAGACGTACTAGCAGCCCAATCTGCATCTATGTATCCAAACACATGTACATCTGTACCTACCTCATAGAAAAGTCCATAATGTAATGTGGACTTCACATATCTCAATATGTGTCTGACTGCATCCAAATGTGGCTTTCTAGGTACTTGCATAAACTGACTCACAAGACTAACAACGTAGCTCAAGTCTGGCCTTGTAATGATCATGTAGATCAAACTCCCCACTATCCTCCTGAACATAGTAGAGTCTTCTATCTCGTCCCCAACATTAGCCGTCAACTTTACATTCTGCTCCAACGGGACTGAAAGTGGTTTGCATGCTGTCATACCATACTTGGACAACATATCCAAGCCATACTGTCTTTGGGATCGCCATATACCATCATCACATTTTATCACCTCAATGCCAATGAAGTACCTTAGCTCACCTAAATCCTTCATCTCAAACTTCTTCTTCAAAAAGTCATTGACTTCAGCAATCCCACTATCACTATCACTTGTAATAATCAAGTCATCCACATAGATGACTATGATGACCAAACCTGCATCTCCCTTTCTCACATAAAGTGAGTGATCAACATCAGAAACATAAAAACCAATATTGACAAGATACTCTCTGATCTTGTCAGACCATGCTCTAGGTGCTTGCTTGAGCCCATAGAGCGCCTTCTTCAACTTGCACACATACGTGGGATGCTCTAAATCTTCATAACCTGCTGGCTAATCCATATACACTTCTTCCTGCAAATCACCATGCAAGAATGCATTCTTCACATCCATTTGCTACAACCTCCAACCTTTGGCTGTTGCCAAAGCAATCACACATCTAACAGTTGCCATCCTAGCAACTGGACTAAATATTTCTTCATAATCTATGCCATATGTCTAGGCATAGCCTTTTGCAACCAACCTAGCTTTGTACCTACTAATAGAACCATCTGCATTGTGCTTAATCTTATAAACCCACTTACATCCAATAGCTTTCTTGCCCTTCGGCAATGATACTAGATCCCAAGTCTTATTGGTTTCTAATGCAGCCATCTCCTTATCCATTGCTGCATCCCAATGAGTATGACCAACAGCATCCTCAAAACAAGTGGACTCAACATCCTCAACTAGTTTCACCATATAAGCATAATGGTGAGTTGCATAACATTCAAAACCAAATCTTTTAATAGGGTATCTTACCCTGCTAGATCTGCATACCACACGAATCACTCAATGGAGCCTTTACATTACTATGAGCTCTCTATACACCTGGTGTCCTAATAGAAGAAATACCAAGCTCATCTTCCAAGCTCTCCGAGCCACTGGAGTCTCCATCAAGAACTGCATCAATGCCATCTGACACTTTATTCTTTCCTTTGTCTTTACCTATAGTGCTACTAGATGCACGTGAAGATGTAGAGCTACTCCTTAGTCTCCCAGACCAAGGACTACCAGATGATGTCTCTGGTCCACTAAGAGTTCGTGATTCTTGCTTTTCAGCCTGCACATGAGTGTCATGATCATCATCATCATCATCCAATGCATCACCACTAGATGCATACCAACTACTCATTTAATCAAAGATGACATCCCTGCTCACTCTGAACTTACATGTGATAGGGTTATAACAGCGATATCCTTTCTGCTCTAAAGAGTATCTAATAAATACACATTTTTCTACCTTTGGATCAAGCTTCTTCCGTAGCTCATCTGGCACATGAACATATGCAACACAGCCCAATACCTTCAGGTGGGATACATCAACCTTCTTGCCAGTAAAGCATTCTTTAGGAGTCATCCCATGAACTGCAGCTGTGGGAGTTCTATTCATAATGTAGACAGCAGTATGGATAGCCTCAAACCAAAAATGTTTATGCATATTCTTTTCAGCCATTAATGCCCATGCAACTTCTGCAATATGCCTGTTTTTTCTTTTTGCAACACCATTTTGCTGTGGGGTATACCTGCATGTGAACTGTCTCTTTATCCCTTGAGACCTCAGAAAATCACTAAACTCATTCGAGAGGTACTCTCTCCCTCCATCTGACCTCAAGCACTTTACTTTCAAGCATGTTTCTCTTTCAATTGCAGCCTTGAAAGTTCTAAAGTGCTCAAACGCTTCACTCTTTTCCTTCATAAAATATACCCACAGCTTTCTAGAACAATCATCAATGAATGTGACAAAGTATGAACTGCCTCCAAGAGATACATTTTGTGTAGACCCCCAAATATCTGTATGCACAACATCAAGGATATTTTTGCTTACATCTCTGTCATGTGAAAAGGGTTGTCTTTCCTACTTACCAAACTAACATGCTTCACATACCTTATAAAATTTTGCAATTCTAAATGTAGGCAAACTTGTAACCAACCCTTTGGACTACATTACTTTCAGCCTTTGTACATTTGCATGTCCAATGCATTTGTGCCAAATTTCAATATCTGCAACAACACCTTTTTCTTTAGCATACATAATAGCATTCATAGTAGGAATTCCAGCACCAGAGTAAACATACATCCAACTCTACTTCCCTTTGCAACCAACCTGCACTTGTCATTGAAGTCTTCTACAAAGCAGCCCTTTGCATTAAATTTGACTTGCAGCCCTTGCTTTACCATCTGACCGACTGACACCAAGTTCTTTGTAATAGATGGCACATGTAATACACCTGAAAGACTCTTTGTCTTACCATCATGCAAGGACAAGGGAACTTTTCCAATGTGAGATTGAGTGGCATGAATCATCACCCGTCTGCACATAACCTGCATTTTGCAAATTATGAATCTCTCCAAACCATTCTGCATGGCTAGTCATATGATTGGATGCACCTGATGTTGAGATATCGAGCTCCACTCATGATATGCCAGGGTGACCGTTGTGCATTTATGTCACCGACTTCTCAGTTGCAGATGCGGTTGGTACACCGCCCATGAATAATAGCTAGATGACAGCTATCCTTATCTACTCTAGTTCGTGGCTCAGTTAGTATGCCACCTTAGTTAGTTGAGTTTGGTTTGAGACCCATATATAGGGTTCTTCTATTTCTTTTATATGAGAGTTCTTTTGGCTTACACAACTAAGAAGAGGAAAACTATTTTTCAGCCTCCACCCTTGTGTGTATTCCCCCATTGTGCAAGCAAGAAAGCTACAAGTGAGACTCCTTCCTTCTCTCCCACAATCTTGACATGGTATCAGAGCCTTGTTTGTGGTAAGGAGCTCAAGAAAGCAAGCCAAGTTCGCGGTGTTCTGGTAAGAGGACCAGTGTTGCTTTCATTTTTCTGTTTTGGGAGCAAGTCTCTGCAGCAGGTAGCACAGCCGGAAAGTCCAAGAGTGCATTGTCTCAGGTTGAGACGCCCTTCGCGGTGAAGCAAGAGGGCAGTATATGCTGCGGGAGAGGGATTTAGCCCTTGGTTGCTCTGTTTTTTTGATTTGAGGCCATTTCGGGGCCTATTTTGGAGGCTGAAGTTTTCTGCACGCACTCAGGAAAAGGCCCTATTTTATGCTGTGCGGCCACTGTTCTACAGGTCAGTGAAAAGTTGCCACAGAAATTGCATCGTATGCTTGTGTGTAGAGACATTGGGAGTTACATAATCATCCTTGGTTCGTGTTTATGCAAAATCGTCACTAGGAAGTGACTGTGTGGTCAAATACCACTTTCGCCAGTTTTGCAGATTTGCCCTTGTGAGGGTGAAGCTGTGTTTTTTACAGTGACAGAATTTTTTGCAGTGTTCTGTAATGGCGTCTGATTCTCTTTCACAGATTGTAACTGAAAAGCTTGACAATAACAACTTCCAAGCATGGAAGTTTAGAATGACGAATTTCCTTATGGGAAAAGGATATTGGGAATTTGTTGCAGGAAATGAACCAAAAACCAATTCTTCCTGATGTTCCCAATCAACAGTAAATGCAGGCATTTAAAGTGTGGCATGAGAGAGCCAGGAAAGTTATGTACTGGCTGTCTATCAGCATTTCAGACTCTATGATTGTGCATATTCAGGATGCAAGTACGCCAAAGGAGGCATGGGATACTTTGTCAAAAATGTATAGCACAAATACGCAAGCCAGGAAAATGCAGCTCAAGCAAGAGTTGCATAATGTGCAAAGAGAAAATATGAGCATCAATGACTACCACATGAAGGTGAAGAAGATTGCAGATGCACTTGCTTCCATTGGGTCGCCAGTGGAAGATGATGATTTAGTTTCTGTGACCTTGAATGGTCTAGGAAAGGATTATGCACAGTTCCGAACATCCATTTCCGTCCGTGAAAGATTTCCTGATTTTGAGGAGTTGATTGCTCTTCTAATTTCTGAGGAGCAGAGAAATGGTGGTGCATCTTCTTCAGGAGGAACTTCAAAAGAAGCTGTCTTCTACTCAGATGCTGGAAGAGGTAGAGGCAGAGGTAGAGAAGGCCGATCTGGAGGCCGTGGTAGAAATCAGAATATGCAGCAAACTCAAGAAAACCAGTCCTATGGAGGAGGACGTGGTAACTCTAGAGGCAGGGGGAGCCAAAGAGGTCGTGGTGGATGGCAAAGAGGCCAAAATGCAAATAGCAATGTTGAATGCTACTACTATGGTAAAATGGGTCATATGGCTAAAGACTGCTATAAAAAGCAGAATGACATCATGAATGGAAAATCGCAACAAGGGAATTATGCATCTTCTAGTAGACAGGGTGATGACAGAAATGAGCATTTGTTTATGTGCAGCACATGAACAATTCTGTGACAAGTGTAGAAGAAAGCAATGATGTATGGTATGTTGACTCAGGTGCATCAAACCACATGACAGGTCATGCAGAATGGATGGAGGATGCAAGGAAAATGGAAAAACTAGGATTTGTGGAGACTGGTGATGATATTGCACATCCTATTGTGTAGATTGGAAAAATTCATTTGTCTATACAGGATGGGAAAAAGAAATATCTGTCCGATGTATTTCATGTCCTGAATATCACCAAGAATTTGGTGTCTGTTGGTCAAATGGTTGAGCAGGGCTTGCAGGTCAGATTTAATCCTCATGGATGCTTTGTTGAGGATATGAAAAATAAAGGTCGCTTGATAGCAAAAGGAAAGAAGAATGATATAATATTTACGTTGGATGCAGACATGCCTGAATTGAGTGCAGCAATGTTTGCACATGGGACCGGTGTAGTTGCAGATATTAATATCTGGCATAAACGCATTGGTCATGTTAATGTACAACGACTTAAATCAATGCAGGCCCAAAATATTGTTGCAGGATTGCCTAAATTCAAGGTTACAGAAATGCATAAGGTATGTGAAGCCTGTCAGTTTGGAAAACAGGCAAGGAAACCATTTCCTAGACATGTTCAAGAGAGTAAGAAGCCATTGGAATTAATCCACTCTGATGTGTGGACTACTAAAGCTGCATCTCTTGGAGGCTGTTATTATTTTGTCACTTTTATTGATGACTATAGCAGAAAATTTTGGGTGTATTTTATGAAAAAGAAAAGTGAAGTTTTTGGACATTTCAAAACTCTTAAAGCTATGGTTGAAAAAGAAATAGGCCTACAAATAAAATGCCTAAGGTCAGATGGAGGGGGAGAGTACCTCTCAAATGAGTTTGCAAGGTTCTTGCAGGAGCATGGCATAAAGCAGCAATATTTATGTAGTCATACCCCACAACAAAATGGAATTGCAAAAAGAAAAAACATGCATATTTGAGAGGTATCTCGTGCCATGCTCAACGAAAAAGACTTGCCAGATTTTTATTGGGCTGAGGCAGTTGCTACAGCAGTCTACATAATGAACAAGACCCCCACTGCACCAATACATGGCATGACTCCAGAGGAGAGGTATACTGGTAGGAAACCAGATATTTCTCATTTGAAAATTTTTGGTTGCATTGCCTATGTTCATGTGCCAGATGAGTTGAGATCCAAGTTGGATCCAAAAGCTGAGAAGTGCATCTTTATTGGTTACTCTCTATAGGCAGTAGAAAGGGTATAGATGCTATAACCCTTCTACTCGTAAGTTTACAGTGAGCAGAGATATTATTTTTTATGAGATGAGTAGCTGGTATAAACCAGTAAATGTGATTGATAATGTAGATGCACAAAATGGTAATGCTGCACAGAATTCACAACAGCAGTCACAAGATATTAGTGGACCTGGAGCGTCCTCTAGCAGTGGTTCACATTCTTCGCCATGGACAGGCAGATTGAGATCAGGAGAATCTTCTCAAAGCAATGCAGATAGTGGTATGCAGGTATCACGAAAAGGAAAAGAGAAGGTAGATCAGCCCATGTTTGATGTGAATGCAGGTCACTCTTATGTGGATGGTGAATCCAGTGGCTCAGAACAGAGCATTGATGATGAGTTGGGTATTCCTTCTATTGTTACACCTGGAGTAAGGAAGACCAGGGATGTTTTGAGAGCTCCTGGGAGTGAATCTACTTTGCGCAGGTCTACCAGAGCTAGGTATCCTATGGACAAGCTGAAATATGATGGATTTACAGCCATTCACTATGCATATATGGTCAAAGTGATACAGGAACCAGAACCCACTTCTTTTGAGCAAGCCATGGGAAAAGAAAAATAGGAGAAAGCCATGGATGAAGAAATGGATGCCTTGGAAGCAAATGCTACATGGGAATTGGTACCTTTGCCTAAAGGTAAGAATGCAATTGGTTGTAAGTGGGTTTATAAGGTGAAGCACAATGCAGATGGTTCTGTGAATAGATACAAGGCAAGATTAGTAGTTAAGGGGTATGCACAAATAGATGGCATTGATTATGAAGAAACATTCAGTCCGGTTGCAAGGATGGCAACCGTAAGAGCAGTCATTGCTATGGCTGCATCAAAGGAATGGTCTTTACATCAGATGGATGCAAAGAATGCCTTCTTGCATGGTGATTTGCAAGAAGAGGTATATATGGAGCAGCCACCAGGTTATGTGCATGCTGTTCATCCTAAGTTTATTTGCAGGTTGAAGAAAGCATTGTATGGCTTGAAGCAAGCATCTAGAGCATGGTCTGACAAGATAGGACAGTATCTTGTCACTATTGGCTTTCAGATTTCCAAGGCAGATTTCTCACTTTATGTGAGAAAAACAGAGAAAGGTATTATGCTGCTTGTCATTTATGTTGATGATCTGATTATCACAGGTGACAGTGATGAAGATATCCTTCATGTGAAAATGCTATTGAAGCAGAAGTTTGAGATGAAGGATTTGGGAGAGCTGCGTTATTTCTTGGGCATTGAGGTGATTAGATCACCAAGTGGGATATGGCTCTTGAAGAGGCAGTATGGATTGGACATGCTGTCCAAATATGGGATGACAGGCTGTAAGCCTATTTCAGTTCCTTTGGAGCAGAATGTGAAGCTGAGCGCAGATGCAGGTGAGCTTCTGGAAGACCCTACTATGTACAGATGCATAGTAGGAAGTTTGATTTATATGACTATTACCAGGCTAGCTTTGAGCTATGTTGTTGGATTGGTAAGTCAGTTTATGCAGGCTCCAAGAAAACCACATTTGGATGCGGCTAGATGCATACTCAGGTATGTGAAGTCCACATTGCAGTATGGACTATTTTATGAGATTGGGGTTCAAATACAGTTGCATGGATACACTGATGCTGATTGGGCTGGTAGTATTTCTGATAGACGATCTACCAGTGGATATGTGTTCTCTTTTGGGAGTGCTGCAGTCACTTGGAGCAGCAAGAAATAACCTACAGTTGCCTTGTCGAGCACAGAGGCTGAGTACAGGGGTGCAGCAATGGCTGCATGTGAGGTAGCTTGGTTGCATAAGCTACTTTATGATATGCATCAGCCTACAGATGGGCCAGTTGTCATTTATTGTGACAACATGAGTAGTATACACTTGGCAAATAACCCAGTCTATCATGCTAGAACAAAGCACATTGAGGTGCATTATCACTATGTGCGGGAGAGGGTTTTACTAGGTCTTATTGATCTAGTTTATGTCAGCACAGAGGATCAGGTAGCTGACATATTTATGAAGGCATTGGGCGCAGAGAAGCTGCGCAAGTTCAAAGACCTGTTTGGTGTGCAGGAATTGGGATTGAGCTCGAGGGGGAGTGTTGAGATATCGAGCTCCACTCGTGATATGCCAGGGTGACCGTTGTGCATTTATGTCACCGACTTGTCAGTTGTTGCAGATGCGGTTGGTACACCGCCCATGAATAATAGCTAGATGACAGCTATCCTTATCTACTCTAGTTCATGGCTCAGTTAGTATGCCACCTTAGTTAGTTGAGTTTGGTTTGAGACCCATATATAGGGTTCTTCTATTTCTTTTGTATGAGAGTTCTTTTGGCTTACACAACTAAGAAGAGGAAAACTGTTTTTCAGCCTCCACCCTTGTGTGTATTCCCCCATTGTGCAAGCAAGAAAGCTACAAGTGAGACTCCTTCCTTCTCTCCCACAATCCTGACACCTGAATCAACATACCAAACATCATCATGTGTTCCCTTTCCTGTAATAGCATTCAGCATATGCTGCATAACAAAGAGACGTTCATTTTTGTCTTCATTTTGTAGTGAAGACGATGCATAGTTTCCTTACTGCAACTTACCACTGCGAATATAATCTTTCTTAGCATAACATTGGGCTGCAATATGACTTGTTTTTCCACAGTAGTGACACATAATACCAGAGTTGTTAGAACCTCTATTCTGCCATCCATCTCTTCCTCTAAAGCTCCCCCTGCCTCTAAAGTTTCCTCTGCCTCCAAAAACTTGCATTTCATCAAACTGTTGATTGAACCTGCTTTGCTGGTTATTGCCAGCACGTCCCATACCACGACCTCTCAAAGAGGATCTACCATGTCCCCTTTCTGAACTCGAGTAAAATGCTTGGACCTGTTCACCATTTCTTTCAGACGAATCACCCTGCATATTGATCTCTTCAGTAATCATGAGAGAGATCAGCTCATCAAAATCTGGAAATGGCTTCCGTACATATAGTGAAGTAACAAATGATATCCATCCCTTCTCATTGTTAAGGCCACTCAAAGTGGATGAAACCAAATCATCATCATCCGGCATTGCATCAATTGCTGCTAAAGCATCTGCAATGCTCCTCACCTTCAACACATACTCATTGACGAACATTTTTCCTTTCTTCAAGGCATTCAACTCTTGCTTGAGTTGAATCTTTCATGCCTTTGTATTTACTGAAAACATGCTCTCAAAAATTGTCCAAGCTGCATGTGAAGTTTTTGCATTCTTGATATGTCCCAGCATAGTATTATCAATTACTGTAGATAGCCAGTACATCACCTTTTTTTCTTTTGCATTCTACTCTTTCCATGCTTTTAACTCATCTGCAGTCAGAGGGATACCCAGCTCTAGCTTCTTTTCTTCACCTGAGACAAACTCATAAAGACCCTTTCCAATGAGGAAGTTCGTCACACGGTGTCGTGCTGCTGCGCATATGAGCCGTAAACACCTCCATTTTTGTTGTGCATCTGTGTTATCTTTTCGTGTGTGTTTCCTTGTGTTTGATTTCAGTACCCGCATCCAATGTACATACTCCACTTGTGTGTTTGTGTTTGTGTGTGTTTCTGTTTGTGTGCATGTTGTGTGTATGTCAGAAAAATATGAAAAATTGATGCCAAAGAATAATATTATGCTGTCAATTTCAATGATGAATTCCAAGAAAAGTGTAGGAAACCGTGGAATCAAAGGAAGTTTTGTAGAAGTCGACATTTAAGCTATGAAGATAAAGGTTGCACGTGAACAAGGCCAACGTAATATGCGGGACAAAGCATTTTTGAAGAAGATACATTAGCACTACATGCCATGGAGAAGAAGGGTTCATATGCCTTTGCCTTTGATGGGAGGAATCTCTACAGCTATCTCAAAGACTGCAGCTGCTCCCATAGAATGTGTCAAGCTTCGACAAGGATGGCTATTGGGCCTGGTTTGCTGGTAGCCTGGCGTCTTCCCTCCTTCTTGTGTATTCCCTTGATTATGCTAGGACTCGCCTTGCCAATGATGTCAAGGGTGCAAAGAAAGGAGGGGAACGTCAATTCAATAGACTCTTGGATGTCTACAAGAAGACTATGAAGTCTGTTGGTCTTCGGGGCCCTAGTAATTTGTTTGGACATGTGACAGAAAGAGATCTAGAAATGATGGACAGAGAACTTGGTCAGTGGAACGGGACTGAGTTTGAGAAGATAACTAAGCTGGTGTATGGGCATTTTCCTACTTCATTTACTAATGGCACAGAAAGGGGACATCGAGTAGAAACAATTTTGGCAAAACATGATATTTTTGTATATTTATGTGGACATTTACACTACCAGTTTGGAAGAAAACTATTTAAGCACCACAAAGTTTCTTCCCCAGGGAAGGTTGGAGAATTTTGGGAATGGGAAGTGATTTGACTGGAAGGAGAACAAAGTGATGAGGATAGTTGGAATAGATGAGGGACACACATCCTTTTTAGACCTTGATTTGACTGCTCTAAATATTACATATGCTGATGACTTACAAAACTTAAATCCGATTGTACTTGTGACTTTTCCCCTTGACTCTCAAAAGATGCAAAGGGCAATACCATTTCCAGCACCAGTAGCTGAGAACTCAGTAAGAGCCCTTGTATTTTCTCAGAGACTTGTGATTTCAGCAGTAGCTAGATTCTTTGACACACGTGCCAGCCTTGTCGTTCCTGCAAAAGAACTATAGATGCAACAATCATCGACAATGAATGATAGAGTTCTGTACTTTATTGCAGATTGGAATGCTACCAAATATGTAGATCCATGTCCCACACGTTATATGTTGCAAATTGTGGTTTCTGACAATTTGGGAAACCAAGGAGCAAGTAACTTACGACCCTTTTCTGCTAAAGGTGAAATGGGTAAAATAAAGTGGACTTGGAAGGAGTATTTTGTGATGGGCATAGTGTGGGATGCAGTCTTCAGGATAACTTTTTGGCATGCTTTTTGCTTGGCTGGAATATCACTACTGGTGTTGGCCTAGCCTATTCTTGTCAGAAAATGAGCTTTTTTTTGCTTTTTTACCAGGCAATTTAGGAGAAAATTGAGGAAATTAGTGAAGGGAGGGCAGTGTGTCTCTGGCAATAGGAGGCTTCTGTATAGAACCTCTCAATCCAGAATCATCTCATTCTGGAAAACTACAGGGCAATTTCCATCCTTGGGCATATCTCTGGTTTTTCGAGAAGTCTAATTCGTGGAAACTGGCTCGCTTGTTCACTCTGGTGCTTGTGGTCCACTCTCTTCAGCACACGCGGAGCCGCCCCTCTCCTATTCGCTCCCTCACCCATCCTCCCCGTTTTCTTTCCTGCTTCGCTTCCAACATCCTCCAGCTTGACAGGAGAAGGCAATTATGCAGCAGACTCCTGTAACTACCTCGTCGGTACAAGAAAGCAACCTCTGCTACTTCCTAATCGCCACTGCCAGATATCCACTTTGATGTCCGTACCTCTGTTCACGAAAAGAAATAGAAAAGTATTGAGATAACTAAAAAGGGGCATTCATCACACTCGATAATTCCTCTCCATGACAGTGATGGCATCATAGCTGCCATTGGATTTGGAGCCCTAACTGTAGGCATGCTATTATATTCTTCCTTTGGCTGAACATGCATGGGAAGAGGGATTGAAGCTGGAGTTTGGCATATGCTTTTTTGAGATACGATGTTTCTACCCAGGCAACTCTCTTGCAGAGAGATTCTGAGATACGATGTTTCTCCCCAGGCAACTTTTCGTCCCTGAAACTGGTAAATTGCTGTGAAGACAAATGGGAGTACTCTTAGGGCAACAAATACTAGGGTGATTGTACAAACACAAGCAAAGATAACAAAGGATCCTATAGACGCCCCAGCTGCTTCCTCTACATCACCATCATCTACAACATGGAGGACTTCCAGCAACCCGAAGACCCTCAACAGCAACAGAAGACGCTTCCCCCAGTGCCCGATCACCGTTGCTTGATCTGTTTATGATGAGCTCGCTTACAAGCTCTGAGATTACAGAGACCTCTTTGAACTTTGGGTTTTTGTCATGTTGATTGCGGTTGTGTAATTGATAGCTCTGAGCCTGTTCCTCACGTGACGAATTCAAAATTCCAATATGGATGTCATATGGTTTTGAGAAACTTCCCACTCCATTGGTCCTCTTCTGTTCTCTTTCAGCCCTTCTTCTATGCCCTTGCACAAACTCTACGACAACGGAACTTCCATGAAGGGTAGTTATTCTTGTCGAGCTTCTTAATAATGGGATTTCCACTGTTCTCTGCCATTATCACAAACAAGGATATAACACAGCAAGCTAGTCTTCTGCAATCTTCCACAACACGTGCACAGTAATACACCAAGCAACTTTTTTCATTGATTGCTCAATAGTACATGTAATCTGCAACCTGTTTACAGATAAACCTTATGTTTGCTTCATGCAAACACCTCAAAAATTACAAATTTGCAATCTGTAACCTGTGCACCCACTTTCGGTCAATACAGCCGAAATCACAGTGTACCCTGAAACTGCTATCCGCAACCTTGCGGCTCTAAAATGGGGCCTGAAACGGCCTCATACGCCCAAAATAACTGTGGGAAATCCCTAAAGGACCTATTTGCAAAATATACAGTGATTTTCTTGCACACCAAATCTCACAGCAATCTGAGATTTTTGCTCGACCCTGCTTCCGATGCCTCCGCAGGCACTATCCAAGAGAGAGAGTGGAAGGAATGGAGAGCTTCTTACCCGTGGCTTGCTTGCTCGAACCTTGCTTCTTCTCCTTCACTTCAGCCTTTGAAATCAGCCTCTCTCAGTGGCGCGGCTCTGATACCATGTCAAGAATCGCGTGGTGGGGGGACTTGCTTGAGCTGCGATGCCAAACACACACAGAATGCACAAGGAGAAGCTCACTCAAGAGACAAGAAGAGAGACGGAGGCCAAAACGTTTTCTTGCTAGTTTCTTCTTCTTCTTCCACACACTTTACAATGTACACAAAGTATAGAAAATATACAACATAAAGGAAAGTGGCCTACTAAATTAAACAATGCATAACCGACTATAGTAGTTGACTAGCGCTATAACTATGCCAGTTGTAAATAGGTGTAACAACTTGAATATAACAAGTAATGAGTCAGTGGCCATGTGAGAGTCATAATGACCACCGACGTACGAAGTGTAGATGTGTGGACCCATTTAACCAGGCGGTCCATCATTAATGTCCGCATATGTTGAGCTTGTCATCTCAACAATGGGGTCTTATGTTTGTTTACAATATGTGGCTTGGGGAAGAGAGTGAGCCTCTTCCCCTTCTTCACATCAGTGATCATCTGGTTGACAAAGTCCACGTGGACCTACCCTTCCTTGCAAGAGGCCTCTAGCTTGTCTTACTGTGACTGTCAAGTGAAAGAAATAAAGAGGATTAAACTTACCAAAACAAAACATCACAAGAACCAAGTAGTAAGTACCAAAATTTTCCACCATAATACCATTACCAACCATTATAGCAATGATAGCCAATATACCAAATTACCAAAGAGCACAAAATGTCCACCAAAAGATACCAATAATAGCTACAAGTAGTACCAAAGGAAAGCTTTGTACCAAAAATAGCATGAGGAAGTACCAATAAACACCAAAGGTACCAAAGAGTACAAGAAAATACTTAGTACCAAAGGAACCAAAAGGTACCAAATGTATCAAATTCAACAACCTACTTCATGTACCATAGAGCTTTAAGTACACCAAGTATAAGAACCACCAAAATATACCTAAAATAGATAGAGGCAGTACCAATTAGCTTTTTAGTAATGAAAACAACCAGAGAGTACTTAGAAGCTCTAGATGGTTCTAAAATGATTTCAAAAGTAACAAACGTATCCAAAACTACAAAATGCTACAAAAAATTTAAGAGGAAGTACCAAAAAGTGCATGCATCAAAGGTTTAAATACCACCAAAGGTTCAAAAACCACCAAAAAGCACCAATTACACTAAAGGTTCAAAAAGAATGTATCAAGTTCTACCAAATGCTTCAAGTACAAGACAGCTTCAAATATACCAAAGAGTACAAGGAGCACCAAAATATCTCAAAAAGAGCATGAGATAGTACAAATAAGCTTTTTAGTAAATGAGAATAGCCAAAAAGAGTACAAAGAAGCACCGAATGGAACTTAAAGGTTTTCAAGAGTACCAAATATATCCAAAACAACCAAGTGATCCAAAAGGACTAAGAGGCAATAAAGCACCAATTCCTTATAATCCTAGACTGCCAAAAACCACCAAATGCATCCTATATTTTCAAGTATACCAGATGCAACACCTAAATCTAATGCACGAAAGGGACTCACATGTATCAAATAGGATCAAATCAACCAAATACTTTGAGAATGTACCAATTCTACCAAATGGTTTAAGTATTAGAGAGCTTAAAATGTGCCAAAGAGTATAGGGAACACCAAAATATACCAAAAACCGCCAACGTCTATACCAATAAGCATTTTAATAAGGAGAACAACTAGAGAGAGCTTCAAGGAGCACCAAATGGTATTGAAAGGCATTAAAGAGCACCAAATGTATCCAAAACCACCAAGTGCTCCCAAAAGATTAAGAGGCAGTACTAGGGACAAACCAAGACAAAAGTGCATTGAGTATACTTGCTCGAGCTCAATCTCTTATCCGAGCTATTTTATGTTCTCATTGACCGTAAGATGTTGCAACATTCATTGGCTCACTCTAGGTCAGCTTCCACCTCCTTTATCTTTGCATCATTATATGAAATTTGTTGTCGAAGCTCTTGAAGGTGCACTTCATGTACTTTAATGTCATAATTTATGTGTTGGACCACTGCATTTGACCCCTCATACCTGAGAAATTCCCCCTTTTGCTAGATCAACGCCCTCAATTTTAGTGTATTGTTGGTCTTGCTAGGCATCCTCTCCAACAATGACTTCAAGTCTGTAATGTGATCACAGACCGCAGCCTTGCATACCTAGGCCTTGGCTATGTACAATTTTTTCTTACAGACTTTGCAAAGTGAGGCTTCTTTCTAGAAGGAACACTAGCTTGGGAGGCACCATTCACCCTTCTCCATGTCTCAATCTTCTTTTTCAACCTGCTTGACTTGCTCTTGCACATTTGAATTACAATTTCCCCAAACCTGGCCCATGCCACTTTGTTGCATGTGGGGTATTTTCTTCCATCATGGCATTGTTCAAATGCATAGCATCATGCAAACCTAGTTGTGATCTCACCATAAGATGGAGGTGCTTGATACACCTTGTGGAAAAGTAACCTGTAATATTTTGCCAAGTGAGGGTGCACATAGCTCAGGTAGATCTTTGCACCATTTTGGTGCTTATTCTTGAAAATGGTCAACCATTGGTTTTCATGGAGGGCATCTTTGCTTAAGTCCTTTGGCAGCTCCTCTATTGTATAGAAAATTTTGGTTAATTGTGGATACTCTTCCATTTTAAGTTTTCCTAAGAGATGTCAATCGATACTTGAGAGTTAGACATACCATCACCCTCTTTTGAAAAATAAAAAATGCTTAATGTATGGTTTTTTTTTTGGTGGTGTGGGGGGAGGGGGTGTGTGTGGATTTAATTGCCCAAAATTATGTGTATACAAAACAATCGTGTTTGCTAATGTAGTCTTGATAGAGGTTTTTCCCATTTGATTCTATTGCACCACCAAATTCGATAATGTAAAGGTTTAGTCTCTCTATCTGGGAAATGTCCAAAACATCTGCAATAAGCTCTTAGGAATTGAAACTGTGAGATCATGCAATAATATTGCTTTTATGTCACCATTTGACTAGAAGCACTCTATGCACAAGCATGCATTGGAAGATTTGACCCCTTCAGTGTTTCTTAAATTTAAAAATAGTAACACAATTTTGTATTGATATGTAAAGGTAAATTTATAGCCTAAAAAAGAATTCAAATCTTGCTAAAGGCTTTAAAATTTAGTAACCACATTATACACACTTCTTACATCCTAAGAACTGTTAAGATTTGACATGCATCCCTACTTTTTATAGGATATTTTTTTTGGGACCTTGCCAATCCCAATTGCATGGCAAATTTGAACATTGTCAATCCATTGACAATCATAGTAAATTTAGATGCAAAATGATAGAGTTGAGTTAATAAATATCAACCATTACATATAATTATGGAAATCATAGTAAATTCATGTCTATTACCACTTAAAGTTCAAAGTTACAATAGAGAACCCCCTTCAACCCTTAAGAGTAAAAATATTACATATTTATCAAGCACATACTATATGCTTTAAATTGTTTTTGATTTTGGATGGGCATTCCTTGTTATTTCTCGTCCATAAATATTTTTCCAAAAACTTTACATTTCCATATAGAGTGACAATTTTTGAGATTAACAATCAGATGAAAAGTTCATATTATTTTGCCATTCTTAGGACTAATTGGAGACCTTTGCACCAACTTTGCAGCTTGAGTTTAATCTTACTATACAACCAATCAAATCTTTGATTCAGCATGAGCCCAATTAGCTACACTTGAGGTATCTCAATGGTGTTGCAAGCTTTATTGTCTTAAAGTTGATCTCTATGAGCGAACTTAGGGAAGGGTCTCATAAGAGCATCATTACCTCTATTTTTGCCTTGTTTATTTTAGAGCTAGACGAGACAAAAAAGTATTCATATGTATGGAGTTCTTTCGTGGAGTCCTTCTTGTGTTGTCATCCTTAAACATTTGCCCGACAAGCATGGATCCATCCAAAAGCCCTATTCCTTTAACAAGGCCTTTCTCTACCTTGTGCTGAAGATCATGCAACAAAGGTTCTGTGACTATTCTGAATAGCAGTGATGCCAAGGGACATCCTTGGCATATTGACTTCATTAGCATGAAATTCTTTGAGAGATTGCCATTGATTGAGACACATCCTAATGCATTGGAGAATAGTGATCCTAACAATTTGTAAAATGTTGCCCCAAACCCCATCACTTGGAGGGTTCCTATCAGAAAGGATCATGAGAGCCTATCATAAGTTTTTTTAAAATCCATGATCAAAAGTAGGTCTCAAATTTGCAATATTTTCTCATCTCTTGAACACAATTCTCGCCCTCACCACATATGAGGGTCATGACCATGTGATGTGAGGGCCCTCTGTCATTAACATGGGATCTCTTGCTTGGTGGTGACCCATGCAAGATTCATCTCACAAAATGGTCACCACCAAGTGATATGGAACTTTTCACCCTTGGGAGGGCCACTCTCACTTTGTGGTGATCCATTGTGGGTTTAAACCACGCAACGGTCATGATTGAGTAGCAAAATCTTAGCAATTGAAATAGTGATATCAAGCAATAATGTTGCTTTGATGTCATCATTCACCGTATATGCTAGTAAGGTAGACTGCATGAAGTCCTAGCAAAATGTGAAAAAAAATAGAAAAACAAAGTGAATCCCAAACAATGTAATACCATGGAAGCTCACCTCTAGGTTTTGTTTAGGTAATGTCAAAATCATAGTCGTACTGTGTGTCAAGAATCGTGTGGTGGGAGGACTTGCTTGAGCTGTTGCGCCAAACACAAATTGTATACACAAGAGGAAGCTCACACAAGAACACAAGAAGAGAGATGGAGGCCAAAACGTTTTCTTGCTGATTTCTTCTTCTCCTTCCACACACTATACAATGTACACAAAAGTATAGATAAGATACAAAATAAAGGAAAGTGGCATACTAAGTCAAACAGTGCATAACAGACTACACCAATTGACTAGCGCTATATCTTTGCTAGTGTAACAAACTAAATATAATAAGTGATAAGTCAGTGGCCATGTGAGTATCATAATGAACACCAACATGCTACGTGTAGGCGTGCGAACTCATCTAGCCAGGTGGTCCATCATCAATGTCCGCACATATTGAGCTTGACATATCAACACAGTGTAGTCACCCACCTACACTACTTAGGAGTAAGCTTTGAGTGAGAGAGGAAATAGTTAAGGACCCTTTGATCACTTTTTACCCTAAATTAGCTATTTTCATACAAATAATGATGCCATTTCTTTATTTCATGGAGGATAGCCAATATTAATTGGTCATAAACACTCATAGTTCTTTCCTTTTCTCTAAGCTTACGACTCTTAAATGAAATAACTCCATGATCCTATAACAAGGATGCATCTATGTCTCTTCCACTAACATCACACTAGATAGTAAACTCCTTAAAGAAGTCTAGGCAAACCACAATAGGAGCAAAAGTGAGTATATCCTTTAATTGATTGAAGCTTTTATCCACTATAATATTCCAAAAGAATTTTCTTTCTTGAGCTGATCAATCAAAGTAGATGCAATAGTCACATAATGCTTAATAAATATGTAGTACAACGATAACAGACAAAGAAATGTTGAGACATAGGCATGTGAACCCTGTGTATGGAAGGGTGGATAAGGGTAGCTAGGTGTGAATGAACTAGAGGGTAGGGAGAAACCTAACCCTAGCCATCCAGAGGATATTTAAACAACTTAGAGGTCACTCTCAATGTAGAGGAGAGTGTACTTGTGAACAACTCATTAAGCAAGATCTTCTTCTTGTACTTAAGCTCTCTCTCCCTCTTATGCACACTCTCTTGCTCTCACATTGATATTTCAATATGGTATCAGAGCCATCTCTGATCCCTTTAGGTTCCCTAAACCTTAGCTTCACCTAAATGAAGGGAGCTCTCTCACTCAACCCTCAAGACCTATGGACCACTTATTGGTCAAGCGTTTCAAGTCGAGCGGCCATGGCTACCTCTAACATAGCCGACGCACTCTCCCTACCTATGGGGTGTAGTGAGCTTACCTTGATGACCAATTGAGTATCCTCCTCTCCCGTGCACACCGATAGCTCCATGATCCTTGATGCAAGCTGCTCGAGCAACCTCAATCCCTCTTTGTCAAGCTCCATCCTCCATAGCTACGCGAGAGAAGAGAAGAGAAGATAAGATAAGAGAAGAGAAGAGAAGAGAAGAGAAGAAGATGAAGAGAGGAGTTGGGGAGCTTCTTCTCCTCGATCCCTCACTCTCACACACTCACTCCCTTACTCTTTCACACTCACTCACTTCCTCACTCAAGCACACACAAGAAGGCAAGAAGAAGAGAATAAGCTTTTTGCCACACACCAAGAATGAGATTTTCCATTAACTTTTTGGCTTATATACATGTCCTCTTTCCCTTGGGTGGTCATTCCCTTTTTACATGGCCGGCAGCCCTTTTTCCCTTTGCCCTAACTTCCTAGCTTAGTCATACCGCCCATATATGGTTACGAATTGCACAGGAGGGAGCTTGACACTCTTTTACAAAGATTTTGGATGCACCTTTATATTTAAAGGTGCACCCTTCTTGCTTTTGGCTTTTTTGCAGCTTCCATGGTCGCACCTTGGACTCTTGCTGGTTGTTCCCATGCTTTTGGATTTTTTTTGGGTTTTTCCCTTGTGAGGCGCCCTTTCCTTTTTTTCTACCTTGAGGTTTTCCTCTTGATGCCTCTTTTTTCACTTTCTTTGCTTTTCCGCCTTGCTTTTTTCCCCTTGATGCCTCTTTTTTCGCTTTCTCTAAACATTAACCCCCTCTTAGTCGAGTGCCAGTCCCATGGCACTGCTAGGTGGTGAGTTGGAGGGTGCTGATAGGGTAGAGGGATGGCTTTTTGAGTTTATATACAAGCCTTGGTTGAGGATGTGTTGGAGAGATTCATGCTTGAAATTAAAGATGGTGTTGGAGTGAGTCCCTTCGGGGAGCTCGTTGTGGTGGAGGTCTGCCTTTGAAATTGATGATGGTGTTAAGGCAAACCCTCGTCTTAAGGTTGGATCTACCCTTGAAATTAAAAATGGTGTTGGGAAGATCCTCCTTAGAGAAGCCAAAGATGGTGGACTTGTCCTCAAGGTTAAGGATGTCGTTGGACGGGATTCCTTCATTGTGCCCTCTCCTTGATGCGACACGATCTTAACATGCAAGACAAAGCCATGTACTTCCTGAGGGTTCCTAAGGGGTGTGTCTGCCTTACCATGTGGTGTGTGGTGCACATGCTTGTGGAATTGGGAGATGGATCTAACCCTAGGAAAGCCCTTGGTGGTGTCCCACACTTGAGGACCCAATTCATGCATCGTTGTATATGCGGTGTGTTGCTTAGGGAGACAGGTCTGGAAGATGGGTCTTCTAACCTTGGGCAAGCCCTTGGTGGTGTCCCACACTTGAGGAACCAATTCATGAGTTGTTGTATGTGCACTGCATCACTTAGGGAGACAGGTATGGAAGAATGTCCTGCCCTTGACGTGCCCTAAGCATGTGCAGTGGGGGATAAGGCTAGGTATGGAAACCCTAGGTGTAATGATTGTGGCACTCAAGATGCTTTTGGAAGGTCTAGCGTTTCCACCTTTTTCTTTCTTCTTTTTTTTCTTTTTCTTTTTTATTTTTTATTTATTTTCCTTCTTCCTTTTTTTTTGGATTAGATGATTACAAGCATCATTCTAACATAGGGGTGTGCTCACCTTGATCTTCCTCGGACAATTCGCTAGCTAGTCCTAGGGACTTAGTCAAAAAGGTGTGGCTCTGGTATTCCTTGATACTAGCCTTTACATTAAGAGGTGTGGTTGACAAGAAAGGATGATTGCACCTCATAAAGCAACTATCACTCATGTCCTCAAGGATCTTCATATAAAAAGATGGAAGCAGGGTTGCCCTCATCATGAGGCTAGCCATAGCACAGCTATCTATTCCTAACTTAATGTCAAAAAAGAGTGGGGGTGAAGGCGGGCTTCCTCAGTTTGCTGGATTTTGCTTAAGTAAAAACCTAATGGTCCTAAGGTAGTTACAGGTAGTTATAAATGCAAGATCTGGGCACAAAGAGAAATCCTCGAGGAAGCAGTTGATGGATGGGCGCAAGTCCCCTGCTTTGAAAGTCATGCATCCCTCGAGAGTCTCTGCATTGACATTGTAGATAATTGGAAAGTCATATCTTCCATGAACATTCCTGTCATAATCTAATCCATATCTACGTGGATAGGGCATGTAGATAGGATCACTATGTTCCTCAAGTAGTGTGCCACGGAAGGCCATCAGTGCATCAAAATTGGTATCCCAAATCCTCCTCCGCCACTTTGGCTGTGCCTCATAGCCTCAAATGGTCTTGGAAACGTGATAGACCTTGTCATCCTACCAGTAATCCGTGGGCTCGTGCCTCCATTGCATGATTACGATGCTCCTTTCCACCATATCCAAAGGTAGGGCTCGTTCTAAGGCTCATGGGTGGAGGAAGGAGAATTGAAGGGTCGAGATTGGAGTTCTTGCTATTGCTAGATGGTTAGCTCCTGCAGCCAGTTGACCAAATGGTGATCCTCGCATAGTGGCATGGGCTCATCAGGAAGCTGTTGTGGCCATGCTTGCACTCTTTGCTAGGCTTGCTCCACAAGTTCTCGTCTTATTCTTCTAGTAGAAATGATGCATTTGGGGGCTTAGGCACCCTCTAGCTCTTCTGGGGGTAGGTCAGGCAAGGGCAGTAGACTAGGCTCTTTGCTTTGCGGTTCTTCTTTGAATTCTTGCTCAAAGCTGGCCCTTCCTTCGTGTCTTGTCCCATCATGGCTTGGACTGGGGGTGGATGGGGCTGCTCTTGTTCTTCAAATCCAAGTTCCCTAAGCTCATCAGTGGTGGTTGGAGAGGTTGGCTTGTCTTAAGTAGCTATATTGTTGCTCCTTGGTCATGGCTATGCTAGTTGGGAGTGTGTGTTGTTGCAGGCTATACTTTAAGGCTCTGGTCATCAACTCCAGCTTCCTTTTCATTCTCTCCACCTAATCCTTGCCTCCAACTTGTGTGACATGAAGCATTGTGCTCAAAAAGGCTTGCCTTTGAGTGTGTGAGCACACTTTTGCAGCTTATGTCCTAGTTTGAGCAAGCACTCTCTCGCATTCCGCCATTGCCAGAGGCATTGTATCAATCCTCACACACTTCCAAAATTGCACCTCTTCGATTGTTGCCCTTTCTCTTCCAAGTATTTTTTTATCTTTATTCATTTCCTGGAGACAGCATAATTACCACTTGTTGTTGCTCATTTCACACTTCCAACATTTGGGTCTTTTCTTTATTTCAGCAGTTTAGCTGCTCTTCTACTATCCTTCTACCTTGCTCAGCCACCACAATGAACTATTGATGGGCTTCTGTGAGCCTTTCTGATAGATCTTCAGTAATTTGCGTGTGGCTTTCTAGCTCTGTCAAGTGTAATCTTCCTTCGGTCATGGCCATGGCCATCAGTGCCTCCACCTCCTATTCGTTTTCCAGGTTGTCTTGCAGGCTTCTGGTAGCTTCGTCTATGGCCTCTTCCTTCTCTTTCACCATGACTTCTATTTCCCTCTCTAGTCTCCCTTGCTCCTTCATTGCTAACCATAGCCGAAATACCATGGCATCTTCCTATTCTTGGAATTGTTCTTTTGATGCCTAGTTGATTTCCTTCTAGTTCTCCCATAGTTTTGCATTCATTTTCTCCATGCGTGCCATTCGTCACTGGAGCTCAGCATATTGTTGGATGAGTAACTTGTGGCCCCACTACTCGGCCACTAGGCCTTGGGCTTCATCCTCTATCCTTTTCCTTAAGCGATCCTCATTCTCTTGAGCCTCCTTTTCCTTGGCAATGAGTTGCTCTTTCAGGTTTCGAATTTCTTTCTGATGTTCTGATGCTTGCAGTGTCATCTCTAGCCTTAGTGTTGCAGAAACTTCTCTTTTGGCCTCTAGTTCTGTAGCCACGGCCTTCTTCTCTTCCTTAGCCTCCTCTAGCTAGGGTAGGAGTTCAGCTACATAGGGATCATAGTTTGCAAAGCATGGGCATTGTTGGCTATGCTATGGTGGTGGACACTTCCAAGCTTTGCCTTTTTGGGTCTTGCCTAGACTCTGCATCAGCTGTTGGCCTTTTGATTCCTGCTTCTAGTACCATCTCCTGTACTTTCGTGACTAAGAACTGCATCATGGACATAAGTTTAGTGGTGTCCATGGCAAGCTTTGGCTCTTGTGTTGTGGAGGTGGTGGTGGTGGTGGTTTGAGGCACGGAATTTGAAGGGAAGGGATGTAATGGGGCTTGCTCCTTCCTGCAACAATAGTGTTAATGTCTGGTAGGAAGTACACATTAGGGGTCTTGCTATTAGTAGAGTTAATGTTTTTAAGCCTTTGTAAGGAATCAGATATCAAAGGGTGTGTGTTTTTTGCAAAAGAACACTTGTGAGGGGTTTTTTTCTGTCAATGTAAAAAGGTATCTGATGATAAGTATAAGAGGGAGAAGTTGGTGTTGCTGTAAGGGAAGCTTTCTGGCCATGGATATCAGAACAAATTTTAGTGATTACACAGTTTCTTGTTATTTCCCTGTTTTCTGCTTTTGAGAAATGAGTATCTGTTTTGTTTTAAGTGGTGCAATAGTGTCGCAATGGATGTATTGAGGGAGGAAGATTGTTATTTTCTGTATTCAGTATGGGGGAGAGATTTAGAACAGATTTATTTAAAAGTAAGATGGGAGTAAATCAGGGGTTGATGATTGAGCCCTTAACATTGGTGATCCTGCAAATTGTTCCATTGGCGACGGCCAGTTAGGATTGGGAATGGAATAGGTGTTCTTCCTTTCTGAATTGAAGAATACAGGCAATCATGGATCCTTAGCTGAAGGAGTTTGAGCAGTGGCTCACTGACGAGGAGCGTGAAATATTCGCGCAAACATTGTGCCAAGAGTTTCAGAATTGGACTACAGCAGAAGAGGAGTTTGAAGTTTACAATAAGAATTTTTTACCACACATTTCCCTGATTTACCTCTAACGTAATTTGAAAGATCAGAGAAGCGGTTTGTACAGAGCAAACAAAATAGTTGGCACCCTTTGGACTTGAGTAGACAGGAGGTGTCTTCAGGAAAATCTAGCATACACAGTATCTTTGGCAGTTTTGTGCACCTTATGGGTGCTTAAATGAGTTTTTAAACCTGACCAGGTTAAACTTTTAACTAAACCTCCTCCTTTGCCATTCTAGTTGCTTATGATTTTCCTCGTGATTAATCCAAAGAAACCAACACAGATAAATATTTCCAAAGGCTAGAAAGCATAAAAAAGCTTTTGTAACACAGTTTTTTAAAAACTTATTTCTAGCAGGACTATTAGGATCTCCTAGCGTGGAAATCCTAGTCATTATTGTGACCATTGTGCACCTACAGGACAATGCTAACATGTTCTGATGACAGACCTAATCCCTGTTTTATGTCAGCAGAGAAGTATAGAGGGGAAGGGTTTGGGACATACTATACCAGATTACAGGCTAAATTAGAACAGGAAGAGAAGTTGAAATAGAAGGAGCATCAAAGATCAAATAGTGGCAGTCAGGTGGATATTCTGGATATAGGATATCTGAGTGACCAGGAAGTGCAAACAAATGAAGCTGGTCCCAGTCAGGAAGTTAGAAGAGATAGTTCTGTTGATCTGCAAGTACCAGTAATAATAGGAGAGGAGGAAAGAAACATGAACATAATTTTGGGGGCATTAGCATGGTCCCAATTACAGCACAACAGGCTAGAAGGAAGTTGAGGTTCCAACCATTACCTAAACCACCAATTAAAAAACAGGTTGCCACAACTGTACAGCCAGCACAAATGGCACAACCCCCAAATCCAGCAAACCTTAGAGTCAAATTTTCCAGTTTCAAGGGTGAGTCCAAAAAGGAAGACCCTGATGCCCATGTAGCTCAGTTCAGCACAAAATGGGAGGCAAGTGGACTTGGAGCTTTGTATGGTGATGATGTGAAGAAGCAACAATTTACTGCCACATTGGAGGCTAAAGCCATGAATTGGTTCACACAGTATGGGATAGCCCATTTCCTTGATACACAGGCATTACAGGCAGCTTTCTTGTCCAGGTTTAGATGGAAAACAACAACAAATATTCTCAAAAAGTTGAAAACAATGAAATAAAAAAAGCTTCTGGTGGAAGACTATGCACAATAATTCCTAGACCTAAATGGTAGGTTGGCACCACCTGAAAGACCAACAAATGAAATGATGGGAGAGTACTTTTGAAATGGGCTAAGGAAAATTCTCAGAACAACAATAGCTAGTACATAGATCCTTGGTTGAGCAGGAGGCTTCAATGAATTAGTAGCAGCTGCCAAAAGGGCAGAGAAGAGACTAGGAACCACAAAATAGAGAAGGAAGAAGAAACATAACAGAGATTCAAATTCAGACTCAGATACAGGGTTTGAATAAGATACAAAATCAAAGGATGCTACTTTAGATTCAGACTCTGAGGACTCAGATGATGAGGATAGGAGATCTAGAAGAAAGAGAAAGAGCATAAGACAAAAATAGAAAAATAACAGTAAGGGAAACAAAGATAGGAAAGGAAAGGGCAAGACCAAAAATAAAGTCCAAGATCTGAACAAACAAATTGTTGCAACTTTAAAGAGCATGGGCATTTCCACTTCTACCAAAAAGGAGAAACCCTATTGTAATACCTATGAGAAACAGGGACACACTGATGCTACCAACCCTAACAATAGGGCAAACCCAAATCAGCAAACATAGAGGGAAAATTTCCCCCGGTTGCTAATGCAGTGCAACCTGACAGGAATAGGGCAATGGATGGCTAGCAAAACAAATTTCAGGGAAGAAATAGTTGGGTACCACCCAATCAACAGGGACCTGATGATCCATGCAATTACTGTGCAGAGTTAGGTCATAAGCAAGGACCCAATTGCCCTTTGTGGTGTAAGCATAGAGAGGAGAGGGGTATTCCCATTATCATATATAATAATCAGAGATCACTTGCACAGGCACAGCAAAACAGGCCACCACAAGCTAATGTAGTAATTGTGGAGGAAGGAAAATAGGTTCATGCAGCTATTGTGCAAAGACAACATGAAGATGATTTGAATGTCTTGCATGTGCAGTGTGACTGTTCTAATTGTTTGCAACAACATGAGTTTTTTGACAAGTCAGCACTTGTGTTGGTCATCACCAAATCTGGAGCACAGTATGTAGCTGATCCTATTATTTCTCATAAAGAAATGAAAAATCCTCAATTTTGGGATAAGCAAAGACAAGTCAGATAGGGATGTGTGAAGGAGATTCATAGAATTAAGAAAACACACTCTGTTGGGAAACAGATACAACAACCCTTACCTGAAATACCACTGACAATACAGGAGGAAATATATCAACAAGAGACAAAGGAAGTAGCATTGACAAAGGAAGTGCTGAGGAATACTACTGTGACAATGGACCAAATTCTGAGTCTAGTTCCTGAATTTAAAAGATAGGTGTTGAAGAGTTTTAGTTATGAAGAAGAACAATAGTATGATCTTGAAGCTTGCCAAGTTGAACCTGAGGATGTGGACTATAAGGTGCCAAAAATTACTGCGTTTTTTCAAGAACAGGAAATCTCTAGAGCATTGATGGATGGAAGTTCAAGTGTTAACATTTTACCTGACTTTTTATATTCAAAACTGAAGCTACCTGATTTAGAAGAAGCACCCTTTCAGTTGAAAATGGCATATTAGAGAAGGATCCAACCTTTGGGAATACTCAAGAACCAGCATATCATGGTTTCAGGCTTAAAATTTCCTGTTAATTTTGTGGTACTGAAAATGGATGAAGGGGACAGTCCATACCCCATTCTGTTGGGAAGGCCATGGCTAAAGCAAGCTAAAGTCAGGCAAGATTGGGGGGTAGCACAGATAACAATAAGGAAGGGAAAGAAGAAGGTACATATGAGTATGATACCAACTGCAACCTTGCCTAAAGAAGCTAGAGCATTGTATTCATAGGGTCTGAATATGGTCCACGAAGTGGATGATGATGAGGAGGATGCTTTCCTCAAAGTGAATGAATCAGTGGTACCTGTTTTTGACATTGATGTTGGTAGAATTTTAGAATAGTTCAAGGAGAAGAAAGTTGCTGATGTTGTACCACAACAAAATGGGGCTGTCCAGGAAACTCTTGAGGAAGAGGATATTCACAGGAAATTAACAGAACAGGAGGAGAAAATGCATATCCAACAGATTATTCAAGCAGAGAAAGTTTGAAGAACAGATGGCTAGGACAGCAAGAGTACAGGAAGATGACCTGCAAGATCTAAATTTGGGTACTGATCAGAATCCTCAGATGGTAAAGGTCAGTGTTCATGCAACATGACAATTTAAAATAGATTTGGAAGAACTTTTACATGAATTCAGGGATATTTTTGCTTGGAGCTATACTAATATGAAGGGGGTAGATCCTCAGTTCTATATGCATAGGATCAATCTTAAGAAGGATGCAGTTCTTGTTATCTCACAAAGGTATAGGATGAACCCAAATTATGCTAAAGCTGTAAATGAGGAATTGGAAAAATTACTGAAAGTTGGCTTCATCTATCCTTTGGAGAAGGTGATATGGCTCACCCATTGTGGTAGTACCTAAGAAGAATGGTAAACTGAGAATTTTTGTGGCTTACAATAAGTTGAATGCAGCCACTATTATAGATCCTTTTCCTTTACCTTTTCAAGACACTTTGTTAGATGCAATTGCAGGACATCAAATGTATAGTTTTCTTGATGGGTTTAGTGGATATAATCAGATCCTCATGGCAGAGGAAGACATGGATAAAACTGCCTTTGTAACAGGATGGGGGGGTGTATGCCAATACTGTTATGGTTTTTGGCTTGAAGAATTCTCCCCCTACTTTTTAAAAATGGGTACAGGAGGTCTTTGCACCATACCTTACCACATTCATGAGGGTTTTTCTTGATGATTTCGATGTTTTTGGTAAAACAAATGATCACCTATCTCAGCTCAGATTATGTTTTGATAGATGCAGAATGGCTAGACTGAGTCTGAATCCAGCCAAATGTGCCTTTACAGTTAGAAGGGGGATTTTATTGGGTCACATCATATCAGAAGAAGGAATGCAGGTGGATCCCAGAAAAGTAATGGCTATCCAAAAGGCTAAGGCACCTACTAACTTGAAGGAGTTGAGCAGATTTGTGGGTCAAACTAAATGGCATAGCAGATTTCTGAAATATCTGTCTCATGTCTGCGTCCCATTAACAAAGCTAACCAAAAAGATGTGAAGTACACTTGGACAAAAGAACAAGAGAAGACATTCAAATTGCTGAAGAAGATGTTGCAAGTGGCACCCATTATGTAGCCTCCTGACTGGAATTTACATTTTCATGTCTTTGGTGATACTTCTGATATTGCTATGGGGGTTGTATTAATGCAGGAGAAACAGAAGGGATGGTTCAGGCCAATGTATTATGCCAGCAAAGTCATGATAGGAGCTGAGAGAAACTATTCTGTTACAGAAAGGGAATGTCTAGGAGTAATCTTTGGTTTAAAGAAATTCATGCATTATTTGTTGGGCAATCCTATTATTATTCATGTTGATCATCAGGCTTTGGTGTATTTGGTCAATAAACCTCAACCATCAAGGATATTAGCCAGATGGATATTGTTGCTGCAGGAGTTTGATTATTCAATTATTCATAGGCCTGGCAGAGAACACATTATTGCTGATTATTTGAGTAGATTGGATTATTCATGATGGAATTTCAGATGACTTACCTGATGCAGATTTATTTTAGATTCAGATAACAGAAATAGATATTTGGTATGATCTGATGCTGAATTATCTGACTGAAGGAGTTTTTCCTAAGGGAATGACTAAGGATCATAGGAGGAAATTAGCATTGAAGAGTACAACTTTTTCTATTATTGGAGGCTGTTTATACAAAAGAGGAGTGGATCATGTTATAAGAAGATGTGTTCCTGACAGTCAACAAGCAACTATTTTGATGGAAGCTCACACAGGAAATGCTGGAGGACATTTTTTAGGGGACATCACTAGTAGAAAGATTTTTCAAAGTGGATTGTGGTGGCCTACTGTAATCAAGAATTCTCACCAATTTGCTAAATCTTGTGACAAATGTCAGAGAGATGGCTATCCAAGAAATCAGGATAGAATGAAACAAAACATTGTTTTACCTTTAGGACCTTTTGAGAAGTGGGGATTTGATTTTATGGGTCCATTTAAGCCAGCAGCTGAATTTTCAAGAAGCATGTATATTCTGGTTGCTACAGATTATTGTACCAAGTGGGTGGAGGCAATTGCACTGAAGGACAACAAAGCTAGGAGTGTAGTCTTTTTCATGTATAATAACATCATGACCAGATTTGGTTGTCCTATAGAACTTGTGTCAGATCAGGGAGTTCATTTTTTAAACAAAGTGATAAAGGTTCTTGCTGAAACACATATGATTAGCCACAAGATGTCTTCTGTTTATCATCCAGAGGCTAATGGGTTGGCTGAAATTAGTAATAAAATTCTGGTGAAGATTTTGAAAAGGACTGTTTCAGAAAACAGGAAAGATTGGGATCTGAAGTTGAATTCAGCATTATGGGCATTCATGACAGCATTTAAAGTGAGTATAGGCCTTACACCATTCAGATTGGTTTATGGTTTAGAGGCTGCGATATATATATATAAAGTGGTTGGTGTGTTTGTTTGTTTTTTCTCTGTTTTTGTGTTTGTTTGTTGTTCATTTTTTGTTTGTTTGTTGTTTGTGTTTTGTGTTGTTTTTTATGTATGTTTGGTTTTGTTCTTTTTGTTCGTTTGTTTTTTTAAATAAAAATAAATTGGGTATGGGTGTGCAAAAGGAACGCACCCCCGTCCCGCGCGCAGGGGTAAAAAAATTTGCAATGACTAAATCAAATGGGGTAGGGACGGCGATGCGCGAACCACAGACACCACGGGGGCGTCTCGAGGCGTGTAAAACCAAAAATAGGCGCAAAGGGTGGGGAAGGGACCCCATCAGGGTAAAATTAAGCCACGGCATAGATGCATGATTAGAACAGGGTATATGCATGGGGGTATGCAACATAGACGCGCAGGGATGCATCCCCACACTTAGAACCTTAGCAGGAAGGGTAAACCGAACATCAAGGACCGAGTACCTCACATCAGACCAACCACGAACGTCCCCACACTTAAGACATAACCGTCATTGAGAAACAGAAGGTGTAGGGTTAGAAAAACTTGGCCCATATTGCCGAGGAGGAATGTCGATTATCGAGGTTGCGTCTTGTGTCATTGTCGGCTACAGAAGGTACCCAGGTGTCTTCACAGCACACGTCCAACGTCCTTCGTGACAGGGACCACGCGATAGCACCCAGGGAGGTAGCTAGTTGAAGGAATCACAGGAAATTCGGCGATGGCGAGGGATATTGCACTCAACTCAGATCACTCAAATGGATTGAAAGAGCTGTCACTCACCCCATTACTAACATCATTCGAGGAAATAATTATGAAACCCAGAGCTCACACCCAGTTTAGGAGTCGACAAAGGAATGGTGCGAAGAGAGTATTCCAGGGTGCACAATTGATGGTGCATTAGTGCATCCCACCCATCTGGCATAGGTGCAAGGAGAAAGGCCAGGGAGCCTTGCAGTGCAGTGTACAGAACAAAATGATGTGGCTTGTGTTGATGGCAAAGACCCAGCCTGTGGGTGCATCGGGGAATAGAAACATACCTGACTCCAAGGGTCGCAACGTCCCTCAATCCTTACCTCTCAATCCCATACTGTGTTGGCATACAGTGCAAGAAGGAAGGCCAGGGAGTCTTATGGTGCAGTGCACTAAAACAAACCGTGCTTTGTGCATTGAGAGGCCCATCCCTGCATGCAACACTCCATTCACACAGCTCATCTCTCATTTGATTTGAAGGGAAAGACTGGTTACTCACCCCACCCTCTGTCTCACGCTCTGTTGGGGCTCTTTTGACATAGGACAGCACCTAGTCCTTCAACTGATGCATCTGTGTGCACATGGAACTCCTTTGTCCAATCAGGAGGTTGTAAGATAGGTGCTCGGATAAGGCACTGTTTTAGGGTATTAAAGCCTTCTTCACAGTCATCGATCCAAAGGAAATTAGCTTCTTTCATTAGGAGCTTGTGCAAAGGGGCTGCCTTGGTTGCAAAATGTGCAATAAATCTTCTGTAGTAGCCCATATGGCCAAGAAATCCTCTCAATTTCTTGAGGTTTGTTGGTGTTGTTAAGGTGAAAATATTTTCAATCTTCGCCGAGTCTGTTGCAATCCCTTGTGCCGAGACAATATGGGCCAAAAGCACTCCTAATGAGATGCCAATGACGCATTTGTCAGGGTTGAGAGAAATCCCATACTCTCGGCATCTATCAAAACATTGCTCTATGTGTCCCCAATGCTCTCGGATCAAACTATAGACACAAAAGTCATCAAGATACACCTCGATGAAATCATAAAGATGATTCTGGAAGGCATCCATCATTACTCATTAGAAGGTGGTAGGAGCATTAGAGAGCCCAAATGGCATCACTCTATAGACATAGGTCCCCCACTCAGTGGTGAAGGTTGTTTTAGATTGGTCCTCTTCTGCGATTTGGACTTGGTTATATCCGCTAAATCCATCCAAGAGGGAATACAGCTCATGGCCTGCGAATGTATCCAACAGTTGGTATGTAAAAGGGATAGGGAAATTGTCCTTCTTCGTCTTTGAATTAAGCTTTCGAAAATCGACACATATTCGAAGTTTCCCGTTCTTCTTGGGTACTACCACAATGGGCAAAACCCATTCACTCTTAGCCACAGGATAAATGAACTCTGCTTCAAGAAGTTTCAATAATTCAGCCTTCACCAGAGCAGAGTAATTAGGATTCATACGTCTTTGTCTTTGCCTTACAGGTTTGACATCAGGCTCTAGGTCAATATGATATTGACATACTGTGGGATCAATCCCCTTTAGGTCTTTATATGACCAAGCAAACACATCTAAGTTTTTTTTTAGTAGATCTCGCAGAACCACTAGTTCTTCTTCTAGAATATTGAGACCCACTTTCAGGTGACGTTCAGTACCGTCAGTATCCAAGAACGTCACTTGTCTTTCACCTTCCACTTCACGGATGAATGTCCCATGGATTGCTTCTAGGTAGAGGTCTGAGAGTAGTATCCTCATCTGATGTTCCACTAGAACCAGTGTTCTCCTTCTGAACAGATGACTCATTTGTCTGTTGAGGTTGCTGAAAGGGTATTAGAGCTTTGTTTGCTTCTGTGTGAGGGGTAATTTCTTTTGGACTTAGGGATTCATCTTCCAAAGATGAGTCCAAGAATGTCACATAGCACGGACCTTCTAGAGGTCGTGGCTCTGAGGGCTTTAGCTTCTGTTGGTAGGGGGCATCATCATCATCTTTTCTCTGACAGTCAGGGTGACAGAAGCCACTGGTGAACTTAATTTTTATGCTTTTAATCCATCACTTATACATATTCTGCATACTTTGTGGTCCATTGATCAACCCAAATGGAACCATGGTCATTCCATCCAGCACTCTGAGATCTTCGGCCTCTAAGGTCTTTGTAGGGATATCAATAAGATCATCCACTATCAGAGGAAATTCTTCATCGGCACTTTCATAACCCGCTTCATTTTCTTCCTCATCATTTTCATCCTCTTCCTCTGGAGGCTCTGTCTCTGCTTCTATAGAGGCTCTGTAGGAGAAGAACAGATCTTCTGCATCGACATCGGCATCTGCTTCTGCTTCTGCTTCTTTCACAACTTCTAACTCTGCTTCTGCCTCTAGCTCTATGTATGTTACTATCTCTGTGACTGTCTTTGTATCCGCTCTGTCTCTGTTCTGCCTCTGCTCTATCTTTGCTCTGCATCTTCTCTGTAACTGTACTGCCTCTGCTTTGTCTCTGTGACTGTCATGTAACAGGGAGAACAGTACATCCATGCTTCTATTTCACTGTCAGAGGTGATTTCAGAAGTTAATTCTAGTTAAGGTAGGAGATATTCTCCCATGGACAAGGATTTTGCTTCCCTTGGCAGTTTGGCTTACAATGCCCACTGTTAGGGACTATGTCTCTGTTTTCTTAGGAAAGATCTACTTAACATCCTCTTCATCTCCTAATGTACCATCTGTTACCTCATTGGAGGACTCAGTTATGACTTCGATGGATGCAGATCCATTGCCCTTTTGCGATCCATACAGCCTTAACACTGCTTTGTTGGGTCCTCTACCTAGGGTTAGGGTTCCTTTGAACCAGTTCGTCCTGGCTCTTACTTCAAAAAGCCAAGGTCTTCCCAACAGCAGAGGGTATGAGGTCCCATAAGAATTTGGTTTGACCACCAAATATGTCAGCCAATAGTCTCTTCCTGCAAGGGTTGTTTTTACATATGGGAGGATGCGCAATAGTTTAATTCTGCTTTGGTCTGCCAATCTGATAAGCCACTATGTAGGTTGAATTCCTTGCAACCCTAAGTCCTTCATTGTCACATCCGTCATTATGTTTACTGATGAACCTCCATCAATCAATGCATTTGAGATGAAGAATCCTTCTATCCATACACTAATTTCTGGGGTTCCAGGATCTAGGAAGGCATTAGCCACATCTACTTCCTTTACAGGCTCCGTGGCCTTATTGGTCTTGGTCGCTGTTGAAGGAGCGATCCTTAGTCCATGTCTTCTTGTCAAGATGCTTTTGAATTTCTTTCGACAGCTGGGAGACGTCATCAACAACTGTCCGAATGTTAGGTTTGGTTTAAAGGTGTCTAGGTCTTTGACCAAGTCATAATCTTTGATAGGATCCACAGGCTTCTCCAACCAACTGGGGAATGGGGCTACACCCATTTTCATCTTTCCTTTTTCTTCTAATAATTACAGCATCAGCACTTCTTCTGTTTTTGGAAGTGCTTCTGTCTCATCTATCTCCTATACCTCTGGCACTGTTTTTGGGAGTGTCTCTATAACTCTCTGTGTCATTACAATGCTCTGTACTACACTATTCTATTATGCACTGCTCTGTCCCTTTGTTGGCAAGTTGAACTTCATAGTCTTAGCATGATAATTATTTTCGTTCTGAACAACTAGTTCCTTCTTCTTGGTGCGCTTGACAGTGGCAACTTCCAACTCTACCAAATTGGAGGTAGGCTCTTGTACCTTCTGTTGGCTATCAGTGCCATTGGCCTTTACAAGGGCTAGGCTTGGATAGTCCTTTGTAGTGTGGCCTTCACCTTTGCATCGGCTACATAAGGGCTTGTAATCCACAGATCGTCTAGGGTTTGGACAATTTGGGGAGATATGTCCCTTTTCTCCACACTTATAACATTCCACCTCTGATCTTTGACCACCGCCAGACTGTCGTCCTCTATAACTTTGAGAGGGAAACCTCCTTGGACCGAAATTAGGACCAAACTCCCTAGGCTTTGGTCCAATATCCTGTGTTGTCATTTTGGATTCCAGCAAGTTGATACTTGCATTTTCATCCTTCTATCTTCGTTCATGCATCTCTTTCAGAGAGCAAATATCCTCTATATGGTTCTTCCATAAAGAGTAGGAATAGAAGGCTCCAGGAATGGTTGGTTTTTGGGTACATTCAATGGCTAAATGTCCCGCTTGATGACACTTTTTGCACCATGTATTAGAGTGCATCACATCTCTTCCAGCTCCCACAGGAGTGGATATATTGGCGGTATTCACCTTCAACGCCTGTAGCTGCTCTGTAATCACATCCAGAAGCTCTTTCTTGATACCTGCAACTGGGTTGGATAATTAGTCCTTCAAATTTTCACCTCCTAAAGTACTTGTAGTAGGGTTTTGAGAAGCTTCTATAATTACTGCATACACTGGTTGGGTCGATCCAGAAGGTCCTCTATTCTAGTTCTGATTTAGAGCTCTTGCTGAGACTTGGGGCTGTTAATTCCAGTTGGTAGGGTTCCACTGTTGTTGAGTTGCCATTGGAGGAACTGTTTGAGGCCACTATTGCTATGGTTGAACCATCATTTGAGGCATTGTTGTTTGCGGCGACCACAATGGATTAGGTGCATTATACTACGACATTGTTTGCATCTGGGGATAGGGGTAGGGAATTGTCCCTGGGACTGCATTTGGTGAGTATACCATTCCTAGCATGGGAGGAGGTAAGACTCCTCTTCCTGGAGTCATTGACAGCCTTGCTTCAACTTCGTCATACAATGTTGCACCTTCCATTGCAGCTTGCAGATTGACTAGTCTTCTCAATTCCACAAACTTGCAAACTTCTGGTTGTAGGCCTCTAAGAAACACTCCCTTTTGGATACCTTCGTCCAAATGATGGTTAGTCCATCTCTTCAGGATGGATTCCCTTCGCGAGACATAAGCTTCTACTCTTTCTCCAAAGGACTGACTTAGGTTCATGAACTCCTCTCACATCCGCTCTTCAAAACCTTCACACCTGAATTTAGTGAGGAATGCCAACTTCAGATCGTCCCATGTGCCAAAAGTTCTTACTGCTTGTCTCTCATACCAGTGAAATGCCGTGCCCTTAAAAGTGGCGGGGAATATTGCTAACCAATGCTCAAGGATTCAGGCATTGTTAGCCACACATGCTACCATAAACTCTGTTACATGAAGATTAGGGTCTTCATTGTACTCTCCCTTAAAAACTGGCAATGGGACTACATTTGCTGGCATGTCATCAATATTTCCAAGACGAATCTAACTAGGAAGGGGACCTTGAGTTGCCATGGGGGCTTTTGTAAAGAGTGCTTTTAGGGCGTCAAAGGAGGCTTTTGCTGCAAGCTCATTCTCAGATTTGATTTTTGCCTTCTCTCTTCTCACATACCTCTGGACTCGTTCTAACGCTTGCCTCTTGATTGCGTCATTCATCAGGGGGTTGGCTCCAACCAGTTGGTCTATACTCAACAAGATAGCATTAGATGTTGAGAAATCAAATGATGTATGCCCATAGAGGCTGAATGTATGCCTAAAAGAGGTTTCCCATGAGTGGCTCTGTATGCTCTAGAAAAGAGATGTCCAAAATCCCATAAGCACAGTGAGGAAGAATGGTACTATCTAGAAACTATATAACCATGTACTTTGTTGACACTCAAAACATGTATTAGAACTATCAATTTAAGTTACTCAAGATTGTTTTTATGAGTCCAAGCTAATCTATCTTGGAACCTAATTCACTTGAGCTACAATCTCTTCCCTCTATCATGTATCTCGTGTTTGATTTGCATCCACCATAGCTAACTAGCTCTAGATCCATATTTCTCAACATGGTATCAGAGCCATGGCTGAGCTAGATAGCTAGTGGATGCATCTTACTTCTTCCCTGCACACTTTAAATCCTTCCTATTTCAATTTTAGTAGAGTCCTTCTTTAGCCTTGTTGTACATATGAATGGATAGTAGGAGTTGAACCTACCTTAAGGCCCTCTGCCATATCCATATCTAGGCTTATTCTTCATCTCATATCCATCACAACATTAGGGGCCCAAACCAAGCCGGTAGCAGTAGAGGTTGAGAAGGGCTTCCCTGCAGAGTGTGCGGTGAGGGACCTGGTGGCCAAGGCTATGGATTCCCTGTTCAAATGAGAACACTCTAGAAAATTGAAGAGAGAGAGATCCCTCTTGCTCGAGGATGACCAGCTCCTCTACCTTGTGGTCTCTCTCAGGAAGATGCCTGAGCTCTACAAGAACAACCCCTACCGCATCCCAATCTTCGCACTTGATGGTACGCATGAGGCTTGCCCCTTAGTCGCTGACCGTGTCGCTGACCGTAGGGCCCCCCACCACAAGGCCGAAGCCAAGTAGTGGCTCGATGCCGAGAGAACATCCCCATTGCCAAGGTCATTGGTCTATCCTGGCTCCACACGAACTACAAGTCCTTTCAAGCTCGGTGCAAGCTCTATGGGTCATATGACATCTTCATCACTAACAAGAACATGCTCCCATCGTCAAGCATCGTTGTTGTAAGAACTGGGGAGGAGAATGAAGATGCCTTGATCCACCTAAAAGCAAAACTCGGTCAAGGATTGCCCACTTGCAGCATTCAGCATCGCAAAGACTCCATCATTGTAAGAGATCTGTAGGACCAGAATGACAGAAAGGAACCTGCAGAAGATCTAACACAGGTCAACGCGGCATAAATCAGATTCGGCATTCCAGCAAGTCAACATAGTAATCCAAGCCTTCAAACGAAGAAAAAAAAAACCTAAGCGTTGAACCTTACGACCTTTGAAGGCTCATTCACACTTGAGACTTTGCTCAAACTTGGTTTCTTATCACCCTTGTTCACACCTTGCCTTAATACAAAGGTCACTACATATTTAAAGTGCTTCTCAAATTAAAGATAACTCACACATACATTATATGTTTCAACATTTATTATCTAGACTTTTGACATTAGCATTGTGTGCTTTATCGATGACTCTAAAGCATTTTGTAAATCGGGATTAGACACTGCCTTGAGCATTTCCTCAATGGTAAGACCTTCCCGTGCCTTTGAAAGGGAGATGTTTTATGCACAAGTGTCAAGAAAGTTCAATGCAAGTATAATGCCAATCCATTTCAGTAAACATCATCATCTAGCCACTGAGTCAAAGCTCCAAACTCTATGTATCCAAGCCCAATATCATAATGTGCTATCAAGCAATGCATTCCAGCAAGTACCAAAGCTATGCAAAGAGAAATGTATCTGTCCTGCAAAGCCACATGAAACCCCCAAATCTATGTATCCCAAGACTCAACAAGTTGTGGCAAGCTACGTCAATGTACATGTTTGTATCCATCTCAAACTCACTAAGATAGAAGATTGGAGCAAAAGACCAAGAAGAAGACAACTACCAAAAAGAAGATGAAGAAATTGTTTCCGCTGCTAATGACAGAATTTCCCTTAGTGGATCTTGTTTCCCATAGTGGATGTAAGAACCCTACCAAAATGTAAAGTTTCAAACCTTAACTTGACTAAGTTGCCAAAGAGCTAGTCTCCTGGTCCATGCTCACATGAGGGGGGGCAAAAAGCTAGCAAGGGTAGAAACTCATCATTTGAGGGGGGGTGTTGAGAAGTCAAATGATGTATGCCCATAGAGGCTGAATGTATGCCTAAAAGAGGTTGCCCATAAGTGGCTCTGTATTCTCTAGAAAAGAGATGTCCAAAATCCCATAAGAACAATGAGGAAGAATGGTACTATCTAGAAACTATATAACCATGTACTTTGTTGACACTCAAAACATGTATTAGAACTATCAATTTAAGTTACTCAAGATTGTTTTTATGAGTCCAAGCTAATCTATCTTGGAACCTAATTCACTTGAGTTACAATCTCTTCCCTCTATCATGTATCGTGTGTTTGATTTGCATCCATCATAGCTAACTAGCTCTAGATCCATATTTCTCAACATCAGAGAGGGGCTTTAGTCTCTGGGGGATTCTTTGGCCAACATCTCTTCTACTTCCTTCTTTTCAACATCTCTAAATTCGTCTTTCAAACCACTACAGAGGAGGAGATATTCCATTCTGAAAGTATCAAAACTCGTTCTTCTTAGGATCGTTGTTGTGCCATTATAATAATGCCAGCTTCTGAGGGTTTCAACAGTGTATGTTGTGAAAAACACTCTGTCTACCAACTTCCAGTGGGTTGCTAATTGGACAAACAGAAGATTGTCAGTGCACCAAGCATCCCACGTATCTTGCTATTGAGCATCCATGAACAAATTCCAACTCTTTTCCTTCTTGTTTTCGTGAACCTCCACAGACCACGACTCCTGAAGCTTCTTCACGATCTCCCACTTGATGATGTTTGGAAACTTCTCAATGAATACCAAATCTTCCATGGATGGTCATTCTCTCTGCTTGTGCTCTTTAGTTTGTTCCTAAATAGTTTGCCACCAAGATGTAAGTTTATGCTGCTTCAACAGGAAGAGGAAACAGTCCACCACATAGAACACGCATCATGATGGTGATATGTTTCCGCCATTGTGGGATGAACTTCTTGTGGAAAGTGGCTTTGATAATAAGAATCTCTAACTCTTCAGTGGAGGAAGGAACTTTGCAAAAATCCATTGAATTTTTCTCCTCTTGGAAATGCCATTTCCTTCATTTTTAGCCTCTTCTAATGCTTGTTGGTGGCAAGTTTCCTTGGCTGCGCACCAAAAACATGGAGGCCCAAGAGGAACACCAAGGAAAAGGGGATTCTACTGCAAGAAAATCTATCTTGTAATATCAACAAGCTTTTATTTCATTCTTTTGATGACCAAAACAAAGAAAACAACAAATCTTCATGCAGCATCATAGTAGATTTCTCCCACGGATTTGATAGCATCAACCATAATCTTCAACATCTTCATAAAATCCTTCAATAGAACAATGAAAATAAAGGAATACACCATTTTTGAATGGAAATCAATCACATAGTATTCATCTTCAATGTCTTCATAGTTCTCTCTCTCAATCTCTCATATACTGTTACACTGTTTTGATAGAATTGACTATCTCTGGCTCTCTCTCTCTCTCTCTCTCTATCAATAGTACATTATATCCTCACTACAATACTATCATAATAAATCTCAATAATCCTTCTTAGGTCGTGTATGCACCTCCCAAGAGGTATGTCTGATATGAAGAGTCACCAGAAAGCCATTACAGTGTCTTTTCACAGCTCACTACTGTCACTGTCACTTAGTCTTCTCTTCAGTCTTCAGCAGAGCAACTGCTTCTTCCATTTGTTTTAGCTCTTTTAAACTTAGATTCATCCTTTCCAAAAGTTAGAAAACTTTCCCAAATTCACACATACTTTCTACATAACACTTACAGAATGTCTACAGAACAGTACAGTACAGTACCAGAGCAGCTACAGTACAGTTGCAGAGCAGAGACAGAGGCTCTACAGAAGGTTTACAGTAGGTCACAGAAGGTTATCAAAACCTCATAACTCATACTCAAACCATTCCATACTATCAAAAACTATTCAATAGGCTTCCAAAAAATCTCAATCTTTATCAATCATCAATCCATGTTTCCTAGAGAAGAAAATCAGAACAAAATAGAAGCTATATAGAAGGTATACAGAACCAATCAGAACCTCAACAGAATATCATAGAGCTTCATATCTCCACTAAAAATCATCATGAACTTCCAAAACATAATAAATATCATCCAAAACACTCTCAAATACTTCCTTTATCAACCATAGATCACTCTAAATCCATCAAAAATCAATCATTCAAACCTCAAAAATAATAAAAATCAAAATTTCAGTCTTTTTCCACTCTCAACATTACTAAATCTACCGATAATAGTCCAAAGCACGCACTTTGCAGGATAATCAAAAAGCTTGTTCATCTCTATATAGGATTTGCATGGAAGTTGAAGCCATTATCAACTAGAACAGATGCTATAACAAAGGTTAAAAAAGCTCTCTCTACAATTGGTTTGCATGGTGGCAATGTTGTTATTGAACCAGATCTTCAAAAGTCTAAGGATGGTAATTGTGTCCCAAAAAAACCATGTATTTGTGGAGTGAAGGCTAGAAGGTTTTTAGGCTTTCATGGGAGACTTGGCAAGATAAACTCGAGAAATGGTGGCTCAACTATTAAATTTAATCAGTGGAAATCCCTACATAATGCAATTAAGGATCACACTGATAATGGACAAGCTCGAAATAGAAAAGCTAAAGTTTGGGAAACACTAGACAAAGTGTTTTTTTATTGTGATAAGACTGAATGGAATGATGATGATCTCAAAAACTTTAAAAACCAATTGAACCTTTTCAAAAAGGCGATGACAGAAGCTTGGGGTGATCAACACTTTACTCACTATATGGTAAGAAGTTTGTATATGTTTGTTTCTTCATTGTCGAACTCATATAATGTTTTTTAATAACTTTCCTTATTTGTTGACTATGCAGCATATTCTATACAACCATGCTCCATACTTTATTAAACAATATGGATCTCTATCTATCTGGTCAACCCAAGGTATGGAAAAATCACATTATCAAGCAAGAACAAAATATTTCAGACATACAAGACATGGAGGTGGAAGACACAAAGCCAACAGTTTATTAGAGGTCTTTTAATGGTTCTATCGACAAATTTGGCATAAATTCAAGCTTAAAGATACAACCACATCAAGCAATACATCATCTTTAGCAAGGACTATACAAATTGTTACCCAAAGAAGAAAAGATAGATATTTAAATTCTTGCGCAAAGCAAAGATTTACAGAATGGTTACAAACCAAACAAAGAGTTGGGAAAAGATGGGTTTCAAGAAACCCTTAATCTTTGGCATCTTCTAGTCTGATTGTGTTGCAGAAGAGTCCTTAGTTTCAGGCACCTCAACAGGGCCTTCAAAGGAGTCCTTGGTTTCAGGTAGCTCGACAGGGCCTCTAGAGGAATCTTTTGTTTCATCCCACTCAATAAGACCTCTGTATTTCAAAAACTCTTGTTTCCGATAGCCTGGAAGAAGCTTCAAATTCTTACTATCTCCTACATAAGAGAGCAAATAGGAGCCAAGAACTCCAAAATATCCAGCTCTAGATCCACTGTATCCAGGCATAAAGCCAAAAACTCTTATGGCTTCTTCCTTCTCCACCAAAATGATCTTGTCCAAATCTCTGCTAAAAACTTGAGATCCAATTACCTTTGAGATAGCTCTCAAAGCCATCATTGGTAGACTTGGAGAGCTTGACAATCTACTATGATATATTACAATTGTTTGATTGTTTAAGTTTCCAATATAATGGCCAAGGCTTTGATTTTTTCCAAGCTTCATTGGCCTAGAGCCCTTGGCCCTTCCAAGAAAGTTGTCCAGATCTTCAATCTCAATCTATAGAACAAACCACAATAGTACAAGATATAAGATATTTATCTATAATGCATAATAAAGTCTAACATAAACTCAATGGGTAACTTCGAATTATATTTCATACCTTAGGGTGTTCATCTTCTTCAAGAAGACTATCATCATAAAGATTTATTAAACTCTTGGGCTTCTCATCTGATGGAGACTTCAATCTCTCTTCATACCCTACATCATCAATATGAAGTTTCTTCTGGACTTGTAAGAACTCTTCTTCTGTAGGTAGTCCCCCCTTTTCGTATTCTATGATCTGATTAATACATGTATGTAAGGCTATAGAGCTATCTTGGAAATTCTCTCCCTCAACATCCAGACTTGCTAGTGGTTCTTGTTCATAACCTATAAAATTCATGTCATTTTTGCCCCAACCTGCAAGGATTGCTAAGCAATAATCTTCTCTAAGATGAAAAAGATGTTGAATATCATTTAGCAACACATATCTCTTCTTGTTGATAAGATAAGTGGGAAATGTTGGAACACAGGCAAGAGGACCTTCTTCATCAACATGTGCACTTGGCTCAATCTCCTTTTCTTCCACCATTGTGATATTGTCACTCTTGAATAAACCTACATCAAAACCTTGGACAAGTTGATTCTCAACATCTTCTTGGAACATCTCCTCCTTCTCTTCGACCTCCTTATCCATACTTGCAATATCCTCTAGCTTTCTATGTTGGTCTATATCTGGAGAAGAATTTTCCATGTACTGAAGATACACAATAAATCCAACGTCCTTGTGGATCAGAAGGCATTGGTGTTGGTAACTGTGGAAAGGGCAACATGTTTCTTTCTTTCTGAATTCCTCATCAATGAGGTTGAACCTGCCGAGCAAAGTTGACCTGGATGTATTGGTGGCTCCCATGACATCACTATAATGAACAAATCCATTGACTTCCAAATCTTGCACATGTCTATCATAAAAACATATGTACTCCTTAAGTTTATCATCAAGATCCTCCAATAACTCCTTCAAATCAAAAGGAATATTGAAAATTTCCCTGATATAGCAAAACTTGGAAGAATTTCCAATGGTGTGTAAAAAATCAAAGAGCCTATCATCAGATGTCTCAATTATCTCCTCCTCATCCATTCCTTCCAAAGATAGCTTCCTCTTTGTCATATTGACCATAAAAATATTTATTCCTGAAAAAAAAAGCACAATAGAACAATATCCAATAAAACAAGATGATATCATGGAAAGAGGCCCCAACATTGATTTTCCAAGACAAAAAAATCAAAACAGGATAATTTTTTAGTTGACCGATCGCGAAAATTTAAGTGTGTAAGGCAAATGCCTATGAAGAAATCGCATTTCATCGGACACTAGCTTGAAGATAAAAATTATTCTAATATGTAGCGGTGAAATGCGATACCAAGCAAAATATCATCAACAGAGACATTGTCTCGCGTTTCGATGGTCAAAAATTGCAAATGAAGAAAAAAAACATGAACAATAAATAAATTCTATGGAAACACACAAATTGATGATATAATCGTTTTTGGAAAAGCTATGCTGCTTTTGAAAGATAGAAAGCACATAACATCTTTAATTGTTCAAGTGTTATAAAACATTCTTTCTATATTAATCAAATTTATTTTGTTAAAATGCTTGCAATAAAAAAATTTGTTACCTATCAAAGATTGTTGAACTGCTCTCCACACACGATGCAGGGACCTTGAAGGAAAGTCGAGACGAAATTTTGGCAGAGAAGAAGACAATGTCAGAGAAATGGGTTTGAAATGCTTTTATATCAACCGTTAAGCATGTGGTGATAGTTCCAACGAAAAAGTTTGTGTAATAATAGAAAAATACGTGTACACATGTCTGACTTAACACAGTGTAATAAGCTCCTCAGAAGACGTACGCATTCTCTTTTTCCAAAAATATGTCACACGTGTGTTAAATAACCCTTTCCCAAGTAAATAAAAAATTCCGGTAAGCGAGAGTACGTCACACGTGTGTTATTAACACTTTGCGAAGAATGTTGAATCCATGCAAATTCACCGCCTTCACATTTCATCGCATTTCATCGCTACTCCATCTTTGTTTTTGGTGTTCCTTCCAGTCTCCAAGCATTTCCTTCCAATCTCCAACCATTTCACTGCTTCCCCAACAAAGCAAACCTTCAAGCATATTGTCATCTTTAGGCTGAGATTGTGAAGAACAAGCTAAAAAGAAGGTATGATTTCTGCATCTTGCTTTTCAATAACAAGCTCTATTCAATGCATTGTTTTGATATTTTTCCTTAATCCTTTATGTTATTATTAGCTCTAGACCACTACAAAAGAATTTTTTCCACAGTGAAAGCATTCCTTAATATTATGGATATTAAGGAAATCTTCAAATTTTCTCCCTAATTCTGTGGATATTTTAAGTAATCTTAAAAGCTTTCCTTGGATCAAAGCTCTTTTTTTTTTGTTTTTTCAATTTTTATGCTATTCATGAGCTGTCCGGTGAAATGCGAAAATAAGGTACTTCAAGCAGGTTTCCTGGCTTAAATGCGCATTTCACTGGACACAATGGACAACAAGTCCGGTGAAACGCGAAAAGAAGCAGCTGCAAGGAGGCGCCTTGCTTGACACTCACGTTTCACTAGACAGCTCGAGAAAAATTGAGCTGATACGAGAAAACGCCATGCAACATAGATAACTCTTGTCTGGGACTCGCGTTTTGCTTTACATGCTGGAGAAGAAGTAACATATGTTTTTTTGGCAGATGGCTAGGACTAAGGCAACAGCAAGAAAAGAGAATATTGATCCTAGGGATTTAGCATCAAAGATTCATCAGTCTTCAAAGCCTCAGAAGCTCTCTAGAAAATCAAAGCCAAGGAGAAGGCTTTCTCAAAATGTCAGGTGTCTAAGGGAGATTAGGAAGGCAGTAAATACTCTCGACAATGCAATTCCAAAGTTGTCTTTTCAGAGGCTTGTCAGGGAAATTTGTGACAGATATAGTTTGGATAGTTTCAGATGGACAAGAACAGCTCTTAATTGTATACAAGAAGCCACAAAGGATTTTCTAATTGAGTTTTTCCAAGATGCCTACATTTGTGCTGCTCATGCTCATAGGCTTACACTCATGGACAAGGACATGGTAATTCTTAGGAGGCTAAGATATAGATTTTCAAAGGTCCTTGAGCCAATTCCCCTCACTGATATGAAGACATTTAATATCCTTAATGTGCCCCCAGCTAGAAGAAAGAAAGATGATTCTGATGTCAGGGTTGAGGATGTCACCCATGAGAAGGATACAAGGCAACATGAAAAAGAGGAGAAGGCTAAAGAGGAACAAGCAGATAAATGGAGAGAGTATAGGAGGAAAAGGGTTGAAGAAAGGGAAATAGAGCAACTAGAGTCCTTTGAAAATGAGCTAGCCACCCTTCTTGAAGCAGCTAATCCAAAAGGATTCAGTGTGTTTTGTTTCTTACATGGTGACTTAGGCAAAAGAACTGAGGTTATCTCCTTTGATGCTGCATGTGTTCAGATTCTTAAGGATAAAAGAAGAGAAGTAAATGACAGTCTTATTCTTGCTGGCCTAAGGTATGTCCATCCATAATTACTTATACTTTTTGATATTTTTTTAGCAATAAGATTTTTCTTGTTTATACTCACTATTTCTATGCCTTTTCTAGGTGTATAATGCATGAGTTTCCTTTGGATATACAACAAAAAATTGAGGTTTTTGATCCATCTATCTCATTCTTTATGAGGAATGAGCTTGATGCAAGTTTTATTGAGCACTGGCTCAATTTGATTGACTTCGATACTTTGGAGCTGCTTATAATTCCATATAATGAAAAGTAAGTGATTCAATATTCTATTAGAGTTTTTGAGATTTTATCCTACTAATTTGTTGATATATGATTGCTTTTAGTTCTCATTGGAGCTTGATTGCAATAGACCTTGTGGATAAGCAATGCTTTTTAATCAACTCTATGAAAGGAAGCCATGGAAATGCTAAATTGTAAGTTATATTATCCAAGGGCTCCTTGATATTTCAATTCTTTTTTTTGTAAGTACTCTAAATTTCAACATATTTTATATATAGAGGTGCCAAAAGATTAATTGAAGAGCTAGAGAAAAGACCCCCTATGCCATCTGATTTGCTTGCAACAATGCAATATAGACAAGTTGCGGTAAGTTATTCATTAAAATAATTGAAACATGAGTTTATTCCATGAACTACCATTCGTCCTCTTTATAGTTTTACTTTGTGTTGGTGGTTGCAGTGTCCCCATCAGGATGATAGACATTCTTGTGGCTGGAGGGTGATTGCAAATGCTAGAAGAATGGTTAACTTTGTTTATCTTAATGATGATAAACATGTAAAGGTAATATGAAAGATGCTAAACTTTAAGATAGATATTAATTGCAAATAGTCCATTGATGATAAAAATATAGTCTATTGTAAGAACAATAATGAACTAAAACTCTTTTTTCTATAAATGTGTGACAGTTTTCGAAGGATTGCTATACATCTGAGCATATTTGGTACATCAGAGAAAAGCTCTTGAAGTATATGATAGTCAATTGTATACAACCAACAATAGAGATTGGTGGGGATTTGCACCATGAAGGAGATGCGGTGCCTATAACCACGGAAGGCAAATCCACAGCTTCAACACCTTCTATACCCAAGACATCAAAGAAAGGCAAAAGGACTCCTAGAAAGGATAGTTCTCCAAAAAAGAAATAGCTTTGCCATATCGCCTTGTAGGCCTTCATATATAGAAATTCGCCCTTCAGCCCTTGTATATCTCATAGAGATGGCAGATAGACATCTGCTACAAAATTTGTACATGTATTTTATATTGATAGTAAAGATATCTTTTCTTGAATGTCATTGCAGTGTATTTTATTTTCTCTCCTTTTCGATATCTGCAAAAAATAAATTACAAATGTTTGTTAGTTAGAAAGTGAGATCTTGATATACATCTAAGTACATATAACATGATGTGAAAACTTACTCGTTTCTTGTCAAGTTGGAATACGAAGGAGCATGGTAGTTCAATGTCTTCATTTTGTAAATCCATCCTCACTTGATGTAGTGTACATGATTTTCTGATCTTTAAGATTGCAATAATATCCTCATTGAACCAAATATCAAGATCCACAATAGGATCCTTGCTGAAATCATTAAGATTCTAGTCTAAAGCAACTAGACTACTACCAACAAAATGCCATCGACTATAGTAAAAGCTAAGGATAAAATTTTGAGTAGCAATCATATATTTACAAGCTATAGAGTCTTGATCTATCTTACATATAATTTTTCCTTCTGTCCTTGTATCCCATCCTTCATCAACAAATTGTATGATATGATCATATGTTAGTCTCTTCACTGAAAGCATGATTTTTGTTATTCTTATCTCCATATTAGAGAATAAATCAATAAATATATTAATAGGCATAAATAAAGTAACTTTGCTTAGCCTACTTGAGATATTAGATTTTAGTGCTTTCTGGATCTTAGAAAATATCTTACATCTATAGCCCTCACTAGTAGCTGGACTTGGCAAAGGCCACTCAAAGCTTGAAAAATCTAGCAAAGGAAGGAGTTTTATTGATCCCCATTGGCAACGCCGCATAGGAATAACATAAGAATGGTCATAAAAGAATATTCCATTCTCTACAAGCTCTGTCTTCTTTCTACCTCTATACATTTCTTCTCCAATTGTTATTGATGTATAACATCAATAACATCAATAATAGATTCCACTGGTTGCCATTCCTCAAGATTAGAGGGATAGACATCTACAAGACAAACAAATATTATAATGGAAAAACCTAAACCATGTTTAAGAAAGGAAAAACTTTAAGAATCAAATTCTTACAATTTGGTCTATGCATTGGAAGCTTTGAAGATCCAGGTTTCTAACACAGCTCTCTATGCATGAACACATGTTGCACTAGTACCTCTTTGATACTATTCTTATTTGCTCCAAGCTTAAAATCTCGGATTCTGCCCTTCCAAGCAGAGATAAACGAGCTCTCATGTCTTTGCCTTTTTCCACGTTTTGCTTGTTGCATGGTGATCCAACTACCTTTGCTAATGATAGTAGGAATCCATCTTCCATCAGTTTGGAATGAGTTAAACACTGATATGGATGTGATTTGGGAGCTTGGATGCCTTGTTGAAGGTCGAATTTCTGTATCCATGGTAGAAGAGAGAGATACATGCACAGAGAGAGAGAGAGAGAGGACTAGGCTATCATAACGGAGGGAAAAACAATAGAGGAATAAAAGAAAGGAGGGAAAAAATTGAGCGCCATGCTTTTCACCAATTTGAATTTCGATTACATCAGTCATTATCATTAATCTAGAAACATCATTAAATAAAAGTAGCCGAGACTCTATGCCATTAATGCAAAAGATGTCATAATCACGAATATAAGAGACTAAAAATACATAATAAAAATACAAATTCGTAATATTATCATATTTATATATTTTTGTAAAATGATTTTTTAATTTTTTTTAAATAGAAGTTCCGTTACGGAGGCTTTGCTCTTATTAGTCTAGAGCACTCTCTCTCCACATCCTAAAAGGCATTTTCGAGACCTCAAAACTCCCCTAATGTCTATTGGCATGGAGCACATTTGGTCACAAAGTCCTTGACATCCCTCCATAATCCTTTCCAATGAAAGCTCTTGGCAATCCTATCATATGTTTTGAAAACACCCAAGTGACCAGCAGTGGGGCAAGAATGCATCTCCTCCATGATCTTCAGCGTGAAGGGGAAGTGTGGGGTGCGACAATCTTGCCATGGGACCAAATAAGGCCATGCTTGAGTTGATATTGGGAGCTTTTAGCCATGACTCCATGCTATAATTTCTGAAATGTGTGGCTGAAGTGATCATCTAACAAGTAAGCCTCTTGAAGATCTTCAACCCAACCACTGTGCATTGCTAAGATAGAGGACACTCTGCATGCCCACATTCAAGAGAGTGAATCAGCCACAATATTATCCTTGCCCCGAGTGTGTGAAATATCAAAGTCATAGTTCTGTAAGGTTTCCACCCATCACCTTTGCTTAGGAGTCAAAGTAGACTGAGTCAAGAAGTACTAGAGGAATCAGTGGTTACTTTTTACTTGGAAGCAACTGCCATACAAATAGTGGTGCCATTTCTTGATGGCATGAAGGATGGCCAACATCTCCTGATCATATACATTCATTTGCATCTCCTTCTCATGAAGCTTGTGGCTCTCAAATGCAATCACACCATGCTCTTGCAACAATACTGCACCAATACCCCATCCACCACTAGCATCACAATGAATGGTAAAGAGCTTAGAGAAGTCAGGGCAAACAAGGATGAGGACTGAAGTAAGCATGTCCTTTAACTGTTTGAAGCTATGATCCACAGTGGCATCCCAAAAGAATGACTCCTTTTTCAAGCAATCAATCAAAGGTTTTGCAATGGTGGCATAGTGCTTAATGAAGCATCTGTAGAATGAAGAGAGACGAAGGAAGCCACGAAAGGAGTGGTGGTGGAGGGAGTGGGCCAATCTCTAACACATTGCAGCTTCTTTGGGTCAGCCTGTATACCATTTTTTCTCACAATGTGTCTCGAGTACTCCACATATGTCTGCATGAATATGCATTTGCTCTCCTTAGCAAAGAGTTGATGCTCTCTCAATATGTCAAACACCCTCCAAACGTGTGTCAAGTGCTCCATAGATGACTTGCTATAATGAGGATGTCATCAAAGAAAACAAGCACAAAGTTGAATAGAAAGGGCTGTAGGATAAAAGTTCATGAGGCTTTGAAAGGTGGCGGGGACATTCGTCAACCCAAAAGGCATCACTAGAAAATGATAAAGTCCATGATCAGTCCTGAAGGCCGTTTTGACCTCATCTCCTGCCTACATACAAATCTAATGGTAGCCAGAGCGCAAGTCAATCTTAGTGAAAAAGCATAACCCTTTCAACTCATCCAGCAAATCATCAATCTATGGGATGGGGTAGTGGTCCTTCACTGTAATTTTGTTCAAGTCTCTGTAGTCAATGCACATGCAAAAGGAGCCATCTTTCTTTTTGACTAAGAGGACAGGGGATGCATAGGGGGGAGAACTCGGTTCAATGGAGCCCAGCTCTAACAACTCCTTGATTTGCTTTGCAACCTCTTCACATTCACACTTTGAGAGTCTGTAAGGGGGTTTATTCACTGGCTTGGAATAGGGCTCTAGGTCAAGTGGGTGGTCCACTTGTCTCTTGGGGGGAAGGGATGTAGGCATATAAAATAGGTCATTGTATTCCTCAAGTAAGACCTGCAAGGCTGAATCATTAGATATTGCAGAGGGCTTATCAGAATTGTCCTTATTTAATTTCAAAACAAAGATTTGTGAACATTTCTTAAACTCCTTTTCGAGTTGCTTTTCTATAATGATCTTAAAATTAACATGATCTTGAACTCCCTCTAGGTGGATAGGTTGTCCATGCATCATAAAATCCATGTAAAGCTGAGAGAAGTCCATAGAAATCTTCCCCAATTGTTTCAGCCAATCATAGCCCAAGACAATGTCGATGGGGCCCATATCTAGGGCAATCAGATCAACCAGTGCCACATAATTTTCAGCCAAGCATAAGGGAACTGCACGACATACATGTGTATTGATTTCTTATTCTCCATTTGCTACTTGGACCTTCAAGGGGTGGTGTAATGCCATAAGGGTGCATTTCAACCGATCAATGGCTGATTTATTGACAAAACTCTGAGTGTTTCCACTATCCACAAGGATAAAAATATGTTTTCCATTGATACTTCCTTGAATGTGAAGAGTGTTGGGGCTGCGGGAACCCGTCCAAACATCCAAGGAGATCAAGCAAAGGGAAGTGGGAGGTGGGTGGGATGTTAAATCAAGTATCTGTGATGGAGCACTGCCCGAGTCAAAGGGAAACCCATCCTCGAGGTCATAGAACTGTTTGTGATCAACATCCTCTGTAGGCTCAGCCTGGTCAATGGGCAGGTCATCCTCCTTAGTGTGCCAATCTTCCATGATATGCATGCTATGAACTTTAACATTAGCTGTCTTGTACGGGCATTTGGAGACATGATCAGTAATGTACTTATCTCCACACTTAAAAGCATAGGCCCTTTTCCTTTCGTTCCTTTACAACATCTGGGGAGATGAACCGTTGCTACTAAATCCATGGGAAGGTGATGCAGTAGACTATTTATTTTTAGCATACTTATTCTCAGCATTAGAGCCTAATGCTGTCCCAAAAGTGCTCATTTTTCTTTCACCATGGAAGTCGGGGTAAGTGGGTATCTTAGGGTCATTATTGGGCATAGAAGTGCCTCGAAAACCACCTCCATATGGGGCTGATTGTGAAGGAGTGAGAGGATTTCCAACACCTTGCTGAAAATGTTCATTCTTATGGTACTTTCTTGCATATCTCTCAGCTAGTTCAATTGTATCAAACAGTGTGGTAGGTTTTTGGGCCATGACATCTGCGGATAGGCTTGGTTCCAAGCCATAGCTATACTTGTGCAATTTAGCATCATCGCTAATGCTCTCCACATACATGGTCAAGTTCATGAACTGATTTGTGTATTCACGTACAATGAGGTTATGTTGGTCAAGAGTGTACCATCGTCTTGCCAACTGCTCTTTTTCCATAGGGGACACAAAAACTTGGACCATATGCATTTTAAAATCTTCCTAGTCAATGAACTGCTGATTTTCTCAATTGATATAGTGCCACCATGTGTGGGCAAATCGTTCCAAGTGGAGAGAAGAAAAAATTATTTTCTGATTATCAATGTGGGGGTAAATATTGAAGTAGGACTCCAACTTGGACGTCCATTCCTCCAAGTCAAATGGTGAGGGGGATTGCCCATTGTACTTTGTTAGGATGACCTTGTCACGGAGATCATTGGGGCCATGCTGCCCATGAAATCCTTATTGTCCATATATCATGTGGTGACCATACATGCCTTGCTATCCATACATCCCATGTGGTTCATTAAGCCCATGTTGTCCATTATAACCATATTGTCCTTAATGGGGCTGATTCATATGGGGTGCATGGGGGCTCCTAAGGAGAGCGGGGAAATCCAACCAAGGGTGGGAGAAGGCCTCAAATGGATGTTGGTTGCATGAAGGACGAGGGAATTTTATAGGGGCTCATCATGTGCATGAGAGGGTTCACGGATCTCATAGGTAGAAGGGGAAATTCCCTTAGTGCCAAGTATAACCTATGGACCACGCAACAGTTCTTGATATGGAGGACATCTAGACTCATGCCTAGAGTCATTGGTCTTCTCTAAGAATGAAGCAGTCGCTAATTGAGCAACAAGAGTAGTGAGCTCCTCTAAGGTCTATTGAGTCTTCAAGTTTGAGAGAGCCATGTGCTGGATCGCTTCATCAAACTTGGACATCATTTGGTGGTGGTTGGTGACCATATCATTATGTCGTTCCATATGACAAAGCTCATGCTAATAGATGGTGTGGTTGAGAAGGGTGTATGGGTCCGTTTCAGGAATTTCCTCCTATATGTCACCATGTAATCCTATGCCAAGCTTGGTTCCTCATTCATGGAGGTCCAGGAGTTTCTAATCTCTCTCTGGAGTTCCTCCTGGACCTTGCTTTTGCCTTTCTGGCTAGCCGTCTGGATGCAATCCACAGGACCTGCTATCAGTAAAAGGGGCGTAACTCTTCGTAGGAAACTCCGATTGATGAGGTTTTTGGCTCAACTCGGAGGGGACAAGTTCATCTTCAGGATGATCTATTAACCTTTGTGATAGAAAATGATCAGAATTTTTTTAAGGGATTTATTGTGCCTATCCACAGTGACCCTAGTGCACATAAATGGGCATAACTTTCAAACCATAGCTCTGATTAGGGAGGTTTTTGATTCAAACCAAAGAGGAAAAATCCCTCTTTGAGGTGATCTATAGGGTTTACTCCCATATTCAAAAAATAAATTTTTGCAATAGGATCTTCTTGATTGTCCTGCAGGACTATGACCAAAAGCATTGCCTATCCCTTATTGCCAAGTTCTTACATGGATAGAGCATAGTTCAAGGGGGCTGATCAGCAACATCAATAGCATTCTGAGCATACTGAGCATGATCCCAAGCATCATTCCATACCCATCAGCTCTACCATTAATGCATAAGTACATTCGCTGCCATACATCTCTCTTGATTGCATGCAAGTCAAGTGACATACATGGGTGCCATTAGCATTATGGGGTTTCCAAGAGGGATCATTGGGTCAAGGGGATCTCATGGAAGTGCCTGTACCCTGCATACAGAGTATTGGGCTCTGGATCACCTGGAGGTGGGCAAAGTTTCCCTTAGGCCGGGTTGTGCACCCCTTCAGGGTCTTCAGTGGTAAGGGAGGGTCACCTCTCTTTTGTCTTACCACCTCACCTGGCATCGGCCTTTTTCCTCAGCCAAAGTATACATGGGAGACATTTTTATTAAGCAATTAGCATGAAATGCATTAGAAAGAAGACATTTGACCTTTTCATGAGATACAAGGAATGACAAAGGTTGGGGATAGGGGTTACCTTGGCAGTCCAATGACTCACTAGTTGCTACTTACCCAATTTACAATTGCTATTATTCATTTTGGGCTCATCCAAGATCACAAGACCAAATGGAGGTTAATGTCAGCCATTACAATAAATTTTAGGAAGAGGTATGATGCATGCACATGAAGAGGATTGAACTATTAAACCTATGCAATCTTGAATCTCTCCAACAATGGATTAAGCTCAGCAAGTGGCTAAATTGAGAGATTAAGATTAGATTGGCATACCTCTTTAATACTTGGGAGGACCGTTGAAGTATGAATCATCGATCAAGTCTGGTTGGTTGGGGCATCCGTGGAAGAATACTTGAGCATTCGAATGCTCCTACTGATGAGGAAGTCTCCCATGCTTGTCCACGAGCTTGAGCTTCAAAGATGGGAAGCTTCAAGTGAAGCTTTCATGGCTGCCCACAAAGCTCCCATGCATGTTGAACTCCATGTCTTCGTCCGGGCAAGAGAGATCATTCACGGGCTAAAGGACTTGTGGGGTTTGAGCTCCCCAGGTCAGAGATGGCCTCAGCTTGAAGAATCTGTGGCTATCCCAAACTGTCCAAATTGTCCAGCTGCTGTCCACCTTGAAAGGTTGAATCCTGGGGCAAGATTATCAAGAAGGAAGATGTCAATGTGTTGATCAGGAGCCTAGAGTGGTAGAGGGCAGCAAGGAAGGAAGGATGGAGCAGGGGGGATGGAAGAGCAGGGAACACAATGCAAAATACACCGCAAATTATGGGCTATTCCCTGGGCTCTCTCCTACCCTTCTCAAGGGTATGGCCCGTGGTCAAGGGGAAGTGGGGAAGGCTCCTAGGGCTTCAAGTTTGCACTCCCATGGCTACTCCGGGGAAAGAAAAGGTAGTTCTCTCTGATATGTGGCTATGGCAGCATACTGGGAGGAGAGAGAAAGGGGCTAAAGCAAAAAGTGGCTGAGTTTTTGTCCTCCTCTAACCCTTGAGACTCCAAACTTGGTCTGAGACCCTTAAAATTTGCATGAAAATAAGTGATAATTTGCTATTTTAACCATTTTACATCTAGATATGTTTGACTCTCCAGCCATAGCTCCTACTTGCTCCAAAAAGCTGAAGTTAATTGCAGTCCTTCTTACTATACCTGTACTTGTAAGCTGAGTAACTAGGGTTTTGGGATTTGAAAAGAAAGAAAGGGGAAAGGAGAAAAGGACCAAAAATTGAAGTTCTGATACTACTTGTAATGAAAGAAGCTGAGGAGAGAGAAGAAGAGCTGAAGAGAGAGAAAGAGTGTAAGAAGAAGAAGGGAGAAGACTAGAAGAGGAGAGAGAAAGAGAGAAAATATGAGAGAAGGGAGGAGGAAGCCATGGAAGCTAGAGATGAAGGTGAAGAGTATGATCTTGATAATAACCGATTGCCCTAATTTGGGGCTCTTACACCCTATATACTCTGGTTAGTGTGACTGGGTGTCTAAACCCTAATCGGTGTGTATCACGCTTGTTACAATCTTGCTAAAAATAGTAGAATCTTGCAATTTGTCTAACAAATCATCCACACAAGGAATTGGATATTGATATTCATATTGAATATGCATCGAATGTGTGTCATAATCAATGTTAGAATTAAATTGATGCAACCAAGGAATACCTAAAATCACATCAGCAAATTGTAATGGTACTACTAAAATTTTTTGCTTTTTCCTATAAGGTCAAATGCAAATTTCTAATCCATGTACTTCTTTAGTTCTATTATATCATTGACCTTAAAATGCAATCTTATTTTTATAAGTGGACAGAATAGTTTTAAGTTGCAATTTTTTTACTACCTTTTCCGAAACAATGGTATGTGTATTGTCATCATCATGCAAGATAGTCATTTCATTATTATGGATTTTACATTTCTTTCTCAATAAAGCATGGATAGAAATTTTACCACCAATTTCATGAGTGTCGTTAGATTTTTCTCCCATAAGTGTGGCTTCATCAAAATCAGGCATCACTTCAAGGACTTTAGTTGCCTTGTTAGCTCCAAGATAATTTAAATGTGTAATAGGCTTTTTTATATTACTAGTGTTGCCATAGGATAACGACTTGTAATATGGCCAAAACGATTGCATTCATAACAAATTACAGTCTTAAAATTAGTATTTGAGACACTTGGATTAACATTTTTAGACAACTTAGGTAAATTAGAAGGTAGATGAGAAATTTTGGGATTAGAATTTGAAGTAGACTGGCATATATTATTATAAAAAAATTTCATCCAAGGTCAATGATTAGGATAATTCTTTCCAATTTGAAAGTTAAAAGCACAAAAAGAATTAAAAAAAGAGTTGTTGTTACCTATATTAGTTCTTGTAGAAGCTGGAAGTTATCGCTGATCTTTAGTTTGTTTCTTTTAGACATCATGCGCCAAAGAGATAGTCTCATCCAGTGTGTAGGGTTTAAACATGTTGATTTCATATTGGAAAAATGGAAGAAGGATAGACATACACTTCCTTTTAAAAGTCGATTTTGCTACAAGCTCAACCATTTGAAGTTGAACTAGAGTACTCCAGAATCTTTCAATATACTGAGGAATGGTCTCTCACTCTCGTTGCATAAAGATATCCCATTGTTGTTGCACCCAAAGCTCGAATTAAGCAACAAGGAATTTAGTGAGAACCTTCTTATGGAATGCTTCCCTTATAAGAGGATGATCAATGCTCTTGCATGTGACATCCCCCCATAAAGAAGCTTTGTTGATAAAATAATGCACTTGATTTTATCATTTTCACCATAACTTTCATTATCAAAATATGAGTCAAATTGACTTAGCCAAGAGAACCTTATGACCATCTCTAATACAATCGTAAGTATTAAATTTAAAGGTGTGTTTACTTATATTTGCCTCTTTGTTGGATGGATTGTGCTTCAAGGGTGGCATTGATGGTACGGACCATAATGCATCGGCAGAGGAAATTTGAGATGTAGGACACTTGAGAGATCGCAACTCTTGCTCCAATTGGGCTCGATGTTGGCACTCTTCTTCTAATTTCATGGCTAATAAATCCATGTGTTGCTCCATGATTGGCTCAAAAAGCAGTGACGTGGAATCAAAATTTGTAGTGCTGGATGATCCTTCATAAGACATGGTGATTGCTCATGGCTTGATGAAGATATCTGAATAATTAAGATGCCTTGTAGAGATACTTCACCTGTGGCAAGACTATTTTGGCATGTAGGCACCAAAATAAAGAGTGGCTTCTTGACAAAATGATGAGGTGGAATAGGCAAGAAAGACCAAATTTTTTTATAGTATATTGATGAAAATTTGCAGCCCTGAAGTGACCGAGTAGGAATCCCCTCTTGAAGACTAGAAGTCAATGGTGATTTAGACTGATCAAAGAAGTCAGTAGTAGGTGACTTGGTGTAGGATAGGATGGAGTTGACTAAGTAAGAGATAATTAATTAATACTTAAAGCCTTTTTTTTAACTTAAGTTTGAAGGACTCGAGGATGTCATCGACCTACTCACAATGGCAGCTAAAAAATTCCCCCCCCCCCCTCCCTATGAAATTGAAAAAGAAGCTCTAGGCTTCATAAAGCTTAAATAAGGCTTAATTTCTAAGCTTAATTAAACTCTTATAAACCTTCTTTTGACCTAGAACTAACAAAACGATTGTGCCATGATAGGGGGGTTGGATTTTTTCAATGTTGGACTGAATTGCAAAATTTTTTAACAGAGATAGGGATTTGGGGTTTTGAAGCCCTAGGAATTTGGCCATAAAGTCGATTTGAGCTAAGAAGTTGATTTGAGCTGTGAAGTCAACTGAGAGTCCAATTTCTCTAGAGAGCTTGCCTTTGCACAAGAGGATAAGTGATTGAAAGCCCCACATGTAAATTAAGCTCTGATACCACTGTTGCACAGACCAAATGCGAGGCTTTAATATTTCCACACAATAAAAGTTAGTTAGTTAGTTTGAAAGTTAGTTAGTCAATTAATAAGTTAGTAAGATTACTAACTAAAGACTAATTAAAGAAAAAAAACTAACTAACGTTAATAATTAAGGATTTTTATTTAACTAAAAATATATGTTTATCAAATCAAGAGTTGTAAATCCGATATTTTTCTCGGATTGACAAGGACCGTAGCCACCCTTCACACAAGTTACAATGTGAACGAGACTTATGACCTATATTAATCACGAATATTAATTTGTATAGTTTGGATGGTCCAAAAATATTAGATTTTGGGCAAAACAAGTATATTTTAGATATTATCCTAAAAAGATATGGAGATTTTTGTAACTGGATGTCATTTAAAAGAAAAGACAAGTGATGTTTTAGTTAGTTTTGGAGATTTTATTTAAAAAAATAAAAAAAAAGTACCTGACAAAATTGCATGCGCCATGATCGCAGTCTACAGACAAAAAACAGCACTTCGAACAGAGAAAAGAAGAAGAAGTGAACTAAGAGCTTTTTAATCAAGAGTCTTGGGGTTTTACCCCCCTTTCGGAACCAATGGAACCATCATATTTATGATTTGAGCATCAGATCACTTATCTTTCCAAGATCCCCCTCCACAAAGAGCTCCACTTCTCAACCACAAGCCTCTTCTCTAATTCACTATAAATATGAGGCATGGGGAAGCACAAGGAGCATAAGAAGACCCCGAGCGGTTGCGAGCGAGAGGTAGAGAGAATGATATACCCTCCAAGAGATTGCGAGAAAGAGAGAGAGAGAGAGAAGAGTCACACCCCGAGAGGCTGCAAGAAAAAGAGTTAGCTCAATTCCCTCTATTTTTATCCTCGAGTCACCTATCTTCTCTTACTCTCTCCCATCTCAAATCTATTCCGCCTTCTTAATCTCTTGAGTCTACTTGCAGATGATGGCCTCCAAGCAAAGAATGTGTGGCAATCCCACAACCAGAAACGAAGCTTCGGGCAAAGGCATCATTATCAATCCAATTGCAGTTCTGATCGTAAGTAATGTATTTCCAAATTGATAGATACTTGTTTTGATTCTCGTATGAGATACATTAGGCCCCATACTATGATGATGAGTATAGGTCATCAAAAGGGATAAATTTTATCTCACGTATTCAAAAGATCGAGCTTGCAAAGTGCATGTATTAAGGAAAGTTAATTGCACCCCTAGTTGCATATGGCTTATTCGTTGATAGAGAAATTAGAATGAAGAATTAGTTAGGGGTTATGGATGGCATAATCATGATATTAAAAATTATGCATATAAGTGTTAAGTAAATTTTATATAGAATTGCTCTTTGATGCCAAGAGGAAGAGCAGATATGCAATGGAAATATTATCGCAACTATTCTTGCCTTGTTTGGCAAAAATACAATTAGTTTTTGTTGGTTGATCTAATAACATCCTGAATTCTTTTACATTCAACTAGTTGTTAGTTGTTGTTTGGATGATGTTCCAAGTGGTTGTGATTTATGGTAAATGCATGGAAAGGGTCTGTGATGACAAGTTGCCATGGAAATAAAGGAATGTTTTCCTAGAAACTGATATTAGGGTAGAATGCCTTGTTGTGCTAGATTTCTAAAGGATTTAAGTAAGGAAGGATATATTGCACGGGTGGATCACCTCCATGACCACACCATGGATTAACCCAAAGAGGGCACTGCTTGATTCATGGGACGAAGGTCGAGTGGTGAAAAGGCCAACCACGGGAATGATGTTTCGCTCTCCTAGACAGCTTGCGGGTCAGGTGGAGCTCTGGACACCCCTTGCTAGGTCTAGAATGAAGTTGAAGACCACCATGGCCCCCAACATCTGGGCATGTTGGGAGATTCTATTCTAGATAAAGGATTGAATTTGTGGTGCCATGTGATTTGGACCAGTTACTTCTACAGGGCTGAAGGGGTACTTCTTTTGGATAGAAGGGATACATAATTTCTCTTGTATGGATGGAAGACAAAGATTAACTTGAAGATACGTTAAGGAACTTGTTTGAACTTATTTGTCAATAGATTGCTTTACTCTATTTTCGTGTCTATGTTGTAAGTTATGTAAACGAACCATGTTCCCTAAAAGGCTTAATTAATGAAGCTGACTTTAAGTGTCACACATAAATGTGGCAGGACCTAATTAGAAAACTAAAGCTATTGAAGGAAGCGGGTGGGCAGAACCCCCGACGGGTCTGTCGTATGGCAGGGTGGTCCCAGAGAACTAGGAGGCTTCTCACAAGATTTTACCGTCATTCGACCTTTAGGTATTGTTAAGTTAGAACTCAATTTATGTCGTTTTAGGGGACCAAAATGGGACTATGCCCTATGGGTAGAGAGGTTGAGCGGCGCATCCCTCTCATTTCCCATTCTCTTTGAACCAAGTGCAGCATGGGTCTGCTTCGGCTTCGATATCTCTGCGTAAAGTAGGATGTCCAGGATCCGACGCTAGAATGCTGATATGAGACCTTGGCCACTAGGAGCCCAAATTTCAGGTTGATCCTAGTGGGTTTCGGCCGTGAACATTCCGTTGCGAGGCGGATTTGGGAAACCCTAGGTGACAAAACTCGAAACATTCCATGGGAGTGCCGGGCAGCAACGCTTAGATTTGTTTCTCGATAGACTGCTAAAAGCGTGCCTGGATAGCCGATGGACAAGCACCTTACAATTGGTATTAGAGTGAAACTTCATAATGATGTGTGATTGATAAATATATGGTTCATAGGCATATCCTAAACAAAATAATCTAAGTGGTATGGCTTGATTGTTGGGCACCTCTTGCACCCTTAAATGCTGACGTGCAAGAGAAGAAATTTCTTCTCAAGCAAATTAAGGCACTCGAGTTTGATGGAGAACGAATAGACGTCATAGCTTAGGCGGAGATATGGATTGAGTCAGGATGATTATTTTGCTGCTTCACGAACTACTACTACCAATCAAGCAATGATAGCCAAACTTGAGCTAGTTGGCCAGGCTCGGTTATGGTGGAAGAAATGGTGTAAGGATCAAGGTATTTTCGAAGCAGCTGTCCCTTAGGCTCAGCTCTGAAAGATGTTATACGCAAATGATAACTTCCACCAACCTACCAAACTTTGAGGATGAATGAATTTTTCAAGCTCAAGGAGCTGGAATTAACCTTGGAAGCTTACTAATCAAAGTTTGTAACCCTACTAAAATATGTGCCATCTACGGATATTGCACAACAAGTATCTGTAAAAAGAAGCGGGATACACACCGACTAGGGTTTAGACACCCCGTCACACTGACCGGGGTATTTAAGGTGTAAGAGCCCAAATTAGGGCAACCAGTTATTATCAAGATCACACTCTTCACCTTTATCTCCAACTTCCATGGCTTCCTTCTCCTTTCTCTCCTCTTTTCTCTCTTTCTCTCTCCTCTTCTAGTCTTCTTCCTTCTTCTTCTTGTTCTCTTTCTCTCTCCTTCTCTCTCCTCTCAGCTTCTTTCATTACAAGTGGTATTAGAGCTTCAGGCTTTGGTCATTTTCCTCCTTCCCCCTTCTCCCTTTTCAAATCCCAAAAACCCTAGTTACTCAGCTTATAGGTACAGGTACAGCAAGAAGGACTGTAGTTAACTTCAGCTTTTTGGGGCAAGCAGGAGCTATGGCTGGAGACTCAAATATATCTGGAGGTAAAACGGTTAAAATAGCAGGTCGTCACTTCTTTTCATGCAAATTTTAAAGGTTCCAGGCCAAGTTTAGAGTCCCAGGAGTTGGAAGAGGGCAATACCTCAGTTACTTTTTGCCTCAGCCCTCTTTCTCTCTCTTCTCCTGCAAGCTGCCATGGCTGCCAGTCCAAAAAAACCCCAAGAAATCTGACTTGAAGGTGCTTCCCGACATCAACCATCTCCCCGAGACTTCTTCCCTTGTTAGATATGATCAATCTGAGCCCGAACATTGGTGGAATCCTGACTTGTATATCAGATGAGGTCTATGTGACCGGATGGCAAAAAGGTGACTGTTGTGGGTCTAATCTTTGGGTTAGATGGAGTGGTTAAGTTGGTAGCAACTCGAGGCCGACTAGTGGAGGCTTATATGGTAGGTCAGTCAAGCCGACCTAATGGCCTTCGCAGGCTATAAAAGTTAAACCCCTTCACAGCCATCTATCATTTCATCTTTCACCTAGTCAGAGTTGTTGTTCCAGCTAGCCTTAAGCTCTTCACCTATTTTCTGTCTAGATCGCCATCTAAGCTTCACATAGTGGAAGCGCACGGGTGGATAGAGCCATCTTTGTATCAGTTGTTTGGAGCTAAAGATAATTTACTGATTTTCCTCTTATCTGTTGTGTACTCTCTATCTCTTTTCTAGATTCTGTTCACTGTGCCATGTAATATTTTACATGGTATCAGAGCCAAGGGGGCTCTGGAGATCGGAGAGTGTGCAAGAGGCAAAGGATTCAACAGCAAAGAGAAACTATGTCAACTTCCGGAAGTGGTTCTGGCGCATCAGGAAGCAGTGCAGGAGGTGGTGTTGCTGTACCGGCTATTCAAACACTAAGGATTCGTCCACCAACCTTCAGCGAAGGCAAGTTAGAAGGAACAAACTACACCTTGTGGAAGTTCAAAATTACAACTATCCTTGATTCTTATGAACTTCTGGAGACTATGCTGGGGACTGACGCAGAACTACAGCCTACCCCCGACCCATCAAATCCTATGTGATGATTCCTCCAAATGCAGATCTTCTACGAGCTTGGAAATAAAGGAATGCAGATGCATTGTGTGCCTTAGTTACAAGTTGTTCTGACAGTGTTCTAACTTTGATTTAGCATACAACCAAAGCATCAAAGGCTTGGAATGTACTAAGGAGTCAGTATGAAACACGAAACCAAACAAGGATCCAAAACTTGGAGAATCAACTAGCAGCAGAGAAGTTTGCTAAAGGAGAGACGGTTGAAGCATTCATCACTCGAATTAAGAATCTGCGTGACCAGATAGCTGGCACTGGGATACAAAAGACTAGTGAAGAGCTAGCTCGGAGGTGTCTTCGGATTTGTCCACAAAAGTTTGATGGACTAGTAACTGCCCTTAATACTCAGGTGAGACCTCAAGCTTTGACTTTTGAGGAGTTTTGTGCATTATTAATGGAGGAGGAGTTGAGGCTGAAAGCCCGAGAAGGAAGCAACAATGGAGATGTTGCATTCTCTGCCAATGCAAAAGGCAAAGGTGGTTCCTCCACCAAAAATGATGGTGACAAAAAGAAGAAGGGTGGCAAGGAGAAGTTTCAAGGAGAGTGCTTCTACTGCAAGAAGAAAGGACGTGCGATTGCAGATTGTCATGTCAAGAAGGTAGATGAAAAGAATGGTACCCTTAAAAGTAAAGGGAAAGAGATAGCTAATACGGCTGAAGCAGAGCTGGAATTATTCATGGCAACCATTGAGGAAGTGTGCTCCTCAGTGCAAGAAGAATCTACCACTGACTCATGGGTGTTGGATAGTGGGGCCTCCCATCACATGACCAACAAGAAAGGTCTATACAGTTCTATGCAGCCTCTACAAGAATCCATCACTGTGATGGTTGGAAATAATGCTAAATGCCCTGCTGCGGGCACAGGTACTATTTCTTTTGTTGCTGCAAATGGTGAAGTCAAAAAGCTTTCAAATGTGTTGTATGTTCTCGAAATCAAGAGAAATCTGTTATCAGTTTTGCCGCCATAACTGATCTTGGTCATGAAGTGAGGTTCAAGAAGATAGGTGCAGAAATTCTTGATAGTGCTAGCACAATTGTTGGCAAAGGAGAAAGAAGGAACAACTTGTATGAGCTAAGTGCTCTTACAGTCACTACTAGAGTGGGCACAAGTAAGCTTTGGCATGAAAGGTTTGGACACATTGGATTTGCAATGTTGAAGGAGATGCAAAAGCAAGGTATGGTTGCTCACCTACCTACAATAACTGAATTGAAGGAACCATGTGAAGCTTGTATGATGGGCAAGCAACAGAGAAAGGCATTTCCACAAGAAAGCAAGAATAGAGCACAGGCTCCTCTAGAGTTGGTGCATGCTGACTTGTGTGGTAAGATGCCTACACAGGCCTTGGGGGGATCTTCTTATAATTTTATGTTGATTGTCGACGACTACAGTAGGAAGATGTGGGTGTACTTCCTTCGTGATAAGGCTCAAGCTTTTGATAAGTTTAAAGAATGGCTAAAACTTGTTGAGAATGAAACGGGGAAAAGTGTGAAGAAATTTAGAACAGATGGTGGTGGTGAGTTCAACTCAAAGGAGTTTGAAGGATTTTGCAAGAGCAAAGGGATCAAGCATCAATTGATGACGCCTCACACACCTCAGTAGAACAGTGTTGTGGAACGCAGGAATCACACCATTGTGGAGATGGCAAGATGCATGCTAAAGGGCAAGGGATTGCCTAACCATTTTTGGGCTGAAGCTATTAATACTGCAGTCTACATTCTAAATCAGAGCTACACAAAGGCTCTCAAGGGAAAAACACCTCATGAGGCTTACACTAGTAAGAAACCATCTGTCTCACATTTCAGAATTTTTAGATGTGAATGTTATGCACATGTTCCAGATGAGAAGAGAAACAAGTTAAAACTAAAAAGTAGAAAATGTATCTTCTTGGGTTATAGTGATGAGCAGAAGGCTTACAAATTATATGACCAAGAGGCAAAGAAGATCATCGTGAGCCGTGATGTGGTGTTCAAGGAGGAGCCGCATACAGTGGAGGAGGACAAGGCAAGTTCTTCCACTTTATCATCAAGCGAAGAAGTAGTCCACTATGAACCTGTCCTGAGAGCTATCCCTATCCTTAAGAAGGAGGAAGCATCATCTTCAGATGATGAGGAAAAATTTCACCAACCTGACATCACCCCACCGGAAAAGCCATTGCCGCGCTAGGTGAAGCAGCTCTATGACCACAATAATCCTATGCCTGCATCTATTGAGGAGAAGGCAGACAGACCAAGGAGGTCTCAGAGAATAGAGGAGCAAAGGAGGGCTTCTGCTCACATAGTCAATATGGCCTTGATGGTTGAGATTATGAGAGAAGTAAAGGAGCCAACTTACTTAGAAGAAGCACTTGTAGATCCATCATGGAAGGCTATTATGCAAGAGGAGTATGACAACATAATAAAGAATGGCACTTGGGAGCTAGTGGATCGACCAGCAAAGCGGAAGGTTATTGGAACCAAGTGGATCTAGAAGGTAAAGTACAAGGCTGATGGTACCTTAGAAAAGTACAAAGCTAGATTGGTTGCCCAAGGATTTTCACAAGTTGAAGGGTTTGATTTTCAAGAGTCATTTGCCCCAAGTGCCAGAATGACCACTATTCGCACGGTACTTACAGTGGCTGCCCACAAGAAGTGGCTAGTGTACCAAATGGATGTTAAGTTAGTGTTCTTAAATGGTGACCTCAAGGAGGAGGTGTACGTGGCTCAGCCACCAGGATTTGAGGCCCCCCATTCTGAGAACAAAGTGTGTAAGCTGAAGAAGGCATTATATGGGCTGAAACAAGCCCCCAGAGCATGGTACCAATGGATAGATAAGTTCTTTTTAAACCTAAACTTCAAAAGGCGTGCCTCAGATGCTAACTTGTATGTTTACAAGGATGGTAAAAAGTCTGTAGTGATTGTCCTATATGTGGATGACCTTCTTATTATAGGTGACTATGAAGATATGATCAACCAAACTCGAAAGGCTTTGAGTTCTGAGTTTGAAATGACAGACTTGGGCTTGTTGCACTATTGTTTGGGGATTGAAGTCTGGCAAGAGCCAGGAAAGATCTTCATCTCTTAGAAGAAGTATGCAAGGCATATGGGAGTGCAGGATGAACAACCAACTGTGCTGAGATGTGACAATCAGAGTTGCATCGCCATTGCCAAAAATCCAGCGTTTCATGCATGCACCAAACATATAGAGATCCAGTATCACTATGTGCGTGATTTGATGGAGGATGGGATAGTTGAACTGGTCTACTGTCCAACAGAGGAGAATGGAGCAGATATCTTCCCCAAAGCACTTACGAAGGATCCGCTTCAAGTTCATCTTTAGAGACTCAGCATTGGGCCAAGGAGATAGTTCACCTATGGGTGGACATTGAGGGGGAGTGTTAGATATGATCAATGCCCCCATTATGAGGAGAAGCCAAATGTGAGCCCGGACATTGGTGGAGTCCTGACTTGTATATCAGATGAGGTCTATGTGACTGGATGGCAAAAAGGTGACTATTGTGGGTCTAATCTTTGGGTTAGATGGAGTGGTTAAGTTGGTAGCAACTCGAGGCGCATTGCATTGAGTTGTGGGGTAAGGGAGTTAAAAGGGGCCCCTATTTTGGGGCCCGAGGGCCGCGGAAGCGGCCCCTTGTTGGGGGGTCCTAGGGGGGCTAGCGGCCCCCCTGGCGGGGGTCCGGGGGCAGCGCCCCCAGCCTGATGGTAAAGGGAATATTCCCTAGCTGACTAGTGGAGGCTTATATGGTAGGTCAGTCAAGCCGACCTAATGGCCTTCGCAGGCTATAAAAGTTAAACCCCTTCAGAGCCATCTATCATTTCATCTTTCACCCAGTCAGAGTTGTTGTTCCAGCTAGCCTTAAGCTCTTCACCTATCTTCTGTCTAGATCACCATCTAAGCTTCACATAGTGGAAGCGCACAGGTGGACAGAGCCATCTTTGTATTAGTTGTTTGAAGCTAAAGATAATTTACTGATTTTCCTCTTATCTATTGTGTACTCTCTATCTCTTTCTCAGATTCTGTTCGCTGCACCGTGTAATATTTTTACATCCCTGACCTCCCAAGCTCCTAATCAAGAGGTGGAGTGGGGGGATTTGCGGTCCAGGAGGCCTACATGACAGCCCTGCAATTTGCAACGCATTTTGTGCTGGCTGTCCTACTCCCCTCCAGCCCTCCTACCACTTCCCCTCTTGCTGCCCTCCCCTCCCTGCCACTCCAGGGCACTACTCTAGCTCCTTGGCCTTTCCCCTTTGGCATCTTTGCTCCTAGGAATCAACTCCCATGGTAGATAGCAGCTGAAACTGTTTGAAACTGTTTGGGGCACCCATGGATTCTCCTAACTGAAGCTTCCTCTGACCTGGAGAGCTCAAACCCTTAACCCCTTCAACCTGTGAAGGATTCCTCTTGCCCGGATGAAGCCATTGAGCTCAGCATGCATATGAGCTTTGCGGGTAGCCATGAAAGCTTCATTTGAAGCTTCTCGTTCTTGAAGTTCAAGCTCGAGGATAAGCTTGGGAGCCCTCTTCATCAGCAAGAGCACTCAAAGGCTGAAGCACTCTCCCACGGATGCCCAACCAACAACTAGACTTGATCAATGGAGCAAGCGGCATCATGACGATTCTGGCTTCAACGGTCATCACAAGCATTAAAGAGGTATGCCACTCTGATCTTAATCTCTCAATTTAGCCACTTGCTGAGATTAATCCATTGTTGGAGAAATTCAAGATTGCATACAAGCATCATACCTCTTCCCGAATTTTATTGTAATGGCTGGCATTAACCCCTACTTTGTCTTATGATCTTGGAAGACTATTAGCCATTGTAAATTGGGTAAGTAGCAGCCAGTGAGTCACTGGATTGCCAAGGTAACCCCTACCCCAACCCCCATCATTCCTTGCATCTCATGAAATGGTCCAATGTCTCCTTTCCAATGCATCTCATGCTGATTGCTAATTAAAAATGTCTGCCATGTATACTCCGGCTGAGAAAAAAGGCCGATGCTAGGCGAGGTGGTAAGACAAAAGAGAGGTGACCCTCCCTTACCACTTAAGACCCTGAAGGGGTGCACAACCTGGCCCGAGGAAACTTTGCCCACCTCCCAGTGATCCAGAACCCAATACTTATTTGCAAGTGCATGTATTTCCATAAGCCCCACTTCCCTACCCCAATGGTCCCTCTCGAATACCCCACAATGATAATGGCACCCATGTATGTCACTTGAGGTACATGCAATCAATGGAGATGTATGGCAGTGAATGTACTTATGCATGAATAGTAGAGTTGATGGGTATGCAATGATGCTCGGGATTATGTTCAGTATGCTCAAGATGCTATTGAGATGTCAGATCAAGCCCCTTGATCTATGCTCTATCCATGTCAGACATTGGCACTAAGGGATAAACAGTGTTTTTGGTCATAGTCCTGCAGGACTGTCACAAAGATCCAATTGCAAAAAAATTTGTCCTGAATCTGGGGGTAAAACCTATAGCTTATCTCAAAGAGGGCTTTGTTCCCTTTGGTTTGAATCAAAAATCTCCCCAATCGGAGTTACGCTATGAAAGTTATGCCCATTTTTGTGCACTAGGGTCACTGTGGACAGGTTGCAGACCGCTCCAGGACAGGCACTGTAAAACCCCTACAGAAAATTCTAATCATTTTTTGTCATAAAGATTAATAGCTCATCTCGAAGAGGCCATTTCCCCCTCCGATTTGAGCCCAAAACCTCAGTAATCGGAGCTTCCTACTAAGAGTTACGCCCTTTTTACTGTCAGTAGATCTTGTGGACTGCATCCAGATGGCTGGCCAGAAAGGCAAAAGCAAGGCCCAAGAGGAACTCCAGAGGGAGATTAGAGACTCCTGGACCTCCATGAATAAGGAACCAAGCTCAGCGCAAGATTATCATGGTGACATACAAGAAGAAATGCCTGAAACAGACCCGTATGCCCTTCTTAATCACACCCTCTGTCAGCATGAGCTCCATCATATGGAACGCCAAAACCATATGGTCACCAACCACCGCCAGATGATGTCTAAGTTTGATGAAGCGATCAAGCACATGGCTATCTCAAACTCAAAGACCCAACAAACCTTGAAATAGCTCACTGCCCTTGTTGCTCAGTTAGCGAGACCGCTTCACCCCAAGAGAAGACCAATGCATTTAGACATGAGTCTAGACGCCCTCCACATCAGGAACCGTTGCATGGATCACAGGGTATACTTGGTGCTAAGGGAATTTCCCCTTCTACTTATGAGATCAGGGAACCCTCTCATATGCATGATGAGCCCCTATTGAATTCCCCTATGTCCACCATGACGACAACATTCACTTGAGGCCTTCCCCCACCTTGGGTCGAATTTCACTCGCTCTACCTAGGAGCCCCCATGCAGCACATATGAATCAACCCCATCAAGGACAATATGGTACAAATGGCCAGCCTGGCAATCATGGACAGCATGGCTATAATGGAAAACATGGGCTAAATGCAACCCAAGGGATGTATGGATAGCAGGGCATGTATGGCCACCACAGAATGCATGGACAACAAGGATTTCATGGGCAGCATGGCCCCCATTTTTTGCATGACAAGGTCATTCTCACAAAGTACAATGGGCAATCCCCCTCACCATCTGACCTAGAAGAATGGACATCCAAGTTGGAGTCCTACTTCAACATCTACCCCCACACTGATGAGCAGAAAATACTTTTTTCTTCTCTCCACTTGGAAGGTTTTGCCCACACTTGGTGGCACTATATCAATCGGGAGAATCAACAGTTCATTGATTGGGAAGATTTCATAATGCATATGGTCCAAGTTTTTGTGTCCCCTGTGGAAAAAGAACGGTTGGCAAGAAGATGGTACACTCTTGACCAATGTAACCTCACTGTACGTGACTACACCAATCAATTCATGAACTTGACCATGTATGTGGAAAGCATCAGTGACGATGCTAAATTGCACAAGTACATATATGGGTTGGAACCAAGTCTATCAGTTGATGTCATGGCCCAAAAACCCACTACACTGTTTGATGCAATCAAATTGGCTGAGAGATATGCAAGAAAGTACCATAAGAATGAGCATTTTCAGCAAGGTGTTGGACCTCCCCACATCCTTTCACGATCAGCCCCATACGGAAGTGGTTTTCGAGGCTCTTCTATGCCTAATAACAGCCCCAAAGTACCCACTTACCTTGCCTTCCATGCTGAAAGAAAAATGGGCACTCATGAGATAGCATCAAGCTCTATGGCTGAAAATCAGTATGCTGAAAATAAACAGTCCACTGCATCACCTTCCCATGGATCCAATTTTCAACGGTTCATCTCCCCAGATGTTGTCAAGGAACGGAAAGAAAAGGGCCTATGCTTTAAATGTGGAGATAAGTACACTGCTGATCATGCCTCCAAATGCACGTAAACAGCTAAGGTCAAAGTTCATAACATGTATGTCATGGAAGATTGGTACAATGAGGAGGATGACCTGGCCATTGACCAGACTAAGCCCATGGAGGAGGTTGATCATGAGCAGTTCTATGACCTGGAGGATGGGTTTCCCTTTGACCCAGGCAGTGCGCCCTCACAGATGCTTGATTTAACATCCCACCCACCTCCCACTTCCCTTTGCTCGATCTCCTTGGATGCTTAGACAGGTTCGCGTAGCCCCAGTACCCTCCGCATTCAAGGCAGTATCAATGGGAAGCATGTTTTATCCTTGTGGATAGTGGAAGCACTCAGTTTTGTCAATAAATCAGTCCACCATTGACCGGTTGAAATGTATTCCTATGGCATTACACCACCCCTTGAAGGTCCAAGTAGCAAACGGAGAAGAAGAAATCAGCACACATGTATGTCCTATAGTTCCCTTATGCTTGGCTAAAAATTATGTGGCATTGGTTGATCTGATTGCCCTTAACATGGGCCCCATTGATGTTGTTTTGGGCTGTGATTGGTTGAAACAATTGGGGAAAATTGCTATGGACTTCTCTCAACTTTACATGGAGTTTATGATGCATGGACAACCTATCCACCTAGGGGAAGTTCGAGATCATGCTGATTTTCAACTCATTACAGCAAAGCAACTCAAACGGGAGTTTAAGGAATGCTCACAGATCTTTGTTTTGCAATTAAATAAGGACAATTCTAATCAGCCCTCCATAGTATCATATGACTCTGCCTTGCAGGCCTTACTTGAGGAATACAATGACTTATTTCAGATGCCTACATCCCTTCCTGAGTGAACCACCCACTTGACCTAGAGCCCCATTCCAAGCCAGTGAACAAACCCCCTATAGACTCTCCAAGTGTGAGCGTGAGGAGGTCGCAAAGCAAATCAAGGAGTTGCTGGAGATGGGTTTCATCAAACCGAGTTCTTCCCCCTATACATCCCCTGTCCTCTTAGTCAAAAAGAAAGATGGCTCCTTTCACATGTGTATTGACTACAGAGAGTTGAATAAGATTACAGTGAAGAACCACTACCCCATACCACGGATTGATGATTTGCTAGATGAGTTAAAAGGGGCATGCTTTTTCACTAAGATTGACTTGCACTCTGGCTACCATCAGATTCATATGCGGGCAAGAGATGAGGTCAAAACGGCCTTCAGGATTAATCGTGGACTTTATCATTTTCTAGTGATGCCCTTTGGGTTGACTAATATCCCCGCCACCTTTCAAAGCCTCATGAATGTTTATCCTACATCCCTTTCTATTACTTGCATTGTTTGGCAAGAATACAATTGGTTTTTGTTGGTCGATCTAACAACATCCTGAATGTTTTTACATTCAACTGATTGTTAGTTGTTGTTTGGATGATGTTCCAAGTGGTTGTGATTTATGGTAAATGCATGGCAAGGGTCTGTGATGACAAGTTGCCATGGGAATAAAGGAATGTTTTCCTAGAAATTGATATTAAGGCTGAATGCCTTGTTGTGCTAGATTCCTAAATGATTTAATTAAGAAAGGATATATTGCATGGGTGGATCACCTCCATGATTGCACCACGGATTAACCCAAAGAGAGCACTACTCAATTCATGGGCCAAAGGTCGAGTGGTGAAAATGCCAACCATGGGAATGATGTTTTGCTCTCCTAGACACCTTGCGGATTAGGTGGAGCTCTGGACACACCTTGCTAGGTCTAGAATGGAGTTGAAGACCTCCGTGGCCCCCAACATTTGGGCATGTTGGGAGATCCTATTCTAGATAAAGGATTGAATTTGTGGTGCCATGTTATTTGGACCAGTCACTTCTGTAGGGTTGAAGGGATACTTCTATTGGACAGAAGGGATACATAATTTCTCCTGTATGGGTGGGAGACAAAGATTAACTTGAAGATAAGTTAAGGAACTTGTTTGAAATTATTTGTCAATAGATTACTTTACTCTGTTTTTGTGTTTGTCATGTAAGTTATGCGAATGAACCCTGTTCCCTAAAAGGCTTAATTAATGAAGCTGACTTTAAGTGTCACACATAAATGCTATAGGACCTAATTAGAAAACTAAAGCTATTGAGAGAAGCGGGTGTGTAGAACCCTCGATAGGTCTGCCGTACGGCAAGGTGATCCCAGAGAATTGGGAGGCTTCTTACAAGATTTTACTGTCATTTGACCTTTCGGTATTGTTAAGTTAGAACCTGATTTATGCTATTTTAGGGGATTGGAATGGGACTATGCCCTACGGGCAAAGAGGTTGAGTGACGCATCCCTCTCATTTTCCATTCTCTTTGAACCAAGTGCGGCATGGGTCTGCATCGGCTTGGATATCTCTGTGTAAAGTAGGATGTCCAAGATCCGATGCTAGAATGCTGATAGGAGACCTTGGCCACTAGGAGCCCAAATTTCAAGTCTATCCTAGTGGGTTTCAACCGTCAATGTTCTGTTGTGAGCAGATTCGGGAAACCCTAGGTGACAAAACTCGGAACATTCCATAGGATTGTCGGGCAGCGATGCTTAGATTCGTTTCTCGATAGACCACTAAAAGCGTGCCCGGACAGTCGATGGGCGAGCACCTTACATGCGCATAGCAAGCAAAAGAAGCCTTCTCTCACTTTCTTTTGCTTATAAAAATAAAAGCACGACTCATAAAACTTAAAATAGGCTTAAAGAAGAGTAAAGCAAAACTGAGCGACACACTATTGGGTGCAATTTTCCCTCATACATGGAGTGGGCTATTAGATATGATCAATGCCCCACCCTCATTATGTGCCACCAATGATCCATGGTGCTCAAAGTTGTAAGGCCCCCATTATGAGGAGAAGCCAAATGTGAGCCCGGACATTGGTTGAGTCCTGACTTGTATATCAAATGAGGTCTATGTGATTGGATGGCAAAAAGGTGACCATTGTGGGTCTAATCTTTGGGTTAGATGGAGTGGTTAAGCTGGAGCAACTTGAGGCGCATTGCATCAGGTTGCGGTGTAAGGGAGTTAAAAGGGGGCCCCTATTTTGGGGTCCAAGGGCCGCGGAAGCGGCCCCTGGCTAGGGGGTACCAGGGGGGCCAGTGGCCCCCCTGGCGGGAATCCGGGGGCAATGCCCCCGGCCTGATGGTCAAGGGAATATTCCCTGGCCGACTAGTGGAGGTTCATATGGTAGGTGGGTCAGGCCGACCTAATAGCCTTCGCGGGCTATAAAAGCTAAACCCTTTCACAGTCATCTATCAGTCATCTTCACACAGTCAGAGTTGTTGTTCCAGCTAGCCTTAAGCTCTTCACCTATCTTCTGTCTAGATCGCCATCTAAGCTTCACACAGTGGAAGCGCACGGGTGGACAGAGCCATCTTTGTATCAGTTGTTTGGAGCTAAAGAATTTACCCATTCTCCTCTTATCTGTTGTGTACTCTCTATCTCTTTCCCAGATTCTGTTCGCTACGTCGTTTAATATTTTACATGGTATTAGAGCCCAGGGGGCTCTAAAGATCGGAGAGTGTGCAAGAGGCAAAGGCTTCAATAGCAAATAGAAACTATGTCGACTTCCAGAAGCAGTTTTGGCGCATCAAGAAGCGATGCAGGAGGTGGTGTTGTTGTACCGACTATTCAAACACTGAGGATTCGTCCACCAACCTTCAACGAAGGCAAGTTAGATGGTACAAACTACACCTTGTGGAAGTTCAAAATTACAACTATCCTTGATTCTTATGAGCTTTTGGAGACTGTGCTAGGGAGTGACGCAGAACCACAGCCTATCTTCGACCCATCAAATCCTAGTGTGATGATTCCTCCGAATGCAGATCTTCTACGAGCTTGGAAACAAAGGAATGCAGATGCATTGTGTGCCTTAGTTACAAGTTGTTCTGACAGTGTTCTGACTTTGATTCAGCATACAACCAAAGCGTCAGAGGCTTGGAATGTACTAAGGAGTCAGTATGAAACACGAAACCAAATAAGGATACAAAACTTGGAGAATCAAATAGCAGCGGAGAAGCTTGCTGAAGGAAAGACGGTTAAAGCATTCATCACTCAGATTAAGAATCTGCGCGACCAGATGGCTGGCGCTAGGATACAAAAGACGAAGAGCTAGCTCGAAGGTGTCTTCAGATTTGTCCACAAAAGTTTGATGGACTAGTAACTGCCCTTAATACTCAGGTGAGACCTCAAGCTTTGACTTTTGAGGAGTTTTGTCCATTATTGATGAAGGAAGAGTTGAGGCTGAAAGCCCGAGAAGGAAGCAACAATGGAGATGCTGCATTCTTTGCCAATGCAAAAGGCAAAGGTGGTTCCTCCACCAAAAATGATGGTGACAAAAAGAAGAAGGGTGGCAAGGAGAAGTTTCAAGGAGAGTGCTTCTACTGCAAGAAGAAAGGACGTGCGATTGCAGATTGTCATGTCAAGAAGGTAGATGAAAAGAATGGTACCCTTAAAAGTAAAGGGAAAGAGACAGCCAATACGGCTGAAGCAGAGTTGGAATTATTCATGGCGACCATTGAGGAAGTGTACTCCTTGGCGCAAGAAGAATCTACCACTGACTCATGGTGGGTGTTGGATAGTGGGGCCTCCCGTCACATGACCAACAAGAAAGTTCTATACAGTTCTATGCAGCCTCTACAAGAATCCATCACTGTGACAGCTGGAAATAATGCTAAATGCCCTGCTGCGGGCACAGGTACTATTTCTTTTGTTGCTGCAAATGGTGAAGTCAAAAAGCTTTCAAATGTGTTGTATGTTCCCAAAATCAAGAGAAATCTGTTATCAGTTTTGCCGCCATAACTGATCTTGGTCATGAAGTGAGGTTCAAGAAGATAGGTGCAGAAATTCTTGATAGTGCTAGCACAATTGTTGGCAAAGGAGAAAGAAGGAACAACTTGTATGAGCTAAGTGCTCTTACAGCCACCGCTAGAGTGGGCACAAGTAAGCTTTGGCATGAAAGGTTTAGACACATTGGATTTGCAGTGTTGAAGGAGATGCAAAAGCAAGGTATGGTTGCTCACCTACCTACAATAACTAAATTGAAGGAACCATGTGAAGCTTGTATGATGGGCAAGCAACAGAGAAAGGCATTTCCACAAGAAAGCAAGAATAGAGCATTGGCTCCTCTAGAGTTGGTGCATGCTGACTTGTGTGGTAAGATTCGTACACAGGCCTTGGGGGGATCTTCTTATTTTATGTTGATTGTCGACGACTACAGTAGGAAGATGTGGATGTACTTCCATCATGATAAGGCTCAAGCTTTTGATAAGTTTAAAGAATGGCTAAAACTTGTTGAGACTGAAACAGGAAAAAGTGTGAAGAAATTTAGAATAGATGGTGGTGGTGAGTTCAACTCAAAGGAGTTTGAAGGCTTTTGCAAGAGCAAAGGGATCAAGTGTCAATTGACGACGCCTCACACACCTCAGCAGAACGGTGTTGTGGAACGCAGGAATCGCACCATTGTGGAGATGGCAAGATGCATGCTAAAGGGCAAGGGATTGCCTAACCATTTTTGGGCTGAAGCTGTTAATACTGCAGTCTACATTCTAAATCAGAGCTACACAAAGGCTCTCAAGGGAAAAACACCTCATGAGGCTTACACTAGTAAGAAACCATCTGTCTCACATTTCAAAATTTTTGGATGTGAATGTTGTGCACATGTTCCAGATGAGAAGAGAAACAAGTTAAAACCAAAAAGCAGAAAATGTATCTTCTTGGGTTATAGTGATGAGCAGAAGGCTTACAAATTATATGACCAAGAGGCAAATAAGATCATCGCGAGATGTGATGTGGTGTTCAAGGAGGAGCCGCATACAGTGGAGGAGGAGAAGGCAAGTTCTTCCACTTTATCATCAAGCGAAGAAGTAGTCCACTATGAACCTGTCCCGAGAGCTATCACTATCCTTAAGGAGGAGGAAGCATCATATTCAGAAGATGAGGAAAAAGTTCACCAACCTGACATCACCCCACCGGAAAAGCCATTGCCGTGCTGGGTGAAGCAGCTCTATGACCACAATAATCCTATGCCTGTATCTATTGAGGAGAAGGTAAACAGACCAAGGAGGTCTCAGAGAATAGAGGAGCAAAGGAGGGCTTCTACTCACATAGTCAATATGGCCTTGATGGTGGAGAGTATGAGAGAAGTAAAGGAGCCAACTTACTTAGAAGAAGCACTTGCAGATCCATCATGGAAGGCTGCTATGCAAGCGGAGTATGACAGCATAATGAAGAATGACACTTGGGAGCTAGTGGATCGACCAGCAAAGTGGAAGGTTATTGGAACCAAGTGGATCTAGAAGGTAAAGTACAAGGCTGATGGTACCTTAGAAAAGTACAAAGCTAGATTGGTTGCCCAAGGATTTTCACAAGTTGAAGGGTTTGATTTTCAAGAGTCATTTGCCCCAAGTGCCAGAATGACCACTATTCACACGGTACTTGCAGTGGCTGCCCACAAGAAGTGGCCAATGTACCTAATGGATGTTAAGTCAGCGTTCTTAAATGGTGACCTGAAGGAGGAGGTGTACGTGGCTCAGCCACCAGGGTTTGAGGCCCCCCATTCTGAGAACAAAGTGTGTAAGCTGAAGAAGGCATTATATGGGCTGAAACAAGCCCCCAGAGCATGGTACTAGCGGATAGATAAGTTCTTTTTAAACCTAAACTTCAAAATATGTGCCTCAGATGCTAACTTGTATGTTTACAGGGATATTAAAAAGTCTGTAGTGATTGTCCTATATGTGGACGACCTTCTTATTACATGTGACTATGAAGATATGATCAACCAAACTCGAAAGGCTTTGAGTTCTGAGTTTGAAATGACAGACTTGGGCTTGTTGCACTATTGTTTGGAGATTGAAGTCTGGCAAGAGCCAGGAAAGATCTTCATCTCTCAGAAGAAGTATGCATGGGAGATCTTGAAGGCATTTGGCACGATCGAGTGCAAGGAGATAGCTACACCTATGGAGGTGAATGCAAAGTTATCCGTCGAGGATACATCAGCGCTAGTAGACATTGGGAGGTATAGGAGGTTGGTCGGCAGTTTGATCTACTTGTGTAACACCATACTAGATATCAATTTTGTTGTTGGTGTTTTGAGCAGGTTCTCAAACAAACCTCATGAGAGTCATTGGAAGGCCGAGATGCGGGTGCTCAGATACTTGAAAGAAACTCTTGACTATGGTGTCACAAATAGTTTCAGAACTTCTCTTGTGGGGAACTGTGACTCACATTGGGCAGGAGACATTGATTCCAGGAAGTGAGTTTTTGGTTATTGTTTCTCTTTGGGTTCAGGAATTTTCTCTTGGATTAGTAAGAAGCAACCAACAGTGGCATTGTCTTCTACCGAAGCAGAGTATAAGGCAGCTTGTTTTGCTGCATGTGAAGCTATACGGTTGAGAAGGATTCTATGGCATATGGGAGTGTAGGATGAAGAACCAACTGTGCTAAGATGTGACAATCAGAGTTGCATCGCCATTGCCAAAAATCCAGTGTTTCATGCATGCACCAAACATATAGAGATCCAGTATCACTATGTGCGTGATTTGATGGAGGATGGAATAGTGGAACTAGTCTACTGTCCAACAGAGGAGAATGGAGCAGATATCTTCACCAAAGCACTTACGAAGGATCTGCTTCAAGTTCATCTTTAGAGACTCGGCATTGGGCCGAGGAGATAGTTCACCTATGGGTGGACATTGAGGGGGGGTGTTAGATATGATCAATGCTCCACCCTCATTAGGTGCACCAATGATCCATGGTACTCAAAGTTGTAAGGCCCCCATTATGAGGAGAAGCCAAATGTGAGCCCGGACATTGGTGGAGTCCTGACTTGTATATTAGATGAGGTCTATGTGACCGGATGGCAAAAAGATGACCATTGTGGGTCTAATCTTTGGGTTAGACGAAGTGGTTAAGCTGGTAGCAACTCGAGGCGCATTGCATCGAGTTGCGGTGTAAGGGAATTAAAAGGGGGCCCCTATTTTGGGGTCTAGGGCCCGATGGTAAAGGGAATATTCCTTGGAATATTCCCTAGCCGACTAGTGGAGGCTCATATGGTAGGTGGGTCAGGCCGACCTAACAGCCTTCGTGGGCTATAAAAGCTAAACCCCTTCACAGCCATCTATCATTCTTCTTTCACCCAGTCAGAGTTGTTGTTCCAGCTAGCCTTAAGCTCTTCACCTATCTTTTGTCTAGATCGCCATCTAAGCTTCACACAGTGGAAGCGCACAGGTGGACAAAGCCATCTTTGTATCAGTTGTTTGGAGCTAAAGAATTTACTGATTCTCCTCTTATCTGTTGTGTACTCTCTATCTCTTTCCCAGATTCTATTCGCTGCGCCGTTTAATATTTTACATGGGCATCTCCTCCATGCTATATTTATAATATTTGCCTAAAGATATGCCATCTATAATCACTCTTTTCGCAAAAGAGTTTGAGTTTACTAAATAGATTGTTGCGATTAGTTGTATAATTCACAATTGTTGAGAGTCATAAAATAATTTTAGAATATCTTCAATATATCTCCTAGAACCTCAAGTATTAATAAATATTTACAAAGAGGATATGCACACACCTTAGAATAAACAATGGTGCATTTATTTAAATAGTTTAATGAGGATATGTGCACACCTTAGAATAAGAAACGGTGTGTTTATTTCGATATATCTCCTAGAATCTCAAGTATTAATAAATATTTACAAAGAGGATGTGCGCACACCTTAGAATAAACAATGGTGCATTTATTTCAATATATCTCCTAGAATCTCAAGTATTAATAAATGTTTACAAAGAGGATGTATGCACACCCTAGAATAAACGATGGTGCATTTATTTAAATAGTTCAATGAAGAAGTCTATGGAATAAATTGTGATTGCCGTATCCAATTCATCTTGCTCTACACATCAATTTGTCAAAAATTCAAGAAATCATGTTAGAAAAATAATTAATCAAATAAATGTAGCTAGCCATAATAAATCAAATAATCATTGGAATTCTATTAAATAATCAAATCACATAGATATTAGCACTTGAGATATGCACCCGCATTCACACCTACAAGTCTCATGGTGGAAAAGAATAGGCATCCCCATCAACCTTCCATCCAAGATGAAAAGTAATTCGCTCTTAGGAATGTGCCCCGTGCTAATGGAGAACCATTCAAGGCACTCATCCCAGCAATGTGCACACAAGGAAGAACCATTGAAGGCACTTATCCCCTCATGTAGGTGCCACCTGGCAACAAAGTCCCCAAAAAATGTGCTCCATTATCATCTCAAATAATAGTGTGGCATCTATCATTCCAAACTTAGAGATTAAAGCCTTTGAGTCTGATGAATCATATATTCATAGTTACATGTAATAATAAGATTTTCCATGCATAAAACAATCATTATAAGCTTTTCACCATCCATGTAAATGTAAAAGTTAGCATCAAGGTATACCTATTAAAATTTAATCTTAAAAATAACGTATATATCCATTGATGCCATACTCTAGGGGCTTGTTTTAGCCCGTACAATGCATTTTTCAAGTTACAAACTTTGTTTTTTGAATGTGGGGCCTCAAATCTTGGTAGTCGAGTCATGTATACCTCCTTCTTAAGGTCATGATTCAATGACATTTATTTTATATATATTTAGTAAACTTGCCACTTCTACTAGATAGTTATTGTGAGTACTATGGAAATAGTGGTTATTCTCATAGTTGAAGTGAATAATTCTTGAAAATCAGACCTTACAACCTATGAAAATCCATATGCAACTAGTTTGGATTTACACTTTTCTAAGCTACCATTAACCTTGTACTTTACCTTCCAGACCCACTTGATTCGAATAACCTTTCCTTTTTTATGATCCACTAACTCACAAGTATCATTCTTCATTATGTTGTAATACCTAGCTCAAATAACAACTTTCCATACTAGATCTGAAAAAGTGTTTCTTCTAGGTCAACTAGCTTTCTTATTTCATTGTTGACTATGTGAGAAAAATCCTTTTTATTTTATCTATTCTTTGAGACATCCTTGGTCTATCTACCTTTTTCTCAATAGTTGTAGACATAGAATTATTTTGATCATAGAATTGTTTTACTCATTGTGGTAATGGCTTTTCTAGTGGCACAATTACAAGTTGGTGAACTTTCTCCTTATCATCTAAAGATGGTGATTCCTTCTTCTTAAGGATAGGATAGCTCTTGTGATAGGTCCATACATGACCACATTTTCACTTCATGAAGTAAAAGAACTTGCATTTTTCTCCTACATTATATACAGCTAATTCTTGACTACCGCATCATGGCTCACTTATGATCTTATTTGCCTCTTGGTCATACAATTTCTAAGCCTTTTTCTCATCACTATGATCTTCCTTGCCTCTTGAACATACACTTTGTAATCCTTTTGCTCATCACTATAACCCAAGAGCATAAATTTGGTACTTTTTGGTTTTTAACATGTTTCTCTTATCCATTTGAACATGTGCATAACATTCACATCCAAAAGTTTTGAAGTATGACATAGATGATTTCTTATCAATGTAAGTTTCATGAGGAGTTTTTCTCTTGAGAGCCTTTGTGTAGCTCCAATTGAGAATATGCATTAGACTGCTAACAACTTTACCCAAAGAGTAAGGCAATTTCTTCCCCTTAAGCATGCACCTTTTTGTCTCCACAATCATGTGATTTTAACATTCAACAACACCATTTTGCTAAGCTGTATGAGGCATTGTCAATTGATGCTTCATCCCTTTTCTCTTGCAAAAGTCTTCAAACTCCTTTGAGTTTAACTCACCAGCACCACATGTTCTACATTTCTTTACATTTTTTTATATTTCAATCTCAACAAGTTTTAACTATTCTTTAAACTTACCAGAAACTTGAGCCTATCACAAAGGAAGTACACTCACATATTCTTCTTATAGTCATTTAAAATCAACACAAAATTATAAGAAGATTTCCCAAGGCTTGTGTAGGCATTTCCATCATATAAGCTTCACGTGGTTCCTTTATTTCAATCACTACATGCATGTGAGAAAATATACCTTCATACATATTCTTTAACACTCCAAATTGAATGTGGCCATTCATGTCAATATTTACTTGTGCCTTCTCTAATGGTGGTTGTAAGAGCATTTAGCTCATATAGGTTTTTCCTCCTTTCTCCCTTGCCAACAACTTTTCCAACACCATCAAGAACTTCTACACCTATCTTGATGAACCTTTGTTCATAAGTATGTATAAAGCTAAAAACCTATACCTATCCAACTCCCATCATCTGCTGGGCAATGAGCAAACCGCGGTCTGAATGACCAACATATTCAGCATCCATAAAGCTAATGACAGATACCTTCTACTTTCTAAAGCAGATGCACAAATCCTTTATGCCCTTGAGGTATCACATTATATCCTTCACTGCTTTCGAATGCTTCTTGCTAGGGTGTGCCATTGTACCTACTAATCACTCCCATTGCACATGCTATGTCAGGATGTGTAGCAACCATAGCATACATCAAGCTACCAATAGCTGAAGCATACAAAATCTTGGCCATTTTAGCATTTTCATCATCAAATGTAGGGTTGTCCTCTGCAGTGAGTTTCACATGATTTCTTTCCCCCCTTCCATATTGAAATGTTGCAAAATCTTGGATACATACTCTTGCTATGACAGATAGAGAATCCCCTTCGATCTATCCCTGAGTATCCTCATCCTAGGAATATGATTACCCTCACCAAGATTCTTCATGTCAAAATTATTATGTAAACTCTGCTTCTTCAGGGTGTCCAAGCCATGAGCCTCCCTTCCTATAATCAACATGTCATCCACATAGAAAACCAAGATAATCAACTGTCATCTGCTGCCTTTTTGGTGTATAAGCAGTGATCCACTTGGCTCCTATTAAAATCTTGAGACTACATGAAAGTATCAAACTTATGATACCATTCTCGAGGTGCCTATTTTAGGCCATACAAACTCCTGTTGAGTTTACATACCATCTTCTCTTTCCCCTTTGCCACAAAACCCTCAAATTGCTGCATACAGATGTCCTCATGTAGATCACCACTGTAAGAAAGTAGTCTTTACATCCATTTGCATGAGTTCCATATCATCAGATGTAACTAAGCCCACAATGCTCCTCAAAGTAGTAATTTTGACTACATGAGAGAGAAGAATTTATCAAAGTCAATCCCACGTTCTTGCTTGTACCCCTTTGCAACAAGTTGCTTTGTACTTTGGTGAGGAACCACAAGTGACTTTCATCCTATAAACCCACTTGCATGGTAGAATATTTGCCCTTTATGCAAATGCACCAGGTCCCAAGTACCATTCTTCTCAAGAGATTCCATCTCTAATAGCATAGCTTTAAATCACTTCTTGTTGTCCTATTTGTCCATTGCTTCCTTGAAGCAAGACGATTCACCAGAATCTGTCAACATGACATAATTAGCAGCATATTGAGCACTAGGACAAACCTATCAAGCGGCCTTGAAGATTGGGTTGACTTATGAACCTCTTTATCCCTTTACTATCACAAAAGTCTTGAAAGAATTTTGATACATATTCCCCACCATTGTCAAAAGAAAAGACACTTGAGTGTCTTACTAGTCATATTTTTAGCCAATGCCAAGAATTTCTTGAACTTATCCAATGCTCGTCCTTACGACACCAATGGGATACACCCATACTTTATGTGTAGCATCATCAATGAAAGTAATAAATTACTTCTTTCCCCTTAGAGAAAATTGAAGGGGAGCTACAAAGCTCTACCCCGAGACCTACGGACCTCTTATTGATCAAGCGTTTCAAGTGGAGCGGCCATGGCTACCTCTCACATAGCCGACGCGCAATGCCTACCTTACGGATATAGTGAGCTTACCTTGATGCTCGATCGAGTTCCCTCCTCTCTCTTACTCTCCGGTAGCTCCATGATCCTTGCGGCAAGCTCAAGCAACCTCAAGCCCTCTCCATCAAGCTCCATCCTCCATAGCCGCGCGAGAAAAGTGAAGAGAAGAGAAGATGAGAAGATGAAGAGAGAAGATGGGAAGCTTCTTCTCCACGATCCCTCGCTCTCACACACTCACTCCCTCACTCCCTCACACTTCCTCAATCCCTCACTCAAGCACAAGCAAGAAGGCAAGAAACAAGAGAAGAAGAAGAAGAAGCTTTGGCCACACACAAGAATGAGCTTCTCATTCACTTTTCAACTTTATATACAAAACCCTAAATCCCTTTTGGGCGATCATCCCCTTATCCCCTTTTTTACATGGCCGGCCATGGCCTAGGCCCTTTTTCCCATTGTCCTCCTATCTTCCTAGCTTCCTTCCTACCATCCATCTACCTTTACAAATTGCACGGGTGAGAGCCCGGCGCTCCTTAAATTAAATCATGATGCACTTGCGCTCTTTTACAAAAGTATTGACTTGCGCTTTTCCTTGTGCGCCTTTCTCCCTTATTTAGGACTTTTCTGTGCTTCTTGTATTTCTAAATTTTCCTTGTGCGCCTTTGTCTTCAGTTTCACTTTGCCTTGGCCTTTGTCTTATGCTTTAGCTTTTCCAAAATTTCCACCTTGTTCGTCTACCAGTTAACATTATCCCCTCCTAGACGAGTGCCAGTCCCATGGCACTGTGCTGGGGAGTAGTGGGGTAGTTGGGGTTGTTGCTAAGTGGAACTGGTGGGTGGATGACCACAATCAAAAGATGCTGTTGTGAATGAGAGGTGATGGAGTTTGATTAACGATGACTGGGAGAGATTCCGGCGTGCTTTAGATTTCATGAAGATGCTCGGCATTACTCACACAGTTGTAGCTCCCATTCTGCGACGGCTGATAAAGGTTTTGCATGGGCATCTCTAATCCTTTTCATTGCCAGCCAACTGTTGAGAACCATGTAGCCATGCATCCCGTGCTAATCCAAAAGCATTTAATCAATAAGCAATCCGCAGGTCTAGGGGTTTGAACATACATTTGGAGAATATGAGGTTCCAAAATCTATGCCAATGGTGGATCCATCACTGAGTTTTCCTTCTACTTGATTTGGTTCAGTCATGGTAGCCATCAATAGGCAGATGGTTGGCTACATCAAGCATGTTGATCCATCCAACCATCGAAGTATGCAAAAGCTCCTGGAGCTGTTGTAGTGCCGGATCAGGGAAAATTTTCTGGTCATTAGCGGATGTCGTGGATGATCTTCTTTAGCTGGGTAGCCATTCACTAAGTCACGATCATAGCCCACAAGAGAAAGTTGTACACTCCCTAAGGGGTGTGTCTATCTCATGGTATGGTGTAAGTGCATGTGTAGTGGAACTGGGAGATGGGTCTAACCTTGGGTAAGCCCTTGGTAATGTCCCACTCTTGAGGACCCAGTTTGTATGTTGTTGGAGGTGCAGTGCAAAACTTAGGGTGACACGTCTGGAAGTCCTGCCCTTGATGTGCCCTAAGCATGAAGTGGGGGAGGGGCTAGGTGTAAACCCTAGGTGTAGTGAGTGAAGTGAGCCCTTGTGTTTTTTTCTTTTCTCTTTTTCTTTTTCTTCTCTTTTTTTTTCTTTTTGAAGAATTGCATACAAGGAAGATGTCCTGGCTAATGCCTATCACCTTCAGCTGGATTACAAGGCGATCGCAAGCATTGGGATAGGAATGTTCGACTTTTTAGATATTCTTTAATATCAGTCTGGGCCTTCAGAGGTGTGGATGACAAGAAAGGATGATTGCACCTCGTGAAGCGGGTATCACTCATATCCTCTAAGATTTCCAGCCAAAAGGAGGGAAGCAAGTTTGCCCTCATCATTAGTCTAGTCATGGCTCTACTATCTATCCCTAGGTTGATGTCCAAAAAGAGTGGAGGGAGGTGAGCTTCCTCGGTTGTGGGTCTCTGCATTAGTAGGAACTTGATAAGCCTAAGATAATTATAGGTAGTTAAGAAGGCTGGATCTGGGCAAGAAGAAAAATCTGCGAGGAAGCGGTTGATAGATGGGAGGAGATCCTCTAACCTAAAGACTAGGCATTCCTCGGGGCTCCGGGCATTAACATTATATATCTTAGGAAAGTCAAAATCCCCATGAATATTTCGATCATAGTCAACTCCATGCCTACGGGGGTAGGGCATGTCGATGGGGTCGTTGCGTTCTTCAGGGAGCGAGCTGCAGAAGGTGGTCCAGGCATCAAAATTGGTATCCCAAATCCTCCTCCGCCACTTTGGCTGTGCCTCGTAGCCTTGGACGATTTTGGGAAACCTATTTACCTTGTCTTGCCAGTAGTCTTCAGGCTCTTGCCTCCATCTGGTTATTATGAGGCTTCTTTCCTCTATCCACCTGTTTGTAAGATCATTAGCCAAATCCTTGATCTTGGCTAGAATACCCAGAGGCAAAGCACGGTCCAAAGAGCATGGATAAGCAAATGAAAGTTCAAACGGCCTCGTATTGGAACTCCGGTTGATGGCATATGACCAATTCTTGAGGCCAATCGATAGGATGGAGATCCCCCCGTAGTGGCATAGGCTCTTTAGGGAATTGTCTTGGCAGTGATCGTGCTCTGCGTTGGGCTTCCTTTACTAGTTCTTATCTTCTTCTTCTGGTTGCCACAATGCACTTGGGTATATGGGCATCTTCTGGCTCTTCAGGCGGGAGGTTTGGTAGAGGCGGACTGGGCATTCTTTGTTGTTCTTCTTCAACATCTTGCTCAAAGTCCGGACCCTCTTCGACATTCTGCTCGACAACTGATGGAACCGCTTGTGGTGGTGGTGGTGGTGGTGGCTGCTCATGCTCTTCAAACCCAAGTTCCTTAAGCTCAACAGTGGAGAGGCCGGCACGGCGTAGATAGTGAAATTGCTGCTCTTTTGTGATTCATGTGCCTGTTGGAAGCTCCCGTTCTTGAAGGCCATACTTTAGTGCTTGGGTAGTTAGTTCTAGCTTCCTTCTTACCTTCTCCACTAAATCATTGCCCTCCGCCTAGGTGACATGTAGTATTGTGCTGAGGAAGGCTTGCCTTTGTGTATTGACACATACATCAACAGCTTCTGCCCTGAACTCCACAAGCACTCTCTTGTACTCAGCCACCGCCAAGCATTCTATTAAATCCATGACTCTTTCAAAATTGTTTCTTTCCCACTCACTGGCTCTCTCATCCATCTTCTTTCTTCCCTCCTCCAACTCACTTGGCAAGGTTGTCACAACCTGCTGCTCATTCGTTAAGAACCAGAGTTGGTTCCTTTCCCTAGATTTTTGAGCCAGCTGTTCTTCAGCAATTTCTTTTGCCTGATTTGCAATGCTGAATCTTTTTTCTGCCTCAGCAAATAGCTCTGACTTTTCTTGCACAAGCTGCTCATGACTTTGGATCTCTGCGAAGTGCAATCTTCTTTGGATGAAGGCCATGGCCATGAGGGCCTCTATGTCTCCCTTAGTAATCTCCAATGCATCTTGCAGCCGTTGTGCCTCATTTTGCAACCTTTGTGCTTCTGCTATGGGAACTCCCAGCCTTTCCTATTCTAGGAACTCTATTTCCCTCTCCAATCTATCTTTTCCTTCAAGTTCATACCATGTCGGAAAGCTATGGCATCTTCTTATTGGTCACTTGGCTTGCGCTCTTGAGCTTCTATCTGTCTGTACCTTTCCAGTTTGGCAGTTCTCTGTTGCAAGTCAGCATACTGCTACACTAGTAACTTCAAGCTTCGCTATTCTGCCACCAGGTTTTGCTCTTCACCTTCCAGCCTTTGTCTTAGGTGGCTCTCATTGTCCTGGGCTTCCTTGGTCTTTGCTTCCAGCTGATCTTGTAGAGTTTTCACTTCCCTTCTTCGATCGGCTCCTTGCTTTGAAACTTCTAAAAATTTGGCATAAATTCAAGCTTAAAGATACAACCACATCAAACAATACATCATCTTTAGCAAGGACTATACAAATTGTTACCCAAAGAAGAAAAGATAGATATTTAAATTCTTGCGCAAAGCAAAGATTTACAGAATGGTTACAAACCAAACAAAGAGTTGGGAAAAGATGGGTTTCAAGAAACCCTTAATCTTTGGCATCTTCTAGTCTGATTGTGTTGCAGAAGAGTCCTTAGTTTCAGGCACCTCAATAGGGCCTTCAGAGGAGTCCTTGGTTTCAGGTAGCTCGACAGGGCCTCTAGAGGAATCTTTTGTTTCATCCCACTCAATAAGACCTCTGTATTTCAAAAACTCTTGTTTCTGATAGCCTGGAAGAAGCTTCAAATTCTTACTATCTCCTACATAAGAGAGCAAATAGGAGCTAAGAACTCCAAAATATCCAGCTCTAGATCCACTGTATCCAGGCATGAAGCCAAAAACTCTTATGGCTTCTTCCTTCTCCACCAAAATGATCTTGTCCAAACCTCTGCTGAAAACTTGAGATCCAATTACCTTTGAGATAGCTCTCAAAGCCATCATTGGTAGACGTGGAGAGCTTGACAATCTACTATGATATATTACAATTGTTTGATTGTTTAAGTTTCCAATATAATGGCCAAGGCTTTGATTTTTTCCAAGCTTCATTGGCCTAGAGCCCTTGGCCCTTCCAAGAAAGTTTTCCAGATCTTCAATCTCAATCTATAGAACAAACCACAACATTACAAGATATAAGATATTTATCTATAATGCGTAATAAAGTCTAACATAAACTCAATGGGTAACTTCGAATTATATTTCATACCTTAGGGTGTTCGTCTTTTTCAAGAAGACTATCATCATAAAGATTTATTGAACTCTTGGGCTTCTCATCTGATGGAGACTTCAATCTCTCTTCATACCCTACATCATCAATATGAAGTTTCTTCTGGACTTGCAAGAACTCTTCTTCTATAGGTAGCCCCCCCTTTTCTTGTTAGTGGTTCTTGTTCATAACCTATAAAATTCATGTCATTTTTGCCCCAACCTGCAAGGATTGCTAAGCAATAATCTTCTCTAAGATCAAAAAGATGTTGAATATCATTTAGCAACACATATCTCTTCTTGTTGATAAGATAAGTGGGAAATGTTGGAACGCAGGCAAGAGGACCTTCTTCATCAACCTGTGCACTTGGCTCGATCTCCTTTTCTTCCACCATTGTGATATTGTCACTCTTGAATAAACCTACATCAAAACCTTGGACAAGTTGATTCTCAACATCTTCTTGGAACATCTCCTCCTTCTCTTCGACCTCCTTATCCATACTTGCAATATCCTCTAGCTTTCTCTGTTGGTCTATATCTGGAGAAGAATTTTCCATGTACTGAAGATACACAATAAATCCAACGTCCTTGTGGATCAGAAGGCATTGGTGTTGGTACCTGTGGAAAGGGCAACATGTTCCTTTCTTTCTGAATTCCTCTTTAATGAGGTTGAACCTACCTAGCAAAGTTGACCTGGATGTATTGGTGGCTCCCATGACATCACTATAATGAACAAATCCATTGACTTCCAAACCTTGCACATGTCTATCATAAAAACATCTATACTCCTTAAGTTTATCTTCAAGATCCTCCAATAACTCCTTCAAATCAAAAGGAACATTGAAAATTTCCCTGATATAGCCAAACTTGGAAGAATTTCCAGTGGTGTGTAAGCAATCAAAGAGCTTATCATCAGATGTCTCAATTATCTCCTCCTCATCCATTCCTTCCAGAGATAGCTTCCTCTTTGTCATCTTAACCAGGAAAATATTTATCCCTGAAAAAAAAACAGAATAGAACCAATATCCAATAAAACAAGATGGAACCATGGAAAGAGGCCCCAAAATTGATTTTCCAAGACAAAAAAATCAAAAAATGAGAAATTTTTTAAGTTGACCGGTGAAACGCGAAAATTCAAGTGTCTAAGGCAAATGCCTGTGAAGAAATCGTGTTTCACTGGACACTACCTTGAAGACAAAAATTATTCCAATATCTCGCCGGTGAAACGCGATACTTAGCAAAATATCACTAACGGGGACATTGTTTTGCGTTTCACTGGTCAAAAGATGCAAATCAAGGAGAGAAACATGAACTATAAATTAATTCTATGGAAACACAAAAATTGATGATAAAATCATTTTTGGAAAAGCTATGCTGCTTTTAAAAGATACAAAGCACATAACATCTGTAATTATTCAAGTGTTATAAAAAATTCTTTCTATATTAATCAAATTTATTTTGTTAAAATACTTGTAATAAAAAAAATTTGTTACCTATCAAAGATTGTTGAACTGCTCTGCACACAGGAAGCAAGGACCTTGAAGGGAAGTCGAGACGAAATTTTGGCAGAAAAGAAGACAATGTCGGAGAAATAGCTTTGAAATGCTTTTATATTGACCGTTAAGCATGTGGTGATAGTTCCAATGAAAAAGTTTGTGTAATAATGGAAAAATACGTGTACACGTGTCTCACTTAACACACTGTATCAAACTTCTCAAAAGACGTGCACACTCTCTTTTTCCAAAAATACGTCACACGTGTATTACATAACCCTTTTCCAAGTTAAAAAAAAATCCGATAAGCGAGAGTACGTCACACGTGTGTTATTAACACTTTGCCAAGAATGTTGAGTCCATGCAAATTCATCGCCTTTGCCTTTCATCGCATTTCATCGCTACTCCACCTTTACCTTTGGTGTTCCTTCCAATCTCCAAGTATTTCACTGCTTCCCCAACAAAGGAAACCTTCGAGCATATTGTCGTCTTTAGGCTGAGATTGTGAAGAACAAGCTAAAAAGAAGGTATGGTTTCTGCATCTTGCTTTTTAATAACAGGCTCCATTCAATGCATTATTTTGGTACTTTTCCTTAATCCTTTATGTTATTATGAGCTTATGACCACTACAAAAGAATTTTTTGCACAGTGGGAGCATTCCTTATTGTTGTGGAGATTTAAGAAAATCTTCACTTCTTCCCTAATTCTGTGGATATTTTATGTAATCTTAAAAGCTTTCCTTAGATCAAAGCTCTTTTTTCTTGGTTTTGTCGATTTTTATGCTATTCATGAGTTGTCCGGTGAAACGCGAAAATAAGGTGCTTCAAGCAGGTCTCCTGGCTTAAATTCGTGTTTCACTGGACACAATGGACAACAAGTCCGGTGAAACGCGAAAAGAAGCAGCTGCAAGGAGGCGCCTTGCTTGACACTCGCGTTTCACTAGACACCTCGAGAAAAATTCAGCTGAAACACGAAAACGCCATGCAGCATGGATACCTCTTGTTTGGGACTCACGTTTCGCTGGACATGCTGGAGAAGAAGTAACATGTCTTTTTTTGGCAGATGGCTAGGACTAAGGCAACAACAAGAAAAGACAAGATTGATCCTAGGGATTTAGCATCAAAGATTCATCAGTCTTCAAAGCCTCAGAAGCTCTCTAGAAAGTCAAAGCCAATGAGAAAGTTTTCTCAAAATGTCAGGTGCCTAAGGGAGATTAGGAAGGCAGTAAATGCTCTTGACAATGCAATTCCAAAGTTATCTTTTCAGAGGCTTGTCAGGGAAATTTGTGACAGATATAGTTTAGATAGTTTCAGATGGACAAGAACAGCTCTTAATTGTATACAAGAAGCCACAGAGGATTTTTTAGTTGAGTTTTTTCAAGATGCCTACATTTGTGCTGCTCATGCTCATAGGCTCACACTCATGGACAAGGACATGATAATTCTTAGGAGGCTAAGATATAGATTTTCAAAGGTCCTTGAGCCAATTCCCCTCACTGATATGAAGACATTTAATATCCTTAATGTGCCCCCAGCTAGGAGAAAGAAATATGATTCTGGTCTCAGGGTTGAGGATGTCACCCATGAGAAGGATACAAGGCAACATGAAAAAGAGGAGAAAGCTAAAGAGGAACAAGCAGATAAATAGAGAGAGTATAGGAGGCAAAGGGTTGAAGAAAGGGAAACACAGCAACTAGAGTCCTTTGAAAATGAGCTAGCCACCCTTGTTGAAGCAGCTAATCCAAAAGGATTCAATGTGTTTTGTTTCTTACCTGGTGACTTAGGCAAAAGAACTGAGGTTATCCCCTTTGATGCTGCATGTGTTTAGATTCTGAAGGATAAAAGAAGAGAAGTAAATGACAGTATTATTCTTGTTGGCCTAAGGTATGTCCATCCATAATTATACTTTTTGATTTTTTTTTAACAATAAGATTTTTCTTGTTTATACTCACTATTTCTATGCCTTTTCTAGGTGTATAATGCATGAGTTTCCTTTGGATATACAACAAAAAATTGAGGTTCTTGATCCATCTATCTCATTCTTTATGAGGAATGAGCTTGATACAAGTTTTATTGAGCACTGGCTCAATTTGATTAACTTCGATACTTTGGAGCTCCTTATAATTCCATATAATGAAAAGTAAGTAATTCAATATTCTATTAGAGTTTTTGAGATTTTATCCTACTAATTTGTTGAGATATGATCGCTTTTAGTTCTCATTGGAGCTTGATTGCAATAGACCTTGTGGATAAGCAATACTTTTTAATCAACTCTATGAAAGGAAGCCATAGAAATGCTAAATTGTAAGTTATATTATCCAAGGGCTCCTTGATATTTCAATTCTTTTTTTTGTAAGTACTCTAAATTTCAACATATTTTATATACAGAGGTGCCAAAAGATTAATTGAAGAGCTAGAGAAAAGACCCCCTATGCCGTCTGATTTGCTTGCAACAATGCAATATAGACAAGTTGTGGTAAGTATTCATTAAAATAATTGAAACGTGAGTTTATTCTATGAACTACCATTCGTCCTCTTTATAGTTTTACTTTGTGTTGATGGTTGCAGTGTCCCCATCAGGATGATAGCCATTCTTGTGGCTGGAGGGTGATTGCAAATGCTAGAAGAATGGTTAACTTTGTTTATCTTAATGATGATAAACATGTAAAGGTAATATGAAAGATGCTAAACTTTAAGATAGATATTAATTGCAAATAGTCCATTGATGATAAAAATATAGTCTATTGTAAGAACAATAATGAACTAAAACTCTTTTTTCTATAAATGTGTGACAGTTTTCGAAGGATTGCTATACATCTGAGCATGTTTGGTACATCAGAGCAAAGCTCTTGAAGTATATAATGGTCAATTGTATACAACCAACAACAGAGATTGGTGGGGATTTGCACCATGAAGGAGATGCGGTGCCTATAACCACGGAAGGCAAATCCACAGCTTCAACACCTTCTATACCCAAGACATCAAAGAAAGGCAAAAGGACTCCTAGAAAGGATAGTTCTCCAAAAAAGAAATAGCTTTGCCATATCGCCTTGTAAGCCTTCATATATAGAAATTTGCCCTTCAGCCCTTGTATATCTCATAGAGATGGCAGATAGACATTTGCTACAAAATTTGTACATATATTTTATATTGATAGTAAAGATATCTTTTCTTGAATGTCATTGCAGTGTATATTATTTTCTCTCCTTTTCGATATCTGCAAAAAATAAATTACAAATGTTAGCTAGTTAGAAATTGAGATCTTGATATACATCTAAGTAGATATAATATGATGTGAAAACTTACTCGTTTCTTGTCAAGTTGGAATACAAAGGAGCATGGTAGTTCAATGTCTTCATTTTGTAAATCCATCCTCACTTGATGTAGCGTACATGATTTTCTGATATTTAAGATTGCAATAATATCCTCGTTGAACCAAATATCAAGATCCACTATAGGATCCTTGCTTAAATCATTAAGATTCTGGTCTAAAGCAACTAGACTACTACCAACAAAATGCCATCGACTATAGTAAAAGCTAAGGATAAAATTTTGAGTAGCAATCATATATTTACAAGCTATAGAGTCTTGATCTATCTTACATATAATTTTTCCTTCTGTCCTTGTATCCCATCCTTCATCAACAAATTGTATGATATGATCATATGTTAGTCTCTTTACTGAAAGCATGGTTTTTGTTATTCTTATCTCCATATTAGAGAAGAAATCAATAAATATATTAACAGGCATAAATAAAGTAACTTTGCTTAGCCTACTTGAGATATTAGATTTTAGTGCTTTCTGGATCTCAAAAAATATCTTACATCTATAGCCCTCACTAGTAGCTGGACTTGGCAAAGGCCACTCAAAGCTTGAAAAATTTGGCAAAGGAAGGAGTTTTATTGATCCCCATTGGCAACGCCGCATAGGAATAACATAAGAATGGTCATAAAAGAATATTCCATTCTCTGCAAGCTCTATCTTCTTTCTACCTCTATACATTTCTTCTCCAATTGAACCATGTATAACATCAATAACATCAATAATAGATTCCACTGGTTGCCATTCCTCAAGATTAGAGGGATAGGCATCTACAAGACAAACAAATATTATAATGGAAAAACCTAAACCATGTTTAAGAAAGGAAAAACTTTAAGAATCAAATTCTTACAATTTGGTCTATGCATTGGAAGCTTTGAAGATCCAGGTTTCAAACACAGCTCTCTATGCATGAACACATGTTGCACTAGTACCTCTTTGATGCTATTCTTATTTGCTCCAAGCTTAAAATCTCGGATTCTACCCTTCCAAGCAGAGATAAACGAGCTCTCATGTCTTTGCCTTTTTCCACGTTTTGCTTGTTGCATGGTGATCCAACTACCTTTGCTAATGATAGTAGGAATCCATCTTCCATCAGTTTGGAATGAGTTAAACACTGATATGGATGTGATTTGGGAGCTTGGACGCCTTGTTGAAGGTCAAATTTCTGTATCCATGGTAGAAGAGAGATACATGCACAAAGAGAGAGAGAGAGAGAGAGAGAGAGAGAGAGAGAGAGAGAGAGAGAGCTCTAGAGAGGACTAGGCTACCATAACGGAGGGAAAAACAATAGAGGAATAAAAGAAAGGAGGGAAAAAACTGAGCGCCATGCTTTTCACCAATTTGAATTTCGATTACATTAGTCATTATCATTAATCTAGAAACATCATTAAATAAAAGTAGCCGAGACTCTATGCCATTAATGCAAAAGATGTCATAATCACGAATATAAGAGACAAAAATACATAATAAAAATACAAATTCGTAATATTATCATATTTATATATTTTTGTAAAATGATTTTTTAATTTTTTTTAAATAGAAGTTCCGTTACGGAGGCTTTGCTCTTATTGGTCTAGAGCACTCTCTCTCCACATCCTAAAAGGCATTTTCGAGACCTCAAAACTCCCCTAATGCTTGGAAGAGCTATCGCAGGAGAGGAAGAGCAAGAAAGAGAGAGACACAAAATGGGAACTCCAACAGTCACAATGTGTGACCAGGTTTTCCTTTATTCAAACTGACACTAAAAGAATAAAGAATAAAGTGACAGTGAGGCACCTCCCACTTGTAGTGTGCAGTGGTGGAACTGTCAATGTAGTAATACACGAGTGGTTAGGCGGAGGTGCCTTTACCCCCAACAACCTCCCACTTAAAGGCGAATTTTCCCCAATGATGAGGAGTGAAGAGGAAAAATTATAGATAGTACAATGTACACATGTACAATTGGATGAGGAAAAACGTCACCTCATCGAACGCCCATCAATCTCTTGAGGAAGTCAAAGTGCTCAGTAGTGAGGCTTTTTGTGAGCAGATCTGCAGGATTTCCGTAAGTGGAGATCTTGACAAGGTCAACAAACTTGTCCTCCACGACCCCACGTATGAAGTGATACCTCACCTCAATGTGCTTCGTCTTTGCATGGAAGACCAGTTTCTTAGCTAACTGAATAGCACTCATAGAATCTGAATGCATCGTAGGTATAGCATCAATCCCAAGGTCATGAACCAAACGGCCCAACTATATGGCCTCCTTGCAAGCCTCAGTGGTTGCAACATACTCGGCCTTAGTGGTAGAGAGAGTTGTACACTTCTGAACCTTGGACATCCAAGAGACAACACCTCCAGCGCATAGGTGAATACATAGCCAAAAGTGGACTTCTTACTATTTGCATGTCCTACATAATCGGAGTTTGTGTACCTCACAACTCTTGTATCCTTGCTGCCATAGAAAATAGATATATTTGTTGTGCCCTTCAGGTATCTCATGATACCCTTCACGGCATCCCAATGCTTCTTGCCAGGTGTAGCCATATAGCGTGCCACAACACGAACTGCAAAGGCAATATCTAGACGAGTGGCTATCATGGCATACATCAAACTGCCCATGGCTGATGCATAAGGGATCTTGGCCATCTCAACCCTCTGCTCATCTGTCTGCGGACACGTTTGTGGACAATCGGCCTATGAGACCTTCAAATAAGAAGGTAATGGACAACCAATAGGCTTCACGTCCTACATGCGGAAACACTCAAGGACTTCATGAGTGTACTCCCTCTATGAGAGGTAGAGTAGTCCCTGATACCTGTCGCGCTTAATCTGCATACCAAGAATGTGAGAGGCCTGTCCCAAATCCTTCATCTCAAAGCTCTTCTTCAGCTGAGATTTAAGAGCGTCTAGCTCATCATGAGCTTTCCCTGCAATCAGCATATCATCCACATAAAGTACTAAAATAAGCAATGAGCCATTATGGGCTTTCTTCGTGTAAAGACATGGATCCATAGCACTCCTACTGTAGCCTTGTGATTGCATAAAGGCATCAAACTTATGATACCACTCCCTAGGTGCCTCCCTACCAAGTTCTACAAAGCCTTTAGGCTACTCCATGTAAATCTCATCATGCAAGTCTCCATGCAAGAATGCAGTCTTGACATTCATCTAATACATGTCCAAGTATTGACTTGCTGGGCTTTTCTTGTCATAGAGGTTCTTGATATTATCCCAAAGGTGCCAAGCACTCTGTGCTTCCTTAACCAAATTGTAATGCACCTATTTAGTGAGAAACAAGATGAGGGTGGACTTACATAACTCATCAAGCTCCATCCATTCATCATCAATCATAGTTTTAGGCTACTCTCCATGCAACCTTAGTGGTTTTATTTGCAATTTCTGCACCAATACCTGCCAAACTTAGCTCTTCCAATAGGCATAATTCGTACCATTAAGCTTAGTGATGTTGAAGATAGCACTATCAGTGGAAGAAGATGCCATACTGCAGTCCAAAACGGTGCAGACAGTTCAAAATTGCTTGTTGTTTTCTGTTGTAAACAACCAAAATACCACCAAAACCAAGGCAAAATGACCACGAACTAATAACTAATGATGTTGCCCACCAAGTACCATCAAAAGTACATAAAGTTAGGATGATTTAGCATTAAAAATACATCATAGTCCATGCATAATTGCTTGCTATAATAAATTACAGCAGGTACAATGAGAGCAAACTGTAGGCAAAATCAATACACCAAGTCAACCAATGACTGTCAAAGCATAACTAGCATCAAGCGGGCATAAATTAGCATGTGACTGTCATACGAATGTCAAGAAAACATCCAACCATGTCAAATGTATCCGTCAGTAAGTTGGCACACCCCTTGTGTAATAGGGCAAAGTGTACACAACACTAGCAAGACCTGACACAAGTAGGTGTATGCTCAGGGAGTGCAAAGCCCAAATCAACACAACTACATCTGTGAGAACCGCGGCATATCAACCATGCAACATCCAAGTGAAGATCCCAGTCTCAAGTGTCTAAATGCTCAAGTAGTATAAACCCACCTGTCAAGCATATCAAGATGCTCCCACTGGCACAAAAGCCGTAAATGTCAAGCAAGAAAGCTCGAACAAAGCATGTAAGAGTGCACTAGTGACAAGTGTCCAAGATTAAGCATCAATGAGACATCCCAAGCATATAGGCTATGTAGCATCCATAGACATCAAGCACATCCAAGTACATCCAAACTGTACCTCTGGCAAGCTAAGAAATAACCAAAGTAAGCTTCGGGCAAGCCCAAGTAAGCCACAGTAGCAATCATCTCCAAGACAATGTAACTAGCATGTATAGAGATGGCATAAGCCAAGCATGTCAAGATCAGTCAGACATAAGTAAAGTACATGCCATAAGTACATCAAAGATGGAGATCCAAATTCTATGCGAAGCAAATCCAAGTTCTATGTTGATCTTCGAGAGTCATTACATCAATGTATACATCCAAGACATAGCCTGAATCCAATAGGCATATCCAAACATAAGCAAATGAGCTTCAGCCCTGAATATTCTAGTAGCAAATAACCTCTATAAACTAAGAAAATCAGTGCTCAAACCAAGCTCAAATCGATAGGAAAAAAACCATAGCCATACTTTCCCATATGTATAGGCACCAATCGGGCATAGTCACGCATCAAATGACCATGTAGTAGAAGCATAAAATGTAATGAAAGGGGGCTGCCTTGTTTTGGGCTGCCTCTGGACTGTGTAAAACAATCAATGGCTGAGAAAATTCAGCTCCAAAAGCATCTCACATCATAGGCATACATTCCCCTAGCATTCAGGGAGCATTCGGGACAACCGGGCAACCAATGTCAATGCCAAAGTGGTCCAGACATAAAATGCTAATGTAGCACTATTGTAGGCTACTTGTAAACTGTGTATAACAGTCCCAAACTTGAAGTAAATCACATCAATGCTCAATGCCAAGGCTCAAGGTCAAATGCCAAGCATAAACCAAGTGTATAGTGCCCAAATGAGGCTTCCAATGATTGGGATGAGCTCTCCAGGGGTTGCCATAAGCTCGTACAAATTCACACTGACTGTATGGGGTTGTTGCTCATGTTTTTGTGCTATTAGGGTGGTAGGAAGCTCAAGGGGGCACACAACCAGCCTAAGGTGCCCCACAAAGGCCTATGCCAAGATATGGAGCCAGCAAGATACAATGGTGCTGCCCCCTTCTTCTCAGACATGTAACTAGCATGAAACCCTGAAGAAGATGAATGAATACCTTTGACACAATGCCTTGAGGGTGCCCAAAGGGGTCGGGAAGGTGCTCAGAAAGCCGAGGAGTGACAAGAGTTGCTTGAGAGAGTTGGCTATGGCTGCTGAGAAGGAGACCCAATGAGTGTAGGGATTCGATAGGAAGCTGAAGACACCATGAACCAAGTCGGAATGCTCAAGCAACCATGCTCTGATACCAATTGAAAGGTGAGAAGGATCGAAGTTTGCTTGGAAGACCTATGGCGAGAGAGCAAGAGCGAGAAAGAGCGAGACACAAAATGGGAACTCCAACATTCACAATGTGTGGACCGGGCCTTCCTTTATTCAAATTCTCACTAAAAGAATAAAGAATAAAGTGACAGTGATGGGTGCCCACCACCTACAGTGTATAGTGGTGAGTATTGCCAGTGTAGTAATATATGGGCGGTTAGGGAGAGGCGGCTTTACCCCCAACAGGTACCAGTGTAATATGCAAGTTTCTACTTGAGGAGATTTCCTACAAGATGGATGTGTTGGAAAGTTTAGAGCGGATTGAGGTGAGCTAGATGTAGATGAGGCTAGGGAATTCTTCTCTAGGCAACATGGTAACAAGCTGGCTTTGACTTCTACATACAATCCTAAAGGTAATGGGAAGAGTGAGAGAGGTCATCCGCCTATAGTGAAGGCTTTAGTCAAAGCTTGTGATGGAAAGATCAAAGAATGGCCAAGGATGTTACCTTTTGCATTGTGGGTTGATTGTATGACTCAAATGACATTATAGGATACATGCCTACTGAGTTGATATATGGCTAGAAACCAATCATGCCTACAAAGACTTTTGCCTTGACTTGGAGTGTTTTGCCTTGGAAGGGGGATTTGTTTAGAGAGGAGCTCTTAGCTCTTCATATTTGATAGCTCAAGAGAAGACTAGAGGATGTATGGAAGGCAGCTAAGAGACTAAAGGTAGCTAGTTTGAGAAATAAAGACAAATTTGATAGTAGACATCGACTACAGCCTAGAGTTGTAGAAGAGAGTGATTGGGTGTTGGTGTATGGTAGCACCCTCGAGAATCAACACAGTACCATCCGCAAGATGGTGAAGAGATGGTTTGGACCTTACATGGTTAAGCATGTCCATGACAATGCTACTTATACATTAGCAGAGCTTGATGGGACAGTCTTACGGATGCCTATTATAGGTAAGAGGATAAACATTTTCAAGAGAAGGGATGAAGAGGCCTATGCAATTGAAGAATTCCTAGAGGATGAGCAACATCATGAAGATGAAGTAGTAGAAGAAGAAGATAATGAAGATGTAGTTGATGGAGTAGATGTAGAAGAGGAGGAAATTGAGCTACTTGTAGATCTCTGAAGAGATGACGATGGGTAAATTGTGGCCCATTCAAAGGATGTGCATGTTTAGAGGGGATTGATGCCATGGCACTCTTCATCCACCCATGAAGAACCCTAGAGGAATGCCATATAGTTTGGTTTTGGTGTGTGGTCATCAGCATTGCTCACATGCATTAATTCTCGTGTGTTAGAATACGAACTCGTAGCTTAGGAATTTTCTTCTCGCATAGTGTGTTTAGCCATTTTTTGTCTCTATTTATTTTCTTGTCATAGCTAGTGTGTGCGTTATTATCCCCTCCGCCTTGTATTTAGCCTCCAAGAGTGTGTGCTTCATTGCATGTAAATAGCCATGTATGTGTTTGAAGAAAAATATTAAAAAATGATGCCAAAGCACTTTGTGTGTGCTGCCAAAGCTTGAGAACCCTTAAGATGCCATTGTGAATGCTCAATGACCAAACCTAAGAAAATCTATGTGAAACAAGGCCAAAAACTGGAGAAGAAAAGCTCCAAAAGTATGAATAGCCTCTAACCCTAATCAGTTCATAACACTTGAGTGTGAAAACCATTATATTTGAACTAGTTTAGAAAGAACTAGATCAAAGAAGAGTATTGTGAGCTCATCAAAATGATTACTATTGATTGGGCTTGGAAAACCCAAGGCTTTTTGAAAAGTTAAATGATAGTTAATTAGTCAACTAACTACATAGAGGAAACGGGCTATTTTGGCCACCATTGACAATCACGCAAACCTCATGGTCTAAATCAATTGAGATTTGCAATAACAATATACGTCCTAAAATGAAATGATGGCAACAACTGATAAATGCCTTATGAGGGGTGGCTCAAGGCCATGAAAGTTAAGCCAAAGCTCTCTTATACAATGCTACTTCAGATTTCAATAAAATAACAATTAAATCTATGTTTTTGGCTAGAAAGTTCTCTATGATGATTGCAATAGTTTAGAGACTCAAGATCTTGATGGAAAAACAAATGTAAAAGCATGGAAAAGCTAGAATTTGGTTAATGCATGATAGGACATATCTAAAATAGCTATATGGAAGGCTATAAAAAGCCCCAAACTTGGATGTGGATGGCTTGGGCAGTTTGAGAATTGAAGATATCTTGTGTCCTTGATACAAGGATGCGAACTTGAGTACCAAATGGGTGCCTTAGCCCAAAGGCTACTTGAAAAAGGAGGTAGAGGAGAAATTCTGCATGTCTTTCGTTCGATAAGCTATCCGTGGAGAGCAATCATCCATGTATTAACAAGAGTTTGTTTGAGGGTTTCTCTTCATTGTATGGTGCTTCATTATTTAGTTATACATAGTTCTTTGGTATCAATTATTCTTGTCTCTAGTCTTCTATCTTGTTTGTTCAACAACCCCTACGATGGGTGGCCATTCACGAACCTGACAATGTGGGTTGTATGGTATATATAGGAGTGAAAAAATACTAACAGGGAGTCCAAGGTGGAGATTGTTGCAAGTTTCTAGCAATATTAGATGCCTCATGAGAAGAGATAAAAAGAGATACCTAGTTATTTCTACTTGTTAGATTTTCCCCTCTTATTGCATTTGTTGCAAATCAAGTAATTGCTCCTTCTTGAGGATTCTGAATTCCTAGGTGACCAATTAGAAGGGTTGGTATTGATCAGGTTATAATAGGTAATAACATCCAAGCATTTGATTCTTTGGGATACACATATTTCGAGGAGTGAGAAACATTAGAATTTGATGACATTGAAATCTCTTGGTATGTAATGGCAACAGTCTTTCGTTCTTCTACATATAAGGAAAAATCATGGTCGTTTGGTTTGTGACACTAACCAATTCATTGGGTATTTCCCCATAGAAAAGGAGGATTGGGCAGAAAATTACTAGAATCACTTGACAAGCAAATTATTCCCTTAAACATGATAAAATAAATGCAAAACATGTAAAATGTAGTTTTACTTGCAACAAATGAAGTTATGATTCCTAAATAACAAGAATAGGTCCAACGTTTTGTAAGAATTTCTTCGTCGGACTAGAAGTGCGACAATGATGATATATCGAAAGGAGACAAGGTGATTAATAAAAAAGTGATTCTAGATATTAGCATATACTCTCAAGTCACCCATAAAAAACATGTTTTGACGTTTATTGGGTGAATATCATATAAATTTTTCCATTGAATGAATTACCGAAGCAGATCCAAGAAAAAGCAAAGCTTTTGAAAAGGCATAGGTTATAAGGCGAAACCAGTGGTGTATAAGGGGGTGATACAAGACAAGTAACCAGAAAAATGGGAAATTCTTCAGCAGGAACTCCTTTAAACCAGAAGTATGCTCAAGTGTCTTGCATCTGCCCCCTATCCATGCATCCGTGATAACCCAAGCACAGAATTTCAACACAAAGCGTTCCTGTGGATCGATGGGTGGTACAATACGTCCTGGCTTCGAGAAGAGGTAGGAGGGACAGGCCTCCTCCCGCTCAAGAAATCAGCAGAAGGAGCAGGAAGAGGAGGAGGTGGAGAAGAAGAAGAATCAGACATTAAAGAGAATTCTGTACACAGGAAGAAGAAAAGCTGTAACAGATCACATGAGAGGAGGGTTTCATTTAATGGCCATGACCAGCACCTGCAGCAGCAGCAGAACACTGCCTGGCCTCGTACTGTCGTCGCCTTGCTAAAGGCTTGTGGCGACCAGAAAGACCTGTACCGCGGCATTAGACTCCATGCCAATATTGCCAGAACAGGGTTGCTGCAGGAAAATGTCTTCATTGGCTGTGCATTAGTCAGTATGTATGCCAAGTGTGGTTCACTTGCAAAAGCACAAGAAGTCTGTGACAAGCTGCCGTTACGGGATGTGGCTGCCTGGAATGCTCTAATTGCGGGATATGTGCAACATGGACAATGTGAGCAAGCTTTCAGGTGTTACAAGAAAATGCAAAATGAGGGCCTTTCCCCGGATGCTGTCACCTTTGCTTGCATCTTGAAAGCCTGTGCCAGCTTAGAAGCTACAGCCAAGGGCCAAGAAATACATGCTGAAGTTGCCAAAGAGGGACTGGTGGAGAAGAATGTTGTTGTTGGCACTGCCTTGGTAGACATGTATGCTAAATGTGGTCTGCTTCAAAAAGCCCAAGAAGTCTTTGACAAACTGCCTGTTCGGAATGTGGTTTCATGGAGTGCTCTAATCACAGGATATACCCAACATGAGCATAGTAGGCAAGCTTTGGAATGTTATGAGCGAATGCAACTCGAGGGCCTCTCTCCCAATACAGTCACCTATGCAAGTGCTTTGAAAGCATGCGGCAACATAGGAGCTGCAGATAAGGGCCATGAAATACATGGTGCGATTGTTAGAGAGGGGTTATTGGAAAAAGATATCATGTCTGGCAATGCATTGATAGATATGTACGCTAAATGTGGTTTGCTAACAAAAGCACAAGAAGTGTGTGACAAACTGCCATTTCGGGATGTGGTTTCATGGAATGCACTCATGGCTGGCTATGCTCAACAAGGGCACGGTGAGCAAGCACTTGTGTGTTTGGGACGGATGCAGCTCGAGGGCCTCTCTCCAGATGCAATCACCTTTGCTACCGCTTTGAAAGCTTGTGGCAGCATAGGAGCTATCGATAAGGGCCAAGAAATACATACCAAGATACTTGGAGAGGGTTTGCTGGAAAAGGATACAGTACTTGCCACTGCATTGGTAGATATGTATGCCAAATGTGGCCTGCTTGCAAAAGCACAAGAAGTATTTGACAACCTCCCAATAAGGAGTGTTGTTTCTTGGAGTGCGCTAATGGAGGGTTATGCACTACTTGGAAAGGCTGACCATATTTTCTCCTCATTTGATAAAATGATAGGAGAAGGTATAAAGCCAAATTTGATCATATTCACTATTGTGCTCAACGCATGCAGTCATGCAGGTTTGCTTGAAAAGGGCCAAATGTACTTTCAAACCATGAAGACAAGTTATGGCATCGTGCCAACTTTAGAAATCCACACTTGTATGGTTGCTCTCTTTGCCCGAGCAGGGCACTTAGACAAGGCAGTAGCAGTAATTGAAGAGATGCCATTTTCTGCTGATCTTACAATGTGGCATACAGTGTTAAGTTCTTGTCAAAAATGGGGCAATGTTAAGATTGGAAGGCTGGCCTTTGACCATATACTGCAATTAGATAAAAAGAGTGCTGCAGCATATGTCTGTATGAGTAATATCTATGCAAATGCTGGCAGGCAGGAGGATTCAGACAAAGTTGAAGTTATGAGGGTGAAAATAGCAAGCCAGCCATGACAATGGTTGCCCTATGCATGGGGAATGGTCTGTTTATTTTTGTTAAGGTTGAAGACAATTGCAAAGCAAAGTGAATGGGTTGCATGTATACCTAATAGCATGGCTTGAGGCATGTGGCTTGCACCCATAAGGGCTCCCAGGCTGTTACAGTTGGCCAGCAGCAGCCGATTAGGGACGGCCGGTTGGGATGCAAAAGGCTAAATTTGAAGATTCCCTTGAAAATTACAGAAAGCTAGCCAGGCCTGAAGCAGCTGTATCAGGGCTGTTTGAAACACAAACAAAAGCATTCGCAATATCCGGGACTTGAAGCTGTCCATTATAGTCTTGGGAATCAGCTCTTACTGCTAACATGTGTACATTTCTTACAGTTTTGCTCTCACAGAGATATGTATATTATCAGTTTTGTCATTGAGTTGCTCAGAAACTTCTGTATTCCTGACTAAACCTATTATTTCTTGCCCTCATTCTGATCCCGTAGATCCTGTGGACTCCCAAAAACTGTGATAGCTTTCCTTCTTTCTTTGCAGTTTTCTTCGATTATTATGTGCAATTCTATCACTACCAGAAAAGTTGGAGCTGGTACAAAATACTCAGGCTCTCTTCACGATCAGGTTACAGATGCGATATTTGGTCAAGCAGATCCTGAGATGACCAGATCACATAACCAAGTGCTTGAGAAGAATATGTTTCTTCAGACGTGTGGTAATCTTTGTTAGGATTAGAGTCAGCTTCTTGATTTCTGCTTCACAACAGCTTGGCTTTGCTGAATGGAGGTTTGTTTGATTGACTCTTCAAAGAGGCAGTATAGAAGTGTTTGGGCTGGTTGCCATGATGTATTTGCAAAGACGAGGCTCTTCTCATGAATCAGTCCAGGGTGTTCATATGTAGTAAAGAGAGTTTGATATTGGACATGGTACCTGTATACAACACCTGAATGTAAGACTTCTTAAAGGCTCTCTAGCTTCGAAGTACTTTTGTGGCTTATCCAACATTCCAGAGCAAGTTACAAACTCCATTGTGGTGTATAGAAGTTCGCATGGAAAGATTCATGCAAAAACCACCAGGTTTGGACTAAAAGAGCTGGAAGTGGATGTTCACATGAGAATCAGATTGATATGCATGGTGGCATTGCACCTTGGAGAAGATGCATGTTAAATATATTGTTTTGTAACTATTTTCAAAGGATTGTTTAACATTGTCTTTGTGAATGTGACCATAATTTACATGAAGAAACCAATGTTAATGATTAATTAAGAAAGTTGTATGTGTATGTCAAACATAAATGTGTTAGGTTAATTAGATGACTAAAACAAGCCTCAAGCAAAGCGGGAGGACGAGATTCCTAACGGATTTGTCCTACAAATGGGTGGTCTCCATAAGCCGAGAGTTTTTCTTCAAGGTGCTAGATTTAGGAAGTGGCCGAATGCATGATTATCTAGTGTAGACCCCGATCAATGCCATTTTAGGGGATCCGAGTCAAGACTATACCCTACGGGTAAAGGGGTCGGTAGGCATCACTTCCCCTCATTTCTCACTCACTATGAACCAAATGCGACATTAATCAGCTTTGGGTTGAGTTGACTTGCAAATGCAATGGCTAAAGGACCAATACTAGTCAAGCTATTAGGTGAACTTAGTGCCAAATTAGGAACTCGATGGATTCAGGTCAATCCTTACAGGTTATGGTCGGAACCTTCCATTGTGAAGTGAACTCAAGAAAGCCTAGACAACAAACCTTGTGTTATTCTAAGGAGTATTAGGCGGTGTCGCTTGGGAAAAGTCTATTGATGGACCACTAAATCGGGCCTTGAGGGCTCCTTAGTTGGGCATGTTACAGGTAGGCTCAATGAAAAGGAAAGTGGATAAAATGTGCACACTAGTTCCTCTTCCATTGGTCCACCTCAAATCTCTTGAAATTAGAAAAATCATCAACTCTTAAGTTAAAGGCTTTATTTTTAGTCCATATTTCACCTAATGTTTTAGCTTGACATAGGGTGAGTTTTTGCCTAAAGGTAATTTGATGGTTGATTCTTGTAGAGGTTGCATAGAACTATATAGACCCTTCTTGTTGGTCATGTGACGGGATATACCACTATTCAATACCCTGGTAGATTCTTCTCGTGTCGAGGAATACACTTTCTTGATAGTTGCCATGAATAACTCGAGCTTTACTTCAGTTGTTTTGGCTGTCCCATTTTCCTTACTTTTAAGGGTTACATTATTTTCATATGCGTTCTTGATACAACAATCTGCAATTGTATGTCATTTCTTCTTGTAGTAGAAACACTCTCCTTGAAATTTCTTCTTACCACACTTCTTTATGTCCCCATCATTTTTGGTGGAGGAGCCACCTTTGCCTTTTTGCATTGGCATTGTCTTTTGCATTGGCAGAGAATGTAGCATCTGTGAGAGTGCGCAGCGAAAGAAGAACACGAACACAGAGGAGAGGAGAGAGGAAGCAGAGAATGAAGGAAGAAAGTCTGCACTGATTGAGATGAATGCTGAATACAATGGAATGGACAGAACAGTCCCTGCACGCAGCCCGGAGCGTCAGTGAGGGAACCAGGACAGACTGGAAGCAGAGGCAGCACCAATGTCGGAGACGGAGACGGAGGGAGCAGTGCTGTACCTGCAGAGAGTGAATGCTGGACTGACTGGGGGGGCTGCTATAAATAGCCCCCAGCCAGCAAACTGGCCGACCAGCCAGATCTGGCCGACTATGGCCAGATCTGGTCCGACTGACCAGAACTGGTCCGACTCACCAGAACTGGTCCGACTGCCCAGTAAAATGGGCAGTCAGGGCAAAAAACAGCCCAGTTTGGGCTGGAACAAACCCAGGACTGCATGCTGCCTAGAGCAGCCACAAAACTGTCCTGACAGAGCTCCTCTGTCTCCTGTCAGACTCTGACAGGAGCTCACAACCAGGAGATGACAGACTGAGATTGAAGAAGAGCAGGCTAACACCCCTCTCAACTCCTGGGAGAGTCTGAAGACCCAAGAACCGCATGTGATGAAGCAAAGAAGCCTGAGGCAACGGCTTCGTAAAAAGATCAGATGCATTGGCCGCCGTAGGACAATAGACCACCACCAGCTCCGAATCCACGATCCGCTCTCGAACATAGTGATACTGAACCTCAATGTGCTTCGTACGAGCATGAAACACCGGGTTCTTGGCCAGAGCAAGAGCACTCTGGTTATCCACGCGCAGCTCCGTAGGTCCGGTCTGGGAAAAGCCAATCTCCGCGAGTAAGCGACGGAGCCAAACTGCCTCCATAGCGGTCGAACATAGGGCCCGATACTCAGCCTCTGTAGAAGAAAGTGCCACAGTAGGCTGCTTTTGGCTGCTCCAAGAGACAGCACCAGATCCAAGGGTGAAAGCATAACCTGTAGTGGATCGTCGCGAATCCACATCACCTGCCCAATCAGAACCACTCTATCCAGAAAGGGTAATCCCATCTCCATACAGGATCCCAAAGGATCGAGTCCCCTGCAAATAGCGAAGAACCCGCAAGGCCGCCTGCCAGTGATCCTGGGTAGGAGTCTGCATAAAGGAAGACAATAAAGCCACCACAAAAGAGATATCCGGCCGAGTGTGAAGTAGCCAGATAAGAGAGCCGACAAGGCACCTGTAACGGGTGGGATCGGTAAGAGGAACTCCAGCTATCAAAAGCTTGGACTTAGGGTCCATAGGGCATGAGATAGGCCGACACTCAGCCATATCAAACTCCGAAAGAAGCTCGGAGATGTACCTGTGCTGCGAGATAAAAATGCCCTGTGCCATCTGATAGATCTCCAGACCTAGAAAGAAGTGAAGGATCCCTAGATCTGTCATGTCAAACTCCTGCTGTAGAATGGACTGTGTATGCTCCACCTGCTGAGTGTCGCTCCCTGTAATGATAAGATCATCCACATACAAGATGAGGAACACCGAAAGAGAATCCACAACCCGTAAGTAGAGGTTGGGATCATAAGCGGAGCGCGCAAAGCCACTCTGTAGAAAGAAGCGGTCAATCCACTGGTACCAAGCACGAGGAGCCTGCTTTAGGCCATAAAGAGCCTTCCGCAGCCTGTAGACATGAACCTCCTTCCCCTGCACAAGAAAACCAGGAGGTTGTGAAACATAAATCTCCTCCTCAAGAATGCCATTCAGAAAAGCAGACTTGACGTCCATCTGATAGACAGGCCAACGGTGGTGAGCAGCAAGAGCCAAAAGCACTCGGATGGTGGACATCCTAGCTGTAGGGGCAAAAGTCTCAAAGTAATCCAACCCTGCACGCTGGGCAAAACCCTTGGCAACAAGCCTAGCTTTATGCTTGTCCAAGGAGCCATCTACAAGATATTTGGTCTTAAAGACCCATTTCACACCAATCACCTTCCGTTTCGCGGGACGCGGTACAAGCTCCCACGTATGGTTTCGCTCGATGGAGTCGAGCTCGGCCTGCATAGCCTATCTCCAAATATCCTGTGCAAGAGCCTCCTCCACAGTGGAAGGCTCGGAATCCTGAAGAATCTGTGACATAAGAGCATAGTTCACACATAGTGAACTGTCCTGCTGGGCCTGTAAACGGGCTGATCGACGAGGACCTGCAGAAGAAGCAGGAAAGTGAGTAACACCTGAATCCTGCATGAGCCGGCGATACCACAAAGGAATCCTGAGAGACTCCTGCTGCTGTGAGGGAGACCGAGGGGTCTCCGGAACCTGTAAAGCACCCAAATCGAAGAGAGACTCCCCCTCACTGAGTGAAGGTAGATCCTCCGCATCTGAAGAAGGCTGTATATCCGGTGAAGATCCCGAAGTGGCGATAGAAGAGCTCGTAGAAGACGAAGGCACATCCACCAAAGGGGAAAGGGAAGCCGAAGGAGGAGGAATAGGGGGGGTGCTAAGGGTGATCCTGGAAGGAAGTGAAGGGAGAGAAGGTGGGGGGGGGGGGTCCGGTCGATGATGAAGAAACATCTGTAATAGAACCATCAATTGGATCCTCAGAGGCCAAAGCCTCATCAAAGATCACATCCCTGCTCACCTCAACCTGCCGTGTCGTCGAGTCGAAGAGCCGATATCCCTTCGTGGTCGTACTATAACCAACGAAGATAAGCTTTCTCGACTTAGAGTCGAACTTCGTCTTCCTCTTCTTCTTGTCCACATGGACAAAAGCATCGCACCCAAAGATGCGAAAATGGGACACGGAAGGCTTCTTTCCAAAGAAAGCCTCATATGGAGTCATGTCCTGTAACGCCGAAGTCGGAGAGCGGTTGCGTATATGCACCGCTGTAGCCACCGCCTCACCCCAAAGGAAATGAGGAAGACTCCTATGCTCCAGCATAGATCGGGCCATCTCAATCATGGTCCGATTCGCACGCTCCACCACACCATTCTCTGATGGTGTGTTCGGATGGGAATACTCCACCCGAATACCATGATCCCTGCAAAACTGAGAGAAAAGGTGAGAAGTGAACTCTCCACCGTGATCAGCTCGAACACCACGAACCTTGGAAGTTGATTGGGTCTCCACAAACACCTGCCACTCACAGAAACAGGAGTACGCCTCGCTCTTGTACTCCAAGAAATAAGGCCACACATAACGACTAAAGTCGTCCACAATCAGCATCAAATACTTGGCCTTCCCAAGGGAGGCCATGCCCATAGGTCCGCAAAGGTCGGTATGAACCAACTCAAGCGGAGAAGTAGCCCGCCTAGAAGCAACCTGCGGGTGAGGCTGCTGGTGCTGCTTGCCCCTCAAGCAGCTAGGGCACAAAGTGTGAAGAGGAGGGAAATCAGGAAGTCCCTCCACCATCTTCCTCCTAGAAGCCCGGCGAAGAGAATCGAGGTTCAAATGACCATACCGAGCATGCCAGAGCAGCCCAAGCTCATGGGAAGTCCGAGCAGCCAAGGCTGTGAGCGTATAAAGCCCACCCTCCTGTGTACCTGTCCAAAGAGCATCACCTGTAGAAGCATCCTCCACTGTGACTGCATCCTGAGTAAAAATGACTCGGGTACCTAACTGAGTAAGACCATGCACAGATAATAGGTTAAAACCCAAATCAGACACATAGAGAACTTTGGCGGAGGAAGACCTCCTGTCAGAAAACATAGGTAAAGTCCCCACTCCATGAACAGGAACTATAGAATTGTCACCGATGGTGACTGTACCCCCTCTGGAACGAAGATCCTGAAGCCAATCTTGACGGAAGGTCATATGTGAAGATGCTCCACTGTCGACGAGCCAAGGCTTCTCCTGTGTGGTAGAAGCTAGGGCAGTGTCTTCCTCGACAAAGAGATGCACAAACGCACATTCTGTTGTGGCTGGGGCCGCCTTCGAGTCCTTCTCCTTAGGCTTCAAATGGGGATACTTCTGCCAACACTTCTCCTCGGGATGAGTGCCCTTCCCACAATGGGGACACTTGGGCTTCTTCTCCTTCGCATCCTTCTTGTCTTCCTCCTTCTTGTCCTTGGACTTCTCCTTCTTTTGTTTCTTCTTCTTACCACCACCTGTGCCAGCCGTAAATGCCTTGGTGGAGCCACTGGCTCCCACCTCTTTGAGTCGCTCGTCATGCTCCAAGACAAGCGGGGAAAGCTCCTCCCATAGGAGAGTCTCACGGGTTCTCGTAGTGATGAGGCTGGTGTAGAAGACATCATAACGGGGTGATGGCAGCTGAGTCAACAGAATCATCGCCATATCCTCAGACGATATCAGACGACCAAGAGAGGCTAGCTCGCCTCGCATATCCTCCATCTTCGTGATGTGCTCCTTCATGGAAGAAGAACCATCAAGACTGAGCATCCGCAACTTCTTCTCCAGGGAAATCTTGTGGGCAAATGTCTTGTGCTGATACAAAGACGCAAGCTTTGTCCATACTTCCGCCGCGGTCTTTAACCTGTGAACATGGACAAGAACAGAATCATGGAGACTCAAAAAAAGAAAGGAACGGGCTCGAGAGTTGAGCCTATCCCATAAGGCTGCACGGTCCATAGAGGTGCCATCGGACGAATCCACGGGGGGTCGGTCGATGGGCGAAGAAACAAGCTCCCACAGATCAAAGGTATCAAGGATGCAAGCCACCTTGCATGACCATAGGGAGTAGTTGGAACCATCTAACTTGTCTTCCTTCGAAAAGAAAGGGAGAATCGGCACCTGGATAGAGGGAATCAAGGAAGGCATCTGCACATTTGATGCAGTCTTCACTGAAGAAACCTTCGCAGTAGATGGAACCCTCTGAGATGCATGGACTGAAGAAGGACGAGTGCGAGGAGGGTCTTCCCGATGTCGAACTTCACGATAGTCCCGCCTCCGCTCAGAGGAATGATGAGAAAGAAGCTCATCCTCTGAGTCTTCAAAGCCTGAAAACTGGTAAGACATATTCCAATCTGCAAAATACCAAAGAAAGTTGTGCCGCTGACGAAATAGGACCAACAATGTGGTCACCAACCACCAAGACGCAGGCAGAGAGTGCCTACAAACACCTGGATCTGCAAAACGCAAATAGATCTGATGTCGAACACCAGAATCGAGACCATCAGCACCGGGAACAAGCCCAGACAGAGGTCGCCTACAGGAAAGGAGCAGCCGGGGGTAGAAGCGACCTGCAGAACAGCAAAACGCAGGCTGTAGGAAGGTTGCCCTGCAGCAGAAGAGGTCGCCTGGCAGCAAACGTAGGGTTGCTGCGTCACTGGATGATGTGGCAGCCCCTGTGTACAGCAAACGCAGGCTATACAACCTCCTGATGCAGTCGCCTGGCTAGGATGGACCTGTTGGTAGCCGCCTGAAGCAATCGCCTGGCTGTTGTGGAACTGTGGGCAGCAGCAGTAAGGTATTTCTCTCCTGAAGGTCGTCCTCCGTGCTCTCAATCAGGCGATGATACCATGTGAGAGTGCGCAGCGAAAGAAGAACACGAACACAGAGGAGAGGAGAGAGGAAGCAGAGAATGAAGGAAGAAAGTCTGCACTGACTGAGATGAATGCTGAATACAATGGAATGGACAGAACAGTCCCTGCACGCAGCCTGGAGCGTCAGTGAGGGAACCAGGACAGACTGGAAGCAGAGGCAGCACCAATGCCGGAGACGGAGACAGAGGGAGCAGTGCTGTACCTGCAGAGAGTGAATGCTGGACTGACTGGGGGGGCTGCTATAAATAGCCCCCAGCCAGCAAACTGGCCGACCAGCCAGATCTGGCCGACTATGGCCAGATCTGGTCCGACTGACCAGAACTGGTCTGACTGCCCAGTAAAATGGGCAGTCAGGGCAAAAAACAGCCCAGTTTGGGCTGGAACAAACCTAGGACTGCATGCTGCCTAGAGCAGCCACAAAACTGTCCTGACAGAGCTCCTCTGTCTCCTGTCAGACTCTGACAGGAGCTCACAACCAGGAGATGACAGACTGAGACTGAAGAAGAGCAGGCTAACAGCATCTACATTGCTGCTTCTTTCTCGGGTTTTCAGCCACAACTCTATTAATAATGCACAAAACTCCTCAAAAGTCGAAATAACAACACATGATTATAGGGTAATGAGTATAACGTTTAGCTTGTTTGGAGTAAAAGGATCGTTTCAAAAAATTGTTGTCACTTGTTTTTGTATATATGATCTAAACACATGTAGCAAACATGTGCTAAAGGATTAATTAAGGAAGTTGATTCTGAATATCCAAACTAAGTATGCTAGGATCCTAAAAAACCAAAAATGTATTGGGTATGTGTATAGGAAGCAAGAGAGCAATATCCTCGATAAGAGTTGTGCTATGGCTAGGTGGATTCGATTATAACTCAATGCTTGAATACTATTAGCGACCATAGTTGAGTCATTAAGAACCTTAGGTCAATCCTTGTAGGTCAAGTTGAACGCTTCCCTATTGTTGCAAAACATGGTTGAAGAAGATTATGGGAAAAAAAAAAGGATCAAGTAGGGAATCATGTTGGTATGAAATAGAATTGATTGATTTGATGGTAAAGAAAGTACACATTGTTTTGTAGCCTTTCAACTATGCCGCTCTTCCCTCTCTTTTCTTATGGGATAGAATCCTTAGTGCCTATAACACTTGTCACTTATTGAACTATACATTGTTGTGCTTCTAGCACTATAGTTTTATTGCCAGAGGGAGACAAGGGCTCCAATATGGGACTTGATGAAGGTATACATCAACCTCGTATCAACTCTCACTCCTGGGTTGTTTTTTATGTGCATGAAGAGGTGTTGGGTATAAATGACCCCTTGGTTACGAAGTCTTGTGATGAGGTGATGGTAGATGTAGATATAGAAAGGCAACATGATACACATGCATGTGGAGCTAGAGTCCAGGGTGGATGGAATCAAGGACCACAAGGAAAATTCTATTAATTGTGAAGTGCACCTAGAGAGAGAAGCAGCCCACTAATCCAAATGTCGAAGTGCAAAAGGGAGACTTGGAAAGAGACAATGATCCCATTGAGCTTGTTGTCTATGAAGAGTAGAAGGGGGAGCTGAAGGGAAAGAGGAGCCCATTGAAGTTCATGTCATTGAGGAGTAGAAGGGAGAGCTGGAGGAAGAGTAAGAGTAGGCTATAGAAACTGCAGAAGATGAGCAGCATCTAGGTGAAGATGATGCTCCACTAGTAGAACTTTTTTGTGTAAAAGGAAAAAAGTGTTCCTATGTATGTATGCCTAAGATGCGTACATGCAAGATGTAATGTATCTACAAGCACGAGATGCCTTGTAACCCAGCCTTTTGTTATGAGTATTCTGTGACATCTTATTTCTAGTGTTTTTTGGGTTCAACTATTTGTTTTATCTCTTACATATGTCTTGTTTATGCCACTTTTGAGTTCAACTATTTGGTTTGTCTCTTGCACATATGTCATTTGTTAATTTCTTTTGTAGCTAGGAGACCTTCATGGCTTAATGAGCATAATGTCATAGAAGATAAGCTTCCAAATGATTTTCTTGCAAGAAAAGATAGATTTATATATATGGATGTTAATGGGGTACACTTGAAGGATTCAAAAGATCCCTATAAACAAGACGGGCTGGACGAGTCAAAACTAATCTAGGTTAACAAAAAATATTACTATATGGTGAAGCCAAAAGCCAAAAAGTTCATATCAGAATTGGGATCTTGAGCAAATGTCATGATATGGAGCTATTGCAAGAGGCCAAAACTAAGGCAAATTTTGTTTGCATGCTTCCTATACACTTTGAATAACCCAAATGTTATTACAAGTAAAGCTATTTGTAGGCTGTCTGTATTTATGTGTGCTATAGTCTTATTGATTAAGCTTGATGTAAATGTCTTTGTATGGACATATATATTTTCTCAAGAAGAATGTGAAGTATGGTGAGAGAGTTTTCGCAACATTCCTTATGTTGGTGCTGAATATGGGCCAAAGATTGTTTTTAAAAAACTTGCAAAAAGTGTGGGCAAAACACCCTCAATCAAATACCACTAACACAATACTTTTGGAAGACACCTACTTTAAGTCTTTAAAGAATGAATATGGAAATTGCTCAACTATACGTTCATATGTGCCAAAAGTTGAGCCCTGAGATTGTCCCTCATATCTAATGGAAATAGTTAATCCTTGGCTTCAACGATGGATTGAAGATCCCTACCCATTGATCTAATGTTGGTGACATCTGGTATTTAATGATGAAGATGACTTGTCCCCCCAATGGCTAATTACTTTATCTAGATGGAAGGCTATTCATATTGGTTTGAACCCCCAATGTATTAATTTTCCTACTTGGCATGTGAAATTATGTGCACTTTGTAATTCGACCCTAATGTCTAGAATTTGTAAGATGGCCTTGCTATTCATAGTCACTCTTACCTACTAGAAAATAGTATCACAATCTTTTTGGGTACTTCTTGGTACTTTCAACCTTTTTTAATCTACAACTTTAGATATGTTATACTAGTTTGTTTACTTTGGTATTGTGAGGTATTGTTGGAGTCATTAGGGTCTAGCTAATTATGATATTGTAGGTGGTATGACGTGGTCATATTAGGGCTTTTAAAAAGGTCAATGGTGATTTGTACCTTTGTTGTTGATATTAGCAACGAAAGCTTGGTACTCTAAAGTATCTAAAATTTTCAATACTTAAACTTAGCAATGTACTGAAGTGGCAAGAACAAAATATTTTAAGCATTTGATGCTATGCAAATTCAAGTTTGGTACTCCAAACTACTTAGAACAATAAACTCCAAGCTTTGGTTCTACATATACCAAATTTGGTCATGCTGTAAAGAAGCTACAACAAAGGACTTGAAACTTTTGGCACTACATAATACCAAATTTGGTATTCCACAAAACCAAATTGAAAAGTGAAATAAAGTGGCAAGTCCAATAGAATTTAAGCATTTACTATGTGTAGTTCCAAGTTTAGTATTATATTAAGGTACCAACACCAAAAGAATTCAACCATTTGGTATAATAAAGGCCAAATTTGACCATGTAATAAAAAACCAACAAAGGTCTTCAAACTTTTGGTACTATAGAGTCCCCAATTTGGTACTATGGATAGTACCAAATTTGGTACTCTAGATATCCAAAATTAGTACTGTTAGATAGAGGGTACTATGGATAGTACTAAATTTGGTACTACTAGCATAAATAGGTTGGTCCAAGTCATTTTGCACAAGCAAATCAAAACTAAAATTGTCATTGTCTCTAGAATCATGGTTCTCCTCATCGTTTTGCAAGCATCCTTTGATTTTGGGATAGAATGGATGACAAGATAGTTTCATTCTTCTGTGTGTTGCTGGTCCTTGCATCTAGAACATGAGAGTGTTTGATGGCATAAAGCACATAGATCATCCTTTGAATATCCATCAATGCAATGAAATGAGCATGAGCCTGCAACATGCTCACAATCCCATTTCTCATTGTTTTGCACATCATCCTTGGAAACTAGCCAAAAAACTCTATGTGTATTGCATCTATTCACCTTATCTCCAAGTTGAAATGTCTTATTTAAATAGTTGACTACATTGGTTAAACACTTAGGCCTGTCATTTGGTTTCAACTCCTCATGAGTGAGGATTCTCTTTATCACTACCCCAACTCCATCATGCTCTCCTTTTCCATATCCTGATGCCAAAAAGTTATGCATCATCTACAAACCTATCAAGTGGTAGTACCTAACTACAAAGTAGAAGGGTCTTCGAGCTTTGAATTGAGAGGTTGCAGCAACTTACCATACCCAGTGACACTATAAAGAATGGCCTTTCTGTTTCATCTACTTGTCATGGAGAAGAAAACAATGTTGTACAAAGATAGTATCATGCAACTTATCATTAGATATGTAAAAATGGAGTGTCTTTTCCATAGCATCTCCAACATTCTTAACATAAGTTATGTGGACAAGTATCGTGCCTTTATTAGGCCACCAGTGCATGGATTGTATCTCATTGTGCATCTTAAATGAGTAATTCTGTGTAAAGTCCATAACTAAAATAACAATATCATATGGAAACTTCATCAAGCACTCTTTAAATTGTTGTCTCTACCATCAGAAAATGAAGTTTTACTTGATGAAGCACGTAAGATAAGAGGAGAGCATGTCAATAAAGTAGAGCTTCTTCTTGTTGTATCACCAAGTCCTTTTTGTTCTTCTCAACTCACATGCATCCACTTGCCTTGTTGAGATATTTGTGAATATGTTCACAGTCATGTCCCTATTGTCCACCAAAGTCTCATTAGGACACATTGTCAATCTCTAACTCCACATCTATCACAACCCCAAATAAGAAAAATTTTACATGGTATTTTGAATCAGAAGGCTTTGGATACATAAGTGATTCCCACATATTGGTGATGCTACTATGATTATACTAATTGATTTACCATACACTAACCTGGATCATCATTTCTGTAACAAATAAAACATGTGCATCTATGATTATTTTCATGGTGCCCAAACTTGTTTTGTCTCATAAAATTAAATGCCTCCTTAAGATATATCATTTTTAGACATGATATACACAACAATACGACTTTACTAGAATTTTTGGTACTGTGCTAGGAACTATGGCAATACTAGACCTACTTAATAACCCTTTTCGGTTCCATACAAAGTCAATTTGGTGCTATATACAACCGATTTCGTACTTTGCAGAAACATTTCGGTACCATGGTAGAAAAAGTAACAAACTATTAGATCGAGTTAGTACCCCTTTTGGTTTTACACAGACCCAATTTAGTACTATACAAAATCAATTTGGGACGTTATAGAAGAATTTTGGGTGTTGTGATATGAAATATAATAGAGTACTTCAACAATTGGGTACTACAAAGTACCAAATTTTAACTTCACAAAGGTATTTGACACTATTATAGGAAATATAAGAGTATTGGAGCCCTTTGATACCCCCATTTTGTACCATGTTGTACCAATTTATATCTTTATAGCACCCTTTTAGTACTATTCTAGGGAATGTAATGGAGTACTAGATATTTTTATAATGTAGAGTAGCACTTTGGTACTTTACAGAAGCATTTGGTATTTTATAGTATCTTTTTGGTACTATACTAGGGAATGTACTAAAATATTACATCCATTTGATACTATACATTTTCAATGTGGTGGTTCACACAAGCATTTGGTACTTCAAGGTACACTTTTGGTACTATGCTAGGGAATGTACCAGAGTACGAGATCCATTTGGCACTATACATCACAAATCCCAAACTTTACAAAAAGAAATTTTGTATTGTACTATGAGATGCAATACACTAGTTGAGTCATTTTGTCACCCCATTTGGCAAAGTAGAGTATCATGATGGTACTACAAAGTACCAAATTGGTACAACACTAGTAATGTGCCAGTACCTAAACCATATGGAATGCTCTAAGGATGTCCCTTGTATGAAACTAGAGTGTAGATAAACCCTGGAGATTATTACACAATGCTCCAATTAGATGAAAAGTGCTATTGAGTACCTAACATGGAAGGCATAGGGTGAGACAAGGTACAATTTGGGTGTCTTCATATCCAACTGATTGCTTTTTTTTCCTTCCATCTCTTTTCTCTTTTCTTAGCAGCCCAATACTCACGTATAGAAGCCTCTTGTTGAGACAATGTTCCAGCCCAAATATATTTGAATTTCTCTCGATGGTTTGATTTGTGGATTCAATTGCTTGGATAATATCAATGCTGGAAACACCTTCCATATTCTTACTTGATTGTGTGAAATGGGAAGTTGCCATGAAGATTGACCATGTTGAATTAATCAATGGTAGTATAGATAGGGAAAGTATTTGGAAGAGAGGGAGAGAGACAGAGTGGAGCAGAAAATGAGCCTCATCTCATTGTTGTTCTTTTTCCATTATTCTTCCATCATATTCACTGAAAGAGACTTACACACATAGGTATGACTAACCTAGACTAATTGTGGTTGAGTCACTGACTACACCAACTTATTGAATGTCACACACGTGTACATCTATATCCAGCTAATGTCGGTCACACACATAAAGATAGACTAATAGAAGAGTAACGGGAGCTTGATATTCTAACACTCCCCCTCAAGCTCAAACCATCTGATAAACTCCAAGTACATGTCCGAAGTATATGAACTTTTCTTTACCAAGAGACTTGGTAAATATATCTTCTACCTGGTCTTCATTCTTCACATGAATTAAGTTAATTTGCCCTGTAAGAACCATTTCTCTGATGAAATGGTAGTGACCTCAATATGTTTGGACCTAGCATGGTAGACATGATTGCTAGCCAACATAACACTGCTAAGGTTATCACAATGCAATCTCACTCTGCTTTCCAATTGTATTCCCAAGTCTTTCAGCAGTTTCATCAACCAAACTGCTTCGCAAGCCACTAAGGTAGCTCCTCTGTACTCACCTTCTATACTAGATAATGCAATCGTAGGTTGTTTCTTACTCTGCCAATAACTGATCATACTACTACCCAATCCAAATGCATAACCGCTGGTTGACCTCCTGTCATAGGCACAATCAGCCCAATCAACATCAATAAACCCTGTCAAGTCAAGGGATTTTCCATATGCATAAAACAACCCATAATCTGTTGTACCCTTTACATATCTCATGATCCTCCTAACTACATCTAAATGTGGTTCGCGAGGCTTTTGCATGAATTGACTAATCAGTCCCACTGCATAACATAAGTCAGGACGGGTAATAGTCAAGTATATCTAGCTACCCACCATCTGTCGATACATGGTCACATTCTCTATGTCATTCCCAACATCAATCTACAGCTTGACATTATGATCAAGAGGTGTCTCCATAGGCTTGCATTCAGCCATACCATACTTCTGTAACATGTCATGAGCATACTACTTTTGTACCAGCCATATACCTTTAGGCATAGAGATTACCTCAATCCCAAGAATATACTTTAGCTCAACAAGGTCTTTGACTCTGAATTCAGCCTGTAAACATAATTTAATTTCAGCAATGCCCTCTTCATCATCTCTAGTGATGATAAGATCATCTACATAAACCACTAGAAACACACATCCATGATCTGTCTTCTTCATGAATAGACTGTGATTTACATCACCCAATCTAAATCCATGTTGCTTTAAATAACTAGTGATCCAAGCATTCCATGCTCTAGGTGCCTGTTTCAGCCCATATAGAGTCTTTTTCAGCTTACATACATGTGTAGGAAAGTCCGGGTGAACATAGCCTTTAGGCTACTCCATATATACTTCCTCAACCAAACCACCATTCAAGTTTTCAGACTTTGCATGCTGCCGAAGCAATGACAGTTCTGACTATTGCCATTTTAGCCACGGACTGAAAGTCTCCTCATAGTCAAAGCCATATTGCTGCACATACCCTTTTGCAACTAGCCTGGCCTTATAGAGTTCTAACGAACCATCTGACTTGCACTTAACCTTGCACGCCCATTTGCAACTAATGGGGACTTTGCCTTCAGGCAACTCAACCAATTCCCATGTTTCATTTTCAGCCAGGGCTGCATACTCCTCATCCATGGCAGCACGCCAATTATCATCTGTAAATGCATCATCAAACTTTGTAGGTTCTTTGTAACCTGTCACATTAGCCATATATGCATAATGGCGGGCTGAATAACCAGTATATGTAAACCTGTCATTTAGTTTTCTAACTCTCTCAAAGCTCCGTAACTATGGCTCACTTTGTGCTTGCCTCTCATGAGGCGGTACATAATGACTCTGCCTTACTCCAGGCGTCATAATAGACAAAATGCCCAACTCACTATCCAAACTGTCACTGTTGGATGACTCGTATCCTGCTATAAGTGGACTTGTCACATCCTCAAGCATTTTTTATTTTCCCTTATCCAATCTCCCCCTCACTGACATATCCGTGTCAGTGGACATAGGAGTACGACTCCTCAAGTGTCCTAACCAATGACTTACTGTAGGTGACCCATCACCTATAGGACCATTCATAGATGTACTCACTGTAGATGTATTTTCAGCATTACTAGTGTTGGCTGATACATCAGTAGTCACCGAAACAGGATTACCATACCACGATGCCAGCTCATCAAAAACAACATCTTTGCTAATCAATGTCTCATGTGTAGACGGTACATAACACTTGTAAGCTTTCCGGTCTTGTGCAACACCAAGGAACACACTCTTGACAGCTTTAGGATCCAATTTCTTCCTCTTTTCATTAGGAACATGCACATATGCAATGGTTCCAAATACCTTAAAGTGTGAAATGTTAGGCTTATGACCATACAACCTCTCATATGGAGTTACATCATGAATCCCTGCTATAGGGATTCTATTTAATACATAGACAACAGTCACTACTGCTTCAGCCCAATAACCATTTGGCAAACTCTTTTCATTCAGCATAGCTCTTGCCGATTCCATCAATACCCTATTTTTTCTTTCAGGTACACCATTTTGCTGCAGTGTATAGCTGCAAGTTAACTGTCTTTTGATCCCATATTTAGCAAGGTACCTGTCAAAGTAATTAGAGACATATTTTCCACCTCCATCTGATCTAAGACATGAAATTTTATAGCAGCTCAACTCATTTTCAGCATGCTTCTTGAATCCTTGAATGCATCAAACACACCATCCTTATGTTTCAGTATGTAAAGCCAAGTGTACCTGTTGAAATCATCAATGAAGGATACATAGTGATGAGCACCACCAAACGAATCATTATGAGATAGACCCCATACATCTGAATGTACCAACCTCAAGGGTTGTGAGCTATTCCATACATGTCTCAAAAATGGAAACCGTGCTTGCTTTCCAAACTGACATGCATCACATACATGTCCAAAGTCATGACACTTGAACTTAGGTAGTCCAAGCACAATCTCCTTTTGCTACATAGATTTCAACTTTTGTACATTCACATGGCCAATCCGCTTATGCCATATCTCAACATCCCGTATAGCACCACCATCATGTGCAAACATGGCTGCTTTCAATTTTGGAATTGACGCATCAAGAGTAAACATTCTGCCATCTCTTCGGCCTCTAGCAATCAATTTGCAGCCATTACCATATTCTTCAACAAAGCATCCATCTCTATTAAATCTCACATGCAGATTCTGTTATGCCATCTATACAACTTACAAAAGATTCTTGGTTATTGTAGGTACATGTAGTACATCATGCAGGCTCTTTTTCTTTCCATCACGCATCAACAAAGGTACAACTCCTTTATGTTGAATAGAATGCTAGTGTCATCCCCAGTACAAACATGTCCATGCAAACTTGCAACCATCTCATCGAACCATTCTCCATGGGGTGCCATATGATTTGAAGCCCATGAATCAATGTACCATCTCTCATCTATGTTCTGCCTATATGCATTCTTAGACACATGCTGCATGGCAAACAACCTGTCACCCTGATCATTAGGAACTCCACTAGATGAAGCATAATTTCCATGCTATCTATCCTTGGCTTTCATGTCAATATGTTTCTTATGACAATCTTTGGCTATATGCCCATATCTACCGCAATAATGACAGTCCTCATCCCTGTTGAACTGATCATTTGACTGCCAGCCTCCTCCTTTGCCTCTAGGGAATCTCCCCCTGCCTTGAAAACCGCCAGATCCACGCTGGTGATGTGTATTCGTGCCATGCCAAGCATTCTGATGTTGCTATCCATAAGTGTTTCGAGTGTCTCCTCAACCTCGAAAAGAGCCACGGCCTCTGCCGCCTCTGCCACGCTAGCTAGAGTAAAGAACAATGTCTCTGCTTTGAGACATACTAGAACCTATATTCAGCCCAACCTTAACTTCCTCATGCAGCAACAAAGCAATCAGCTCATCCCAATTAGGGGATTCATCTCTCATAGAAATAGACGTATCAAATGCTTTATACTCTTTGCCAAGTCCATTCAATGTCACTGCAATTATATCATCCTTAGACACCGAAGATCCAATGGTGGCAAACTGATCCGCTATGTTCTTGATCTCTGTAGTAGTGTAGGCCTGAATGCTTCTACCATTCCTAGACATGTTATTGAATTGTTGCTTCAGTTGAATCTTACTTGCACATGTTACATTTCCATAATTCTTCATGAGTATGTCCCATGCGTCCTTTGGGAAACTGCATCCATATACATAAGGAAAACCAATGTAACACCTTGCATGCTCTCTCAATCCATAGCTTATGAGTCCTTTTCTGATCATTTGTCGGATTCCTTTCAGGCATTTCATGTTCAGCCTCATCACTTGTACATAAGTCCCAATAACCTCTGCCAACCATAAAATTCTTCATACGAAACTTGCATAAAGAAAAAAATTTAGTTGTTGAGCTTTTCTCCCACAATTTGAGTAATATTGTCAGTGTGTATGCAAGTAGCAGTACCAAATACAACCAGTCCACTGCTATAACCAGTAGTATTTTCTATGTTAAAACACGAGTATTTAGACCTCAAAACAGCCCCAAAACATCTCATTTAGTTGCCACTTTGTGCAGGAGTTGATACATGTCCAGCCGGTTAGAATATATTGCATGTATGTCAAGTGAAGATGATATGTATCCTTCCTGTAGACAATAACCAGTCAATACCCTGCTATAACTAGCAACAAATCAGTCCAAACTTTGGACTTTCAGCACTCACAGTATCCCAAAAAGCATCTACCACTCAAGTGGTATGATCCAAGCATTTGTCAGTAGCAAATAAGCATCATAGATACTTCAACTCTGTAAGTATATTGTTTACAAATTCACGACAACGACCAGTTCACTGTTTCTAGCCTACAAATAAGCTCCAAAACTGAGTATTTAATACTCCAATGTCATGCTCAAATGTATGATAATAAGGACATATACATTGTTAAGATGAAAGCCACCAGTGCCTTGGAACCACTTGTTGTTTACTGTAGTAAATAGCCAGTCTGCACAGATTTGTGCTGAATATCTCAAAATCTGTGATGAGGAATTTGAAAAACGTTTCTTATGCAAAGTTGTAGACCACATCAAAACGATCAAGTTTTGAAGGGGCGTTTCTACAAAAACCATTTCTGTAGCAAGATATAACTTATGCAAAAAACGGGTTGTAGGCACAATCTCCTTTAATGATGTTTTCTTCAGATCTGATGTCTTGATGTTAAATGGCCACTTCCAAGCCTTTAGGCTTTAGACGTTCAGGCTTTGATACCATATTGGAAGAGAGGGAGAGAGATAGAGTGGATCAGAAGATGAGCCTCAGCTCATTGTTTTTGTTCCTCCATTATTCTTCCATCATACTCACCAAAAGAGACTTACACACATAGGTATGACTAACCCAGACTAACTGTGGTTGAGTCATTAACTACACCGACTTATTGAATGTCACACACGTGTACAGTTGTATTCAGCTAATGTTGGTCACACACATAAAGATAGACTAACTAAAGAGTAATGGGAGCTTGATATTTTAACAGAAAGAGCTACTGAACAACCAATGGAAGGTGGAGAGAGAGAGAGAGAGAGAGAGAGAGAGAGAGAGAGAGAGAGAGAGAGAGAGAGAGAGAGAGAGAGAGAGCATGTAAGGAAAACATCTTAGCGAGGTGGGAAATAAGCTACTGCAACCACATATTTTTTAAAACAAGCAAACAAAGATCCCATATAGCACCAAACACAAAACCGATTTTGAGGTATGCTCTACCAAAAGTAGGCAATGTCCTTGACAATCCATATTATACCAACAAACCATGCTTTCACCCTCTTGTAAAGTGTTGTGCATGTCAATTATACTATGATTGTTGTTTATGAAACATAGTTGCATATATGATACCATTGTTTATGTGACACATTATTTTATGTAATAGTTGTTTATATGTCACAAAGTCATGTACTTAACACAATATTTGTGTGTGGCTTTGGCTGTCACTTATACAATGGCCCATTGTAACAAAGTACTTTTTGATGCCTTGATTTTTGTCACTTGTGCGACATAATCAGGAGTTGTTACATACACACATGCCTAGTAATGAAGCTTACTTTTGAGCCTACCAACATAAGAAACATTGAAGTTTAGAAACTAAAGATTTTCTTCTCCCATGTCCCACAAAAACACATATGCCTAGTACTAAAGCTTAATCTGAGCCTCCCAACATAAGGAACATCGAGGTTTACAAACTCAAGACTTTCTTCTCTCATGTCCCACAACAAGCATAGCTTGTTCATGAAAGGACTAGCCAATAGAGGGATGTATCATGGCTTGTCCAAGCCCTTTGCAATGTTTGAGAGCATGTTTATGGTATGAAGGAAACTCTTGTATCTCCATTCACAACATTCTTTTCTTGATGTGGTTTGGGCCATTTTCTACCAACTCCCATGATGTAACATACACTATGTCCAAACCCTAGAAGTAGATGCCTTAAGCCAACATATTTTGAGTTGTCTCTTTTCTTATTGAAAATGATATTGAAGTAGCCCCTTCAACCACAATAGATTCGATTAACTAATCCATCCCTTAAGAATGACTTTGAACTAACTCGTAGTGTCCATGGGTTTGGGTGGCTTGCACACAAAGAAGGCCAAGTTAGCTTTAGAACTAGGTCAAAAAATATAACACAAACCTTATTAGTGTCAAGATTGATTTTCTTTGCAATGCTTTCAAACTTCTCCGTCATGCTTGAATGAACTGCGCGAGTATTTTGAAAACACTTCAGGATTTAAAACTTTGTACCTAAGCTTCTAAGTTGATGTCTACCTCTGAGTTGATAAGTCTTTCTTCCAAAGGTTTTTCACACATTGAGGGTTCCATTGAGGTGCTAGTTCCACCATCCATTTCTTCTTCCTTTTGCTACTACTTGTGTGAGCTTCTAGGACCTCTCTCTACAGAAATAAAACAATGTTATAATTCACACTCTCCTTTAACATCTCTACATCTTTCTCCCTAGATCCATGATGACCAACCTTCTAAATGTCTTTCATGCAAGGTTCCATGTAGTTTGGTGCATGGGCTAACTATGGATCAAGTTGAAGCCTACTACTTCATATTTAATCCAGCACGTGCATGATTAAGACTCACATTTCCACTTATGTGTACCATGGTTAGGGGAATCCCATGCCTAAGCCAATAGACATAAAAATGTAAAAGGGAGTATAATAGACTAAGGCCACCCACACATTGACAAGGAGAGAGAGGTGTTTGAGGTGAGAGAGGGCCATTTAGAGGAGAGAGAAAGGTCTTCAAGAGAGAGAATGTGATGTCCACCAATCAATGATTGCCAAGTCTTCCAAATTCTCCAAGTTCACGGAGTACAACCATTCTTAGATGTAATCCATAAACTCCCTAAAGGTTTGACACAAAGTTAAGATTGGTCAAATAAACTAGCCACATGCTATTAAACTTGACTATGTAAACTTGTAAAAGTAAAATTTACTAAAGCATGGAGTGACTCGTTGCTTTACAACCCTCCAAACATATTTAACTTAAGTCTCATATTTCCACCTAGATATACTATGCAAGCTATCACCATCAGATTTATTTGGTATCTAGTTTTGATGTTTAAAATTTATAGAGCATGGATGAGGCACCCTCTAATTTTTTTTACAAAAAGTAGGTGAGGCCTACTATTTCGTGTTTAATAGAGCACGTGTGTGATTAAGACACATTCCCACTTAGATGTACTATGGTTAAAGGCATACCATGCTTAAGTTGATAGACTAAAAGACCTAAAATGGAGTGTGATAGCACCAAGTCCACCGGCACATTGACAAAGAGAGAGAGAGTGTTTGAGGTGAGAGAGAGACATTTAAAGGAGAGAGAAAAACTTCTTCAAGAGAGAAAACATGATTTCCACCAATCAATGATTGCGAAGTCTCTGGAAGACTTCTCCACGTTCATGGACTACCACCATTTTTAGAGGTACTCCATACACCTAAAATCTTGACAGAAAGTTAAGACTCGTAAAATAAACTAGCCACATGCTATTAAACTTAACTATGCAAACTTGGAAAAGTAAAATTCACATAGGGCCTAGTCGCACCAATGCTAAGAGCACTATGAGCTATGTATGGTGGATTAACCTTCACCCCCAAAAAATAATAATTGCACCATGGGGGCAGTGGCTGAAGCTGTCAATATAGTTTTAAAAAAAAGAAAAACCTAAAATCTCGTTGGTTTTGTACCCATAGTTGACAAAAAGTTGATAGCCCAAAGGAGCAACCAATCGAGGCATGATGAGAGCCTTGACCTTGCTAGCACTAAGTTAGAACCGTGTTACGAGGAGATGCTAGTAGGGGGAAGTGGGGGTGAACATAATCCCACTTCCCCCTAGCCCCAAGTGTGTGACCATGGGAGTGGGGGGAGTTGCACTCCGATCTCCCCCCTAATCATGGGTGTGATCGGGCCCTTAAGTGTGGTGTGGCTCTTAGCTTTACAACCCTCCATTATATTAAATTTAAGGGCCATATTTCTACTTAGATGCACTATTCAACTTGTCATAATCAGATTTATCTACTATTTAGTTCCGACCTTCAAAATTTCTAGAGCATGGATGATGGCACCCTCCGAAAATTTTTTCGAGGTAAAGGTTTTGGTATGTGGTACCAAAAAAAGTTTTTCTGAATGGAGTGGAGGTGCAACTCATTATAACTTCCATTGACATTCTTACCACGTGGTGTGCAGGTCACATGAACAATGCCTGTGTTTTAAAAATTTACAAAGTAAAAGTTAAAATAAAAGAATTCCCTTTCGAATCTCGAACGGTGGACTCCTAAGAAAAGAGAATGGTTGACTGGTAAAGCGTTAGGTTTCACGTGAAACCGGTGATTCGTGAAGATGAGAGAGAGAGAGAGAGAGAGAGAGAGAGAGAGAGAGAGAGTCAGACTTCGAGGCTCGTAACTGTGAATGGATACCCGGAGGTTATCTTCCTGGTTCCACACAGGCAGGCATATACTGTATACACATGGCGAGACGAGAGAGAGAGAGAGAGAGAGAGAGAGAGAGAGTGTGTGTGTGTGTGTATGTGGGGGGCTGGGGGCAGGTAGGTGGCCACAGAGAGAGTGTGTGCGCGCGCGCGTGGGGGTGTGGTTGTGGATATGCTTGCTTTGTAAGTTGTGAGTCTCAGAGAGAGTCTGCAGTGCGGGCGCGCGCTTTGACAACTGTGCTGCCTTGCCGCCCACCATGTCCGTTGTCTGCGAGCCTCCCACCAAGCTCGACCTGCTCGAGAGCGCTCTTCGCTCCTGCCTCTCCGTCATCGCCACACACATCCTCGCCGGCCAGGTGGACACCATCCTCCCAGGAGAAGAAGTAGCCGCCGCAGCATCAGAGGCATCAGAAGAAGAAGCTGCCATGCAGGCCGCAAGGCCGCCCGGCCTGCTTCTCCTCGCCCGGCTATGGTGGTTCGGCCGCTACTTCAACCCTGTCAACCTGGCATGGCGCTACTACTCCATCCTAGCCTACCGCTGCATGCGCGGCCGCCTCTCGCGCAGGCAGATAGCCTTTCTCAATTTCGAGCCGCATCCCCTCGGGCCCCCCATGCCCTACCTGCAGGCTGAAGCCATGTCGGATCACGAGTACAGGGTGAGGAGGCTGGAGATCGCAGGCATATTCAGCGCGCAGGGCCTGCTATCTCTCATTGCGGCCTACCAGGGCCTGCTGGCGGTGCAGTTCACGCTCTCGAGCTCGGGCTTCGGCTTCCTGCCGAACGTCAGCAAGGCCATGGCGGTCCTGGGCCTGTTTAGGGTTTTGGTAGCGCCATGGATCGCCAACAAGGTCTATGTGGAGGTGCAGTTTTCGGCCATAGATCAGGGCCTTGGACTGTTCATGAAGCAGGCTGCTTCTGCTTCCTCTGCTCCCTCATGGGGAAGACTGAACAGAGCGATGGCTGCCGCATGGGTGATGGTGCTGATGAGCCTGGTGACCCTGTCCCTGCGGTCGTACATTCATGTCCCGGCCTCGTCCTTCTCTGTGCCCTCGCATGTCATCGACCGCACCATCGAGGCTTTGTACAATTATGTGTCAGTGAGTGCACTGGCCTTCCATGGATTCTGTGTGTGGAGCTATGGTCCCATGGCTCTGGGCAACCGCCATCCTCTGTTTGACCACTGGCTTTACCATTTGCAGACCTTCTTCTTCCTTGTGTTCTTCGCCTCCACCCTCCTGATCGGCCTAGTGGACTTCATCCAACATGACTTCTACAAGCATTGCTTCTTCTAAGGTTCTTTATTACATCATACATCGCTTCTCCAATGGGGGGGGTAGCCCAAGGGGTTGGGACACACCTCACCAAGGGGTTGAGATCGAGTGTGGGTTGGAGTTTTTTTTATTAAAAAAATGCATGCCAATTCCACAGTGCCATGATAGCGGATGTGTGTCGCAGGGATCAAACTCACTCACACCATGAACTTAGCCCATGCATGGTCCACTCTGCCATGACCCCCTTGGCATTGTGGTTGGAGTTCAATGTGTCCAACCTGGAGTTGCAGCCTTGTCAGCACAATCAACTAGTATATGCATAGGGCGCTTGACAACATCACTCTTGAAGCATTTCTTGAGAGACATTTTAACACACTTTGAACATGTCGTCCTTCAAAGCTCATGGGTTGGCACCTGGCATTAAATGGTGGGTATTGGGTTCACAATATGGTGATGCATATTGGTCATAAGGTCTAAGAGTAAGAGTAAAACCCTTAACATGTCCTCCTTCAAAGCTCATGGGTTGGCACCCTGGCATTAAATGGTGGGTATTGGCTTCACAATATGGTGATGCATATTGGTCATAAGGTCTAAGAGTGAGAGTAAAACCCTTCCTTTCACAAGCTTCCATATCCTCCAAATATGTGGGCGATCGGCCATGGACCATGTAAATACTTAACTTTTTCGCCATTCAATGGTTGCTTGGACTATGTAAATACTTAACTTTTTTGCGATTCCATGGTTGCTTCTGAAAGGTCCAATCTTTTTTTGAGTCCTATATGTATAATACATATCTATATGTTTTTGTCTAGTCTATAGCCCTTGCCCAACAGATGTTCAAAGTCTTAAGCAAGCTTTAAGAGACATGTTTCTCTAAATCCTTATAATTGAACAAGATTTGAAAATTGGGGCACGTTTCCCCATGGATTAACATAAAATAAAAGCAAACTTGTACATAGTTTTATAGGTGTTTTTCATTTTTGAAAGATCTTCAAAATATTTTCTTAAAATTTGAATTAGTTTTGGGAAAATACGAACTCATTGTAGCATACTCTTTTGGAATAAGAACAAGTTGACAATACCATGTTATCAACTAGTAGATGGCTACATGGATGCCTTATAGAGAAACTAATATTCTTGGTATAAGATGTAATATGTTTATTGCTATTGTTCAAATAGGCTAGTGATTATGAGTTTGTGAAAAACATAGGTGTAGGCAATTTAGAAAATTTTGCACCTGATTAACTCCCACTTTATTAGCTATTGGTTATAGCATATAGGTAGATGGGGCCACTATATGCTTGTTTTTCTTTTGGCATTGAATATCAAACATTATACTAAATAATTTTTTGTTCTTGTATGAGTGAACATAATAATAGGCTCATTCTCTTGGCAATAGCTTGATTGTAGTTGTTTCTTATAGGCATTAGAGGGTATGATTATGATTCATGATTGTATTGTGTTGCTTCAATTTAGTTGTTAGCATGTTTGTTGACCTCATATGGTGTGCATATAGTGGATTTTTAGTCTCATAATCTATTACCAACACATCCATTCCCAATTAAGGTTTTGAAGATTGATTTGATGATCTCTTGTGGGAAAACCATTTGTGAGTCTTTTTGGTTGAGAGATATCACTTTGATTTTACAACTTCTTTTCTCATGTATCATCATGATTTTGCTACTTGTTTTCTCTTATTGATGTGTTAATGTATTTCACGTTTGTAAACCTTAAGGAGCAAGAAAGCAATGATTGATACAAAGCTAAATAAAAAAAGACCCAATGGAAGCAGTTAAATTTTTTTTGGAAAGAGACAATCTCTATAGATATCATTATATTAATTCAAAACTGCTCAATCATAAGGCGTAGTGATTCAATCCCATGTATTACTTTTGTTGATAAGAGAACATTATATTTTTATAAAGATGATGTGTGATTCAAATCCACTCTCGTGGAAATGGTAAAATATAGATAAGTTTACACAAAAAGGTCTACAAAAGATGTGAGGATTGTGGGTGGTATTTATCCATGTTTAGCTAAGCCGTATCAACTAAGGAAAAAAATTCATACACAATGAAAAAGGCCGATCACAATAAATTGGAAAAGGGTAGAGATACTCAACTTAGTTATAATTTTAATGTATATAATGTGCAAATGGAATAGATAGCCCATTCTTATACATTGTCAACTTTAAGTTTCTACCCTTGTATCTTCTTGTTTATCTTGTTTTTATTGGATCATTATGAGAGAGAGAGAGAGAGAGAGAGAGAGAGAGAGAGAGAGAGAGAGAGAGAGAGAGAGAGAGAGAGAGAGAGAGAGAGAGAGAGAGAGAGAGAGAGAGAGAGAGAGAGAGAGAGAGAGAGAGAGAGAGAGAGAGAGAGAGAGAGAGTCTATCTCTTCTTGTGGGGCTCTTTCTTTCATAGCTTGAAGGGTAATGTGAGATGTAGTGAGAGAGAGAGGGACCATTAGAAGAACTTCTCTATTCTTTTCCTCTTCCTCTTTTTATCTATATTATTCTCTTTAGATTGGAGCTACACGAAATGGATGTGAAGGAGTAGAGGCGGCTTAAGAGCGTGACATGAATCAAGAGACCATCAACAAATCTTTGATGCATTTGGACTACAATATTGTGAAGGAAAGTAGATTAGTCTACTACCACTTGAATCTTTTGATTTCTTGCTTGTATAGATAAGATAGAACATAAAGGAAAGTGGCCTACTAAGTTAAACAATGCATAACCGACTACACTAATCGACTGGCGCTATGTCTTTGCCAGCTGTAGATAGGTGTAACAAACTAAATATAATAAGTGACAAGTTAGTGGCCATGTGAGTATCATAATGATCACCAATGTGCTAAGTGTAGACGTGCGGACCCATCTAGCCAAGCGGTCCATCATCAATGTCTGTACGTGTTGAGCTTGCCATCTCAACACTCCCTCTCAAGCTCAACTCTATCTCTGCAACTCCAAGTAAGCTTCAGAACTTTTGAAGCTTCTCTGCACCCAATGCCTTTGTGAAAAGTCAGCTATCTGATTCTGTGTGTTGACATATACCAAGTCAATCTCTCCTGCAAGTACATTCTCTCTCACAAAGTGGTAGTGCACCTCAATGTGTTTTGTCCTAGCATGGAACACTAGATTCCTAGCTAGCTGTATGCTGCAATGAATGACAACTGGACCATCTCCATGCACGTCCAAATCACCTAATAACTTTTGCAGCCATACCACCTCATATGCTGCCATAGCAGCACCTCTATACTCAGCCTCTATACTCGATAAAGCAACTATAGGTTGATTTTTGTTGCTCCATGTAACTGTTGCACTACCAAGGAAAAACATGAATCCACTTGTAGATCTTCTGTCTAACGTACTACCAGCCCAATCTGCACATGTGTATCCAAAGACCTGTACATCCTTACTTGCCTCATAAAAAAGTCCATAATGTAAAGTGGACTTCACGTACCTCAATATACATCTAACTGCATCCAAATGAGGCTTTCTAGGCATCTGCATAAACTGACTAACAAGGCCAACATCATAGTTCAAGTCTGGCCGTGTGATAGTCATGTAGAGCAAACTCCCTACTACCCTCCTGAACATAGTAGGGTCTTCTATCTCATCCCCAACATCAGTACTCAACTTCACATTTTGCTCCAATGGTACTGAAAGAGGCTTACATGCTGTCATACCATACTTGGATAACTTATCCAAGCTATACTGCCTTTGGGACAGCCATATACCATCATCACATCAGATCACCTCAATACCAAGAAAGATCTCAGCTCACCCAAATTTTTCATCTCAAACTTCTTCTTCAAGAAGTCCTTAACTTCAGTAATCCCATTGTCATTGTCACGTGTAATAATCAAGTCATCCACATAGATGACTATGATGACCAAACTTGCATCTCCCTTTCTCACATAAAGTGAGTGATCAACATCAGAAATACAAAATCCAATATTGACAAGATACTCTCCAATCTTGTCAGACCATGCTCTAGGTGCTTGCTTCAGCCCATAGAGCGCCTTCTTTAACTTGCACATATATGTGGGATGCTCTAAATCCTCATAACCTACTGGCTACTCCATATACACTTCTTCTTGCAATTCACTATGCAAGAAGGCATTCTTAACATCCATTTGCTGTAAACTCCAACCTTTGGCTGCTGCCAAGATAATCACACACCTAACAGTTGCCATCCTAACAATTGGACTGAATGTCTCTTCATAATCTATGCCATATGTTTGAGCATAACCTTTTGCAACCAACTTAGCCTTATACATGCTAACTGAACCTTCTGCATTATGCTTGACTTTGTAAACCACTTACAGCCAATAGCTTTCTTACCCTTAGGTAAGGGTACCAAATCCCAAGTTTTATTGGCTTCTAATGCAGCCATCTCCTCATCCATTGCTGCATCCCAATGAGCATGATCAACAGCATCCTCAAAACAAGTGGGCTCAACATCCTCAACTAGTTTCACCATATAAGCATAATGATGAGCTGCATAACCTTCAAAACCAAATCTTTTAACATGGTATTTGATCCTGCTAGATTTGCGTACCACCGGATCACTCAATGGAGCCTTTACATTACTATGAGCTCTCTGTAGACCTGGCGTCCTGACTGAAGGAATGCCAAGCTCATCATCCAAACTCTCCGAACCACTAGAATCTCCATCAAATCCCAAATGATTGGTTGATGCATCATTACCATCCAGCACTTTCTTCTTTTCTTTGTCCTTCCCTGCAACACTTATAGATCCACCTGAAGATGTGGGGCTACTCCTTAGTCTTCCAGACCAAGGGCTCACTGTAGGTGTAGTATCAGATGATGTTTTTGGTCCACTAAGACTCCGTGATTCTTGTTTATCTTTCTGCACATAGCTGTCCCGATCATTATCATCATCCAAAACATCACCAGCAGCAGGTGTATACTAACTTCCTATCTCATTAAAGATAACATCCATGCTCACTCTGAACTCACTTGTGTGACAGGGTTATAACAACGATACCCTTTCTCCTCTAAAGAGTATCCAATAAAAACACATTTTTTTGCCTTTGGATCAAGCTTCTTCCGTAGCTCATCTGGCACATGAACATATGCAACACAACCAAATACTTTCAAGTGTGATACATTAGGCTCCTTGCCAATAAAGCATTCTTCAGGAGTCAACCCATGAACTGCAGTTGTGGGAGTTCTGTTCATAATGTAAACAACAGTATGGACAGCCTCAGACAAAAAATGTTTAGGCATATTCTTTTCAGCCCCATTAATGCCAGTGCAACTTCTGCAATATGCTTGTTTTTTCTTTCTGCAACACCATTTTGCTGTGGGGTATACCTGCAAGTAAATTGCCTCTTTATCCCATGAGTCCTCAAGAAGCCTCTAAACTCATTAGAGAGGTACTCTCCCCCTCCATATGATCTCAAGCTCTTTACTTTTAAGCTTGTTTTTGTTTCAACAGCTGTCTTAAAAGATTTGAAGTACTCAAACACATTACTTTTTTCCTTCATGAAGTATACCCATAACTTCCTTGAACAGTCATTAATAAATGTGACAAAGTATTGACTACTACCAAGAGATACATTCTGTGTAGGCTCCCAAACATCTGTATGCACTACATCAAGTATTTTTCTACTCACTTCTCTGTCACGCGTAAAGGGTTGTCTTGCTTCCTTACCAAACTGGCATGCTTCACAGACTTTATGCAATTCTGTAACTCTAAATGAAGGTAACCCTCTAACCAATCCCCTGGATTGCATTACTTTCAGCCTTTGCACATTTGTATGTCCAATACGTTTATGCCATATTTCAATATCTGCAACTACTCCTTTTTCTTTAACAGTATTGACTGAATGATAGAGAAGGTATCCACAGGTAAAAAGAGATTTATGGGGAATTGTGACAGCCCTTAAATGTGATCATGAGTATTTTATGGGTGCTCATGTAGTCATTGAGACTGATTGTTTGCCAGTATAGGGTATGATTACTAACTGTGCTACCTGGGACATTGCTATGCTCCAGTGGATTACATACATCAAATCTTTGAACCCTGAATTTCAGCATATTGCAGGAAGAGATAACCCAGTGGCAGACATGTTATCTCAAGCACGCTATGAGAATGAAGATGGGATGATGGATGAGGAGGAAGAAGATGACTTTCTTATGGCTGAAAATGATGCTGAGTGAATTTAGCAATGCAAGGTGTTGCTATAGCATTAACAGAAGCTTGAAAAACAAAGAGAAGACACTTTAGATGTTTTGCATCTTGTACAGAAGTGTTTCTGGAAGACAAATATGCAGGAGAGTGGCTGAGAATTGGTCAATATCTCAGTACATTAACAAAGAGAGATGAATGGTCAGATGAGGAGTTTAAGAAGATCAAGAGGAAAGCCTATGAATTTTTCTTAAAAGATGGATACTTATGGAAACATGCTAAAAAGAAATAGGGTATGCCATTGAGAGTTTTGGGTGACAGAGCTTCACAAGTAAAAGTAATGCAAGAATTTCATGAAAGCTTGTGGGTTGGTCATAGAGGTGTTTGGGGTACTTTGCCAAAGGTCTTATGATATCAAATGTATCAAAGTTTCAAAGAAATAATAAAAATATGAAGGGGTGTGCTTTTTGGGTAAGAGGTGAGGTGGAGTGCACGAGTGGTTATGTGCCTCTTTCCCTTCCCTCTCTTGTCCAATTGCATGTTTCCTTTTTGGTGGTGCCAAAAATTTGTTCTCTCTCCTCTATCTTTTGTGCATAAATTCCTTTTTTTTCCCTTTTGTTCTTGGATAATGCTTGAAGCTATAGATGAAGATGACGAATTTATTTATTAATAAAAGAGAGATTTATGGTTCCTTTTCAGTTTTGAGATTAATGGCTCAGCCATGTGCATAGATTTTGCACGCTTCTACCTTAGTTTCATGTTCATTTTCTTCCGTGGGAGGGTTGCTGTGATTTTGGTGCATAGGCGGGGAAGAAGATGATCTCAAAACACCAAAGGAAGAAAAAAAAAGAGAGACTTGAAGAGCGAAAGCAGTGAAGAAATTGTGTGTCCCAAAGTACAAGAAGGTGCAGGATGAGATGGAAGCCCGTTGTCAGGGTGTTTGGAAGACCCTTCTCTGCTGAAGAAAGCCCAAAGCTTTACCGATTGTGTGTAGCATTCTTGGGCCTAAACTGCATCAGCTATGCAATGCCATTCATGCTCTGTGCTGCTGTGTGCTGTTGCCTTCCTTGTGTGATTTTCCTCCTCGGTTTCCGTGAAAGTCACATGGAAGGGAGGGGAGCCTCTGCCGATGTTATTGCCTCTTTTCCCATTTACAAGTTCAGGAGCAAGAGGATACCGTTTCAGCGAGAGAAAAGCAGCTACAATGTTTCAGATAGTGATAGCTCCAATGAAGGTGGTATGATGGCAGCAGGAACAGAGAATAAGAGGGTAATAGCAGGGGATGATGCGGCATGTTGTATCTACCTGGGCCGCTACAAGGACAATGCACAACTACGAGGATTACCATGTTCCCACCATTTTCATGTGGAGTGTGTTGATTAGTGGTTAAAAATAAATGCTTCCTGTCCCCTCTGCAAATCTTCTGTTCAAGGGTGTAAGACTGGAGATGGAGACACAGATGTATCAACACCTGTGGCAAGGCGTGCTGCTGGAAAAAAATTTAGTCATGAATGCTACTCAACCTAGAAGCAATTGGAACACAAGGGTTATGGGACCTGATTTGATGGCACATATGCAACAAACCGAGGCTTTTTGCCCCATGATATTGTAGGAACAGGTACCCTGTGGGACATGGATCCCACTACATTTTGGCTACTTGAGAAGGATGCAAAGATGAAGAAGACATGCAATGTCTCCATGTCTCCAAGAGGAACGAGAAGAAGAAGAAAAGGAACATAAGAGAAGGAGAGGGATGAGAAGGCAGCCATTACCACATTGCACGAGAGATAGAGAAAGAGAAGAGAGAGATAGAGATGTTTGGACTTCTCACAGTCCCCGCAGCAACCTTAATCCCATCCTTCTTGCACCATTTCCAACCAAACGTACTCTTGCCCTTACGTCTCATTTTGACAGAGAGAAATCCATTGGTGCGTCTGCCGGGAGGAAGGTGATCAAGACATCAAGATCAACAATTGAGACAACTCTCGTAGTAGTAGCAGATCAAAAGAACCAAACATTTAGATCACCTCGTCATCAGCATCGCCATGGAGAAGAAAAACAATGAGTCCTAGATCAATATTGCCATAATAGTTGGAATAGAGCCGCCATCAAGATCACCTACCGAAGAAGAGGAACAAGGATTCATGATGGCAGATTTGTTCTCCGAAAGATGGATCCAAAGCAACATATTTCTTCTTTCTCTCCTCATTAAACAATCCATTAAAGAAACCCTACCTCTAAAGTTTAGTTCACACGCAGTCTTTAACCTCTTGTACTTCACACAGACCAATCATAATAATGGTCAAGTCAAAACTACACTAAAGGCAATGTCCAAAACAAATAGGTCATGGGAGGAGAAAGCTCGGTGGGAATGGCATCTTTCTTTCCTCTCCATATCTCGTTCTTAGTCTACCCTTTCCATCTTTCCCTCAACGAGAATGGATAAACCCTAAAAAGAACTTAAGTTTAACCATTAAAAAAAAATCATAGGAATTTTAATCTTTAAAGGTAAAAGCATTATTCCCATGCTTCATTCCTCCATCCGTTGCCCCTTTATTATGCCTCCTTCCCTCTAGGCTCGTCACCCCCTAATCTTATTCTCCTCTACCAATTTCATTCCCCTCCCTTTACCTCATCTCATGTGGCAATGGAGATTGCAAAGGACAGATAAGTATTTTTCTAAAATATTTAAAAGAATATTTCTCAAATCTAATAATTAAGAAAAATATAAAAGCAATACATTAAAAATGTACAATGAAAGTGGTTATTCCTATGCTCTACCCTCTTTTCCTACATAACTTCCCTATTAGCCTCACCTACTCCCCAAAGTTTCCCATTCCCCCCCCCTTATTAGCACCACTAATTGCTTATGTGGCCCCCGTTTGTTTTCCCCTTCTTCTTTAATCATTATGAACATGCAATACAAACACATTAACCTTTTAAATCAAGCTTACACCAATTACCCTAGGAACATATCCTATAGAAAATCCAAGGGTATATTCTCATGCTCTCCTCTTTTTCAATACACAAGTGATAGCTTCATTTTGATGAGATGCCCTTTGAGTTACATAGTGAAGGAAGTTATTCTTTTTCCCTTTATTGGATGGAGAGGTTATACTTGTGATTCCATGTGGAAGACTGAACCCTATCCTTTGAAGACTAGTAAAGTTTTTCAGTGTGGGAGTAACTGAGGCAGGAGTTCACTTACTCTGGTGGTCATGGATTTGGATTCCCATACCCTACCATGGCTGGGCTTAGTGACTGAAGTTGTTTTACTAACAAATTTGAAAGTTATTTGTGTTAGACATTGGTTCTTCTTTGACAAGGTTCGCGAGGACGCTTCACATTTCAGTGTGGGAGGAATATGATGACACTCAAAAGAAGCATAAAAACAAGGCACAAAAGAATCCAAGCATACATCATATTTTTATTTTTTGTCAAGAAAATAATACTACATTGTTACAAAATCACTAAAATACACACTTACATGAGGGGGCCACATCCATATCCACCATAATAAATAAATGGTATACACAAAAGTGTTACGTGCATGCATTGGTGAAGGGTAGGAATACTCAAAATAAAAGGCCAAAGGTCTTATGATATCAAATGTCTCAAAGTTTAAAAGAAATAATAAAAATATGAAGGGGTGTGCTTTTTGGGGAAGAGGTGGGGTGGAGTGCACGAGTGGTTATGTGCCTCTTTCCCTTCCCTCTCTTGTCCAATTGCATGCTCCCTTTTTGGTGGTGCCAAAAATTTGTTCTCTCTCCTCTCTCCTCTGTCTTTTGTGCAGAAATTCCTTTTTTTTCCCCTTTTGTTCTTGCATAATGCTTGAAGTTATAGATGAAGATGACGAATTTATTTATTAATAAAAGAGAGATTTATGGTTCCTTTTCAGTTTTGAGATTAATGGCTCAACCATGTGCATAGATTTTGCACGCTTCTACCTTGGTTTCATGTTCATTTTCTATCGTGGAGGGTTGCTGTCAACTATTCACATGGAAAGCCTATCATTATTACTATTGATACAAGCGCAATCGGGATTGGATGGGCAATTGGGCAAAATGATGAGGAAGGGCAAAGATGTGCATTACGCTTTGGTGCAAAAGTATTGATTGAATGACAGAGAAGGTATCCACAGGTAAAAAGAGAATTATGGGGAATTGTGACAGCCCTTAAATGTGATAAGGAGTATTTTATGGGTGCTCATGTAGTCATTGATACTGATTGTTTGCCGGTATTGGGTATGATTACTAGTTGTGCTACCCGGGACATTGCTATGCTCCGATGGATTGCATACATCAAATCTTTGAACCCTAAATTTCAGCATATTGCAGGAAGAGATAACTATGAGAATGAAGATGGGATGATCGATGAGGAGGAAGACGATGACTTTCTTATGGCTGAAAATGATGTTGCAAGAGTGAATTTAGCAATGCAAGGTGTTGCTCTAGAATTAACAAAAGCTTGGAAAACAAAGAGAAGACACTTTAGATGTTTTGCATCTTGTACAGAAGTGTTTCTGGAAGACAAATATACAGGAGAGTGGTTGAGAATTGGTCAATATCTCAGTACATTAACAAAGAGAGATGAATGGTCAGATGAGGAGTTTAAGAATATCGAGAGGAAAGCCTATGGATTTTTCTTAAGAGATGGATACTTATGGAAACATGCTAAAAAGAAATAGGGTATGCCATTGAGAGTTTTGGGTGACAGAGCTTCACAAGTAAAAGTAACGTAAAAATTGCATGAAAGCTTGTGGGTTGGTCATAGAGGTGTTTGGGGTACTTTTACAAAGATCAAAGAAAGATATTGGTGGCAGGGTATGTATAAGGATATTGCTAACTTTGTGAAAACATGTACGACATGTCAAATGTATTCAACTGTGAGACATCGGGATGGATTGCAACCCACATATCCATTGTCTCTTCATTTTAAGTGGGTGGTGGATTTGGTCACAATGCCTACAGGTCTTTGGCAAATGAGGTATCTTGTGCTTGGTCGTGAAGACTTGACTAATCAAGTGGAAGGGAGAGCTCTACGTACTAAGATGACAAATGCCGTATGTACTTTTCTCTTAGAAGAGATCTTTTGTTGATATGGCTGTGTGGAAAAAATTACAACAGATAGGGGTGAGCTGGATGCAGATGAAGCTCATGATTTCTTTGCACAGTTGGGGATAAAACTTGCTTTAACTTTAGCTTATAACCCTGAAGAAAATGGCAAAAGTGAAAGAGGTCATCCACCTATTGTGAAGGCATTGGCAAAAGCATATGGAGAGAAGACAAAAGAGTGGCCATGATTTCTCCCTTATGCTTTGTGGGCTGACAGAACAGCTTATAGTGCTGTTACAGGATATATGCCTGCAGAATTGATGTATGGTCAAAAACGTATCATGCCGATAGAAGAGATGACAGTCACATGAAGTGTGTTACCTTGGGAGGAGGAGTTGAATCGAGAGGAGTTGTTGGCCTTATGCATTAGACAGTTGGAAAGAAAGTCAGAAGACATAGAGGCAACAACTACAAAGTTAAGGGCATCAAGGATACAGAACAAGAAACAGTTTGAAAAAACTCATAGACTGAGACCAAGAACCATACAAGATGGGGATTGGGTATTGGTTTATGATAGCAGTTTAGATAACCAGCATAGTGCCATGCGTAAAGTTTCCAAAAGATGGTTTGGACCCTATGTGGTGAGACATGTGTTTGATAATGCTACTTATGCATTAAATGAGCTGGATGGGACAGCCATAAAACTTTCGGTAGCAGGGAAAAGAATCAAATTATTCAAAAGGCGGGAATCTACTGCCTATGAGTTGCCAGAATTGGAAGAAAATAGTGGCCATGATATAGGGGCTAGCCAGGAAGATATGGAAGATGAAGAAGTAAAGGATATGGTTGCAGAGGATGAGGAGGACTCAGAATCTGGTGACAACTAGGATTTTGGCACATACTAGAGGATGTGCAGGTTCAGAGGGGGTGGATGTCGTGATGTTATGAGGACACAGTGTGAAAAAGTATGGAATGCATCATCATCTGACTTCTCTATTGATCTAGAGAGGCAATGTGAACTGAGCAATTAGTACTAGTGTGAGTTGCATGGATTATCTGAAAATACTAGATTTTTGGATAATTTTAGTCTATTTTTGATATTATTTATTGTAAAAATCCGAAAAAGTTAGAAAAAGCTTCTAGATTAGGATGGCATGCAAAAAGCTGGTTGCTTTTTTAGCCAATTAGGAGATTTTTCACAAAAAAGACAGATTGACGAAATTGCGCACGTCGAGATAGCTGTAAATAGGTTGAAAATTGCAGATTGAATTGAAAGAATGAGTGATCTGGGAGATCCGTGAGCACGTGTCTTGTCTTGGGGTTTTACCCCCCTTTCGGAGCCAAGGGAGCCATCAGATTTGGGTTCCGGGCAGCAGAGAAAGAGCTGATTTTTCTGATCCACGTTTTTGGTCTATGAAGGAGCTCTAGGAGAACTAATGTCTACGGAGATTGCTTTTGAGTAGTGCAAAGATTCTAGGTTCTTTCAATACATATTGATTCAATTCATTGTGATTTGTTTTTTTCGTGTTTACCACTTGGGTATTCTCTATCTTCTTTTCCATCTCCTATCTCTACTTCCTTCTACTTTTGATCCCCAGTGGATTCGACCTTTCGACAAATACCCCTCTGACAATGTGCTATGTGTAGACGTGCGGACCCATCTAGCCAAGCGGTCCATCATCAATGTCTGCATGTGTTGAGCTTGCCATCTCAACATTGGAGTTCATGACCACTCTCCCTACTACACATTCTTCACCCTTCTCTAGCTGTTTATTTTGACCCAACCTTAGTCATGATCCATCCTCCTCATCATTGTGCTCACATATCTAGCACCACCCTAACCTTTCCTATCTAGCATGACTTGCCCTCCTAGGACATGAGCTTTCATGATTTACCTCCTAGTGTATGAGGTTTCCTATCCAATCACATGATCCAATCATCTTCTCTTCTCACACTCTCCCTTTGACATAGCATGCCCTCATAATACTTGCTTACCCCAATCATCATTCTTATCTAATTGCCAACTTGGTACAGTCCCACCCCTCAGTATATTACCTCTACATGATTCAACCATTCTTCACATGATTGGACAGCTTGTTTAGCTAATTATCTAAGTACCTAACCAATCATTACACCATCCAATATCCACAAAACTTGAGCACATGTATCCCCTCATGATCCTACCCCTCACCCATTCACCACATGATCCTTCCTCTCATTATCTCCTTGCACTAGCCTAGCTACTACACAACCCCCCTCTTAGCCCATTAGCACCCAATCACCACATGTTCCTACCCCTCATTGTCTCCTTGACCTAGCCTAGCTACTACACAACCCCCTCCTAGCCCATTAGCACTACCCCATATCCACCATCCTTTGTGACATCTAGTCCACAACTCACCATGTCATCCAATTGCACCACCTGCTAAGTATCACTCATATCCACCTCCATGTGATCCACCACTTTTTACTACCCAACCATGCGCTATTGTTGCCATTGAAGGACCTGTCACTTTGATTCATGTAATGGTATTGGATGGGCCACCATCCTATGATTTGATGAACTTCATTGTCACCACCCTAGCCTTGTATTTTGCCATCCTAGCCCATCTAAACACCATATTGGGGAATATGGGAATTTTCCATAAGTTTGGGACATGTGGTCAAATCTTTGGATTTGTCATAACTTGAACACTATAACTCCAAATCGAGCGCTCTATAGCTCAATAGATTCCATTTTTCAAGCGCTTTCCAATGATAGGTCACATCATATGGTTTTGAGAAACTTATGGGTATGTTATCCGGGTGCCACCTTTTTAGTATTCAAAAAATGGGAATTGGGAGATTCCCAAACTCATTAATATTATGTTTCTAGCATAATTATGGCCTATGACCCTACCTTCATCACCATCTCACATGAGTTGCAAGCATTATCATGAATATGTGATGTTTTGAATTGGGAGTATCAAACACTTGTGATATCATGAACATCAAAAAATTATTAGCATCAAACATTGATAGTTGCTATCAAACACTTGCTTTTGATCGATTGTTGCCTTGACATCTTGCACCATCTCTTGCAAATCCAATTTATCACCTTAATAGAACTCCTTGGTAGAATGTGAGCAAATGGTCTATACAATCATACAACTCTTAATAGCACACATGTGAAGGATCTAGACACTAGTCTGATTTTTTATCATCAAACATGTGCACTTATGAAAAAGCACACATAAGTATGAAAAAAATACAAATACCAAAAAAACAAGTCACATGCCTCCTATTCATGGCTGAAGATAAGAAACGTCTCCACAAGCAAACACTCATTAGATTATCACCTTTCACCATGACCCCCCTTGCAATAATTCTTGATCCCTTTATCTCCATCATCACCAATATATTCCACAACCCTAGAATTTGCTCATATGCCACTACTGTCAAAATTATCCTTTCCATTGATGCCACATATCTTCACCTTCACCCTCATACCTCATCACTGCCACTATCTCTTGCAACCATTATCAACATCTCCCATGCTATTCTTGCTACTCTCTACCCCATCTTCCACTGAAATGGGTTGAAACAATCAAAGATCTTATGTCTCCCTTAGACCCCAACAGAGCTTACAAGCAAGAGATGGCAAGTTGAGAGAATATAGGCTAACACCATTCTTAGTTCGTGGGGAGTGTTTTGAAGACCCAAAGACCTCATGTGATGAAGCATAGAAGCTTGGGATAAAGGCAATGTAAAGAGGTTCATTGCATTGTCGTCCATGGGATAATAGGCTATTTTTAACTTAAAATCCACAATCCACTTCCAAAAAAAGTGGTATTGAACATCATCGTGCTTTGTGCAAGCATGAAACATTGGGTTCTTTGGTAGAGCTAGGGCCCTCTAGTTATCCATACATAGCCAAGTGCAATGAATTTTTGTTGGGAAAAATTTCACAAATTTAGCTATAAAAGACATCCAAATTGTAAAAGCTATAATTATTAAAAAACACACTTATTATCAAATATGATTATAAGCTAAGTTTTTATAGGTATTGTATTGCCAAAAGTCACCTATATTGTAGTGTAAAGAGGGATAGTAAATTAAAAACTTCTCGACTTCCATATACATTTTTCTCACAATGCATGCATTTCATGTGTTGTTTAACATCAAGCAAGGAAGTGAATACATGAGTATGTACATATGTGTGCCTTTTGTATATTTATATATATCTTACATAAGATGACAAGTTTAGATGCTAAATGAGCTTTGAGTGCCAAATCTTTGGGCATATTTTAGTTTAGTCACTGTGGGTCTTGTTTGTGAAAAGCCAATATGTGCCAACAACTAGTGGAGCGAAACTACCGCCTTTGTGGTGGAATAAAGAGCTTGATACTCTCCCTCTATAAAAGATAAAGCCATGGTAGGCTAGTTCTTCTTGTACCATGTGATATCTCTTGATCCAAGGGAGAAAGCAAAGCTTGTAGTGAAGCATTGAGACTCCATATCCCCCCTACCCAATCTAAGTTTCTCCATCTAGTGAGAGTGGCCCCTCTCCATATATGATCCGATCCCTTGCAAATTGCATGACAAGCATAAAGTGGATCTCTAGTGATCATCAGCAGAAATCTTCATAAAATAAGAAAATCATGTACCACCATAAAAGAAATGTCTGGCCAAATATAGATAAGCCACATCAAGCAGTCAAAAAGGAAATTATATTGAGTGGCATCTAGTAGGGGATCTTTGATTATAACCAACTTGGACTCTAGGTCCATGGGGAAAGAAATAGGCCGTGAGACTTAGCCATACATAACTCTAAGAGTAACTCGAAAATGTACCTATGTTGTGAAATGAAGATGCCTTGTGGCATTTGATAGATCTAAAGGGTGAGGAAGAAGTGAAGGATACCAAGGCCTATCATGTCAAAATCTTGTTGCAAAATATATCTAGTCCAATTAATTTGTTGTGAGTCACTCCAAAATGATCAAGTTATCTAGATACAAGACGACTAAAACACACATACGATCACCTTTAATCTTATAGTAAAGGTGGGGGTCATGGATTGATTGGTGGAAGACACTTTATAGATAGAACAAATCAATCTACTGGTACTAAGCCCTAGGAGCTTACTTGCTTCACGCCATATTGGGCCTTTTGACAACTTGTAGACATAATCCTCCTACGCCTGCACATGGTGTCATATGGTTTTGAAGGTAGAAAGTGAAAAATCTATGAGCAAATAGATTTGGAAGATTCATCAGGCTCAAATGAAGTTGATCTTGCTTGCTATACACAATTGCATTGTTATTGTCTTACAAGATTTGAGTATGGATTACACTCAAATAGACCCTTAAAAGTATGAGTGTACTCAAAATAAGCCATAAAAAAAGGTTTAAAACCTTTGTAAACAAAAGTTACAAAAGAGAGGGATATTTTGGAGATATCAAGTGTGGAACATGCTACAAGAGGTACCCTTTTTTGGCTAAGAACATAAATTTTGGGAGCTAGAAGTGTAAGAAACAATAAGATGGAAAAAGGTTCCTTTTGTTGGAGCAAAGTAGTCTATAGTGTGATGAAGAGAGGAAGATTGGAAACAAAAAGATTGAGATACATAGAGCTCCTTAAAACATGGTTGAACTAATATAAAACAAAGTTGAATTAACACACAATAGGGGTGAAATGGCATAAATAAGACTAGTTTGAACTGTTCAAAGAGAAGCATACACTACTCCTTGAATCAAGCATAGTGGGTTGATCTAGAACAAATAAGAGAATACAAGTGGAAAAATAGTAGGAGTATTCATTCACAAGAATAAGGCTATTTTTAAACAATAGAACCATATAAGATTGTCCATAAATGATTCAAATTGTTCATAAAAAATAGGCTATTCATAGCCTAGGTTTTATTCTACATAAGCATTAAAATTTGAAACATATGCTTATTTTTGTTAGATGTATACTTTTCTTTGGATTCCAAGGATATTATGTACAAGTTTTCAATGTATTTGTTTATAGCTATGGTTCTAAAGCCTCTTTTCTTCTCACCCTCCATACCATGAGATCTATTTCTTCCTAAGTTGAATTTTCACAATCTAAGACTTGGTGTCTACTTAGCCATCCTTGACAAGTATCTTAATATCTTTTTTGGTGAACCTGATGTGAAAAAGCTAGGGTGTGAGTTTAGCATCATGGGAGACACTTATTCATATATACACTTTGTATGATGGAAATATTTGAGGCAGTTTATGTAGATGTATGGAGTACATAAACAAGAGTAAGCAATGCTAATTGTGCTCCAACAATTGTACACGAGATGAATATATTTGAAGATCAAGATGTATCTAAATACTTGAGACTTCATGCAAATAAATTGGACTTTATTAGAATTCATGCAGATTTGATGAGTCAATATTCTATATGTGTTATAGTTCTAGAGAAATGGTTTCATGTAAGAGACATTCTAGCATATCATGGATCAACCTGGTATGATTTTTCAAACATACTCACGGATGAATAATTCATGGAAGATATGGGACAAGTGACAAAAAGAAATTTCTTGGAATGGATTACTAAATCTAATAAGAGATTATCAGTGATAAAATTATGATAATTTGAACTAGATATGCACAGTTCTCGAACAGAGCAACTGACTCTCAAGATAGAGAAAATGATTTTTTTTTCCAAGCTATGCATTCTTCATTGTAGCTAAGTCTTGAGGAGCTTTTGGAAGATAAACTATAGAGAAAGGGCTAAAAATTGATTGGAAAGGTGTTAGGAAAGCCATTACTAGGATTGCTAAAAGATAGAGACAAAGAGACAAGATGGTTATTGCATGAATCACTTCAATTCCAAATGAGATAAAGCAAGTGAGTAAACAATTGATTGTCATTACATCTCCAAATAAAGATGATATGATAGAGGAATTAATAAAAGGAATGTGGGGCTTGCAGCTACAAGTTACGTATTTAGCAGAAAAATGACGATCTTTAGGACATATGTCTCAAAATTGAGAATGGTTTGTTTATAGATGTATTTGTGTGACAACATAAAACATTCCTAAAAGGAATGTGATGCCTACAAAGATGCCTTCAAAAAGGGTGCTATTTTCTTTGAAAGATGGTGAGATTGCATGGAATTGGGTTGCCTCTTGCTACTAATTTTAGAAAAAATTGTATGAGGAAACTAGTGGAAGACATATATGTAATATATGCTTTTATTGTTGTTGAAGTTGCAACTTGTGTTTTGCAAGTTGCAAAGATTTCAAAAAGGATTCCAAAAGTGAGGCCATTACTAGTAAGAAAAATGAACTTTGGGCTTATGCAATGCAAGCATATTAGAAAAGGAAGATTACAAAGGATGAGTTAAATCACATACATGATTGTACTCAACATTGTGACTGGGATGATCCTATGGATCAATTTCATTGTATGTGTACATTGCTAAAAGATAAACCATGAAGTTCTTTTTGAGTAGAAGCATAATAGGATGATGAGAATGAAGAAACGTAAAAAAGATAGCTAAAGAAAGTGAGAAACATGAATCTAAACAAGACATACTTCATGAATGTCCTCCACTTGAGGTGTCCATGGAGGATGTCTCAAAGGGGAAGAAATAGGACCAATGCAAAGCCAAAGCCAAAAATCAAGCATATAAATTGTAGTACTTACCTTATAATTCTTGGATAGCCATATATTACTGTAATTTGTTTGGAAGCTAAGGTGCTAAATGATGGTTCTACTACTGCTATGATTAGGAGTCATGATGAAACACTTTTCTATTTCTCAATGTATGTCTAAATCATGAAAGAGACCATGTGAAAGCCTTTTTAAATATCCTTTTATCCCTAAATACCAAAGATTTCAAAGAATCTCCAAACATGATGGGTTTTCAATAGGTGCCATTATAAAGCAAGACTATGATGGTACTAAAAAAAAAGGCTCTCACATCGCTTAGCAGGTACATATGCTTTTTCTATATGATTTACAACATTATCAGTATAGATGATTCAATTTTTTTTCAAAATCTTGAAAATATACATAGAAATAAAAGATAGTATGTTCATAAGGCTTAAGAAGATTTGAACGAGGATGGTTTGCTTGAGTCTAATGAATGCATCTTAGGAGTTTTTGATGAGGTGCCTTGTATTAACACTATGGGGGAACTTGGAGCTATAGTTTATTCTAGATGGACACTAGAAATGAAACTACTAAAGTATGCTCCATTGATGTGTATAAGGAGATTAAAGATATTTAAAGGCAAGAAAAATCAATGCATATATACAAATGAAAGATCAAATATATGGATTGAAACTAACTACAAAAATATGGCTAAGAAGGTAAAACCTATTGCTTTACCATTACCTTTGGATAATAGGAAGAAGATAGAGTGACCACATTGATAGCAAATCTCAGGGATTTGAAGAAAATTGGGCACGAGTTTACCGTAGAAACTTTGAAATAATTGAAAATCGGTTATGAAGATTTTCTTACCCATGAGAAGAAATAATGCTTTGACAAAATGTTATCAAAATATGGTGAAGCAATTTTCAGTCACCTAAAATTGGCTATGCGGATCCTAGTGTTGTTGCTCCAATGGTCACCTTTATTGTGCCACATGTACCTTAGAATTTGTGACTTATTCCAATTTCGAAATATCACTTAACCAAAATTGGTTAAGTTGCTAAATGAAAAAGAAAAGCATGGGTATTTTGGAACCATCTTCTCCTTCATATTCAAATACGTGGTTCACTATACTAAAAAGAAGAATGAAACTCTATGGCTTATGCAGGATATGTAGCTAGTGAATAAGGTACTACCAAGGATATTGGAGGTTGTCCAATTTTGGATGAGTTTACAAAAGCCTTTGTAGGAATACCAATCTATTCCTTAGATGCTCTTTAATCTCAGTATGGTCAATTTCAATCGACTTTTGAGATGAAATATGTAACAACCACAAAAACACATTTGGGATTAGTGAGGATGCGTGCCTTACCATAGAGAGCAACCAATTTAGTTGTGCATATGATGAATTCTATGAACAAAGTCTTACATGATTTTATACCACAAATCACATACATTTTCTTGATGATGTACTGATAAAAGGGTGCAAAGAAGAGGCTAAGGATGAATCAATGGATGCCAAAATGTGCAAAAGTTTATTAAAAGTCATATAACTAGTTGTGAGAAGATCTTAACCAGGTTGGAAGAAATAAATCTAACTCTTTTAGGGCAAAATTTGTTTTTATAATCAATAAAGTCTTGATTGAGGGCCATTTATATGGGCCATATGGTAGATGGCCATGTCCATCTAAGGTGGATGCAATTGAAAAGATGAAAGATGTTTGCACTACTATTTCTAAGGTATGAAGGTTCTTGGGTGATTGTGTCTTCTATCTTATTTGAATTTGACATTTTGCTCATGTTGTAGATGCACTCTACCAATTATTGAGGAAAGGACAAAGGTTCCAATGGGAAGGGATACATAAGTGATAAAGAAGCTAATGTATTTGTTGCAAGTAACACCAACACTAAGAAAATTTGATTATAAAAGTGGACATCATGTCATTGTCATAATGGATACCAAATCTGCAAGGATTGAATGGGTATTAGGCAAGATGATGAACAAGGATGTTGGTATGCAATGAGATTTGTACCAATGTGTTGAGCCAAGAATAAGGAAAATATTGACAGATTAAAAGGGAGCTATGGAGAGTGATTATATAATTAAAGTGTGAAAAAAAGTATTTTATTGGAGCTTCATTCGTTGTTGAAATAGATTGCTTTACTACTACTTGGCATGATTGCTAGTTGTTCAACTCCCAACATTGCAATGCTACGAAAGATTACTTATGTCAAAACCTTGAACCTAAAATTTTTTTCATATTGCTAGTAAAGATAACCTAATTAATACGAATGAGGAATATATGGATTCCAAGGGAAAAAAAGTTGGTATTGTGGGTGCAACACTTTATCATGCGTGTGTGTTGTTTGTTCAATTAAGTCTTTGGACTAATCGATAGCTCAAAAAGATTTGAAGAAAATAATATGGGTACTTCTTGAAGAATGGATATTTATGGAAGCATCTAAAGAAAATAAATAGTACTCCATAGAGGATAGTGTGCAACAAAAAAACTTAGTAATGGATTATGAGAGAACTTCATGAAAGTCTACGAACTAATTATCAGGTTTTGGGATACATAAGTTCAAAAATAAAAGAAAGATACTAATGGAAAGGAATGTACAAAGATGTATTACAATTTGTTGAAACTTGCATTACTTGCCAAATGTCCTCATCAGTGTGATAGGCTACATCCAACACATCCATTGGCTGTGCATTGTAAGTGGGTGGTTGACTTGGTGACTATGCCTATAGGTCTTTGAAAAACATGATACATTGCACTTGCAAGAGAAGATCTTATGAAGGATGAGCCTTGAGAGTGAAGACTACTCAAGCGGATGGACAAGCCTTGAGAGTGAAGACTACCTATGAATTTCTTTTGAAATATGTGATATGAAGCTATGGTTGTGTTAGAATTGTGGCAGTAGATAGATGTGAATTGCATGCAAAAGAAACCAAAGAGTTCTTCTCAAGGACGGGATTAAAAATTGCTCTCACCACAACTTATAATCTTGAAAGGAATGTAAATTTCAAAGCTTTGGCTAAAGCATGTAGGGGAAAGATTTGCAAGTGACCCAGCTTGCCTCCTTATTCTTTATGGGATGATTGTATTACACATAGTGCAACTAGTAGATATATGGCTCTTGAATTAATGTATGGTTAGAAACCAATTACGCCCATTGAGGATCTTACTACTACTTGGAATATGCTACCTTGGAAGGAAGGCATGAGTAGGGAATACCTTTTTGCATTTTGGATTTGATAATTAGAAAGAAGACATGAAGATATTGAAATTGTAATGATAGGATTGAGAGAAGCCAAGTTGTAAAATAAGAACGAGTTTGACAAGATCAATAGAAGAAGGAGATTGGGTACTACTTTATGAGAATAGTCTTGAAATTATCATAGTGGAATATCAAGAAGGTTTTAAAGAGGTGGCTTAGTCCATATACTATGAGGCATATTCATGATAATCCTATATAGTCTCTATGTGAACTTGATGGTACAAAGCTGAAGACTCCTATTATATAGAAAAGAATGAAGTTACTCAAGAGAAGAAATGCTAGTGAACCTTATGAAAAAGAGGATCAAGACCTTAAGTATATTTATAATAGCGTGGAAGATAAAGAACATAATGAATATGAAGAACTCAATCATTTTAAAAACTAAAAGATATGATATATCATTAGGAAAAATTTTGAACCAAAAAGGATTTAGATTAGTTTCTTAATCATATCTCAACTAGATAAAAATAGAGGAGAAATAACACCTCATTAATTGCTTGATTTTCTCCAACTTTAGATCAAATATGAATTAAATAAGAGTATCTCTCACTTTTCTCTGTCCTTCCTTTGCTTTTGTGTTTATAAGCCCATTCATAAATATTTTACTTAATAGCTCAAAAATAACATTCTACTTTGTAAGAAATTTGATTATGACATCTAGATACTAACTTAAATCCTAGTTATATTTTATCTTTTAGCTTAACTTTTTTAAATATGTCATTTTTAGTTTTTATATATTATTTTATTAATTTATTAATTTGTTTATTTTTTCTTAAAAATTCTCTTTCTTTGCATTCCATCCACGTGTTAGTATTGGAATAATATTTTTTCTTTATTTTCCTTACTTTTTTTTCTAAAAGCTTGTTTTTTCTTTGTGTTCCATCTACATATTAGCATAGGAAGAAGCCTTTGCCATATTTCTCTTTCTTTGTATTATGGTCGTGCCATCAAAAGAAATTGTTGGGTAAAGGCCGATGGCCAATAGTGAGATGGATAACATTTGTATATGTACATAGTGTACAGTCATATGTAAGTGAAGATAACAAAGAATAAGGATACCATTTATTTTGTATCCATAACTTTCTTCTACTTTTGTCTCTCTCAACTCTCTTGTACTTCATTACTTCTATCACACATCTCACCATTACTTCCCTCTCAACTCATATCAAAGTGGCATTCGGTGTTTATGGGGACTTGCACTTGGAGCAAGGAGCATGAGGATTGAAAATTCATTGTGAAGGTTGAGGATTTGAGCTTCTTCTTACAACATTGATGCTTATTGCATGCACATTGATAGATGTACTATTCTCATCATTGAGATCTAGATTTGAGTCCAGCAGGTACTTGAGTAATCAAAGATCAATTTGGGGCTAGCCCATTTTGGCATTGATTTGGATAGGCATTAGTTGTTGGATTTGAAGCAAAATAGCTTGGTTTTTTATGCTTAGGAAAATATCTTGATACATGTTTTTGATTTATGCAAGAGCACATGGGTTGCTTAAGCATAGAGGTAGCTTGTTTTTCAAAAGAAAATGGTTTAAGAAAGGGGTCTACTTGGATCTAGTAGGGAGATTTCTTGATCCGTATCTACTTGCTTTAAAGTAGGGGGACTACTTGTGTTTGTAATTGAGAAATAGAAAGAAAGAAAGACATGATGATTTGAGAGAGTGATGTCTATGGGGGGTTGTATTGCTGATTCAGATGCTCTAGGAGGTTGTTAATGATAAAAACAACCTATTTTGATGTTTTTTGGTGGTTTATGTTGTTCACTATATTTTTTCTTAATTTTTTGATTATTTGAGAGCTATAGGATATCTACTTTATCACAAAAATATTTATGTAAGGCTTTAACATTAATCAATAGTGACTAGTTAGTATGGGAGGCTCTTGGATTATTCTTGGCTTTAAACTGCATAAAATTTTCAATGAAATTTTCAACTTGGAGGATTTTCCATGGCGGTTTATCCTCACTTTCTAGAGATTATGTGGGCTAGGTTTTATTTGTTAAGAACATTTGCATGTACTCATTGCTCAATCTCTGGTGGCTGTTTGATATTTAGACAATATCTAAAATACTTGGAACATTTTGCAAATTTTTTAATACCTTTGGAGTGCTAAAATTTAAATTTTATAAAACTTTTATATTAATTTGATACTTAGATAGCCATTGCTTGCCTTTGTGGGATACTTCATTTTCAATCTATTGGCCTTTTTTGAGCTTACAGTTAGATGTGCCTTGTTGCTTTGGTGTGCAAACATACTTTTGCCATTATGACTTCTTCATCAAGCTTAAAGAATGCATTGTTCAAAATTAAAAACTTGATGATATGGACTTTTCATACTAGAAAGAGAAAATCTACAATGTATTGATCTAGAAGAAGTAGGTAAAGTCGATCAAATGAAGTGGGAGTGAGCCTGTGAACATGGATGAAGATGTATGGAAGGAATTGGATGAGCTCGCATGCTTCACTATTATATTGATACTCTCAAAATTTGTGTATTTTAATATGAAAGATATGGAAGATACATATGGTTTATGAAAAAAGCTTATATGAAAAAGAAAGTGTACGCTCACATGTTTATCGATTGAAAAAACTCATTGATCTTACATGGAGGAGGGGACTTCAATGTCTAATCACCTCAATGAGTTCAATGCTATTTTCAGCCAAGTAACATCTCAAAAGATTTCCTTTCATGACTTAGTGAAGGCCATGTTCTTACTAGTTTCCTTACCCAAGAGTTGGGATACTTTTAGGATTATCATAGTAACTCTACACCTATAGGTGGACCATGAGTACTAATGTGGAAAGTAGTTACTACTAACTACAACAGTAAATTGAAAGAACATGCAAGGTCAAAGAGCTCTAGTACAGTTATGGTGAGAGGAAGATCAAAATCCAAGGGAAAATCTTGTGAGAGGCAAGTCAAGAAGTAAGTCTTGCAACAAAAAGAATGTGGAATGATTCTTTTGTAATAAGAAGGAATACATTAAAAAACATTGCTACAAGTGGAAGAGAAAACAAAAAGGAAAGAAGATAAATGAGCATGATGGCAAAGAGAAGCAAGGAAAAGATTGAGGAGATTAATGCATATGGTAGCAATGATAGTGATGTTCTTTTTGTATGCTCTTTTGGTGATGCATTCTTGGTTGTCATGGGTAATGGCATGTCTCATGAGGCGCTTATGGATTCTGAAGCATAATTGCATATTACTTCACATAGGGAATGGTTCTCTACTTATGATGTTGGAAAGAGAGAATGTGTTTTCCTTGGTAATAAATATGCATGCAACCATTATTGGCATTGGACATGTATACTTATCATTGCCAACTAGTCTTCTTTTGCAAACTGTATTGTATGTTCCATACTTAACAAAAGTTTGATTAATACAAGGCAGCTTAATGATTGAACATTGCTTAGGAGTGGAAGAACAAGCAAAAAGAAAAGAAGGTAAATGAGCATGATGACAAAGAGAAGCAAGGTAAAGATTGGGGAGATTAATGCATATGGTAGCAATGATAGTGATGTTTTATTTGTATTCTCTTTTGGTAATACATTCTTGGTTGCCATTGGGTAATGGCATGTCCCATAACTTGCGCATGGATTTTGAAGTATCATTTCATGTTACTCCACATAGGGAATGGTTCTCTTCCTATGATGTTGGAAAGAGAGGAGGTAATACCTATGTTTGCAACCATTGTTGGCATTGGGCATGCACACTTATCATTACCAAATGGTTTCATACTTAACAAAAGTTTGATGGTTATAGAGTGATATTTGGTGATCTGCATGTGTGGATGATTTGCAAGGGATCTCTTGTTATGGCCAAAGAACCAAAATCTAATACTTTTTCTTTTTAGCTGTGAGACATTTACACATATGCCTAGGGATAAACAGAGTAAAATTGATCCTAATTTCAAGAAATGAATTTTTCTTAGCTATGGAGTCAAGTGAAATGGGTTATCACTTGTGGAATCCTAAATCTACAAGGATAGTATACAACCATGATGTCATCTTTAATGAGGATAACATGCATAGGTAGCTTAGCAAAATGGTTGAGATCCATAGAGTCATATTTCAAGAGGATATGCAACTAGCACATGAGTATATTGTATGACTTGTTCCACATGATTCAGGGCTTGGATAGCTCATTAATGCTAAGGTGAGAGTGTCGTGAGATGATGGATAGTCTCATGTCTTATAAGATAAATATGTGGGATAGCCAAAGGCTCTTGTCGAGACAATTTTATATAACTCAATGAGGGTTTGGCAAGATTAGTAGCCAAAGGATTTAAGCATGAGAAGGAGAAAGATCTAATGAGATCTTCTCACTAGTAGTCAAGATGACTAGCCTTTGTACACAATTCTTTCTTTGGTTGCTAGAGAGGATATGGAGTTGATTTATATGGCTGTAAATAGTTTTTTATTGCATGGGGACTTGCATGAAGATATTTACATGCAACAAACTAAGGATTTTTTTGTGAAAGACAAGGAGTAGTTTGTGTGTAAGTTGCAGAAAAGCTTATGTGGTTTAAAATAGGATGCCAAGGGATGGTATCATAAGTTTGATGCCTTTACATTGCCATGAGGCTACAGGTTCAATGAAGGAAAATTCAAAAAAAGACATCCATACAAGTATTTTGGATATATACTTATGTGATACTTAAAATAGGATCTTTACAGGATTTTCAAGGACTAGAACTGGTCCACCAAAATAGTCTAAATTTCCAATATTAAGTTCTAATGACTTAATGAAAACTTTGGATAGATCCAAATACATTCAAGGATTAATCTTGAATAATATAAGTCGTCTAAGAATAAATTATCAAAAAGTGATGTGTTTTATGAAAAATGTTGTTTTTAGATGTTTTGAGAGTATTTTTGGAATTTTGCTTAGATGGCTTATAGACAAGGTCATTCCAATAATTTTGAGTACCTAAATGACCATATTTGGAGTTCTGTGACAAATTTATGTCTGAAACAAGTTGTAGCCACTCAGGCCTTACCAAAAAATGAAATTAGCGAAAGAAAAAAGCAAAGGCAAGGAAGGAAAACACAAGATTTTGTGTTTGGAAAGCAAGATTTTGAGGTTGTTAACAAGGGATATAATTGTATAAATGGAAGCATGAAGGTTTGGGAAAATTGAGAAAGAAGTTTACACATTGAATTTGAAGATTTAAAGTGGATATTCATCATCTAGGGTGCCTTTGGCCTAAGAAGGCTCACCTAAGATAAGCACAAATGAAGAGGGTTCATGCAAAAGGGTTCTTCAACAAAGGATTCATCTAGATCTTGGAGCTTAAATTCATTAAGTTTTTTAGTTTATTTAATTCAAGATATCTTAGGGTTTGGGTTCTTATTGTATCATTGTATTTTGGGCTTTGGGATTGTACATTGGGGTTAGAATCATTCTTACTAAAGAGGTGCTTGAAGTACAAGGATTGTATCATCATTTGAAATTTTTGCAGTGTACAACAAGAAATATAAATAATACTTTGGTATAATTTTATTTATTACTCCTATCTTGTTAACATCTTTGATCCTTAATGGATTTGTGGCTTAGCGAGACCCATTACTACCTATCCACAAGGAAGGATATGGATGATAGCCTTATGATCTTGATTCTTTATGTGGATGACACCTTGATTGATGGGAGGTAAGTTATGGATATGGATGTTTTAAAGAAAAGGTTGAATGAGGCCTTTGACACAAAGGACTTGGGGAATTCTTGATATGTGTATTATGCAAGATCGAGGTAAAAAAATAATCTACTTGTCTCAAAAGAAATACACTGGGAAGGTATTTGAGAATTTCAATATGGAGAGAGGGAAGGATATTAGTGTTTCATTTCCTATATAGTTGAAACTTAGCTATGTGGACATGAGGTGAATATAAGGCTAAAAGGACCAAGGTTTCTTATATCTCCATAGTTAGTAGATTGATGTATGCCATGGTTGCTATATGTCCAGACATTACCTGCGTAGTGGGAGTGGTTAGTAGGTGTATGAAAAAAAAACCTAGCAACAAGCATTGGGAGGTTGTAAAGAGTATCTTGAGATACTTTAACATCACTAGATTTATATACATATACTTTGGAAGGAAGTCTTTGGTGTCTCAATTACAACCATGTATGGCTTTATTTACCATCAAGACATAGCATTTTTCAACTATTGAGCTTGTACAGAAGCTATATGATGGCTTACTCGTTTAGTGGGATACTTGGGCATTATAGTGGAGGTTCCTACATTGCACTACTGTGATAGTTAGAGTGCCATTCAATTGGTAGGGAACCCTATTTTTAATGTACTTCCTTAGGGAGGTGCTTGAGGAAAAACACATTGAGCTTGTCAAGATCTATATATATGATAACCTTGGAGATCTCCTCACAAAGATTTTACCTTTTGAATGCTTTGTACAATATAGAATATTGATGAGTATTGGACAGTATCTTCACTTTCTTCTTATATTCCCATAAAGGCACATTGGTCTTTAAGTGAGAGATTGTTGGGGTAAAGGCAAATGGCCAATAGCCAATGTGTAGGTACCCCCTATATATGTACACACTATATAGTTCCATATAAGTGAAGATAACAAATAATAAATGTATTGTTTATTTTTTACCCATATAACTCTATTGTATTATTCTCTCTCTCAACACTCTTGTACTCCATAGCTTCTATCTCACATCCCACCATTGTTTCTCTCTCAGAGATTTGAGGTACCATTTTTATTTTTGCAAGGGATAGAAAGATCACCAAGATATTGTTTTTAGTGCCAAGAGTATACATTTTCTTTGTATTTTTATTTGAAATGGTTTAAGAAGTCGTTTCCATTGCTATAGGCCTTTCTATTTTTCTTTTTAAAAAAACCTAACTGCCTTGTCTTTTAAATCTAATTGTATTCTCTACTAGAAGAAGCTTGCAATTCACCTATGTTGGAAGAAGCAATAATCTTATCCAAGTAACTTGAATGCATATACACAAGTTTTTCATTGTGTTTTTCCTTGCATTAGTTTAAAAATTCATAAGTATAATTTTGAATACTTTGTATAAATTTCTTTTTACCACAGTTTCTTCTTTTATATATTCATATACACAATTGAAAGGAGCTTTGCATGTCAATTGGATTGAGAGCAAAAACCTTTGCTCACCATGCTTTTGTGCCATTGAATGAAGCATGATGTACCACTTCTCTTTCTCTTGTGTACATAACTTCTCTTTGTCTCCTCAACATTTCTCTATCTCTTATATTTATATGCGCCATTGGAATAAGTCTGATGTATCATTCACATTTCAAGAAGCAAAAAACTCAATAATGCATTCTTTGGAATATTAGGAGCATAATTTTTTTAATGTTTACATTTGTAGTAGTTGTAGAAACCCTAATAAATCAACATTTATTTATTTTAAGCCTTGATCTTTGATTTTATGTCTTCTCTTAATATTTCTTTCTTTTTTTCACTGTATTTACAAGTACCATTAGAAGAAGCTCAAGATACTATTTGGAATGCAAGAAATAAGAAACTTATCAAGTACCAATTAAAATCCTTAGAGAAATTTATACTTACATTTGTAGTAATTTTAGAATGATAATAAATAAATCTTCAAATATTATGATAGACACATTAGTAAAGGCTTGGATATAATGATATTACATTTTATTTAGTAAACAACATATCTTTCAGCTTAACCTCATAAGTTTTACAATTTCTCTTATAAGGCTTCTAATATGGTCTTTTCTTATGTAGAACCATTTTATTGAGGCATGGAATATCCTTTTTGATAAATAAGGGAGTATCAACATAGGACACCCCATACATGGAGAAGTCTACTACTAAGTTGAGAAAACATAGAATAAGATCCAAATATTACTCAATATGAAGCTTCTCATTAATGCGAGTCTATATAGTACATGAGATTTTAGTAAAATCAATTTGTAGAGAATTCAATCAAAGAGCCATGGATTTTTATTTTTTTTTGCTATTCTTAACTTTTTCATCCTTTTTTGTTTCCTTCTATTAAGAGAGAATTTTTTAAATGATGCATGAGATATCTTTTTCTTATGGCCTTGAAAATCTGATTTTAGATAGATTAGAAGTCAAGACGTAGACATTATAGTATGGGAAATTTTGAATGCTGATTTGATTTGGTTTTTTGGTTGATTTTTGTTGTTTTTGAGGGTTGAATGGTTACTTTTTTATGGATTTTGAATGATGATTAGTTGTTTTGGAAGTGGTTTGAGAATATTTTGGGTGAGATCGATTATATTTTGAAAGCTCATGATGATTTCCAATACAGATATGAGGCTCTGTGATGTTTTGATAGGTTCTATTGAGGTTCTGTTTAGCTTCTATTTTGTTCTGATTTTCTTCTGTATGAAGCATGGATTAATGATTGATGGAGGTTGGGAATGTTTGAACGCTCATTGAATGGTTTTTGATAGTTTGGAATGGTTTTAGTATGAGTTATGTGGTTCTGATGTTTTCTGTTGACCTTCTCTAAACCTTTTGTTGAGCTTATGTAGAGCCTCTGTTCCTATTCTGTTCTGTTTTGTATGCCTCTGTAAGTGTTCTGTGGAATGTATGTGAGTAGCCTTGGAAAGAGGTAAATGCAAGTTCAAAAGAGCTCAATGAAGTGGAAGAATCTGATGTTGAAGACTCAAGAGAAGACTAGAGTGAAGTGACAGTGATGAGCTATAAAGAGTCATTCTAGTGGCTCTGCTGACCTTTCATATTAGACACACATTTTGGAAGGGGAATCCATGACCAAAGAAGGATTATTATGAGTGATTATTGAGTATTTTAGTGAGGATATGATGTATTGTTGATTGATTGAGAGAGAGAGAGAGAGTCAGAGATAGCTAATTCTATGCCAGACAATGTATCTTTCTATGAGAGATTGTGAGAGAAAACAATGAAGACAATGAAGATGGATGCTATGTGATATTTTTCCATACTATTTGGTGTTTATTTTATGTTCTCTTTGTTGGTTGATGAATTCTATGAAGAATATAAAGAGAATGATGGATTTTGTTAAAGTTAAAGCCATGGGAGAATTTTAATGAAGCTCAATGAAGATTTTCTCTTCTTGGTGTTGTTTTCTTTGTTGTGATCATATAAAAGATGAAAGAGATGGTTGTTGATGTTATAAGATAGATTTTCTTGCAATAGAAACCCTTTTTCCTTGGTGTTTCTCTTGGGGCTCTATGTTTTTGGTGTGGAGCCGGGGAAAACTGCCATCAACAAGTATCAGAAGAGACTGAAAATGAAGGAAATGGCATTGCCAAGAAGAGAAGAATTCAATGGATGTTTGCAAAGTTCCTTCTTCCACTAAAGAATTGGAGATTATTATTACCAAAGCCACTTTCCACAAGAAGTTCATCCCACAATGGCAGAAACATATTACTATCATGATGCAGGCTCTATGTGGTGGATTATTTCCTCTTTCAGTAGCAACAGAGATGTGCATCTTGGTGGCAAATTGTTTGGGAACAAACTGAAGTGCAAAAACAGAGAGAATGACCATCCATGGAAGACTTGGCATTCATTGAGAAGTTTCCAGACATCATCAAGTGGGAGATCGTGAAGAAGCTTCAGGAGTTGTGGTCAATGGAGGTTTACGAAAGCAAGAAAGAAAAGAGTTGAAATTTGTTCATAGATGCTCAATAGCAGGACACGGGGATGCATGCACTGACAATCTCCTGTTTGTCCAATTAGCAACCCATTGGAAGTTGGTGGATAGAGTGTTCTTCACAACATACACTATTGAAACCATTCAAAGCTGGCATTACTATGATGATGGCACAACAACGATCCTCAGAAGAATGAGTTTCGATACCTTTAGAATGGAATATCTCCCCCTTTGTAGTGGTTTGAAAGTTGAGTTCAGAGATGTAGAAAAGAAGGAAGTAGAAGAAATGTTGGCTAGAGAGTCCCACAGAGATTGAAGCCCCCACTTATTCTGTTTTGTTGAATACAAACCAACTGGTTGGAGCCAACCCCCTGATGAATGATGCAATCAAGAGGAAAGAACTAGAACGAGTCCAGAGGTACATGAGAAGAGAGAAGGCAAAAATCAAGGCCAAGAATGAGCTTGCAGCAGAAGCCTCCTTTGATGCCCTAAGAACACTCTTTACAGAAGTCCCTATGGTGACTCAAGGTCCCCTTTCTAATCAAATCCGTCCTGGAAATATTGATGACAAACCAACAAATGTAGTCCCATTGCCCATTTTAAGGGGAGAGTACAATGAATATCCTGATCTTCATGTAGCAGAATTTATGGTAGCATGTGTGGTTAACAATGTTAGATTCCTCGAGCATTGGTTAGCAATATTCCCCACCACTTTCAAAGACGTGGTGTTTCAATGATATGAGAGACAAGTAGCAGGAATTTTTGGCACATGGGATGACCTGAAGTTGGCCTTCCTCACTAAATTTAGGCATGAAGGTTTTGAAGAGCTGATGCAAGAGGAGTTCATGAACCTAAGCCAGTCCTCTGGAGAAAGAGTAGAAGCTTATGTCTTGCGAATGGAATCCATCCTAAAGAGATGGACCAATCATCATTTGGATGAAGAAATCTGAAAAGGAGTGTTCCTCAGAGAGGTCTACAACCGAGGCTCGCAAGTTTGTGGAATTGAGAAGACCAGTTAATTTGCAAGTTGCAGTGGAAGGTGCAAGATTGTATGATGAGGTTGAAGCAAGGTTGTCAATGACCTCAGGAAGAGAAGTCTTACCTCCTCTCATGCCAGGAATGGTATACCCACCAAATGCAGTCCTAGGGACAGTTCCCTACCCCTACCCTCAGATGCAAACAGTGCCATAGTACAATGCACCTAATCTATAGTGGACGCAAATGACAATGCCTCAAATGATGGTTCAACCACAACATTAGTGGTCTCAAATAGTTCCTCCAATTAGTGACTTAATGACAGTGGAATCCTACCCATTGGAATCAACAACCCTAAGTCTCAATAGGAGTTCTGGATCAAAATCAGAACAACAGAGTACCCTCTAGATCAACCCAACTAGTGTATGCAGTAATCACAAAAGCTTCCCAAAACCCTACTATAAGTACTCCAAGAGGTGAAAATTTGAAGGATTACCTATCCAACTCAGTTGCAAGTATCAAGAAAGAGCTTATGGATGTGATTATAGAACAACTACAGATGCTGAAGGTGAATACCGCCAATATATCCACTCCTGTAGGGAGGTGGGAGAGATGTGATGTGTTCTAATACATTGTGCAGAAAGTACCATCAGGCGGGACATTTAGCCATTGAATGCACTTGAAAACCAACCGTTCTTGGAGCCTTCTTTTCACACTGTTTGAGAAAGAACCATACAGAGGATATTTGTTCTTTGAAAGAGATTCACGAAAAAAGAAAGAAAGATGAAGATGCAAGATTCAATTTATTGGAATCCAAAATGAGAACGCAGGACATTGGACCAAAGCCTAGGAAGTTTGGTCCTAATTTCGGTCCAAGGAGGTTTCCCTCTCAGAGTTACAGAGGGTAGTGACAGTCTAGCGGTGGTCAGAGATTAGAAGTGGAGTGTTATAGATATGGAGAAAAGGGTCACATCTCACCAAATTCTCCAAACCCTAGAAGGCATGTGGATTACAAGCCCTTATCCAGCTGATGCAAAGGAGAAGGCCACACTGCAAAAGATTGTCCAAGTCCATCTCCTATGAAATCTACTTCTGATACCCAATAGAAGACCCAAGAAACTGCTTCCAATTTGGTGGAATTGGAAGTGGCCAAAATAACACAGGCAAAGAAAGAACAACCCATAGTTCCAAAAGAGAACATTCCCTCTACCAAGACTATGAAGTTCAACCTTCCTCGAGAAAAGCAAAACAATGCAATCCAGAACAATGTAAGAGCCATAGACAGCCACATAGATGATAGTAGAGGCAAGACCGGAGGTCCAAGAGATAGAGGATGCTGAAGCACCTCCTCAAGGAGAAGAAGCAGAGATGTTGCCGCTCCTAGAAGAAAAAGGGAAGATAAAAGTGGGTGTGGCCCCATTCCCCAATCGATTGGAAAAGCCAGTGGATCCTATCAAAGAGTATGATTTGGTCAAAGACTTAGACACTTTTAAACCAAACTTAACATTTCGATAGTTGCTAATATTGTCTCCTAGCTATTGAAAGAAATTCAAAAGTATAATGACAAGAAGAAGAGGCTTACGAATTGCTCCCTTTGTGGCAAGCAAGTCCAACAGAACCTCATAACCTGTGAAGGAAGTAGATTTGGCTAACGCCTTCCTGGATCATGGAACCCTAGAGATTGACATATGGATTGAAGGATGCTTTATTAAGATGCATTGATTGATGGAGGCTCGTTACTAAACGTAATGATAGATGTGACAATGAAGGATCTAGGTTCTCAAGGAATGCAACCTACATAGCGGCTTATCAAGTTGGTAGACCAAAGTAGAATCAAACTGTTGGGTGTTCTTCCACACGTAAAGATAACCCTCACAGGAAGAGACTATTGGCTAACATATCTAGTGGTCAAACCAAATTCCTATGGGATCTCATACCCTCTGCTGTTGGGAAGACCTTGGCTTTTTGAAGCAAGAGCAAGGAAGGACCTTGGTTCATAGGAACCCTAACCCTAGGTAGAGGACCCAATAAAGTGGTGTTGAAGTTGTATGGATTGCAAAAAGACAATGGATCCACGTCCATCGAAGTCGTAACCGACTCCTCCAATGAAGTAACAGACGGTACATTAGGAGACGAAGAGGTTGTCAAATAGATCTTTTCTAAGAAAATGGAGGCACAGTTGTCAAGAATCACGTGGTGGGGGGACTTGCTCAAGATGTTGCGCCGAACACACACAAAATGCACAAGGAGAAGCTCACTCAAGAGACAAGAAGAGAGATGGAGGCCAAAACATTTTCTTGCTGGTTTCTTCTTCTTCTTCCACACACTTTTCAATGTGTACAAAGTATAGATAAGATACAACATAAAGGAAAGTGGCCTACTAAGTCAAACAATGCATAACTGACTACACTAGTCGACTGGCGCTATAACTATGCCAGCTGTAAATAGGTGATACAACCTGAATATAATAAGTAACGAGTCAGTGGCCATGTGAGAGTCATAATGACCACCAATGTGCTAAGTGTAGACATGTGGACCCATCTAACCAGGCGGTCCATCATTAATATCTGTATGTGTCGAGCTTGTCATCTCAACACTCCCCCTTAAGCTCAACTGCATCTCTGCAACTCCAAGTAAGCTTCAAAACTTTTGAATCTTCTCTATACCCAATGCCTTCGTGAAGATGTCAGCTATCTGATCCTTTGTGCTGACATACACCAAGTCAATCTCACCTGCTACTAGTACCTTCTCTCTTACAAAGTGGTAGTGTACCTCAATATGTTTTGTCCTGGCATGGAACACAGGGTTCCTAGCCAACTATATACTGCTCATGTTGTCACAATAAATGACAATTAGAACTTCCACATGCACATCTAAATCAGCCAATAACTTTTGCAACCATACTATCTCACATGCTGCAACAGCAACACCTCTATACTCAGCCTCTGTACTCGACAAAACAACTGTAGATTGCTTTTTGCTGCTCCAAGCAACTGCTGCACTACTAAGAGAGAATATGTATCCGCTGGTAGATCTTCTATCAGACATACTACCAGTCCAATCTGCATCTGTGTATCCAAACACCTGTACATCTATACCTGCCTCATAGAAAAGTCCATAATGTAATGTGGACTTCACATATCTCAATATGCGTCTGACTGCATCCAAATGTGGCTTTCTAGGTACTTGCATAAGCTGACTCACAAGACCAACATCGTAGCTCAAGTCTGGCCTTGTAATGGTCATGTAGATCAAACTCCCCAGTATCCTCCTAAACATAGTAGGGTCTTCTATCTCATCCCCAACATCAGCACTCAACTTTACATTATGCTCCAATGGGACTGAAAGTGGTTTGCATGCTATCATACCATACTTGAAAAACATATCCAAGCCATATTGTCTTTGGGACAGCCATATACCATCATCACATCTGATCACCTCAATGCTAAGGAAGTACCTTAGCTCACCTAAATCCTTCATCTCAAACTTCTTCTTCAAAAAGTCCTTGACTTCAGCAATCCCACTATCACTATCACTTGTAATAATCAAGTCATCCACATAGATGACTATGATGACCAAACTTGCATCTTCCTTTCTCACATAAAGTGAGTGATCAGCATTAGAAACATAAAAGCCAATATTGACAAGATATTCTCTGATCTTGTCAGACCATGCTCTAGGTGCTTGCTTGAGTCCATAGAGTGCCTTCTTCAATCTGCACACATACGTGGGATGCTCTAAATCTTCATAACCTGCTGGCTGATCCATATACACTTCTTCCTGCAAATCACCATGCAAGAAGGTATTCTTCACATCCATTTGCTGCAACCTCCAACCTTTGGCTACTGCCAAAGCAATCACACATCTGACAGTTGCCATCCTAGCAACTGGACTGAAGGTTTCATCATAATCTATGCCATATGTCTGGGCATAGCCTTTTGCAACCAGCCTAGCTTTGTACCTACAAATAGAACCATCTGCATTGTGCTTAATCTTATAAACCCACTTACATCCAATAGCTTTCTTGCCCTTTGGCAATGATACTAGATCCCAAGTCTTATTGGCCTCTAATGCAGCCATCTCCTCATCCATTGCTGCATCCCAATGAGTATGACCAACAGCATCCTCAAAACAAGTGGGCTCAACATCCTCAACTAGTTTCACCATATAAGCATAATGGTGAGCTGCATAACCTTCAAAACCAAATCTTTTAATAGGGTATCTAACCCTGCTAGATCTGCATAACACCGGATCACTCAATGGAGCCTTTACATTATTATGAGCTCTCTGTATACCTGGTGTCCTCACTGAAGGAATGCCAAGCTCATCATCCAAGCTCTCTGAGCCACTGGAGTCTCCATCAAGAACTATATCAATGCCTTCTGACACTTTACTCTTTCCTTTGTCTTTACATATAATGCTACTAGATGCACCTGAAGATGTAGAGCTACTCCTTAGTCTCCCAGACCAAGGACTACCAGATGATGTCTTTGGTCCACTAAGAGTCCGTGATTCTTGCTTTTCAGCCTGCACATGAGTGTCATGATCATCATCGTCATCTAATGCATCACCACTAGATGCATACCAACTGCTCATTTCATCAAAGATGACATCCCTGCTCACTCTGAACTTACATGTGACAGGGTTATAACAGGGATACCCTTTCTACTCTAAAGAGTATCCAATAAAGACACTTTTTTCTGCCTTTGGATCAAGCTTCTTCCGTAGCTCATTTGGCACATGAACGTATGCAACACAGCTAAATACCTTCAAGTGCGATACATCAGGCTTCTTGCCAGTAAAGCATTCTTCAGGAGTCATCCCATGAACTATAGTTGTGGGAGTTCTATTCATAATATAAACAGTAGTATGAACAGCCTCAGACCAAAAATGCTTAGGCATATTCTTTTCAGCCATCAAGGCACGTGCAACTTTTGCAATATGCTTGTTTTTCCTTTCTGCAACACCATTTTGCTGTGGGGTATACCTGCATGTGAACTGTCTCTTTATCCCATGAGACCTCAGAAAATCACTGAACTCATTCGAGAGGTACTCTCCCCCTCCAACTGACCTCAAGCACTTTACTTTCAAGCCTGTTTCTCTTTCAATTGTAGCCTTGAAAGTTCTAAAGTGCTCAAACGCTTCACTCTTTTCCTTCATAAAATATACCCATAGCTTTCTAGAAAAATCATTAATGAATGTGACAAAGTATGAATTGCCTCCAAGAGATACATTTTGTGTAGGCCCCCAAATGTCTGTATGCACAACATCAATGATATTTATGCTTACATCTCTGTCATGTGAAAAGGATTGTCTTACTGCTTACCAAATTGATATGCTTCGCATACCTTATGAAATTCTGCAACTCTAAATGTAGGCAAACTTGTAACCAACCCTTTGGACTGCATTAATTTCAGCCTTCGTACATTTGCATGTCCAATGCATTTGTGCCAAATTTCAATATCTGCAACAACACCTTTTCCTTTAGCATACATAGCAGTATTCATAGTAGGAATTCCAGCATCTAGAGTAAACATACGTCCAACTCTACTTCCCTTTGCTACCAACCTGCACTTGTCATTGAAGTCTTCTACAAAGCAGCCCTTTGCATTAAATCTGACTTGCAGCCCTTGCTCTACCATTTGACCGATTGACACCAAGTTCTTTGTAATAGATGGCACATGTAATACATCTGAAAGACTCTTTGTCTTACCATCATGCAAGGACAAGGGAACTTTTCCAATGTGTGAAATTGGGTGGCATGAATCATCACCCGTCTGCACATAACTTGCATTTTGCAAATCCTGCAACTCTCCAAACCATTCTGCATGGCTGGTCATATGATTGGATGCACTTGAATCAACATACCAAACATCATCATGTGTTCCCTTTCCTGTAACAGCATTCAACATATGTTGCATAACAAACAAACGTTCATTTTTGTCTTCATTCTGTCGTGAAGACGATGCATAGTTTCCTTGCTGCAACTTACCACTGCGAATATCATCTTTCTTAGCATAACATTGGGCTGCAATATGACCTGTTTTGCCACAGTAGTTACACACAATACCAGAGTTGTAAGAGCCTCTATTCTGTCATCCACCTCTTCCTCTAAAGCTCCCCCTGCCTCTAAAGTTACCACGACCTCCTGAAACCTGCATATCTCCAAATTGCTGATTCAATCTGTTTTGTTGGTTGTCACTACCACGTCCTGTACCACGGCCTCTTGAAGAGAACCTGCCACATCCCCTTCCTGAACTGGAGTAGAAAGCTTGAACCTGTTCACCACTTCTTTTAGATGCCTCACTCTGCATGTTGATCTCTTCAGTGATCATAAGGGAGACCAACTCATCGAAATCTGGAAATTGCTTTCTGACATATATGGAAGTTACAAAAGACTTCCAAGCCTTTTCATTGTTAAGTCCACCCAAGGTAGACGACACCAAATCATCATCATCAGGCATTGCATCAATCGCTGGCAATGCATCTGCAATGCTCCTTACCTTCAGTGCATACTCATTGATAGACATCTTCCCATTCAATTGCCACTCTATGCAGGAGTTTATACATGTCCAACCGGTCAAAATATATTGCATGTATGTCAAGTGAAGATGATAGGTATCCTTCCTGCTGACAATAACCAGTCAGTACCCTGGTATAACTAGCAACAAATCAGTCCAAAATTTGGACTTTTAGCACTCACAATATCCCAAAAGGAATCTACTACTTAAGTGGTATGATCCAAGCATTTGTCAGTAGCAAATAAGCATCACAGATACTTCAACCCTATAGGTATATTGTTTCCAAATTCAAGACAACAACCAATTCACTGTTTTTAGCCTGCAAATAAGCTCCAAGACTGAGCATTTAACAGTCCAATATCAAGCTCAAATGCATGATAATAAGGGCATATACATTGTTAGGATGAAAGCCACATTGCCTTGGAATCACCTACTGTTTACTGCAGTAAATAGCCAGTCTGCACAAGTTCGTGCCGAATATCTCAAAATCTGTGAGGAATTTGAAAAACAATTCTTTTGCAAAGTTGTAGACCATGTTGAAATGGTCAGCAACAATAATGGGCTGTTTCTCTAAAAACCATTTCTATAGCAAGATATATCTTCTACAAAAAAACGGGTTGCAGGCACAATCTCCTTTGATGACATTTTCTTCATATCTGATGTCTTAATGTCAAATGGCCACTGCCAAGCCTTCAGGCTTCAGGCATTCAAGCTCTGATACCATGTTGGAAGAGAGGAAGAGAGACAGAGTGGAGTAGAAGATGAGCCTCAATTCATATTTGTTCTTCTTCCATTATTCTTCCATCATACTAATTGAAAGAGACTTATATAGATATGACTAACCAAGACTATTTGTGGTTAAGTCACCGACTACACCAACTTATTGAATGTCACACACATGTATAGCTGTATCTAGCTAATGTCAGTCACACACATAAAGATAGACCAACTGAAGAGTAATGCGGACCTACTTAAAGCCAACAAAACTGAGTCAAAAAGAGCAGAGGAAGAGAGAAGGAGAAGAGCTACTGAACAAGAAGAGGAGCTGAGAAGGAAAGAAGAGGACCTGACACAAGCTATGCACATGTCCATTGAACAATAGTGCAAGAACGAGGAACTAGCACCAATGAGCTCGCCTAGGTAGGACAAGCCGGAAACTAGTGCCCAAGGAGCAGAAGACTTGCCTCCATCCATCTGTGAAGGAAAGGGAAAAGCCACACTCCACTCAACCCCGCCTACCCTCTTGCCCATTACCCCAACCATCACAACAACGCCAGGCACCCCAACTATAGTGGACGCCAGCAACTTCATGGTATGGGTGCAATTATTAGTTGATAAGGCACATATCCCAATGCCCACCTCCAATGCAGGAAACCTAGCTACAAAAGTGAAAAGATCTGCTACTCCTGCAAATTTCGAATCTCACCAAGGACCCAAGCGACCAAACGTAGATGCTATCACCATGGAGCTACAAGTTGGAGACCAAGACGAGCATGTTAGGGAGCTGTACACTCAGTTGAAAAGGGAAAAGAAGAGAAGAGAGTGGTAGTGGTGATGCTGGAAATGGAAAGGGAAATGGAAAATGCCTCCCAGCTAGAAAAGACCAGCCAAGTGGCCTTGCAACACAAAGAAATCCATGCACTGAAAGTAGAGATAAGGGCCAAGGAAGATGACGAAGAATAGTGGCAAAAAAGACTAGAGGAAGAGAACTAGGAGCTGGTCACAATGCAAAGGGAATACAAGCTCTTGGTTCTATAGCACGCGATCTTGAAGCACATGTGAGAAAACTTCAAGAGGGCATGGAAGAGCTTGCTGCACTGGAAGTAGAGAAAGCACAAGAGCAGGAAGAATGGAAAAAAGAAAGAGAAGAAGTAGAACGTGGAATGCGACAACAAAGGGAAGAATGAGCAACACTAGAGGAGAAGATTGGGCTCCTAATAGAAGTAAAAGAGAACATTGTACAAAAATGGAAAAGGTAGGAGTTGGTGATAGTGGTGCTGTCAGAAAGACAAAGTGAGGGCTTGGAAAAAATGAAAAAGAAAGTAAGGGAATGGGAAGCCAATAGCAAGAACCAAGTGAAGGATCTAACGAGCCGCTTGGCCCTTGCAAAAGGAGGCCGAATATTAGCAGAAGGCAAGGCAAGCGCCGCTCAAGCTAAGCCTCGAAATCCAACAACATGCAGTTGATGTACTTAAAAAGAAACTAGAAATAGCTTGAAAGGCGATCTAAAAAGGGCTGTGCTCCCATGTCCAAGATGCAAGCCTCGACACAATCAGTCAAGATCAACAAGAGAAACAGTTAGGATCAGGCTTGACATTGGAGGCGATTGACACCTTGGAACTTCAAGAACGACAAATCGAGTAGGAAGGGGCAGGATCATGCCATGAAGAAAAGCAACAAGATGAGGAGTGGATCCCACCACCCCCCTCACCACAACCAGAGCCCCCTCAAGAACAAGATGCCATAGTGGAAAGGAAGGCAGAAGAAAAAAGAAGAGGGCCATAATGCTAGATCAAGCATGCAAAAGAGCTCAAGCACAACCGCTTGTAGTTCCATAGCCGCCCATCCCACTAGAAAGGGACTGCTTACCCATGAACCCATGAATTGGAATACAAAGCTGTCAGTGTGGGGGCAATGGAAAAATCATCCCAAACCCTTCGACTTCACCTTCCGATATCCAGCAGGTTTGAGCAAAGTACTATCCACGGAAGTAGTAACGGAGGTAATCACCATGGGAAAAAGGCTTGGTGAAAGATGGCTCACTAAAAGAGAGAAAAAATCTAATAGCTTGGGGGACAGAGTCCCCAGATTATTGGGAAAACAAGGTTGAGGAGGTACCCCACACAGTGAAAGGTGATGAATCCCAACCTAAGTGGAGAAGAAGAGTCTAGAATGGCAACGTGGATGTGTGGATGTCGTTTTGTGGCTCCCTACCCTTCAAATGGAATGACCCAACCTATCTACCATATCCTCAAAGTGTGGAAGTAGATTTTGACATTGATATCCATGGCCGATACGACTTCCCGAGGGTCTACAATGTCAATGCCACAAAACCAGAGGATGCACTCGCCTTCTCAGAACAAGATCTATGGGACTCCATGGCTCATTTCCTAATGGAATTCTCCTCTGGCCGCCCAGACCCCGCCTTTGTAACAACATGCGACTATATTAGATTACTTAGGACTCTCCTCAAGCAACCCCCTGCACTGACAGAGTACCATCTTTTGCTACTCTTTTTTGACATTAATGCGGAAATAGATGGGTGTGCCATGACTCAGCTAATGTTGTCCACTGCTTTACTCCCATCCTTTTGCATGGCCCTTCTTGAGGACCTGAACGACATCCAATTTACCAAATGTAGCCATCCATTCTTGTCCACCACACCTCTCCACGTTAGAATAGGCCAAAAAGGATATATGCTAAGCACACACTTCCTTAACACATCATTAAAACCCCTAACTTCCCCATCCCCATGCCCACAAGCCCAGAAAATGAATATGTCATCTTGTACTACTCCAAATTCAAGAAATGGTTTATTAAAAAAAACAAAGGCAAAAACAAAAACCACAAGCTACACATCAATGATTGTCACTGCACCTACGCATTCTCAAGTTAGATGCACTCGATGGCCCCAATCGATGGCCGGCTCCATCCCTTACCCCCTAGCCTCATTTTGATCCCCCACTTCAAGCTTAGACACATCAAGGGCAGGACACACCTAGGGACATAACACTCACTTATGGTTAAGACCTATCACCCTAAGCTACATCCACTAGCCTCCCCTATGCACAAACTAGGTCCGCAAGTGTGGGACACACTAAGGGCTTGCCCAAGGGTGTACCCATCTCCCGTCCCACAAGCACTGGCACCACAATCCATGACAAGGCAGACACACCCCCAAGTAGTGCATCTTCTTCTCTTTCTAGGTACAAACAAGGGCTCCCACCACCAACTCTAGAGACCCCATCATCCATGCAATATATTCCCCATATTATGTGACTTATCACCATGCAAACACAAAAAAACAAGGGAAAAATGCAATAGGCCAATCAAAAAGTGAATGAAGAAGCTCATTTCAAATAGCACTAGAAAAGGCAAGCCAAGGAGGGGCAACCAACGGATCCGTCCAACTTTCTCTTCAATTTCAAAGGCATAAATCCCTCCAACACACCTTTCACCAAGGCTAGTACAAGGGCCTTTCAACTTCCATAAATCCCTCCAAAGGTCCAAAAATCCTTCCAACACCAGGGATCCTATCCAATGCAAGGACCTTTCAACTTCCATAAATCCCTCCAAAGGTACGTAAATCCCTCCAATACTAGGGCTCATTCGAAACTTAAGGGCCTTCTAATTCCATAAATCCCTCCAACACACCCTCCAACATAGCTTGTATGCAAACTCAAAAAGCGACTTGGCCTCCCTAGCAACATTGTCCAACTTAGCAAGTATCATGGGACTGGCACTCAACTAGGAGGGGGGTAATGTTAACCCTCACATGAACAAGGTGGAAAATCCAAAAAATCTAAAGCAAAAGACAAGGCCAAGGAAAAAGTGGAATGGAAGACGAAGGCATGCCAAGAAAAATATGGAAACACAAGAAGTATGAAAAAATCCTAAATCGAGGAGAAATGCACACAAAAAAATGCACAAGTCAATACTTTTGGAAAAGAGCGTAAGGCACACTGTGATTATTTCAAGAATGTCGAGCTCTCACCCATGCAAATTGTAAAGGTAGATGGGCGGTAGGAAGGAAGTTAAGAAGATAGGAGTACAATGGGAAAAAGGACCATGGCCGTGCGTGTAAAAAAGGGGATAAGGGGATGATCACCCAAAAGGGATTCAAGGCTTTGTATATAAAGTTCAAAAAGTGAATGATATCTCATTCTTTGGTGTGTGGTAAAGTGGACTCTTCTTCTTCTCTCCTTCTCTTCTCTTGCTTGCTTGTGAGTGCTTAAGGGAGGGAGTGTGAGAGAGTGAGCTTGTGAGAGTGAGGGATCTTGGAGGTGAAGCTCTTCACCTTCTTCTCTCTTCTTTTTCTCTTCTCTTGTCTGGCACATGGCTATGGAGGATGGAGCTTGGAGGAAGAGGTTTGAGGATACTTGAGCTTGCATCATGAATCATGGAGCTATCAGAGTGCTTGAGAGAGGAAGCAATTCAATCAGGCATCAAGGTAGCTATGTGAGAGGTAGCCATTAGTGCTCGCTTGAAATGCTTGAACATAAGCGGTTCGTGGGTCTTGGTGGTTGATCGCTTCTACAAATGTGTATGAGAAAATAGTCATTTGATTCAGGGTCGTAAGAGGAGGAGGATCGGGGCTTAAGCAATTTACTAAGGAAGTTCCTATCTTGAATATAGTCCTTTAGATTCAGGCATACATTCAGAGGGGTTATTGACAAAAATTCATGACTACACCTAGAGAATTGATTGTCATTCATCTCCTCTAGTAAGACCATGCAAAAGGATGGGAGGAGGGTGGCTCTCATAATGAGCTTGGCCATAGCATAGGTGTCTATGCCAGCATTGAAATAAATAATTAGGGGTGGTGTGATATTCATGATAGGTTTAAGCAACCCTAGGTAGCCTAAGGTAGTTACATATTGTGATAAAAGCAAGATCGTGGCAAGGAGAGAATTTGCTAAGGAAGTGGAAGATAGAGGGTCCTAGGTTGTTTTCAAGGAAAAAAAGGGCTTCTTCTGGCTTAGTAGCATTTACATTATAGATTTTAGGGAAATTGTAACAATCATGGATCTTTCAATGAAATTCCACCTCTACCCTTCTTGGATATGGCATGTATACTCGGTCGTTTCTTTCGTAGGGTAGGGTATTGCAAAATGACATCCATGCATCTATGTTCCCATCCAAAATTCTCAGCCTCCATTTTGGTTGCAATTCATACCATCCTTTGACGGTCATGGGTGTTGAGATGACAAGCTCAACACATGCGGACATTGATGATGGACCGCCTGGTTAGATGGGTCCACACGTCTACACTTAGCACGCCGGTGGTCATTATGACTCTCACATGGCCACTGACTCATTACTTATTATATTTAGGTTGTTATAACTATTTACAGTTGGCATACTTATAGCGCCAGTCGACTAGTGTAGTCGATTATGCATTGTTTGACTTAGTAGGCCACTTTCCTTTTATGTTGTATCTTATCTATACTTTGTGTACATTGTAAAAGTGTGTGGAAGAAGAAGAAGAAATCATCAAGAAAACGTTTTGGCCTCCATCTCTCTTCTTGTCTCTTGAGTGAGCTTCTCCTTGTGCATTCTGTGTGTATTCGGCGCAGCATCTTGAGCAACTCCCCCCACCACGCAATTCATGACATGGTATCAGAGCCGCACCACTGAGAGAGGATGATTTCGAAGGTTGAAGCAAAGGAGAAGAAGCAAGGTTCGAGCAAGCAAGCCACGGGTAAGAAGCTCTCCCATCCTTCCACTCTTTCTCTTGGATAGTGGATGTGGAGGCACCGGAAGCAGGGTAGAGCAAAAATCTCAGATTGCAGTGAGATTTGGTGTACGCGAAGAGCGCTGTATATTCTATAGATCAGCCCTTTAGGACTTTCCTGCAGTTATTTTGGCCATTTGAGGCCATTTCAAGGCCTGTTTTAGAGCCGCAAGGTTACGGATAGCAGTTTCAGGGTACGCCGTGACTTCGACTGTATTGACCGAAAGTGGGTGCACAGGTTACAGATTTCAGATCTGTAAGTTCAAAGGTGTCTACCAGTGAGTAAACACAAGGTTTATCTGCAAACTGGTTGTAGATTGCATGTATTGTTGAGCAGACAGTGAAAAAGGCTGTCTGGTGTATTGCTATGCACTACAGGTCGAGGATTGCAGAAGATTTGCTTGCTGTTTGGTATTAGTTCTGTGATAATGGCAGAGAATAGTGGAAGCCCCATCATTGAGAAGCTCGACAAGAATAACTACCCTTCATGGAAGTTCCGTGTCACGAATTTCCTTATTGGAAAAGGCCTCTACGAGTTTGTTTCAGGTGAAGAAAAGGAGTCGGAGGTGAGTGATCCTCCAACTGCAGAAGAGACAAAGGCACGAAAGGAATGGAATGCAAAGGATAAAAAGGTCATGTATTGGTTGTCTGCAGTAATTGACAATAATATGCTAGGACACATTAGAAATGCAGAGAATTCATATGTAGCTTGGACCATACTTGAAAGTATGTTTTTTGCAAATACAAAGGCGCGAAAGATTCAACTCAAGCAAGAGTTGAATACATTAAAGAAAGGGAAGATGTCTATCAATGAGTATGCATTGAAGGTAAGGAGCATTGCAGATGCATTGGCAGCGATTGATGCAATGCCCGATGATGATGATTTGGTGTCGTCAACCTTGGGTGGACTTAACAATGAAAAGGCTTGGAAGTCTTTTGTAACTTCCGTATATGTTAGAAAGTCATTCCCAGATTTCGATGAGTTGGTCTCTCTAATGATCACTGAAGAAATCAACATGCAGAGTGAGACATCTGAAAGAAGTAGTGAATAGGTCCAGGCTTTCTACTCCAGTTCAGGAAGGGGACGTGGCAGGTTATCTTCAAGAGGCCGTGGTACAGGACGTGGTAGTAACAACCAGCAAAACAGATTGAATCAGCAATTTGGCGATATGCAGGTTTCAGGAGGTCGTGGTAACTTTAGAGGTAGGGGGAGCTTTAGAGGAAGAGGTGGATGGCAGAATAGAGGTTCCAACAACTCTGGTATTGTGTGTCACTACTGTGGCAAAACAGGTCATATTGCAGCCCAATGTTATGCTAAGAAAGATGATATTCGGAGTGGTAAGTTGCAGCAAGGAAACTATGCATCGTCTTCATGACAGAATGAAGACAAAAATGAATGTTTGTTTGTTATGCAGCATATGCTGAATGCTGTTACAGGAAAGGGAACACATGAAGATGTTTGGTATGTTGATCAGGTGTATCCAATCATATGACCAACCATGCAGAATGTTTGGAGAGATGCAGGATTTGCAAAATGCAGGTTATGTGCAGACGGGTGATGATTCATGCCACCCAATTTCACACATTGGAAAAGTTTCCTTGTCCTTTCATGATGGTAAGACAAAGAGTCTTTCAGATGTATTACATGTGCCATCTATTACAAAGAACTTGGTGTCAGTCGGTCAAATGGTAGAGGAAGGGCTGCAAGTCAGATTTAATGCAAAGGGCTGCTTTGTAGAAGACTTCAATGACAAGTGTAGGTTGGTAGCAAAGGGAGGTAGAGTTGGACATATGTTTACTCTGGATGCTAGAATTCCTACTATGAATGCTGCTATGTATGCCAAAGGAAAAGGTGTTGTTGCAGACATTGAAATTTGGCACAAACGCATTGGACATGCAAATGTACAGAGGCTGAAATTAATGCAGTCCAAAGGGTTGGTTACAGGTTTTCCTACATTTAGAGTTGAAAAATTTCAGAAGGTATGTGAGGCATGTCAATTTGGTAAGCAGGCAAGACAACCCTTTTCACATGATAGAGATGTAAGCAGAAATATCCTTGATGTTGTGCATACAGACATTTGGGGGCCTACAGAAAATGTATCTCTTGGAGGCAGTTCATACTTTGTCACATTCATTGATAATTGTTCTAGAAAGCTATGGGTATATTTTATGAAGGAAAAGAGTGAAGCGTTTGAGCACTTTAGAACTTTCAAGGCTGCAGTTGAAAGAGAAAAAGGCTTGAAAGTAAAGTGCTTGAGGTCAGATGGAGGGGGAGAGTATCTCTCAAATGAGTTCAGTGATTTTGAGGTCTCATGGGATAAAGAGACAGTTCACATGCAGGTATACCCCACAGCAAAATGGGGTTGCAGAAAGGAAAAACAGGCATATTGCAGAAGTTGCACGTGCCTTGATGGGCTGAAAAGAATATGCCTAAGCATTTTTGGTCTGAGGCTGTTCATACTGTTGTTTATATTATGAACAGAACTCCCACAGCTGCAGTTCATGGTATGACCCCTGAAGAATGTTTTACAGGTAAGAAGCCTGATGTTTCACACTTAAAAGTGTTTGGCTGCATTGTGTATCTTCATGTGCCAGATGAGTTGCGGAAGAAACTGGATCCAAAGGCTAAAAAGTGTATCTTTATTGGATACTCTTTAGAGCAGAAAGGGTATCACTGTTACAACCATGTCACATGTAAGTTCAGAGTGAGTAGGGATGTCATCTTTGATGAAATGAGCAGTTGGTATGCATCTAGTGGTGATGCATTGGATATTGATGATGATCATGATACTCATGTGCAGGCTGAAAAGCAAGAATCACGGACTCTTAGTGGACCAGAGACATCATCTAGTAGTCCTTGGTCTGGGAGACTAAGGAGTACCTCTACATCTTTAGGTGCATCTAGTAGCACTACATATAAAGACAAAGGAAAGAATAAAGTGTCAGAAGGCATTGATGCAGTTCTTGATGGAGACTCCAGTGGCTCAGAGAGCTTGGATGATGAGCTTGGCATTCCTTCAGTGAGGACTCCCACCTAGAGCATGGTCTGACAAGATCAGAGAGTATCTTGTCAATATTGGCTTTTATGTTTCTGATGCTGATCACTCACTTTATGTGAGAAAGGGAGATGCAGGTTTGGTCATCATAGTCATCTATGTGGATGACTTGATTATAACAGGTGATAGTGATAGTGGGATTGCTGAAATCTAGGGCTGTTTGAAGATGAAGTTTGAGATGAAGGATTTAGGTGAGCTAAGGTACTTCCTTGCCATTGAGGTGATCAGATGTGATGATGGTATATGGCTGTCCCAAAGACAGTATGGCTTGGATATGTTGTCCAAGTATGGTATGACTGCATGCAAACCACTTTCAGTCCCGTTGGAGCAGAATATAAAGCTGAGTGTTGATGTTGGGGATGAGATAGAAGACCCTACTATGTTCAGGAGGATAGTGGGGAGTTTGATCTACATGACCATTACAAGGTCAAACTTGAGCTACGTTGTTGGTCTTGTGAGTTAGTTTATGCAAGTACCTAGAAAGCCACATTTGGATGCAATCAGACGCATATTGAGATATGTGAAGTCCACATTACATTATGGACTTTTCTATGAGGCAGGTACAGATGTACAGGTGTTTGGATACACAGATGCAGATTGGGCTGGTAGTATGTCTGATAGAAGATCTACCAGTGGATACATGTTCTCTCTTGGTAGTGCAGCATTGCATGGAGCAGCAAAAAGCAATCTACAGTTGTTTTGTCCAGTATAGAGGCTGAGTATAGAGGTGCTCCTATTGCAGCATGTGAGATAGTATGGCTACAAAAGCTATTGGCTGATTTGGATGTGCAGGTGGAAGGTCCAATTGTCATTTATTGTGACAACATGAGCAGTATACAATTGGCCAGGAACCATGTGTTCCATGCCAGGACAAAACATATTGAGGTACACTACCACTTTGTGAGAGAGAAGGTACTAGCAGGTGAGATTGACTTGGTGTATGTCAGCACACAGGATCAGATAGCTGACATCTTCATGAAGGCATTGGGTACAGATAAGCTTCAAAAGTTTCGAAGCTTACTTGGAGTTGCAGAGATGCAGTTGAGCTTGAGGGGGAGTGTTGAGATGACAAGCTCAACACATGCGGACATTGATGATGGACCGCCTGGTTAGATGGGTCCACACATCTACACTTAGCACGTCGGTGGTCATTATGACTCTCACATGGCCACTGACTCATTACTTATTATATTCAGATTGTTACACCTATTTACAGCTGGCATAGTTATAGCGCCAGTCGACTAGTATAGTTGGTTATGCATTGTTTGACTTAGTATGCCACTTTCCTTTTATGTTGTATCTTATCTATACTTTGTGTACATTGTAAAAGTGTGTCGAAGAAGAAGAAGAAATCAACAAGAAAACGTTTTGGCCTCCATGTCTCTTCTTGTCTCTTGAGTGAGCTTCTCCTTGTGCATTCTGTGTGTATTTGGTGCAGCATCTTGAGCAACTCCCCCCACCATGCAATTCATGACAATGGGCACCTCCATGACCTTGTCTTCTTAGTATTCATGTGCCTCTGTCCCCCACAATCTTGGATTTGTATCTCTTTTTGTGCTCCATGGATCCCCAAGCCTTCTTCCCATGTTGATCACTTCCTCCACCACTTTAGGGGATAATACTCAACTTAGCATGGGTGGGTATCAAAAGGTGAATTCTAGGAGGGCTGGCAATTATTCTCCCACTACTCCCACACTATGAGTTCTAGGTTCCAGTTGACTGGAAAGCATTCTTCATTTTGCAAGATGGGAGCTTCTGGTATTGCTAGGGGTTGTGCCCTTAGTCTTCATCGTACTTGCTCTAGCACTTTCTTCCTTCTTTTCCTAACCTCCTCTTTACTTTTAGCCATTGCATCCTCAAGTGACACCTCCTGCTGAGCTTTTGGTCTTAGAGAGGGTGGTTGGGGGACTTGTTCCTCGTCTCATTAGGAGTCATTGCATTAGAAGTCATTGGGATGTTATGTTTGTGACCCTTGGATCGACTCATTTACCTTCATCCAAGAACTAGGTCAAGACTTTCCCCCTTCCCTAGCTAAGTCAATTTCCTTGACTTTGGCAGGTCCTTTTATCGATTCACTAGTATATCCTTGTCTTTTTGCACCTAAAAAGATCACTACCTTGTCCCCTTTCTTGAATTTAGTGAAATGATTTGGTAGGTCTTAGGGCTTCTTTTGTTGTTCGACTTCCATTCCTTTTGGTTGTCCTCCCCTTTCCTCCTTTAACTATCTATGCCTTAGGTGGACTGAAAAGTCCCCCTTGGTGCATTTGATTTCAGGTGGTTGGGGTATCTTAGGGTTGCTCTCAGAGTAGTACCTCTAATTTCTAGTTGAACTCACAACCCTTGCTAGAGGATGGAGTTTCCCCCAATGGTCGCAACTTTGATGACACCATTCTAAAAAGAGGTGCGATGCTTGGCTCGACTAGTCCTGCTTGTTCATAGTCCATCACACGTAAGTGATCCAACCAAGTGTGATTGCACTCAGGTTTGAAGACTTCTCTTTCAATTCTAAACACATTGGGTTTGTGCTACTTGGAGTCTACTTTTATTTGTTCGATCACTTAGCCGTCAATGTTGTACTATATCATCTTGACCTCTTCTTCAATATTTCCATTCAAGGGATAGTAGTCCTCGTACTTGTTGTCTAAATTGCTGCTTCCTGACTACTTGTCATCATCTAGGTCTCTATTCTCAACTCTCTCTTCGTCTATGATCGAGTGCCCAATTGTATCTAAGGTTTAGGTCGTGCACTTTGGTCCATCACCATTTTGGTTCATTTATGAGATCTTGGAGCGGCTACTAGCTGGGTGACCAGCTAGCTCCCTTGTTAGGTACTCAAGAATTCCTTGGAGCTCAAGTCTGTTAGTCAAGATATGGAAAGGGTGGGCATTTGTTGCCTATTAGGGTTTTCAACCATCATATGGAGGGGTACTGACGATAGGGTTTTACCCTTTGGAGTTTGAAGTGTGGTGGCTTTATGGAACTCCTTGGCATTTCTTGCAGCCTGTTTATAATCTTCTTCCTCTTTTGAAAATGGTAGGTCAATGGTGGATAGTACGTGCATCCAGTCACACTTGTCTTCTGGGCAAGGAATGTACTTCGTCAATGGTCCACTAGAATTCCTAGCTTGGGTGTCTCCTTTCAAGATAGAGGAGATGGCATTTAAGTCAACTGGCATGGTCTTCCATGTGTCAACTCTCACTGCCTCTGATTTTTTGCCTACGAATATGAGGCCATTTTTCCAATCCTCAATCACTCGTTTCTTCCCTCATCCACGGCCGGCCTAGCAAAATGTCATATTCTAGTCCCTTCATATTAATGAAGTTCACTGAGAAATAGACACTTTCTACCTTCAAGAGCAAGTCCTTCAATACTCCAAATGGCTTGACTTTCATGCCATTAGCTAGCGTGACACTAAACCTTGTGGTTTTCACTAGTAGGTTACCCCAAACATGTAGAACTGCATGGCTAAGTACACTAACTCTTGCTCCCATGTCAATGATCCCCTTTCTTGTGACATCTCCTAGTGTTTCCATTGGCAGGACCACATGCATCTCCATGCCTTCCTAGAAATAATTCACATGCAAGGACTTAGGCACTGAGTTCAATGTAAGGCTGGGTATCTGTGTGACTGCACCATTCTCGTGCAAGTAAACTACTTTTGGCCCATTAGATCCCTCTACCCATTGCTTTAATTCTCACCATAATGAAGGGCTTTGCCTAAGCAGATCCCCCATTGGCAACATTACACGAGCCGATAGAAACATTGTAAGCAAATCATTGGTCGTTTGTCTCTCGTTTTTACCTATACTCGTTTGCCATTGGTCTTGAGCAGCTTGCCTATTGTTGGCATCTAAGCCTTGGCTTCATGGTTCTGTGTGAAGTGTGGCTACATCTCTTGAGTTTATCGTGTTGGCAACAAGATAGGGGTGCTCATGCAGCTGGAGAACTCATCGATCTCATCTTCTAAATGGGCTTGATACCCTTTAGATGCTCTTGGGCTTCTGTCACCCAATCCTTAACCTTGTCGACTATTTCCAATTGGCGCTTTGGGTCAGGGTGTTTCCCAACCTTGGTACTCCCCTTCTCGCTGGTTTTAGGCATTGAAGTCACAGTCTCTACATCTGTCACTTGCTTCCATCTTGTTTTAGTGTGGTTGCACAATCCATTTTTAGCATCACTTTGGTGTCGACCCTCTTTTTCTTTCTTCAACGGGTCTTCTTTCCTATCGAGGTTGCATCTAGCTTGCTGGGTCTTAGCAATGAAATGTTGGCTTGATTTTTTTGTGTCGTAGTCATGATGTTCAATGAGATGGGTGTCAAGATTGTGGGAGAGAAGGAAGGAGTCTCAATTGTAACTTTCAAGATTGTGGGAGAGAAGGAAGGAGTCTCACTTGTAGCTTTCTCACTTACACAATGGGGGAATACACACAAAGGTGGAGGCTGAAAACAGTTTTCCTCTTCTTAGTTGTGTAAGCCAAAGGAACTCTAGTACAGAGAAATAGAAGAACTCTATATATGGATCTCAAACCAAACTCAACTAACTAAGGTGGCATACTAACTGAGCCATGAACTAGAGTAGATAAGGATAGCTATCATCTAGCTATTATTCATGGGTGGTGTACCAACCGCATCTGCAGCTAACAAGTCAATGACATAAATGCACAACGGTCACCCTGGCATATCACAAGTGGAGCTCGATATCTCAACACTCCCCCTCGAGCTCAATCCCAATTCCTGCACACCAAGCAGGTCTCTAAACTTGCGCAGCTTCTCTGCGCAATCATTGATGCACCCCTGTACTTAGCCTTTGTGCTCGACAAGGAAACTGTAGGCTGTTTCTTGTTGCTCCAAGTGACTGCAGCACTCCCAAAAGAGAACACATATCCACTGGTAGATCGTCTATCAGAAATACTACCAGCCCAATCAGCATCAGTGTATCCATGCAACTGTATCTGAACCCCAATCTCATAAAATAGTCCATACTGCAATGTGGACTTCACATACCTGAGTATGTGTCTAGCCGCATCCAAATGCGGTTTCCTTGGAGCCTGCATAAACTGACTTACCAATCCAACAACATAGCTCAAATCTGGCCTGGTAATAGTCATATAAATCAAATTTCCTACTATGTGTCTGTACATAGTAGGGTCTTCGAGAAGCTCACATGCATCTGCGCTCAGCTTCACATTCTGCTCCAAAGGAACTGAAATAGGCTTATAACCTGTCATCCCATATTTGGATAGCATGTCCAATCCATACTGCCTCTGTAAGAGCCGTATCCCACTTGGTGATCTAATCACCTCAATGCCCAAGAAATAACGCAGCTCTCCCAAATCCTTCATCTCAAACTTCTACTTCAATAGCATTTTCACATGAAGGATATCTTCATCACTATCACCTCTCATAATCAAATCATCAACATAAATGACAAGTAGCATAATACCTTTCTCTGTTTTTCTCACATAAAGTGAGAAATGTGCCTTGGAAATCTGAAAGCCAATAGTGACAAGATACTGTCCTATCTTGTTAGACCATGCTCTAGGTGCTTGCTTCAAGCCATACAAGGCTTTCTTCAACCTGCAAACAAACTCAGGATGAATAGCATGCACATAACCTAGTGGCTGCTCCATATAGACCTCTTCTTGCAAATCACCATGCAAGAAGGCATTCTTTACATCCATCTGATGTAAAGACCATCCCTTTGATGTAGCCATAGTAATGACTTCTCTTATGGTTTCCATCCTTGCAACCAGATTGAATGTTTCTTCATAATCAATGCCATATGTTTGTGCATACCCCTTGACTACTAATCTTGCCTTGTATCTATTCACAGAACCATCTGCATTGTGCTTCACCTTATAAACCCACTTACAACCAATTGCATTCTTATCTTTAGGCAAAGGTACCAATTCCCATGTAGCATTTGCTTCCAAGGCATCCATTTCTTCATCCATGGCTTTCTCCCATTTTTCTTTTCCCATGGCTTGCTCAAAAGAAGTGGGTTCTGGTTCCTATATCACTTTGACCATATGGGCATAATGAATGGCTGCAAATCCATCATATTTCAGCCTATCCACAGGATACCTAGCTCTGGTAGACCCGCGCAAAGTAGATTCACTCCCACATGCTCTCAAAACATCCCTGGTCTTTCTTACTCCACGTGTAACAATAGAAGGAATACCCAACTCATCATCAATGCTCTAATCTGAGCCACTGGATTTACCATCCACATAAGAGTGACCTGCATTCACATCAAACATGGGCTGATCTACCTTCTCTTTTTCTTTTCGTGAAACCTGCATACCACTATCTGCATTGCTTTGAGGAGATTCTCCTGATCTCAATCTGCCTGTCCATGGTGAAGAATGTGAACCACTACTAGAGGACACTCCAGGTCCACTAATATTTTGACTGCTGCTGTGAATTCTGTGCAGCATTACCATTTTGTGCATCTACATCATCAATCACATTTACTGGTTTATACCAGCTACTCATCTCATCAAAAACAACATCTCTGCTCACTGTAAACTTACGAGTAGAAGGGTTATAGCATCTATACCTTTCTGCTTGTGCAGAGAGTAACCAATAAAGATGCACTTCTCAGCTTTTGGATCCAACTTAGATCTCAACTTATCTGGAACATGAACATAGGCAATGCAACAAAAAAATTTCAAATGAGAAATATCTAGTTTCCTACCAGTATACCTCTCCTCTAGAGTCATCCCATGTATTGCTGCAGTGGGAGACCTGTTCATTATGTAGATTGTTGTAGCAACTGCTTTAGCCCAGTAAAAATCTGGCAAGTCTTTTTTGTTGAGCATGGCACGAGATACCTCTCCAATATGCCTTTTTTCCTTTCTGCAATTCCATTTTGTTGTGGGGTATGACTGCATGAATATTGCTGCTTTATGCCATGCTCCTACAGGAACCTTGCAAACTCATTTGGAGGTACTCTCCCCCTTCATCTAACCTTAGGCATTTTATTTGCAGGCCTGTTTCTTTTTCAACCATAGCTTTAAGAGTTTTGAAATGCCCAAACACTTCACTTTTCTTTTTCATAAAATACACCCAAACTTTTCTGCTATAGTCATCAATAAAAGTGACAAAATAATGATAGCCTCTAATAGATGCAGCTTTAGTAGTCTACACATCAGAGTGGATTAATTCCAATGGCTTCTTACTCTCTTGAACATGTCTAGGAAATGGTTTCCTTGTTTGTTTTCCAAATTGACAGGCTTCACATACCTTATGCATTTCGGCAACCTTGAATTTAGGCAATCCTGCAACAATATTTTGGGCCTGCATTGATTTAAGTCGCTGTACATTAACATGAACAATGTGTTTATGCCAGATATCAATATCTGCAACTACACTGGTCCCATGTGCAAACATTGTTGCACTCAATTCAAGCATGTCTACATCCAACGTAAACATTCTGCCCTTCTTCTTTCCTTTTGCTATCAAGCGACCTTTATTTTTCATATCCTCAACAAAGCATCCATGAGGATTAAATCTGACCTGCAAACCCTGCTCAACCATTTGACCAAGAGAAACTAGGTTCTTGGTGATATTCGGGACATGAAATACATCCGACATATATTTCTTTTTCCCATCCTGCATAGACAAATGAATTTTTCCAATCTGCACAATAGGATGTGCAGTATCATCACCAGTATCCACAACTCTTGGTTTTTCCATTTTTCTTGCATCCTCCATCCATTATGCATGACCTGTCATGTGGTTTGATGCACCTGAGACAACATACCACACATCGTTGCTTTCTTTTGCACTTGTCATAGAATTGGTCATGTGCTACACCATAAACAAATGCTCATTTCTATCATCACCCTGTCTACTAGAAGATGCATAATTCCCTTGTTGCAATTTTCCATTCATGATATCATTCTGCTATTAAAACAGTCTTTAGCCATATAACCCATTTTACCACAGTAGTAGCATTCAACATTGCTGTTTGCATTTTGGCCTCTTTGCCGTCCACCACGACCTCTTTGGCTCCCCCTGCCTCTAGAGTTACCACGTCCTCCTCCATAGGACTGGTTTTCTTGAGTTTGCTGCATATTCTGATTTCTACCATGGCCTCCAGATCGGCCTCCTCTACCTCTGCCTCTACCTCTTCCAGCATTTGATTAGAAGACAACTTCTTTTGAAGTTCCTCCTAAAGAAGATGCACCACCATTTCTCTGCTCCTCAAAAATTAGAAGAGTAATCAACTCCTCAAAATCAGGAAATCTTTCACGGATGGAAATGGATGTTCGGAACTATGCATAATCCTTTCCTAGACCATTCAAGGTCACATAAACTAAATCATCATCTTCCACTGGCAACCCAATGGAAGCAAGCGCATCTGCAACCTTCTTCACCTTCATGTGGTAGTCATTGATGCTCATACTTTCTCTTTCCACATTGTGCAACTCTTGCTTGAGCTGCATTTTCCTGGCTTGTGTATTTGTGCTATACATTTTTGACAAAGTATCCCATGCCTCCTTTGGCATACTTGCATCCTGAATATGCACAATCATAGAGTCTGAAATACTAATAGACAGCCAGTACATAACTGGTTCTTCTTCATTTCCTGCAACAAATTCCCAATATCCTTTTTCCATAAGGAAATTCGTCATTCTAAACTTCCATGCTTGGAAGTTGTTCTTGTCAAGCTTTTCAGTACAATCTGTCAAAGAGAATCAGACGCCATTACAGAACACTGCAAAAAATTCTATCACTGCAAAAAACACAGCTTCAGTCTCACAAACGAAAGTGGTATTTGACCACACAGTCACTTCCTAGTGACGATTTTGCATCAACAGGCAACAAGGATGATTCTGTAACTCCCAATGTCTCTGCGCACAGGCATACAATGCAATTTCTACGGAAACTTTTCACCGACCTGTAGAATAGTGGTCACACAGCCAAAAACATGGCCTTTTCCTAAGTGCGTGCAGAAAACTTCCGCCTCCAAAATGGGCCCCGAAATGGCCTCGAATAAAAAAAACAGGACAACCAAAGGCTAAAGCCCCGTCCCGCAGCATATACTGCCCTCTTGCTACACCGTGAAGGGCGTCTCAATCTGAGACAGTGCACTCTTGCACTTTCCGACTGTGCTACCTACAGAGACTTGCTCCCAAACTTGAAAAATGAAAGCAACATTGGTCCTCTTACCAGAACACCACAAACTTGGTTTGCTTTCTTGAGCTCCTTACCACGAACCAGGCTCTGATACCATGTCAAGATTGTGGGAGAGAAGGAAGGAGTCTCACTTGTAGCTTTCAAGATTGTGGGAGAGAAGGAAGGAGTCTCACTTGTAGCTTTCTCACTTACACAATGGGGGAATACACACAAAGGTGGAGGCTAAAAACAATTTTCCTCTTCTTAGTTGTGTAAGCCAAAGGAACTCTAATACAGAGAAATAGAAGAACCCTATATATGGGTCTCAAACCAAACTCAACTAACTAAGGTGGCATACTAACTGATCCACGAACTAGAGTAGATAAGGATAGCTGTCATCTAGCTATTATTCATGGGCGGTGTACCAACCGCATCTACAGCTAACAAGTCGGTGACATAAATGCACAACGGTCACCCTGTCATATCACGAGTGGAGCTCGATATCTCAACAATGGGAGTGGCCTCACCATCCATTATCTCGACTCCAAACAGCCCCAAGGGCACCAAAGGTGCGAAGGCTGAGCTAATAGATGGTTTTCGTAAGGGACATTTGGTGTATAAGTGAGCGATTCCACACTTGGGGCATCTCAAGTCGGCCTTTTTAGCTTGCTCCTATTTGAGGAAATAAGACTAGGCCTCTACCCCTTCCTTGACTTAACTCCATCACTAGTATTTGTCCAAAATCCATTAAGATGGGATTGTGCTCATCATCGGACAAGATGTAAGGGTTTATGTATGTCTCATCCTCATTCCGCTCCTCCATGTAATGTATTGGAGTGTCACTTGGTGGATGGGATCATGAAGGGTCTAGGTGGTCTAGGTATACCTATAGGGTTGATGTCCATTCTGGGGATAGCCAGCTTGAAATCATTAGGCGCTAGAGAGTTAATGAAGATCCCCTTCCAAATTGCAATGGTCTATTCTCCAAGTAGTATGACTGGTTGTAAAGCTACGGATATGGTAATTGCCTCAATAATCAATAGTGCATAGCATCGTGAATGAACCTACCGTAGTTGGCACAAGGTCTGGATTGAGGATCTCTACACTTGGCTGGGAGGTAGTTCCCTCCACAATGGACACATTGCACATGAGGTCACACAAGTCTTCTAATCATTTCCTGGAGCTTGGCTAGCTCTAGCTTTTTTTCTGCAAATTCTTGGCTAGGGTCAATTGGCTAGAGTCAATGCTCTTCCCTTTCTCTTGGTTACCCTCCTAGCTGAATCTCTTGCTAGTGGTGGTAGCTCTCTCTAATGCGGTTTTAGAGGCTACACTATCTCTGCTCATGGCTCTAAAGCTCCTCCCCTTAAGCAAATCATCTACACATATGTCTTCCTCAAAGACCTTAGTTAGAACATTCCTTTGCAAGCTTGAGTTGCCTACCAAGGCCTTGTAGAGCTCTTTGCTTCTAATTCCGTTTATGAAGAAGGTAGAGACCACTTGCTTGCTAGGTTGCTTTGTAGTTGGGATTATCTTAAAGAGATCCACATGTGGGTGATGTAATCTCTAATGCCCTCCTTGTCCTTTTGATGGACATACATTAGTTGAACAATGAGGTTGTCTCAATACTCTGCCTTAGAGAATCTCTTGATGAAGAGACTCTTGAGAGTACTTGATATATTGCATTTGGTGTCATCTAGATTGGTATACCACATCTATCCTTTATCTTTGGGACAAAGATCGAAGGCTTGTGCATGTTGATCAGGGTTTTTTAGGCCATTGGCCTCACACACTTGCTCGAACTGATCTATGAAGCTATGCGGGTCATTGTCGAGTTGGTACTTGTTGAGTTACTTGGAAACTATGGGTATCTTTGGTTGGCTCCTCAAATTTTGTGTAATTCCTAGTCTTGCTAGCAACGATGTTTCTAGGGTTGCTCTGTTCTACTCTGCAACCATGTTGTCTATGAGTCGCTTAGTGAGAAGCTCACTCAATGCAAGATCAGCTTCTAGCGCTATTTCCCTCTTTGCATCGGGTCCTATCCTATTCCAATTGGCAAGTTCTAAAACACACTGGACCTCTCTCATCTCTATTTATTGCCTCAACCATTGAGCTTGCTACTCCTAGTTGTAAGTAGATATGCCCTCTACATCGCTCTCTTGGCCAATCTCTGCTCTTCCTCAAGGTCACCTATAATATCCTCAGTTGATCTGCCATGATGGTCCATCTTGGTTTGTAAGTCATAATGATTGATCATTTGTTGGATGTTGACTGTCAAGTCGAGCTAATCACTTTCATGACTAGAGCTTTGTTGGGACATCTTGTTGACCTCTTAGCCCTCTAGGTCATCAATCAAACTAGAAAGTTGAGGCAAGGTTGAATCCCACATTGGTCTTCTCACTCTTTTGCGGTTTGAGTCTTCTGCTAATACTGGGTTCATTCAAGTTGCTTATCTTGTGTGTGAGTTCCTTATTAGTTCAACTAGTCCTCAAATTTAAGTGTAATCAAGTGTCGTGGGTGGCTTCTTTTTGTGCATAATGCAAAATCAGGCTTTTTGGCTATGACTATGACAAAAACAATGTGACATAGTACACTTTTCTCGTTAGCTCCTTTAGGTGGTCACTCTAACTAGTTCGGTGGGGTCCTTTAAAGTGTTTTGGATGGATGGTTTGGGGGCCTGTTCGAGGTTGCTTCCTAGGTGATTGAGTCATGATCCTGAGGTCTAAAGGCTCTATGAGCTATCCAACATGTCTCGATGCCCATAGAGGTGTTGTCTTGCCTCAAGTTGAGCTTCGCCTCGTCAAGGGTATGCTCCAATGGTCAGTTTTAAGGTTCTAGTTAGTGTGTCCAATTCTCAAAGGTTCGATTCCCTAAATTTGACTGCTTGAGCCTAGGCCTATCCGACTGCAAAAATTGGATGGTTCGTGTCCTAGCCGCATAGGTGTCTGAATTGGTCGTCAGACTTCGTTGTCTAACTCAGATAATCTAATTCTAGATGTTCGAGTCTAAGTTAGAGTTTGAGTCTGAGTCAAAGTCCGAGTTAGAGAGGCTAATGTTGTCTGATCGGATGTAGTGTTATGGTGTCCAAATAAACCAAATTGGATTGTCCGAGTTTGAGCATTCGACTCTAGGAATTAGACTTTGTGATGGCTGTCTGATTTCGGTGGCACAAACAGTTTGTGAGGCACGATTTCACTTTGTCTGAACCTTTTAGTTTATGCCCAATGCTAGAAATTTCCAAAATCAATGCTTAGATGAAAATAAAGGTGTGTATACCTAGAATAGCTCTAAACCTTTGAATTGGTGCACTTGATCTCTTCTTTGCCCTGCACCTCCAACACACACACACACACTCTCTCTCTCTCTCTCTCTCTCTCTCTCTCTCTCTCTCTCACTCACACACACACACACACACTCTCTCTCTCTCTCTCTCTCTCTCTCTCTCTCAAAGCTTAAAAAGTGAAAATGAGCTCACTTCCCCCTTCCTCAGGGTTTTAGACCCCCTCCCCAACACTCATTGTTTCATCTTCTCTTTCGGATTACAACCTTGCTATCCTTTGATTTAGGCGTGTTGCTATACAAAACCCTACTGTGGTTTTCTTTCTCGTCTCCTATTTTTTCCTACCTAAATGCCTACAAATCCCTACAAACCACAAGCAAATGTTAATGCTAATCAAACCAACTCATTCAAACTTCAAAATTCCAAAACACTTACTTGCAATAAAGATCAAATGCCCTTTCTTCCTACCCATCTACCTCAAGCACTAGTTTGGGGGAAGCCCTCCAATGCTTGATTTGAAGCACGTAAGCACTCAAGGCTCAAATCTATTAGACTCGGCAATGGAACCAAAATGTGGGAGCTTTTGCTTGACTGCCAAGACCCATGGACCACTTATTGCTCAAGCGTTTCAAGTTGAATGCTAGTGGCCACCTCTCACATAGCTGTAATAACTGTTGATAAGCCTACGAGTGTAGTGAGCTTACCTCAATACCCAATCGAGTATCATCCTCTCTCATGCACACTGGTAGCTCCACGATTCATGATGTAAGCTCAAGCAAGCTTAATCCTCCACCTTCAAGCTCCATCCTCCATAGCCGTGCGCACAAGACAAGAGAAGAGAAGAAGAAGAGAGGAGAAGATGGAGAGCTTCTTCACCACGGTTCCTCACCCTCACACACTCACTCCCTCACACCCTCACACTCCCTCTCTCAAGCACAAGCACAAGCAAGCAAGAAGAAGAAGAAGAAGAGTCACTTTTCCCACACATGAAGAATGAGTTTCTCTATTAACTTTTTGGCTTTTATACACGCCCTCATCCCCTTAGGCACCCATCCCCTTTTTTACATGACTAGCCATCTTGCCAAGGTTCTCTTTTTCTATTCCCTTCTACTTACATCATGCCTTCACCTATGCGAGTCTACTCTTTACAACTTGCACAGGAGGGAGCTTGGCACTCTTTTATAAAATTTGGGGATGCTTTTACATTTTAAAATGTGCCTTTGCCTTCGCCTTGACTTTCAAGGCTGCCCTTGCACTTTTGGCCTTCTCCTCTCTTATTCTTAAGTTGACGGGCCATCTTTTTTTGCCTTGCTCTGCATTTTTGAGTTTTCCTGAATTTTCTTTTGCTTCATTTTTCTCTGTCTTGTGCTGGTTTAACAAGAGTGGAGAGGGAGAGGAACACAACACTTCTTTTTTGATACTTTTATCAATTTCTGGTGCTTGTGTTGTCATGAAGTCCTTTTGGCATAATCCATGGCTAGTTTGCTGCCTTCTATTACTATGATGTTGCTGTCAACATTCATGGCCTCTTTTAGGTGCCATTCCATGAATGCTATTTTTGGCTGCCAATCAGGTCATCCTACACTCTGTACATGGTACACATGGATGAATTGAATCCATATGAGTCACATGGCACCTTCATTTTTTGAAGCAAGTTCATATTGTGTAGCTTCTAGTGGTATGAGTGCTAGGTTAGGACTAGGATTTGCCAGAGCCGGTGGGGGCAGATTAGGCTACATAGGTAAGATTGGATGGGGAGGGGGACCAATTTTGGGCAAGGCATGGGTGTAGAGGTATCAAAGGTAAGAATGGGAGTGGGGAATAGTGGAGGTAGTTGTGTTGAATCCAAATCTCCATTTGAGCCTAATGCAAAGGCTATGGAATCCGATGAGCATAGAGTTTGGCCACCAGGATCTCAAAGTAGCAAGTGCCAATCCACACAACTCATTGGAGACAATTGCCTACACCTTCGGCATCGTGAGCTACTATGTCAAGTGATCAATCCATTCATCTTCTTGACTAGTAGCATCTTGGAGAGAGTAGATGTGCATCATGCACTTGGATGCTAGGTTCTCAGATTGCGTCAGTCTCCTTTTCAGTTTCTCCACTTCAACATGGAGATTGATGTCAAGCTCCACCTCTTTTGTCTATGTGTGTTGAATGGTCACTTTTGTCTCCGTGCATTGGTCTTTTTCCTCCTTGTTGGACTTCCTATATAAGGTGTGCTTCTTCTAGACTATACTACTAGCAACCAATATTTCAGCTCGGAGGGGGGGGATAGGCTCTTACTGTGGCTCTAACTATGAGTGGTGCTAGTCAAAAGAGATGACATTGCACTACATCATCCAATCTAAGGTATTCTAGACCGATAGTGGGATGTGCTTGAATAAGTACTTGGCCTTTCCATTCCCATTAGCCAACAATTGGAAATGGTAATTCTGGAGCACTTGCACTCACTCTAGAGCCTCGTCATGCTATTTCTTAAGGGCCATGTAATGCTCCATGAGCATGAGCCATTTGGAATCCTAAGAGGAAGTGGCAGTTGCAAAGTCAAAGAAGTTTTGGATATGGATTTCTTGGGGAGCTTCAACATCACTAATGGGGATGGGTTCTTCTTTAATTATGGTATTCTCTTTGCTAGTTGCAGGCACTGGGGTGGTTCTGGGCTGTGCAAAGTGTGAAGAAATCAGAGTGCAAGCCAACATTGAAGTGTGTGCAAAAAAGGGAGAGGAGTCACAAAGTACAAGAACATGTCTTGCTTATAAAGTTGCTTATGAGTACAACTAGGGTCACCTCACTCTATCAGTTGATGTAGACCCATGGGCTATTTATATAGCCTCAACTTGGTAGGGTTAGGGTTTCCCCTTCTCCTCAGGACCATTCACACATGCCTGCCCTTATCCATTCCTACATAAGGAGAGTTCATATGCTTATACTCTCAACACCCCTCTCAATGCCAGGTGGCATTGGAATACAAAGCATAAGAGAAGGTCCTCCCTTAACCCAAAATAGGATGCCTTTATAGATCAGGCTACAAGGATGGTTATAGGCAGAAAGTATATAGGACTCAGAAGAGTTGAATATAGGTGGATTGGGAGGAAAATTTGGCCTTCAATTCCTTAGGTACTTCAGGATGGTTAGGAAATTTACTAGTAATATGTCATGTCTTCTTAAATTTATTACATTTCATCTTTTCTAGGTATTTTTTCCAACAGTTGTTTACAATAAGCCCTTTCTTCTTACAAAAAGTACACTTATTAACAATTGTATGCACCAAGACAATTGGTCATGGGATGTTGAAGTAGATGCATGACTGGTGCTTCCTTCTTTATGATTCCTTTTTTCTTCATCCAAACACATTGGATGGTCTTGCCAAGGTAGGATTGGGAATATTAGTAAGAGTTGTTATAAGTGTGGGAAAGACCTTTTTTACAGCTTTTAAAAGAATGGAAATAGCATCCTCATCATGGATTGGTGCTTGCATTAAAGAAAGCTATGCCATGAGGCCCTTCATATGAGAAATAAATTTTTCCAAGTCTTCTCCTTTTTTATAAGCTGAAGAATTCAATCTTAAGGAAAATCTTAGTGTTTTTACCTATAGCACCATAGGGCTTTTCAAGCTCATCCCATTTCTCCTTGGTAGTGGAGAGCTTATCAACATGATGAATCAAGGATTCATCTAAGTGTAACATGATTATTGCTTGAGCACATTGATCATCCTCTACATTAGAAGGATTTGTAGAATCAACAGCTCTAATCCCTCAAATGAGAGGCCAATAACCTCTCTCCATCATTTTGTACTTAATGAGTACTTGCCAAGGGTGAAAGTCTTTGCCATCAAATTTACAATTTTGAGGATGAAGGTTAGCATAGGCTGAGGCCATATGAAGGTCTTACTACTTGCTTAGTGCAAGTAGCATGTCTAATCCTTTACAAAGGGCCACTAGTGCAAGAACAATAACAATGTAGATTTTACAGTTAAAATTGCAAGGATGAGAATGGTTGAAAATCATACATATGGAGTATTTCAAAATAGGACTTAGAGTTGGTCCTTGCCTTTGAACAACCTTTTTTTTATGTTGGATTTTTTTCATTGGCTTTAGTAAAGTGAACTTAGATTGCACTTCTGGCTCCTCTTGATGATGTGGCTTATTAGAGGAGTTCTTGGTGGAACAAGGCTAATCAAGCAACTCTATGCTATGGGATGAATCAGAGGACATTACAATAATACTCATTTCTCTAATTTACTAGTAGCAAATAGTAAGAAACACCAGTTAAATACATTAGTAATGCTAAGAAGCACTTGTGCCAACTTCCATTCTTTTACTCATAATAAAGGTCAAACTTCATAAGCTTAGTAGTGCCCATGAGATGAGAAAAACCTCTACATTTGAGCTCCATAGGGTAGTAATTGATCTTGAAAAAGGTTTTTCAGTGATTAGAATCACTGTTGATAATGCCTAGATTAAAAAATAATTCAAATGCCAAGCTTGCAAGCTTTTGGCTATGGTAGACTATGACCCACAGTTAAGGTTTTGTTTGCAGCAGGTAGTAGGAAAAGAGTTAAGACAAATCCTCTTAGGGGGAGATAGCCTACTATAGGGGCTACAAAAGCCCTATGATGGCCACCGAGATTGCACCCCCTACAGTGCATACTATTGTATGAATCCTCTTGCTGCCACAAACTGTGCTTGATTTGCGAAATGAACAATGCTGGGCTGAGGCACACCAATGTTGGGGTCTGATGCGATATGCAGCTACATCGTAGGTTATTGATATTTTTCCAAAAGAAAGCAAGAAGAGACGCAACCTGGTTTGTCCTCCCCAAGCCCTCCAAGGTCAAGGATTTGACAAGAATATATGGTGGAAGAAGAGGATAAGATGACATGAACACCTCAAGTGCACTTAGTGGAGTAATGAGGTTGAGGGAAGCTAAGGATCAGAGGTGGCTCTTATACCATATGAAGAAATTAGAGTGAAAGCCAAAGTGTGTGCAAAAGAGGGAGAGGAGACACAAAGTACAAGAACATGTCTTGCTTATAAATTTGCTTATAAGTACAACTAGGGTCATCTCACTCTATCAGTTTTGATGTAGACCCATGGGCTATTTATATAGCCCCAACTGGCTAGGGTTAAGGTTTCCCCTTCCCATCAGGACCATTCACATTTGATTTCCCTTATCCACTCTTGCATAAGGAGAGTTCATATGCCTATACTCTCAACATGAAGGGTGTTTGCAAGGCATGCTCCCTTTCTCCTTGGAGCTGAACTCTTGCAAGGTTGCTAAGCTATGTGGGTACACCTGGGGAATAGGGGTTGGGGTGAAGGCTACAGCCTACTACTGTAGTGCTATTGCTGAGCTAGTTGCAGAGGGAGAGGTTATAGGGGTGGAAGAAGAGAGTGCAATGACATCAAGGTTAGCAGCTCTAGTGGGACAAGAGTCATGGGGGTGAGCTGGTGGGTCAGAGGGTTGGACTAGGAATCGGTGTTTGGATTATATTTTGGATGTAATAGGGGTGGCAGTTGGAAGCAGGGATCTTTGATGATAGCCCAAAATTTTCACACTGTCTTTTTAGGCATTTCATAGTTTAGATTGGAAGTTGGCCTACAAGTCATATAGTGTATCTAGATTGAGGAACATTTTGTTGACCAGATTAGTGATTGTTGCCAAACTCTCGTGTAGGAATACAGAATCTGTTGCCACTCTTTGGATTTGGTCCTAGAGGGAGTTGGGCACATCTAAGCAGGCCTCATGAAAGGCGTGGAGATGTTGCTGCTACTCTTGAGGCCCTTCCTAATATTGTTGAACCTAGGCTTGTAGAGCCTCATTGTCTTACCGCACCTATTACACTTCTCTATATGAAGTCTCTAAGCTTGCTATAGCAATAGCTAGTGTCGACAAAGACCTCTTGCAACATAGTTCAAATAGTGTAGGATTGTGTTTGGAAAAAAATATGCTAGAATGAGGTTTTCCATGGAAAAGGTAGTCTATGGTCATGGCATGGTGATTGTTGGAACTACTTAGATGGCAATTGCAGTGCCAGCTTCACTGGATTGCCTAGTGGAATGCGATTCTTCTACTTTGGGGCATTTTTGGGCCAAGGAAAAATACATGAGCAAAGAAATGCAAGTAAATTCTAGCTTGCTCTAGTTAGGGCCTATTTTTGAGGTGGTGTAGGGGGTAACCTAGTTAGTCTCCTAGATGGCATGCATGTCTTCTATTGCTATTTGTTGGGATGTTTCATAGAAGTGCATGCTACCTCCTCCTATATTGTAGTCTATTGTCCATCTATCATAGCTCATGTAGAAGTCAATGGGGATGAAGCAGAGGGTTGGTTGGCATCAACAGTGCAAAGAGAGTGGGCAAGATCCATTGTGATTGCGGCGGGGGGGGGGGGGGGGGGGGGATAGAAATGTGAAGTTTTGGGCCACATGTTTACTACAAAGTGAAGGAAGCGGAAAACGAGGCATCAAGAGGAAAATTGCAAGGCAAAAAAAGGAAATGTATCTTTCAAAAGAGTGGGTGTGGAGGAAATCTAAAAACATGGGAACAACCACTAGGAGTCCAAGATGCAACCATGGAAGTTGCAAGAAGCCAAAGGCAAGAAGGAGCACCTTTAAATATAAAGGCACAACCAAAACCTCTGTAAAAGAGCGCCAGGCTCCCTCTTGTGCAATTTGTAACCATGAATGGGCGGGAGGACTAAGCTAGGAAGAGAGGAGGACAATGGGAAAAAAGGACCTAGTTAGGCCACGATCGGCGGCCATGTAAAAAAGGGGATAAGGGGGTGACCGCCCAAAAGGGACTTAGGGTTTTGTATATAAAGTTCAAAAAGTGAATGAAAGCTCATTCTTTGGTGTGGCAAAGTGGACTCTTCTTCTTCTTCTCTTCTCTTGCTTTCTTGTGAGTGCTTGAGGGAGGGAGTGCAAGTGAGTGAGGGAGTGAGTGTGTGAGGGTGAGGGATCTTGGAGGTGAAGCCCTCCTCCATATCTTCTCTTCTTCTTCTCTTCTCTTCTCTCATCTCACACGTGGCTATGGAGGATGGATCTTGAAGGAAGAGGCTTGAGGATACTTGAGCTTGCATCACCAATCATGGAGCTATCGGAGTGCCTGAGAGAGGAATCAACTCAATTAGGCATCAAGGTAAGCTCGCTAAACTCGTAGAGAAGGATAGCGTGTCGGCTATGTGAGAGGTAGTCATTAGTGCTCACTTGAAACGCTTGAACAATAAGCAGTCCGTGGGTCTTGGCGGTTGAGTTTGAGCTCGCCACTACATTTTGGTTCCATTGATGACAGGACCAATGGATTCAAGCTTGAGCACTTGTGCGCTTCAAATCGAGCATCAAAGTAAGGGTTTCATCCCCAAACCGGAGCTTGAGATAGATAGGAGGTTTTGGGTTTTTTAATCCGTGCTATAAGTATTTTTGGTTTTTGGTGATTGGTTGAGTAGGAGAAATGAGTTCAGTACTTTGGTTTTGATTTTTGTTGCATTTAGAGTAGGATACGAGGGAGAAATGGGAGTGGGAAGCTTAAGGTTCACTGTTGTAAAATAGTCTTGAACAAGGCAATAACAGGGAAAATTGGGGAAAAAAGTGTGCTCAAATGTCTTGAAACTGCAAGTAGAGTGATCAAGAAGGCTAAGGTGTTGGCCAGCAAAGGTTTAAGGTCTTGAGTGACTAGGGAAGTCCTCATTTGCAGTCCTGGATTTGTGTGTGTGTGTGTGTGTGTGTGTGTGTGTGAGAGAGAGAGAGAGAGAAAGAGAGAGCTTGCAAGTCACAAGACTACGTCGAATTGATCGGAGCGAGCTTTTTGCAAGATTTAGGTATAGGATGCCCTTGGCCTACACCCCTCCTTGATTTTTGGAAGTTTTTGTAGGTGGTAGCAACATTTAAGTAAAAAAATTTGGGCAAAACACAAGCGGCGCATTTTCTATTGGCGGAATCGGACATTTTTCGGTGTCTGAATCCCAGAATCGGACCCAGTGACTGGTCTGATTCCCAGAATCGGACTCGGACAAGCCCATTTCATATGATCGGACGTGCGGTTTGATTTTGAAAATTGGACCAACTCCAAAATCGGACACACCACCTCCGTTCAATTCTGGGAATCGGATGAGAAGGAATCCAACACACTACTCCGTCTGATCATTGTAATTGGACCACAAAATTGGACCTAGTATCCTGTCCGATTGGACATACATTCAATTGAACCAAGCAGCCCCGTCCAATTCCAAGAATTGAACGTATCCCAATTGGACCAATTCAAGCTTTTTGATCGGACACACCTTGTAAATCAGACATAGCCTGAGATAGAAAATCTAGAAATTTTACAAACCCCGGCTAACGATAAGCGTGACCCACATCGGAAGAACCCACCGAATTCCTCATAGGTAGTTACAGACCTAAAAATCATGGATGAACAGTTTGGAGTTATGTTTGGTGCTGTGGGCTGATTGTAAGACCCCAGTCTAACCTTGAACAAGCTAAACATGAATAGCGTAGTGACAAACCCTAGGAGCCGGCGAGGATAGCTAGAAACCAAACACATGACCCTATCAAGCCAACCCATGGACAAGAGAGCTAGAGGTGCACACACTTTTTTTTCTCATTCACTCTGATTTCCAGCACCCGAAACACACTTGACAAGAGCTAAAATCCTGATTTCGCACAGTGCATAGAAAAGAACACACACACGCACACACACACAGAGTGAGGGTAAATCGAGGATTGGTTGCAATTAACAAGGAACTCACTTAGACATAAAATCTTGAAGAAACCCACCAGTAAGAGAAGACCCAAAGACATAGAAGGGCGATCGAACTCCCAAAAGTAGGACCAAGAGAAGAACATAGCTAAAAAGCCGGACGCAACAAGGATAGACACTATCGTGGAAGTGGATCTACCCAGCCTTATTGACTTGATCGACAACTTGGCAGATCAAGAAGTCCTAGCAATGGAAGAGGGAAGCTTAGGCCCTAGAAGCAACGAAGAGCTTAACCTAGGAGACTTTCCTGAGGCTGTCCAGTAGTTAGTGAACAAAAAGGATGCCCAAACCCAGCTAGAATATTGCGGTAGAACTATGGAGGACATAATAGCAGATCTTGAGGAGGAGAGGAAGCTGACACACAAAGCTCTCCAAGGTGGCCTAGCCGCATACAACCAGGATCAACAAACTAGGAGCTTGCACCAGAACATGGAAATGCGAGAGATCCAAAGAGTGATAGCCCTAGCAAGCAAATATCGATTGGAGAGTGAGAGAGCACTAGAAGGAGATCTCACACTAAGTGAGCTCTTGACGAAGTGGTTGCTAGATAACATGGTAGGATAACAAAGCACCATAGCATTAGCAACATCACTACTAGCGGGGTTAGGGCTTAACCAAGGCTCTAAAAGCCAATAAAAAATTCATGTGGTGGAAAAGCAGCTAGACAAATACCAAGCAAACGATAACTTGTATAGCTTTGTGGAACAGTTCGAGCAGGTCTACGAGGCCAACAGCCTCGCCGATCCTACTCAACACTCCCAAGCTTTCAGACTGTGCTTAGGTGACAAGGGCCGGACTTGGTACACAAGTTTGGATGCTGCAGAGCATGTCAATTTCAGTGGCTTGAAAAATCTCTTCATCAAGAGATTTTCCAAACCTGGGTACTCCGAAAATGTGCTCATGCAACTCATGAATGTCAAGTAGAAAGAGAAAGAGGATATTCAAGTTTATGTGACCCATGTGATAAGCCTCTTCAAGAGAATCCCCATGGACAAGAGACCAACTGAGAGAGCAGTATCCAAGGTACTCATCAATGGAATATGAAGTGAAGAGCTCTACAAACCCTTGGCCGACAACTCGAGCTTACAGTGAGACACACTGGCAAGGTATTTGAGGAAGTTATTAGAGTGGATGACCAGCTCAAGGAAAGAGGCTCTAGAGGCTTGAATCGAGAAGAGTCTAGTGCCAAGAGTTTTGATAAGGCCTCAACACCGAGTGGGAGAGCAAACCCAAGCGCACATGAAAAAGGGAAGAGCTCTACAAAGCCTTGGCCGACAACTCGAGCTTACAGGGAGACACACTGGCAAGGTCTTTGAGAAAGCTATTAGAGTGGATGACCAGCTCAAGGAAAGAGGCTCTAGAGGCTTGAATCGAGAAGAATCTAGTGCCAAGAGTTTTGATAGGGCCTCAACACCAAGTGGGAGAGCAAACCCAAGCGCACATGAAAAAGGGAAGGGCACTGATTTGGGACAAGAGCTAGTAGAGATTAAGATGGACATAGCCAAACTACAAGAGATGATGAGATAGCCAACATGCCCACACGTCCAATGTGTGCATTGTGGCAAAAACCACTTGCCAGCTGAGTGTCAGGACCCTAGGTCATGACCTTGTGCTAATTGTGGTAGGTTCGGCCATGACACCATGCATTTTCGATTACCTCGGAGGCTCCCATACCCGAAGCCTTACGGTTGTCCATCCCTAGGATGGAAATAAATCCTAGATGTATCCCTAGACCACCGAGATCCTATGTGACCCACCCACTGAGTGACACTCCAGTCCACTATGTGGATGCGCCTAGCGGCAATGAGCTTTATGTAAACCCATACATGTCATATGATGAGGAAGGCAACACTATCCTCATGGACTATCAACCAGTACTAGTAATGGCTTTAGGAAGAGGGAGAGGTAGAGGCCTAGGAGCACAAACCTAGGAGCCAATCGTGTGTTGGACTTGCGGTCACCCAAGACACATTTCTTCATGCTACCCCAAGAGGGAGCAAAAAAATAGAGATAAGACTGACTTGAGATGCGTAGAGTGTGAAATCACTCACCTTTTTGTCAATTGTCCTAGGCAAAGGCCATCCTTTAGTTCGGGCAACGAGCCATTGGTTCCATTGGGGTTGTTTGGCATTGAGACACTCGATGAGGAGGCCACGCCTATCCCATTGCATGTCATGACCTACGCGTAGACGAAGCAAGCCGTCATATCATTGCCAGGGCCTAGAAACCTTGACGCAACCTTAGTTGGAAAAAAGAGTCAACGACGAATGAAGAAAATACCACATGCTAGGGTCACCCTCAAAGTAGAAAGTGCCACAACACTACTTGCTGGAAGGAAAGTCATTGACACAGAGGAAGAAATGTTAGCTCCATTGACGGCTAGAAAGAAAAATGCTAAAGTCAGGGAGTACCCCAACCTAAGGCGCGAACTCGAAGCCATCAAGAAGGTGAAAGAATGGGTGAAGGAGGCCCACGAGCACCTAAAGGACGTTGAGCCCATACTAGAAGACGAGATCGATGATCTCTCAAGTATAAGCATGCCAATCTCTCTCACACAACCAAGATCAAGGGAGGCGATGGCACCACAAGTAAAGCTTCCTAGACAAAGTCTAAATGCTCTAGGCCAGCAAACCAGTCAAGACCATTAGACGAGAACCGCAGAATTAGGAGAGAGACAAGTGGCTAGAAACCTCCTCCATACACTGGTGACCACCCTTCTAACTCTAAGCTTAGGCGATCTACTTAGGCAACATCCAACACTATGACTAGAGCTGAAATAGTGGGTTGAAGAACCAAATGAGCCAATTATCATAGACCTGCCTAAGCACGATGTAGAAACTCAAATATTGAGTTTGACGTTGCACTCCTTGACTAAGTCCTTGCATGTTAATGCCTTTTGGGAAGGCACAAAAATGCATGCAATCCTGCCAGTCCTAGCTCTCGGGGATGTCACTAGAAAGAGGATCGTGGACGTGGAGGTAGGAGTGAGTGTGCTAAGCCATGCAATACTTCAAACTTGGGATAACCCTCTGGTCAAGACTGCTAGGTTCAATGTCACGCTGGCTAACGGAATGAAGGTGAAACCATTCAAAGTGTTGAAAATTTGACTAGTGAAGATTGCATGAATCCAATTCTATGTTGACTTTATAGTTATGAAGGGAGTGGTGGACTATGACATCCTGCTAGGCTGACCATGGATGCGCAACGTGAGATTTTTGGAGGACTGGGGCAACAGTCTTATCTTCTTGGGCAATTAAACAGAGGTGTAAGAGTGGACATGGATACATGGAAGACTACGCCTGTCAACCTGGATGCCATCTCCACCATGCTGAAGGGCGATGGATAGACTAACGGATCCTATGAGGCCCTTACAAAGTATATCCCATGCCATGAGGACAAGCAAGACTGGATGCATGTTCTTGCTACCATTGACCTACCATTCTTAGACACTGAGAAGTACAAACAAGCCATCAAGGAAACTAGCAAACTTAAGGATATACCCTCAGTGCCCATCTCGATGATGATCGAAAGCCTATAACGGAAGACCCAACCTGGTCACGCTCCGAGCCCCGAGCAATAGACAAGAGCTCCTAGAGATCTTAGGATATCTGACAGATAAATTGAATGGCAATCCAACCACGAATCTCAAGCAACTCAAGTCCTCTTAGACGAGCCTAAATAGCGATGGTCCAAAGTGCACGATTTAAACTTGAAGTACAATTGAGCCTTAAAACTTGACTAGCAAGAAGAGAAATGTCAGAACTGGGAGAATGATGAGCAACCGGACAAGGTGAGAGCTGGATTTTAGGACCTAATTTGGACTCATTCTTGAAGTGTTGAAGCTCGTTTTGGAGCCAGAAAGTGCCCAAGAGGTGTTAAAGAGCCAATTTTCATGAAAAAACAAACGGTGGCAGATGGCCAAGCTAGAGTTTTCCTAGATGCATTTCGACATCAAGAATCCAATACAAGTCTCGATTCGTCAAATCAGAGGTCGTTTGACCCTCCATTTAATCCCTGCAAGGTTCGGTATTATAAAGTAGCTACCAGATTGGGAAGTTCTAAAGTGCGTGGGAGAGGCCAGTTGATGGAGTTCGACGCCACGAAGCTACCTGTCCAATCGGATTGCAAATCGGAGTTCATTTGGGCCTTCAAAATTGAAAAATTCACTTGCGGGACAGTGTGAACACAAAAAAATGAACTGGTTATTTTAATGTTTTAAACCTTAGGCTTAGTAAAAGCCTTGAAACTAATGCAAAAACTATCGAATAGAGGGAAGCGTCAATGCGTCTCCTCATTTTTGCTCGTTGCCTCTCTCGATTCAAACCCGTTTGGAGAGAGAGAGGGATATTCTTGATCAGGGTAGAGAGAGGAACAAGATGGCTACAAGCATGCCCGTTTTAATGGAGGATTTAAAAATCTCATTTTTTAGTCTTTCTCTCTCCTCCCTCTCTCTCCTGGGGCAGTTCTTGTGTGTGAAGAAGAATGAAGCCCGGTTGGTGAATGCTCGTCCGGCATGGTACCGGATTACTTCCAAATCGAAGGTGGGCTGAAGATGGCAGTGTGGAGGTAGGCTGAGCATCAAATAGGGCTTGGTTTGCAGACCTACAACAAGTTTCAAAACCCGAAATAATAAAAAATACACGGTAATGACATTTTTACAAAGAAAATGGCTCTTTTTTCTCATTTGATAAGATTAGCAATGTTCATATGGGCTGAAAATTGATGGACATGTTGTTTGCTATTGGTTTTAGTCTTTCATAATAAAAAAATCAGAGAGTGTGGGAAATAAATGGAAAAAACCCGAAAAGCATGGTTTTTAGAGTAAAAATTGGGTTTTTGGGCTTAAAATCGAAAAAGCATGAAAAAAAACACCAATAAAATCTACATGGTTGCTGTTTAAGGACTCAAGAGCCATAGCTCTGAAATAATGCTAATTTTCCTTCCATTTTTAATGATAATAAATAAGGTAAAATAAGAAAAAATGAGGGAAAATGCTCTTTAAAAGGGAAAAAAATAGGAAACGAACGAGGAAATTTATGGAAAATTATGGATATGTTTTTGAGTGTATAATGAGAATAAAGCATAATGTTTTGCCTCAGGTTATCCCAATTTATATGTTTTTGTGAGTATTTACTGCTTATTTCGTGCGAAATACACATGAAATCACCCCTTTACCTATGCAACGAGGCAAAACCTTAAACAATAGGGAGAGAGGGGAGTTTGAGTGTTGAAATATGATATAAAATCTGATGTATTTCGTGCATTGTTCATATAGGATGACGTTAAGTTGAATAAAGGGAAGTATAGCACGAGTGTAAGTCTCGGTGTCTTCTCTCATTACAGTAATTATGCATAAGTATATGGAAACATAAAAAGAATGGATTTGCACAATGCACGAGGCTGTTTTTCCAATTGTTTGAGCACCTAATTGTCAAGATTGTGGGAGAGAAGGAAGGAGTCTCACTTGTAGCTTTCTCACTTGCACAATGGGGGAATACACACACAGGTGGAGGCTGAAAACAGTTTTCCTCTTCTTAGTTGTGTGTAAGCCAAAAAGAACACAAGTATAGAGAAATAGAAGAACCCTATATATGGGTCTCAAACCAAACTCAACTAACTAAGGTGGCATACTAACTGAGCCACGAACTAGAGTAGATAAGGATAGCTGTCATCTAACTATTATTCATGGGCAGTGTACCAACCTCATCTATAGCTAACAAGTCGGTGACATAAATGCACAACAGTCACCCTGGCATATCACGAGTGGAGCTCGATATCTCAACACTAATCATATACACATTTGATCAAGCATCATTAAATGGTATCAATTACAAGGTCTTGGATGCATAGCACTTAGTTTCTCTAGGACTTGACCCACGCAGAGAGAGTGAGCAACCTTGCTATAGGTCTAGATGGTGGGTAAAAGGGAATGGATAAGTGAGGATAAGTGCATTCCTAGAACGTTAAACATATTGTCACTAAGAGGGGAGTTTGTTTCGAATGAGTCTATGTGTGGAAGTAGCGTATTGAGGGGCCAATCCCCAAGATGTAGGAGAGCTGCAGTAGGGCCACGGCAATCAGCCGCGGTGGGGTGTCCTTGTGTCTGTGATATGTGGCATTTAATATCGATATATGTATAATCTCCCTCTGAGGAGACGGGAAAGGAAATATCCATTGGATTACAAACTATAAACGTAAAGTGATTAGTGTCTAGGATAGTGTATCCCTCGATAGACGCTCCTGGCCCACGAGGCCATGTGGTGTGGTGGGGTTGTCTGTTGAGAGCATGAGGTCCAGCTAGTGCCTTAGCCAGTGCCAGTCCATTTTAGATTCCATGAGTGGGTGCGTCTGTGTCGGGATCTTCCTATAAGTGGCGGTCTCCGAATCCAGGTTGTAAAGAAACCTAAGTTTATAGTTTCCATTAGGAGTATGCTAGGCTAACCATAAAATGGGGTTTGTTCAAGGATGGAAAACCTTGGCTTTCCCTATACAAAACTTACTGATGGACTTAGTTAGTTATGTAGAGCATGATTCCTCTACAAAAGATAATTTAGGTAATGAGAGGAGTAGCTAGTTAGTGGTTACCCCATCCTCTAATTCGATGGCATGGGCCGAGGTTTGCCTTGGTGTGGTCTCTACCCAAGAGAAATCATGCATAACCATCCATCAACCTAGAGGGCATGGAATAAGTATGTTGGAAGCTATGGCAGTCATGGCATCAACAAGTGATTATGTTAAAGCTATAGTGCCATGGGAAAAACTCGACACAGTGGAGTGTAGTTATTGCTGAGACATCCCATGTGGTGGGGCATCGTGCCAAAATTTTAAGTATCACAAGGATGTTAGAAGCCCTAGATGTAAAGGGAAAACTGTTGCTTAAAAGACATGGTCCCCATGTCCTAAGTGCTAAGGATAAGTTTGCTTTTGATGAGGGGAAGAAGCTCTTAGATAAGCCATCATGGAAATTACCAGGAAGGGGCAAGATATGGAAGAGCCTCTAAGAAAGGATCGAAATGACATGCTAAGAGCTATGGTTCTCCCTAGACCACTTTATGAGTTGGCAGAATGGGACATGAAGGATAATATTAACCTCTCTACACCAATAAAAGTGGAAACGGAAGAGGTTGGAGACCCTAAGACACTAGGGTTAGGCCATGATTACGAGGATTTTAATGGCCTAGTGCTGATCCCGAAGGAAAGGACTAAATGCCCTCCTTCTTATAGGGATCTCCCAGTGTTTCATGGGCTAGTTAATGAGGATCCGATGGTACATTTATGAGAATACGGCCTAACTTACTGAGAGCGGAATTTTGATGCCGAGAAGTGCTTAAAAATAGCTAAAAATTACGAATATCAAGGGAAAAATATTCAACGTCAAAGGCGTCAGCTCGATCTAGGACGATTTTAAGCGTCAAAGTTCCCTAAGGACGCCCATGCAACAAAAAATATTCAACGTCAAAGGCGTCAGCTCGATCTAGGACGATTTTAAGCGTCAAAGTTCCCTAAGGACGCCCATGCAACACTTGCAGATTTTTAGTAATTTTTCCATGTTCCTGTGTGAGTCAGGGAAGCTACCGACCAGTCCAGGATGCCGAGACAGACGCCCAGGATTTTTCACATCGCAAATCGAACGCGCCGAACACGGGAGGTGCCAAAATTTGGCCAAATTTGAAGAGGCATGAATCAAGTGGCTAGTGGGGGGTGCCTCTTGGAGCCCCCACCCCCAAAAATCAACTAAAAGGAGGGCGGCATGTCGTGAAGGCAGCCGCGCACAGAAAAAACGCCCTCCCCTCCATGGATGAGATTTTTGGCTGCAAAGAAGCCATAGCAATGCTGAGGCAAGGCTGCTCCACTACTTCTTCACTCCGTATCGCCGTCCTTTGCGTGCAAAATGGTGGACTATAGAGAGAGAGAGAGAGAGAGAAAATCAATCTTTCTCTCTCCTCCCTCTCTCTCCTCTAAGGGAAGATTTATGCGGTGAAGAAGAAGAAGAAGAATGGATGACGGATGCTTGTCCAATGAAGACCAGATTGCTCCGTGCTTTAAGAGGAATGAAGATTGCTGATTGTGGACTGTGATGAGCATTAATGGCAGCTAGAAATCAGTCCCACAATGAGGCATAAAAACCTGTAACCCGAAAATACAATTGGTAATGCGTTTTTTTAATGAAAATTTGATTCCTTATGCTATTTGATACATGAGACATCGATCATATGGGCTATAAATTGATAATAATGTTGTTTGCAATGTCTTCCAACTGTTTGAAATTAGAAAACCAGAAAATCATGAGCCGTATGGCCGAAAATAATAAAATAAAACATGTAAAACATGCGAAATAGGGAAAAATTGGGTGTTTTTGATATATAAATGGAAAATATAATAAGACACACCAACTAAATTTGTTTTTTTGCTTTAAATGAACCTAAGGGCCACATCCCACAACTCATTTTGCATTTTTAGCTATTTAATATTACAAAAAATACAAAAAAATAGGGAAAATGGGTAAAAATAAGGAAAAAATAGGTTTTGAGTGTACGAAAAATACTAAAAAATAAGATTCATGTTTATGTATGTATGGGGGGTCTGAAGTATGAGATTTAGCCTCAGTTCAGCCCCATCTTTATGTTTTAGTGAGTTTTTATTGCTTTTCATACAACAAAAAACATGGAAAATATTACCCTAAACCTATGCATCGTGCACAATCTAAACGGCGAGGGGGTAGAGAGAATGAGAGTGATGTTCAAGTGCTGAGAAAAAGAAAAGGATGATTGTTTTCATCTATGCATATCATATAGATCGATCGTTAATTTAAAATAAGGATCTAGTAGCACAAGGTCTCCTCGGTGCTAGGTTCGTGCAACGTAGCAATTACGCGTCAGGGAAATTCATTGAAAGAATGATTTTGCACTAAGAACAATGCTGATTTTTCTTTGTTTGAGCACATGGACATTCACAATTTGCATGAAGCATAAAATGATAAAAGGTATCAGACAATACCTCCTGGATGCATAGCACCTGTATTCTCTAGATCGTGACCAACATTGAGTGAGTAAGGTTGTCCCAAGCTATAGGCTAGGCGTTGGGTCTAAGGGAAAAGTAAAGTGAGGTATGGTACATCCTGGAACGAAATAATTGGTACCTTGAGAGGACTGTGCGAAGTGTTATATATGTTTAGCGACGCATCGAGGGGCCAATCCCCAATATGTAGGAGATTCGCAGTGAGGTAGCGGCAGTCAGCCGTGGGAGGACCTCCTATGTTTGTATTTCGTGTCGTTGGGCAATGTGCTAGGACTCCCTCTGAGGAGTGTTAATTGGGTTAGAGTGGGACCACAAGATGTGATACAAACGCAAGATGTTTAGGAAGGCAATGTATGTGTTAGTGTCATCAATGCTCCTCGCCGCGAGGACGTGGGATTGTTGAGCGCATGATAGAGGTCCGGCTAGTGCTATAGCCAGTGCCGGCCCGTTTTAGGTCCCATCACTTACCTTGCAAGTGGGTTCAATGATATTCATCGGATGCTCATATTCCTGCAGGATCCCATCTTACTACGGATGTACTGTCGTGTAGCCTTGGATATGTTTCATATTTTTGAGACAGTGACTTGTCAGTTAGTTCCTTGACAATGGAATCACTTTGTGGATTCCTGAGCCAATTATGCTTTTTTTGAAGATGTCTTTTTTCAATTGTGGTCTAAGGGAGCTCTTACAATTACCTTCTAACATTATCCTAGGACTACTTTGGGGTCTTCTTGTTAACACATCCTATCTTGGTTGCCGATGGGGCTAGTTTGGGTTATGAGTCAAGTAGCAATTGAGCACATTCCAATTTTTTCATGGACACATAGGATTTTTTATCATCATATTTGTCAGGCATCCCTTGCTATTTATGAAGGGGGGTTAGCCAATAACCTATTGCATTTAGTATAGGGCCTGCGAAGCCCTTATCCTTGGTTGGTCTTTTGTTTTGATAGATGTATGTTAGGATCAAGGGTTTGTTTCAATAGCACGTTATTGAATGGTAGTGAAGTGGATTACCTCATAAGGCCAAGAGGGCCATGTGTATGTTTGGTGCAATGCATTTAATGGTTTTTTATTTTAGTGACTGCATTAGACAGGTTTGACAAAGTGCTTGGAGGGAGCCTTTATTACACGGGGGACTTCTTGTTGCCATTCCAAGTGGTGTCATTACCTTTCCAAGTTTTTCCCTTAAGTTGATAGTATTATATGTGTATGTGGGGTTCTTGTTTTTCATTTGTTGTTGAGGACCGGCAATCAAGGCATGAAATCCTAGGGCTTGTTTAGGTATATCTAGGGGAGGTTTAAGTAGATGTCTACCTCCTGTAAAGACATTGTCAGGCATTGAATGACTTTTTTTAGAAGGCAGTCCTAGTGACCCTATTCTACTAGCCTACTAGGTAGTTGTTCTAGGAGTCCTTGCTAATGTGAGGTAGCTAGAGAAGCTTGTCGAAATAAAAAGAAGAGGAAATTCTGAATCTATCTGAAAATAAAAATATAGAGGTATGTAAAAAGGGGTTCTAACGCCCTAAAATAGAAAAGAAAAGAAAGGAAAATCTTATGAGCAGTTGATTATCGCTTTACAAAGGCCAAGTAGGTTCTTGGGGATGAATCATACCCGGGGCTGATGCCTTGTCTTCCTTGGAGTAGCAGCTAGCCAAAATAAAGAAATACTGAGGATGGTTGGAGCAAAAAAAAAAGTAAGTGAAAAATAAAAGGATTAAGTGTCATCTTGTGAGAGTTTGGTAGGTTCTTGGATACCAAGTCAGGACCCAGGGGGACGGATGCCCTATTCTCCTTGGGTCACTACGCTCAACTCCCTCCTTTTTACATGCCTGAATATGGAAACCTTGAAACAACAATGTGTTAAAATGAAATATATGATGACGAGGCTATAGGACTCCTCGCCTAGTAGAAGTTCTTGGTCTAGTTGTCCTAAGCTAGGTAGGTAGTTCATGCCACCACTAGGATATCCTCTTTGATGGTTCTTCTAGCCAATGTGTGTTGGAGCAATTGGTTAGGGACTTGCTCTCAATTTCTGTTAGATTATGCTGGGCCTATCCGTTGAGTATTTTCATGCCTTGATCAATTTCAAGGGGTAGGCTGAGAGTTGTTCTTGTGCTTTGTTGAGTATATCTTCTGTGCCAGCTTGATAATTTTTCTAGTTGTTGTTTGTGCAGACCAGTTTGTGAGATTCAACAAGCTGAGTCACCCTATCTCATAGTCTCCAATGAGAGTGGATTTTAGAGGCTATTTTAAAGCGAAAAAGTGATCGAGAGCCATAAAATACCAATTTTTTATACAAAATGAAATGGTTCCAGTGTCGTAGTGCATAGGGTTGAAGGTCACCACAAGGGTTTTGGCAAGAAAATTGGACAAGATAGATGGAGATGTGTCTTCAAGAGATAAGTAGGATTCAAGCGAATGTTTATAGGTTCAAGAGGAACTTCACAACCTTCATGTCACCATATATTTTGGCTTATCTTGGAAAGAAAAATTATACATAAGACAATTGAATAAATGGGTTAAGACGATGAAAGAGCTTGAAACTTATGATCACAAAGATAGATGATTTGTAAACAAGAGTACAACTTCAATTGATACAAGAAGAGTCTTACCCTTCCTTGCCTACGAATATAGCTGCCTATTTCAGCCTAGGCATGAAGAAGATATTCAAGACACTTTCTCTTTTCAACTGATTAGTATAATGAAGATAGAGGATCAAGATGAATACTACCTATATCAGCCTTTGAATGATTCAAGGTTATGCAACTAGCATCATTATTGCTAGTTTTTCATGAAAAGATCATGAGATTCATGACTTTGATCAACGTAACACGAATAAAGCAGCTGCATAAAAGCTTCAACCTACGGAATGAGTGTTATGGACAACCAAGATTAATTCCAAAGCATGGCAAGAAATCACCAAAAGACTTCTTTGAAACCTCCCTTGAATGAAGAGGAAGCAAGATACTATGTAGAGGGAATTACAAGTCTAGCTTGTACTTGCAATGATTGTAGATTAAGAAGAATCTTTGTTTACAGGTTTTAGCCTTGAAATACATTGTTTTAGGCTGAGAAGAAGAGACCAAAAGTATCACATAACAGTGCCAAAAGATGTCCTTGAGACTTTCTTACAAAGAGTATAGCTTGTAGTCACTCATAAGAACCAAGAACAACCCATATTTTACCAAGATAAAAGAAGAGGATCACAAATAAAGCCTCAACCCATGAATATCCTATTTTAGGGCTGCCAAGGATAATCCAAGATGACACAAATAATCTCCCAAAAAGTACTTTCAATGCCTTTTCAAGGCAACAGTTATTAGATACAGCAATTACAAATGAAAGTAAAGCATGTTCTCTTCATAAACCATAAGAATAGAAATGGAGCATCAATGAGACATGATTCAACCCAAAAAGAGTGTGTTGGGCTGCATATGACAGTCCAAAATCAGAGCTTTATGTCTCCCAAAGATCTCTTCTTGATAAAGAAGAGACTCTACATCAAGAGGTAGGTACATAAGATGTTGTCCTGCTCTTCTTCTTCACAAATACATGTACCACTTGAACCATGCAAGAGCTTCTTTGTAAAATAGAGATTTAGCCCATAAAAGAGCAAGCTTGGGCCTTTAAGTACATCCCACAATCCTTGATAAAATTGATCAAGAAGTGTAACAAGAGGCTCACATGATAGGAGAGAGTTCAAAGCTTCCTTCTTTCTTCTTCAATGAGCATGAATCCCATGAATGGGATGCTGCCCTCCTCTTTATACACATTTGCCTTTTTTCTCACAGCCAAGAGTGGCCTTCCATTTCCTTCAATGCATGGAAAGAGAGGTACTTACATGTCAAGTAGATTCTTATTATGTTGTTTGTGGTTGCATGGCTTAACCTCCTCCTTTTTGTGTGGTAGTTTGAACTCCTCTCTCCCTCCTCCATCCATGGCACCTTGACCTGACTTCAAACTTCCCGAAAATCATGGCAGAAAAAGCCGGCTAATCCTCCTCTACCACAAGCTTAATACACAAAAGTTTTAAAGTCTCATAAGTCATATCAAGTCATTGGCACAATGCCATGTGTGCACTAGGTTGACCATATACACTTTGGAGAATTATAAGAAGCTTAAGAGAGTGGTTTTCCCATTCAAGCATAGTGACAAAGAAGCTTACAAGGCAGAATCGAAGGACTAGAGTTCCAACAACCCAATCTTACATCATGTTTTATGCTTGGTGATTTACATAACTTATTACAACTTGTGGTCAAAGAAGCAAAGTAGAGTGGGTTTTAACTTCAAGATAGTCATGACATTGTCTTTATTCAAGGTGGGAACATATGACTCAAGGCAAAAAGACCAAAGGATGGAACATTATGTTGGAATGAAAATAGAAGTGAAGGACAAGAGTGTTTGAAGTAGGAAGAACAACTTATTTTGTGAACTCTCTAGAAAGTTCTAGAGTTGTTGAGAAACAACAGAAAGTGTTATTTTTCATTCATGGGCAAACATTCCCATGATAGTGAATCGATAAGTTAGAGTTTTTCTAGATGGAGTTTGATACTAGGAACACAACGCAAGTCTTAGTTTGTCGATCGGAGTTCATTTGACCCCCGTTTAATCCCAACAAGGTTTGGTGTTACAAAACAACTATCTATATGATCTAGGAGCTAGAAAGTATGTAGCAGAAGCCATGTTCATAGATTTTGACATCATGAAGCTCGCCATCCAGTCTTTATGCGAGTCGAAGTTTGTTCGAGCCTCTGTTTGACAAAAAAACCACTTTGTCAAGTGCGAACACAAAATGTGAAACTAGTGTTTTTGAGATTTAAAGCCTTAAATCTTGTTTAAGCTTGGAAAGAATGAAAAGACACAAATTATGAAACACGAGGTTTGGCGGAAGGGGGCGCCTTTTTTTAAGCACCTCCAAGAATGGTAAATTTTTATCATTTTTGGGCTGGTGAAGATCAAAGGAATGCTTCGAGCCATGAAATCTTCAATTTTTTTGCTCTCCATCACAAAAAATTGATCAAGAAATGATGCACTGAATCAAGTGATTTGATTTTAGTCTTTCACTCTTCTTCCTCCTCTCTCCTTGTGTTGTGTGTTCTCATGGATTAATGTATGAGAGAAGGGAGTGGGTTCAGATGAAAGATTTTGATTGTGCGATGATACAAGAGCGCAAAGAAGCATAGATCGGGCTTGGAAGGATTGTCACAACTATTGAAAAGCATCAATGAGACTCCCGAGATACATATGACATAAGAGGCGTGATTTCATACGTCTTAGATTTCATTATTTTATGATAAATTTTAAATGGAAATAGTTGGAGATGATTACATTTGGTTGCTAATACTCTTATTTATTAGTCGTGTTAAAGAAATCAAGAAAAATCAATCATCTAGTAATTTATTTGTAAACACGCCAAACCCCCAACATTGTGGTTTAAGGAAAATTATGTGATTTTGGGGTTTTACAATGCATATAGTGTTCATATGGGTTGAAATGTGATAGAAAAATAATTCTCAATAAAATCAATCATTCTAAATCAATAAATAAAAAATATCCATATTTATCAATAAATAATTTATGAAAATTAAAAAATAATAAAAATAGATTTTTTATATCCAAAAAATAGAGAAAAATAATATTTATATTTGTGAATGTATGGTAGAGCTAAAGCATGAGGTTTAACCTTAGTTCATCCCTATCTCTATGTTAAAGTGAGTTTTTATTGCTTTCATGAAAGAAAAATACATGAAAAATACATCTTAAACCTATCAACAAATGCACAATTTTAAACGATAGGGGAAAAGGGGGGTTATTGAGTGTTTAAGTACACTGAATATTGATGTTTTTATTATGCATGGCATATAGAGTACGTTATTTTATAAAATTAAAAGGGTTTAGTAGTATGAGAATGCTACATACTAGCCCTAAGCAACACATCAATCTCAATTAGACGAAAGGCATGAAACGAATTGTTTTCACACCTTCACAATGCTGGTTATTAATGAATAAACTTGTTTGAGCATGGTAGTCATAAACAATTGCATTGCACACACCATATGGTATCATCCTAGATGCACAACAATTGTTTTCATGAGCGATGACCTACATTGAGAGTGCGAGGTACCCTAAGTTGTAGGGTTAGTGATTCATTTCTTAGGGAATATTTAGTGAGAATTATTCATTATCTCTGGGATCGATCAATTGAAAGAGTGGATCATGTATCAAATGTGCATTGTATAAACAATGCATCTTGGGGCAAATCTTGGGGCAAAGCCGTGGTAATTAGCTGAGGGGTGCTCCCTTTGTGTGTGCTTAGGTGGTGCATAATGCTGATATATTTAGGGAATCCCTCTGAGGAGTGTGGGGAAGGATATCCGTTGGACTAAAAATCATACAAATGCAAAGTTCTATTTTAGAAGTTAGGGTGGTATACCCCTTAGACGCTCCTAGTCGCAAGGCCGTGTGGGGTGGTTTGAGGTGAGTAATAGAAGCTCAACTAGTGTCATATAGCCAATATTAGGCCCGTTTTAGGTCCCAATATATGAATTGATCGGCTACTTGCTTGGCTAAAAATTGTATCTTTGTTGGAATACAATGGGTTGATTTAGTAAGTCTATCCACAACAACAAAGATATTATTACAACCATGCCTTGTGGTAGGGAGGTTCACAATGAAATCCATAGAGATATCGGTCCACTTTCCTGCTGGTTTGAAGAGGGCTGATCCTCATGAAAGTTAGAAAAGAGAAGAGTGAACATACATGCCTTAGCATTGATTACCCTCTTAATCTTCTTAGGGCTGATCACCTCCAACTTCTTCTTCTCAATCCCTTGAAGGATAACTTGTTGTCCATGTTATTGGAATTCCATTTGCACCCTTTCCAAATTCATGGTAAATCTACCAATACTCTTCAGTCAATTATAGCCAAGTATTGCATCAATGGGGCCTCTCTCCAAGGCAATAAGACTCATAGAAGTGGTACATAATGAAGATAAAGTGATAGGAGCATTAGAGCAATTTTGATTACTACTCTCATAAGCTCCGTTTGCAACTTGAATCCGTAGAGAGAAAGGCATTTCTTGAGTGCTCAACTTCAACCCATCAAGAGACTTTGTGTTTATGAAGCTAAGAGTATTCTTGGTGTCGATAAGAACATGAGTCATTCTTCCATTGATGTAGCCTCTAAGGCATAGGGTATTATCCCCTTTGGAACCATTGCATGCATCATGGGAAATAAAGCATAGCCTCAAGGAATCTAGATCAGTCCCCATGGATCATCCATATAATATCCACCCAAGTTGAATGGAAAATCATCCATGGGGTCATAAAACTCCTCATGGATGTCCTCTTCATGGTCATGCATCTCTTTAAGAGTGGATGGGTTCTTAGGCTGAAATACATTGCATTCATTTGCTTCAACATCCGAATCTTCCTCAAGTATCATACTTACCTTGACATTCTTGGCTTTGCATTTTTCCTTCTGATCGGGAGACCATTTCTCTCCACATTTGAAGCATAGTCCCTTTGCATACATGTCCTTTAGCTTGTCATTGGAAATTACATGTTTGTCTTGCACCAAAGGAGCTAATCTATTTTTTGCATTAAATCTAGAATTAGTGCCTTATTTTGAACCATAAATTCTAGGAAAATAAGGGATCTTACTATAGGTATTTGATTGCTTTCCTCCTTGCTGAAAATCAATCTTTATCTATCCAAAATTAGTAATTGTCCTCATGGTCTAGTTTGGCTGAAAATGATGCCTTGTTCTTGGTAGAAAAATCTTGTAATTTTGACCATACCTTTCAACCAATTGTATGGCTGCTTGTAAGGAGGAAGGCTTCATGGCTCCCACTACCAAAGATAGAGAAGATTCAAGTCCAAATATGTATTTATTCAGCTTAGCATTTTCGGATATCCCATCAACATAGAGAGGTTAAGGAATTGGTTAAAATAGTCTCTAATTGATAATCCCCCTTGTTTAAGAGCATACCACTTTTTTTCCAGCCTCTCTTTTTTGATAGGAGATACAAATACTTCAATCATTTCTCTCTTTAATGCTTCCCATGTCAAGAACTCGTGATCAATCCTTGACATATACTACCACCAAGTGTGTGCATATCCCTCCATGTGTAGGGTTGCAAACTTGACCTTAGCATTTTCTGGTCTAGGATACAAAGAGAAATACATTTCAAGTTTTTCAAACCATTCTTCTAATTTTGTTGGGGGTGGATTATCACCCTTGAAATTAGAAATGGTAATATTCTCCTTGTATTCCCTCTCAAGTTGATGAGGTTGACCATTATAGTGTTGCTGCCCATATGTATTTGCACCAAATGAATTTTACCTTTGAGTATCATTGCTCCATGTTCCATGAGCACATGGTTGTTGCTCTCCATGAGGGTTTCCAAATCCATGTGCCTAATTATATTATCCTTGTGGCTGAGAGAAAGAATTACCCATAACATGTGGTTGTCCATATACTCCTTGATGCTATCCATACACAGGAGATTGAATATTTGTTGTGGCATTTAGTTGTGGTTGTTTCCCACTAATGTGATGAGGCCAAAACTTATTAGAATGAGGACTTTGCTTAAAAGGCTTATTATAAGCATGATTATTGTTGACATGTTGCTATTTTCCATAAGAATTTGGGGCTGAATTGACATGACCATGTCCATTATAATGGTGCTGCCCATGAGAAGTATTACCTCCACTTGCTTGACCATGATATGATCTTTGTTCTTCAAACCTCTCTTCATGAATAGGTTTAGGGATAGTAGATGGCTGAACATTAAAAGACTTGTAGAAAGAATCACACCCATGTGTGTCTTCATCATGCTTAGAGTTATCATGGATCCTCTCTTATGGCTCTTGACCATGAGAGCTTATGTAGGCCTTTGGTTGATAACAAGGCTGAAATTGAGGCTGAAATTAAGAGGGTTAAGCTCTAGATGGCTCTCCAACCTCATAGTGCCCCACAACGTTATGCATTGTGATCCTTGTCTGCTCCTCAACAATGGGAGGGCTTGAAACACTTGGGACTACTATAGGTAATATTCTCTCACTTAAGAGAGCCATGAGTTTGTGAATGCTTGACTTCATATCCCCTATATCATTGGATGTTGAGATGGCAAGCTCAACACATGCGGACATTGATGATGGACTGCGTGGCTAGATGAGTTTTCACGTCTCCACTTAGCACATTGGTGGTCATTATGATACTCACATGGCCATTGACTTATCACTTATTATATTTATTTTTTTACACCTATCTACAACTGGCAAAAGATATAACGCCAATTGATTAGTGTCAGTTATGCATTGTTTGACTTAGAAGGCCACTTTTCTTTATGTTGTATCTTATCTATACTTTGTGTACATTGTATTAGTGTGTGGCAAAAAAAGAAAAATCAGTAAGAAAACTTTTTGGCCTCCATCTCTCTTCTTGTGTTCTTAGGTGAGCTTCCTCTTGTGTATATAGTGTTTGTTTGGCGGAGTAGCTCAAGCAAATCCTCCCATCACATGATCCTTAACATGGTATCAAAGCCACACCACTAAGAGAGGCTGATTTTGAAGGCTGAAGTGAAGGAGAAGAGGCAAGGTTTGAGCAAGCAAGCAATGGGTAAGAAGCTCTCCCATTCTTCCACTCTCCCTCTTCAATAGTGCCTGTGGAGGCACCAGAAGTAGGGTAGAGCGAAAATCCCAGATTGCTGTGAGATTTGGTGTGTGAGCAGAGCAATGTATATTCTGCAGATTGGCCCTATATGGCTTTTCCACAGTTATTTTGGGCATCTGAGGCCATTTCAGGCCTCGTTTTAGAGCCGCAAGGTTGTGGACAACAATTTCAAGATACACTGTGATTTCGGCTGTATTGACCAAAAGTGGGTGCACAGGTTATAGAATGTGAATCTGTAATTTTTGAGGTGTTTACAGGAAGCAAACATAAGGTTTATCAGCAAACAGGTTGCAGATTACATGTACTATTAATCAATCAGTAAAAAAGGTTGCTTGGTGTAGTGATGTGCACGTGTTGTGAAAGATTGCAGAAGATTAGCTTGTTGTGTTGTATCCTTGTTTATGATAATGGCAGAGAACAGTGAAAATCCCATTATTGAGAAGATCAACAAGAACAACTACCCTTCATGGAAGTTCTGTGTGACGAACTTCCTCATTGGAAAAGGCCTTTATGAGTTTGTTTCAGGTGAAGAAAAGGAGCCAGAGCTGGATATCCCTCCGACTGCAGATGAATTAAAAGCATGGAAAGAATGGAATGCGAAAGACAAAAAGATGATGTATTGGTTATCTGGAGTCATTGATAATACGATGTTCGGACATATCAGGAATGCAGAAACTTCACATGCAGCTTGGACAATTTTTGAGAACATGTTTTCAGTAAATACAAAGGCACGAAAGATTCAGCTCAAGCAAGAGTTGAATGCCTTGAAGAAAGGAAAAATGTCTGTCAATGAGTATGTATTGAAGGTGAGGAGCATTGCGGATGCTTTAGCAGCGATTGATGCAATTCCTGATGATGATGATGATTTGGTTTAATCCACTTTGAGTGGCCTTAACAATGAGAAGGCATGGAATCATTTGTTACTTTAGTGTAAGTAGGAATGCCATTTCCAGATTTTGATGAGTTGATCTCTCTCATGATTACCGAAGAGATCAATATAAAAGGTGACTCATCTGAAAAAAATTGTGAACATGTTCAAGCATTTTACTCAAGTTCAGGAAGGGGACATGGTAGATCCTCTTCGAGATGCCGTGGTATGGGACGTGCTGGCGATAACCAGCAAAACAGGTTCAATCAGCAATTTGGTGAAATGCAGGTTTTAGGAGGCATATTGCAGAAGTCGCATGGGCATTAGTGGGCTGAAAAGAATATGCCCAAATATTTTTGGTCTGAGGCTTTCCATACTGCGGTCTATATTATGAATAGAACCCCCACAGCTGCAGTTCATGGGATGACTCCTAAAGAATGTTTTACTGGCAAGAATTGTCTCTTGTAAAAAAATCTACAAAACTATAGACCTTCTAGATTAGGATGACATGTAAAAGAAAGCATATAGCTTTCAGCTAATTTGAGAGGATTTTATGTAAAAAGAGAGATTAGCAAAATCGCGCGACGCGTGATCGTTGTTTTTAGGTAGTGAACAACACTCCAAAAGTGGGAGATGAAGAAGGAGTGATCTGGCAAGATTCTGGCTAGGTGTCCAATTTAACCCCCCTTTTGGAGCCATTGGAAGGATCAAATTGGCGATTTGAGCAACATAGAGGAAGGTATTATTTTGTACACTCAAGTTCTTCGAGTTTTTGTGCAGGATGAAGAGAAGCTGACTTCACAAGGAATTCATCTTGAAGCAGTTAAAGAATTAATTGCAGCAATTGAAGATAAAGAATTAATTGAAGCTGAAGATAAAGAAAACATGAATGCAAAAATTAAAAAAGTGAAAGCTGAAAATATAATGGTCGGCTGGTCCAAACCAGTTAGGCATCCCACCTCTCAAAAAGAAGACCATCTACAGCACATGCATGAGGAGGAAGAGGCTTGGCTCATTCCAAGCAGTCACTACTCCCGTATGCATTGGGCAAGAGCAACAATGGAGACATTCGTCAAAATTGGAGAAAAAGAAACACCATGTATTGCACTCTTAGACCATGGCTCAAAGATAAAGGTCATGGCAAGGAGTCTCTATGAAAGTGGCGGATGGCCCATAGATGTTGATCCAGGATGGCGAATGAGAGATGCAAACAACTCTTTTGGAGAGTTATATGCTGCGTGTCCTAATGTGCAGGTAACTATTGGAGACATAAAAGAAAATTTTCACTTTTTTGTTCAAGACTCTTGTAGTTACCCTATCATTCTTGGGCAACCTTACATTTCTGAAGCCCGCTTGGAAACAAAAGCTCTTGATGATGGTGTTTCCTATGCTCAAATCCAAAGCAAGGATAATGAATGAGCTGTCCAATTTCTTACTATGTGTGTTAACCATTATCGAAACAGAGATCGACTGCGTGATTATCCTGTGCCTCCTAACGCCCGAGAATTCAAGGGTTTTCGGGCTGCACTACTATAAAAGGAGGCTATGGTAGTGCGTCATGTAAAAAGATTGAACCTCCTTATGCTATAGAAATTGTGTCTCTAGCAAATTTGTATGTATGTACAGCCAATAGTATGGGTTGTTATAAGTCTCTTCCGGCCATTACTAAGGCTAAAAGAAAATATTTATGTCATGTAAAAAGGGAGCTGAAAACTTATGACATGATGGCTGAAAATGAAGATATTTCAGGCATTGTTTTTGGACCGATTACTACTGACACATTGGTTGAAATATATGCAGCTGCTCATGTAGTAAATCAGGTAGAAAATCAGCTCATAGAAGTATGTACATTGGATTTTTATCAAACAATTCAAGAATTTGTTGAGCAGAAGACATTGGTTTACTCAACAAGGTTGAAGTGCAAGTGGAGACAAAATACAAGGCAGTGGATAAGAAAGTCAAACATGTGGCAGTCCCACTGCCTCCTGAAAGTGAAGGGCTGGCTGATAGGGTAGAAAATTAGCCAAGTCTTTGTGATCCTTCCATACATTGGTCACAAGTTCACATCTGAAAATATAAAAGAGCTCAAAATATGTGAATATTCTTTCCTTTCGTCGGTTGAAAAACACTCTTTTATGCAAATGCTTATGAAACATGGAATTGCATTTCAACCAAGTGAAATAGGCTGTGTGGATCCAAATATTGTGGCTCCTATGGTCATTTTTATGGTCCCACATGTGCCTTGGAACCTTAAGCCTATTCCTGTTCCACGGGCGCATTTGCCCAAATTACTGGAACTTCTAAATGAAAAGATCAGAATGAAGATTTTAGAACCTTCTTCAGCACCCTACTCAAACCAATGGTTTACCGTGCCCAAGAAAAATGGATCTTTATGATTCATTCAAGATCTACAGCCTGATAATTGTGTCACAATCCAAAATGTTGGTTCGGGTCCGATTGTTGATGAGTTTGCTGAAGCTTTTATAGGTAGAGCAATTTATTCTATGGGCGACCTATATTCAGGATATGACCAATTTCAGCTTTCACCATTGGAGCAAAATGTGAAGTTGAGTGTTGACATTGGGGATGAGATAGAAGACCCTACTATGTTTAGGAGGATAGTAGGGAGTTTGATTTACATGACTATCACAAGGCCAGACTTGAGCTATGATGTTGGCCTTGTTAGTCAGTTTATGCACATGCCTAGAAAGCCTCATTTGGATGCAGTTAGACATATATTGAGGTATGTGAAGTCCATTTTACATTATGGAATTTTTTATGAGACAGGTAAGGATGTACAGGTTTTTGGATACACAGATGCAGATTGGGATGGTAGCATGTCACACAGAAGATATACAAGTGGATTCATGTTTTCCCTTGGTAGTGCAATAGTTACATGGAGCAGCAAAAAGTAACCTACAGTTGCTTTATCGAGTATAGAGGCTGAGTATAGAGGTGCTGCTATGGTAGCATGTGAGGTGGTATGGCTGCAAAAGTTATTAGGTGATTTGGACGTGCAGGGAGATGGTCCAGTTGTCATTCATTGTGACAATATGAGCAACATGCAGCTAGCTAGGAATCCAGTGTTCCATGCTAGGACAAAACACATTGAGGTGCACTACCACTTTGTGAGAGAGAAGGTACTTGCAGGGGAGATTTACTTGGTATATGTCAACACACAAGCTTAGATAGTGTAATATTTCCATAACAAAATATTAAAAGACACTGGATCCCGTGCAAAAGCAGCCCAAAGTAAATCTCCCGCAACCAAGAAACACTGGCCTAAGTGCTCCATCCTCGTGTACTAACAAACACCCACCCCCGCGTTGTGCATAGGAAACCGTGGCTCAAGACCGTAGTCTACCGCGGAAACACCCCTTCACGGGAAGAAGGATAATGAATTATTTGCAAAAAAAATTTAATAACTCCCTCTCCTTCACCCATTGTATAGCGGGGAGAGAGAGAGGGAGTATGTGTTGGAGTGTGGAGGGGCATGGGGAGGAGGGCATGCAACGTGCCACTTGTGTGGCCACCCCCCCCCCCCCCCTTCACCCCATATAAACCCCCCTCCCAAGCTTGGGAGGGGCATCGTGGTGCTGCCCGCCGTGAAGGACATCATCATCATCATCATCATCTCCCTCATTGTCATTTCACCATCATCATCCCCACCAACACACGTCATCTCCATGTTTCTTCCAGAAGCTTGAGAAGCTTCTATTGAAGCTCCTCTAGGCCAAGTTCACCCGTGCCTCTCGATTTTTTATTATACTGTATCTTGCAAGGCCCATTCCTATGTAGGGAAGGAAATCTCGGGCAGTAATGACTTTGAAATGTGTAAGAGAGCCAAGGGAGAGTTCACTGAGTCGAAGTTTACTTCGTCAATAGCTCCTAAGCAAAAGTCGAGAGGAGTGCACGCAGGAGATTCCACCCAAAGTGCGAGAGTGGACAATGCCCTGATTTTGAATGCCCAGGTTCCGAAAAATATTCCCGCAAGAAAAGGATGTATAAAGCATGTTTTAATTCACATAGGAAACTTAAATGCATTGGAAAATTTATATACTCGCTTGATTTACAAAGTGTAGTTGCACGACGAGTACTTGCATTTGCTTGCACTTCCATGGTCAAGGGTAGTCACATTTCTGAACGTATGTTGCATAAGTTAAAAGATGAAATTGTGCGAAGGTGTCCTTGTTGCATCTCACAAAGGATAGGGCTTATGACACATAATGCACTTATGTAATTAATTCTTGGTTGTGACTCATGTCTAAGATAATTGTAGACAGGCATTAAATGATGTCTAAATAGTTGCAATGAAAGGAAAAGATTTATAATCTTTGACAAAAACATATATTATGCAATTCGCATGCAAATGAATAGTTATAATTTAGGTTGAGTTAAGCGATAAAGGAAGGATTAAATTATCGATGTACTCATTGGCGTCTGATCATGAAAGAATGATACATCCATACATAGAGTTCATTTATCAAAGTTCGAAGTTGGGAAAGGATGCATCTTCATTAAAATACTAAAAGCTTTGAATTCGATGCATCAACGTAGGGTTTATAGGAATTAGCTCTGAATGTCAATCAATATCGCATAGGGCAAGGAAAAGAAAGATCACTATAGATCCCATGGTTGCATAAAGGCAAAAGGTCTATGGTCTTAAAATTGCATGCTTGCATGGAATGATACATCTCATACATCTTGCAGTTATTTACATCTTTTAGGGAAAGTATTTGCATCTCTAAGGGAAAGATCACCTCTAATCGTAAGACAATTAGATCAATTAGGTAAATTACATGTAATTGTGTAACTCACATGAGATTCATAAAGGCGTGAATAGTTAGCATACGACGAACACCTCAATGTGCTGGGTTAGGTTAAGTTATGTTAAAATTCTATCTAGTATCGCACTTAGGATGCCGATTTAATATTTTCGATCTTAAAGGTCCTACCCACATTCTCGAAATGTTAGGATTATCTAATCGCCCGTGCAAGAATGATCTAGGGTTCTCACCCTAAGGATCATTGACCAAATACTAGACCTCCGCAAGGAATTTAGGGACCCTAGGGCCAAAACGATTATCAGCCTAGTAGGGTCAAGGTTTTGGTTTGGGTCAATATAGGACTCCCAAACCCTATATCTTGATCAAAGGTATTCTTGACCAAGAAATACCATATGATAAGAGAAATACTCCCACAAGTTAGGTACTAACACCTATCTCGTGTAACAAGCTGCAACGTCATATGCTCTTGCGACTAAATCACAAGTCAATATAGCTACACCTTAGACCAAGGTTGGCGAGTTCTAATTACAAATTAGCTTCTCTGAGAATTGAGTAGTTTCCCTACTACAACACTCCCTCTTGGAAACTTTCTTGTCAAGTTTAGATAGTGGTGAATTGCCAAGAAGCCATTTGACCAAACAAGTTAGGACAGCAGGGTTGTCCAGGATTTATTGACCATAATATATGGAAACCTAAAGTAGTGACAATTTGGGTTAACAGGGTATAAACCTTAACCCAAGGAAAAAGGGTAAAAAAGCAACTTATCTTACGAAACCCTTGGGATCTTGCCAAGTCGCGATTGATCTAAGATCGAATGATGGAAGTATTTGGGGAGAAGGAATCACACCTTGGCAGTTGGCCATACGAACGACCACTGGAATGCTCGTGATTGTACACTTAGGTGCACTCTTTGTACTTCTTTTCTCAAGGAACTAATTCAGGAAAAACAACTAATGCTTCAGGTTAAAAGCCTGGAGGGAGAGGCAGTATCAGTTATCTTCGACTATCTGCCTGACCCTATCCAAGGGGGTTGTTAGCCGCACCGGGTACGTGGACCGAACCCGCCGCGAGAGGTCTCTCCGTGGGTGCTACTTGGAGCAAGAGGACGCTTGGGTACTAGGGGAGGCTCTGGCTGTAAATTCCTTACCTCCGGATCCTGCATAAGAGGCCAACGTGACTCAAGATGGGATCTCAAGGCCCGTATACTAGTCAACAGGCGGAACTTGGAATAGCGATCCCTGAGGATTGCTGGGATAGCCTTCAGGCAGGTTATTTGATGTATTCCAAAGACTGATAAATAAAGATCAAATGTTGAAAAAGAAACTTGCTTGACATTGTTTTTCTGTGTCAGTGCCTAAATTACGTGAAGGAACCTGTGATTAAATGGTTAATTAAGAAAGCTATTTTTGCTTGTCAAACTAAATGTGGTGGGTAATTAGATAACTAAGCAACCTGAGGAAAGTGCGGTGGATGTGACTCTAGGTCCGTCCTATGGAAGGATGGTCCCAGTTGGCCGGGAACTTTTCTCAAAGAAATTGATAGAGAAGGAGCGATGACCTAGAAGAAATAGAGTTAGAGTCCCGATTTATGCTATTTTAGGGGAACGGAATGGGACTATGCCTTACGAGTAGGGAGGTCGAGCTTCACATCCCTCTCGTTTTCCATTCTCCTTGAACCAAGTGTAGTATAAATCTGCTTCGACCCTGATGCTTCTACGCAAAGTGGTTCGTTTGGGGCTCGACGCTAGCTACCTCCTAGGAACTTGACTATTAGGAAAACCTTGATTCAGGTTGGTCCTAAGTGGGAATGGCCAGATGCTTCCTCTTCGTGGCAGACTCGGGAAGACTTTGATCGCAAACCCCGTGACATTCCTTGTGAGTGCTGGGCAGCGCTTTCTAGACTCTCTTCTCGATGGGCTGCTAAGACATGTCCTACAAGTGGACAGGGGGACACATTATAGATAGCTGACATTTTCACAAAGGCATTGAGTGCAGAGAAGCTTCAAAAGTTCCAAAGCTTACTTGGAGTTGTAGAGATAAAATTGAGCTTGAGGGGGAGTGTTGAGATGGCAAGCTCAACACATGCAGACATTTATGATGGACTACCTGGCTAGATGAGTCCGCACGTCTACACTTAGCACGTTGGTGGTCATTATGATACTCACATGGTCACTGACTTATCACTTATTATATTTAGTTTGTTACACCTACCTACAACTGGCAAAAGATATAACGCCAATCGATTAGTGTAGTTAGTTATGCACTGTTTGACTTAGAAGGCCACTTTCCTTTGTTTTTTATCTTATCTATACTTTGTGTACATTATATAGTACATGGAAGAAGAAGAAAAATCAGTAAGAGAACGTTTTGGCCTCCATCTCTCTTCTTGTGTTCTTGGGTGAGCTTCCTCTTGTGTATACAGTGTGTTTGGAGCAGTAGCTCAAGAAAATCCCCCCATCACGCGATTCTTGACATTGAATGGTTGCTGAAAGCTATTAGAATCCATAGTTACATGAGTTGTGCCAACCCATTTGCTTGATTGTTCACTACAACATGAGTTGAACTCATTTCCACCTCCTCATTATCACAGTTCACATGGTAAATAGCTTCTCAAGAAGCTTCATGCTCTCTTTCCTACTGGCCATCACTTAAATCTTCATTGATGGTATCCATAATGGGATCCTTTTTCTTGTTTTTTGCCATAGGTGATGATCTATCTTGAGTATATAGCAGTAGTAAAACTCAAATATCTTGAGCTTCAATGATCAAAACTATGAACTTTTTGGCTCTATTCAAAGCTAAGGATATCTCCTTTCCAATGAGATATCAAAAGTTGAAAATGGTTCAATGTGAAAAAATTTGTAAGCAATTTTCAATGGTTGTCTGCAATTCACTACACCCTATAAGTACCCTCTTTCGATCAATTTTTGATGTGTAACATCAATTTTATGCATGCCCCACCATTGTAGACCTATAAAGAATTGAACACACCTGCAAGTACTAAGAATAATCTCTGGAAAGACCAAAACAAGTTGACTAATTGAGACATAACTATAGGAAAGTGATCCAACAATGAGTCCATGTTTGCATTCACTACCAAAGTCTTCAATGCTGAACTGAAGTACTTCAATGCATCAATAAGCATACATGTTGACCTATATATTTGCCCATATTTGCCAAGTGTTTCATGTTGTCATACATTTTTCCACATATCATGTTGCCCATACATTTGTCAATACATCATGGAGTCATTTGTCAAGTACACCATGTTGTGGGCCAAAGTAAAGCACTCTTTATGTCAGTACCTGCACCTAAATTGAAAAATGCATGGGATACATGGCTTGAGGGGTGTTCAAAATTCCCTCTCATGCTAGTTTGTGCTCCCCTTTAGGGTCCTTGTCAATAGGGGAGGGTCACCTCACTATTTTCCTACCAACTAGCCTGGCATTCACTTTTCCTTGTGGAAAATGACATGGCAGATCAATACTAGGTTAATAAAGTAGCATGAAATGCATGGATTGAAAGAAAATTGGTATTCATTCATGATATCCATGAACTAAGTGAAATGGGTTGAAAAATGAAATGGAAGTAGGTAGGAAATACCTTCAACAGTGACTCACTGCATTACAAATTTTCCACTTGCCATTGGGGGCACAAATTTTCTCATGACATTTAAGGCAAGAATCAAACAAGGCAATGTCAAGGTTAGGGAAAAATAGATGAGAAATTGGAAGCTTAGAGTATGATTATGACAATGAAATCAGAGTGGTTTGGTAATCATCACCATCTATGAAAGCTGTAGGGAATGATCATGTAATGCATTTAGGAATATGAATAAATTTCTTATCAATTTAACCTCTATTTCCATCAATTGGATAAGCTCAACAATAGGATATTCAAGAGAGATTAAAATATGATTGAGAATACCTCTTGTACTTGGAGTTGAAGTTTATTGTTGATAAAGAACCCTTTGACAAGGATGGCTTCAATTCAGCCTCAAATAGACCAAGATTCTCCATTATAAGCTTGCTCCATGTTGTATTTAACTCCCTGTAGCATGCTCTTCTCCTTCAAGCTCCATAGGTACTCCATTGAGCCAAGATTGGTTGAATGTAACCAAAATCCCATTCCATTTTGATGAAATGCCTTGTAGAATGGTAATAGGTAATCCAAGAATGATTGAAGACTCAAAAATTGAAGAAGATCCAATTAATTCAAGAACATTTGAAGCCTATGTTGTCCATCTTACAAGATTCTTTGATTAGAAGAAATCTCCACCATTTGCAACCATGTTGATTGTTGGAATTCAGGTTACCAGTATGGATAACATACAATTGAAGAATATATGGTTCTGACAAACCAAAAGCATGCATAGAACCCAATCGTGCTAGTGAGAACAAAAAAAGAGTAGGTTATGATATTCATTTCCCCTTGATAAGATCGGGAGCTTCATCAGCACATGCTTCCAGATTCGTTATCATTGTGTGGACTCTAATGGTGATGTTGCAATGTAGAGAGCAGATACACTTTAGAACCTGAAGTCTTCTTTGTATAAGGTCTTTCCACTCTACAAAGATGACAAAGAATATGGTAGAAAGACTATATGGAGCAGTTTTTTGAAATTAGGTGTCTGCCAAGAAGATCAGTCTAGGTAGTTGTGACTCGGACTTGGAGCCACAAGGCCTTCAAGATAGACCAGAAATTTTGCAAGTTACACCTAGCTTGCAAATTTGAATAGGATGCGTGGAGTGACCACAAGCTTCATCATAATCAATACACAGACTTGAATAGGAGGATTCCTGCCCATCTTGCAGATCTAAATAGGATGTTTGGGGTGACCACGAGCTTTTGTATAATGTATTCCCTTCAATTCTTAGATATGCCTGCTACTACTTTAAACTTTCAAAGCTCCTTGATGAAGAGGCTTTAGATGACCATTACAAGTAGAACCTCCTTTTAATCAACCATCAAGAAGAGATATGAGATCATTTTTTGCTATATGAAATAACTAGCCATTAAAGGAGTATAATCTTCAAATTAGATCCCCAAAGAAAGAATAATAAGTGCCAAGCTCTATTGAGCTTCACTCGAGAGTGCATAAGCTTCAACTCCAAGATCATGAACATGCCTACAGAATTGCATGGATTACAAGTAGGAAGGTTGATAAAAATCGTGCTCCCTTTTGCTCCAATGGTGACGGAACAAATCTGCCATGCAAACATGCATAATTTTTGTTGAATGGCTGATGCTATACATGGCTTCAAACCTAATCAATGTGGTACTTAATGGACTCCATATGAAGCATAGAGTCAAGAACTGATGGCTTCCATGGCAGGAGAAGTGACGATGAGAAGCTAGGAGTAGAAATCTTCCATGAAAGTTGTAATGGAGCTTGAAGAAGGAAGAGAAAAACCATTTTCCCTAAAAATTAGTGAAGTCTTTTGTCTCCACCAAAGTTTGAGAGCCCATTTTATCCGATCACCACCAAATTTGCACGAAAATATGATCATGACTTGCTAAAATGGCAGGGAGATTGCCGTTTTTGCCAATATCTTGTCCATCTTCTTTTAGAATAACCTCAGTTTGCTGTAAAGGTCTTGTTTAGTCATGGTTAGGGTGCAACCAAGTCTTGTGACCAAGAATCTAAGTGTAGTCCTATGTTCTAGTCTCTACAACTACATCCATGGTTGACAATGACCATAGACACAATCTAATATATGGCTTTGATACCAATGTAAAGAAGGCCTATTCTACCATGGAAATCAACAAGAAAACTAATTAGCTGAACTAAGAAAATAATAGGAGATAACATGAAAATGCTCCAATCATGGACATGCCATAGACATCTTCCATTATACCATAGCACAACATATCCATGGAAGCTGAAATCAAAATACAAGAAACTAAGCTTGGTACTCACCCCAAGATGGTGATGGATAAGAGATCTCCCAAAATTAGTGTAAGTGCCAAAACGATGCCTACATTAGCACTTCTTTTCTTTTTATAGTAAACCCTAGTACCATCTTGGCTAAGGTATTTACATGGTTTATTTTGGTAAAGATAATTGAACTAATATAGCTAATTTGCTTCATTACAATTTGTCACTATATTATCCTCTCATGTCATATAGGAAATCTCAAAGTCATAACCCTATAGTGTAGCTAACCACATTCTTTGTTTAGAAGAAAGATTAGGCTATGAAAAAAAATACTTCAGCACACACTCAATGGTCACTCTTGACTTTGAAATGGATACCATAAATGTAGTGATGCCACTTCTTAATGGCATAAAGTATGGCTAACATTTCCTACTCATAGACATGGATTTCCCTTTTTTTATCATCCAACTTCCTGCTTTCATAAGCAATGACACCATGATCTTGGCATAAAACAACCCCAATACCATGACCACTAGCATCAGCAAATATGGTACACTATGGTTGTAGAATCCCAAAAGAAAGCTTCTTTCTTCAATCTATCAGTGAGAGAAGTTGCTACATGGGTACAATTCTTAATGAATCTCCAATAAAAAGAAGTTAGTCTTAGAAATCCCCGTAATAAAGTAGAGTTTTGTACTATGGATCAATCCTTGATAAATTATACCTTCTTTGGATCCACCGTGATCCCTTTCTCACCAACTATGTAACCCAAATATTCTGCCTCATTGGTCACAAAAGTACACTTTCTTTCCTTTGGAAAAAGCTTATGTTTTCTCAATGTGAGGAGAACTTCTCTGACCATGCTACAAATGATCCTCTCTAGTTTTGCTATAAATGAGAATATCATTGAAGAATACTAGGACTAAACTATATAAGAATAAATGTAAGATCTTGTTCATGAGAATTAGTAGATGTATTGGAAAGCCCAAAAGGCATAACCAACAAGTGATAGAGACCCCTTTTGGTTCTAAAAGCCATCTTATACTTATCACCTTCCTTGATAATGATTCAATAGTATCCTAACCTCAAGTCAATCTTGGTGAATGCCTTTGCATCCTTGAGTTCATCCAATAAATCATCAATGCAAGGGATTGGGTACTTATTCTTTATGGTGCTCTTATTAAGGTCTCTATAATCAATGCACATGTTGAAGAACTATATTTATTCTTAACAAGTAATACGAGAGAAGCAAAAGGTGACTGACTAGGTTGAATAAACCCCATTTCTAGCAAGTCTTTAACATTTTTCTCCACTTCTTCTCTTTTATAATTTGACAAACTATAAGGTGATTTATTGATGTGTTTAGTGTTAAGTGCCAAGTCAATGGGATGGTCCACTTCTCACTTGGGAGATAATGATGTAGGAGGTGGAAATATGTCTTTAAACTCTTTCGAAAGTTTGTATAGACATGGATTACACTCATTAGGTGAAGAATATTTCCAATTTTTCATCCACCTTTGAAAGGAGGAGTATGAAAATGCAAGACACAGCATTGATTTTCTTCTTCATTTTCTTTTTGCTGATTATTTTTGTTTGGTTTCTCTCAATGCCATTGAGTGTTACTTATTGTTCATTCCAAGTAAAATCCATAGACATACGATTAAATTCAAGGAAAACTTGCTAATATTTTGGAGCCCATCATAGCCAATAATAATGTCAATGGGACCCATATCTAAGATAATCAAGACTATCATAATGGTACAAGATTGAGATAACTCAATGGGAGTTCATAGGCATATCTCCTTGCTCAACTTCAGCTCATGTAATGGTTTTTGGCATTGACAAAGCTACTATGGGTGATGCCCATATCTATGAGAATATGATAGCCTTAGAATTGATAGTATCTTTGAGCCTAAGTGTATTCTCTTCTTTACAACCCATCCAAGCAACTTGGGATATGGAACATAACATGGGTGAACATGCAATAGTCAAATAATTATCCAACCGGTTTGGATCAAATGAACCACCTGGATCAAATGGAAACCTATTAACTAGCTCTAAATCCTCTTGAGTGTCTTGATCATCATGATCATGTGTCTCATCACAAGTAGAAACTAACTCTACTTGTAAGAGACTTTTCTCATGTGTCTCATTCTCATTTGAGTCTTCCATGATTATAATGTAAAACTTGGCATTGTTGGCTTTGCATTTCTATTTATGCTCGAGTGACCATTTCTCACCACACTTGAAACATAATCCTTTCAACTTATCATTATAAAAAGACTTGCTATAGATATTATTAGATCAATGTTTAGTTCCACCATCAGTTCTCTTGAAATCCCCTTTTGGTTTAGCATTATATCTAAAGTTGTCTTATTTAGAAATATATGCGGTAGGATAAGTGGAAATCTTGTTGAAAGTATTTGGAACCTTGTTTTCTTTTCTATAACCCTCTTTGTTGGCCAAACTAGTATCCAATTCTCATTGGTTGATTTGAATGATAAGTCACTCCTGTTTTGGGATGAAAAGAGCTCAATTATCTTCTATACTTTTGACTATAGTTCTCAACATATTGTATGGCTCCATGGACTTTTGTAGACTTTGTTGTCCCAACCTCTACTGAAAGGTTTGGATCAAGGAAAAAAAAAATACTTGTTCAATTTTGCTAAGTCAAATATGCCCTCAACATACATGGAAATATTTTAAGAACCAGTTGGAATACTCTCTAAATTGTAGATTCTCTTTGCCTAAGATCATGCAATTTTTTTATAGTCTCACTTTTTCCATTCGAGATGTGAATACTTAAGTCATGGTGGCTAATTTAAAGTATTCCTAAGTCTAAAAGTTCTACCCAAATTTTCGCATATATCTCCACCATGTGTTTACATAACCCTCTAGGTATAGGGTTGCATAACATATCTTTGCTTCTTCATTACGTGGTAGAGGATAAAGTACATTTCTAGATGGTTGATCCATTCTTCTAATTCCATTGGTGAGGAGTTATCTCCTTTGAACTGAGATATGATAATGTTTTTCTTATATTATTTATCGTAGTGATAATGCTATCTATTATTATTGGGTAAGCTAATTGACTATTGTCTATGAGAGAAATTACAAATATTTGTTGTCCATGATTGTTGTGAAAAGAATGATGTCCATGTTCTTAGTGTAGATGAGTACACCCAAGCCTAACATCATTGGGCATAGCATGGCCTACACTGAGCTTGCATCTATGTTTCATATATGCTCTAGGAAGTCTAGCCTAGCTTACTCCTAGTCTAGCCTAGCCTAGCCTAGCCCAGTTTACCCCTAGCCTAGCCAAACCTAGCCTAGAAGATGATGTGCCAAGTAGTTGATGATACGGTAAATAGTTGATGATGTAGTATATCCTACAGTTTTTGCAAGTCAAGCCTCACATTGCATAATCTAGCCTACACATATCTTACACGTATTCTTTAATTTGTCTTAGCAAAGCCTAACCTTGCTTAAACTTATCCTACACTTAGTGTATGCTTATAGTTGGCTTACACATACCCAACTCTTACACGTAGCCTATGCTCTCTCTCTCTCTCTCTCTCTCTCTCTCTCTCTCTCTCTCTCTCTCTCTCTCTCTCTCTCTCTCTCTCTCTCTCTCTCTCTCTCTCTCTCTCTCTCATACACACACATCATACAATATTTATTTGCATCGAAGTTACTGGTTTTGCACTTATAGCCAACATATTAGCATGTATTCATTTTAATCAATAAGCTCTATAAAAGCCCCTTTAAAATCATGTTTATGAAATGGGAATAGCTCTCTAGTAAATTCAATAGCCTATTAATAGTCTTATTAACTAGCTATGTAGCTTGGTTTATCCTCATGATAGAGATCATGTTTCTTCTGTAGTAAAAACCACAAACCTAACATGTCTATTAACCCAACAAAAATTGCATGAAAAAAAATGTTTGAGAGCTTCAAGAATACCTATAGTAATCAGCTCACAACCTCATTTCTATAGACCAAACTACATTTACAAAGATGATAATACTCATACATATACCAAGTAAAAGATATCCATAATAAAAAAAGAAAGTTTAGCGTATAAGCTTTAATAGAAGATGTGCCTCTTCTTTTATTGTGACTCCTCTTAAAAGCTCAAGGTCTATGTGTGTTAGTGTTTTTTTAATTATAAATGTGATATTTTTGTTTAAGTTTCACCTTTTCTTCAACAAGAGGAAAGCTAAAAATAGTGGAATGCCAGATTTTAAAATGGAAATGTGTGTAAATGTACGCCTACCTATAATCATGATAAATTTGTCACTGTTTTTTGCATTTAAACTAGAATTTATATTATCATTTATCATTCTATGAATCCTACATGTGTGTGTGTGTGTGTGTGTGTGTGTGTGTGTGTGTGTGTGTGTGTGTGTGTGTGTGTGTGTGTGTGTGTGTGTGTGTGTGTGTGTGTGTGTGTGTGTGTGTGTGTGTGTGTGTGTGTGTGTGTGTGTGTGTGTGTGTGTGTGTGTGTGTGTGTGTGTGTGTGTGTGTGTGTGTGTGTGTGTGTGTGTGTGTGTGTGTGTGTGTGTGTGTGTGTGTGTGTGTGTGTGTGTGTGTGTGTGTGTGTGTGTGTGTGTGTTCACAAGAAAATAAACATGCCCACTAGGGTATGTAAGGCATCCTCCTCTCTACTTTTATTTTCTTGAAGTGATACTTGCAGCCACTTAGCAAGTTTCTAGAGCTCCTTCCTCACTACTAAAGCATTGGCTATTTGAGCTTTTAAAATTTATCCATACAAAAGAAAATCATTGTGGCAGTCTCCCTAGTTCATGCTTCTATAATAATTTGTTGTGATTCAACATATTGATCGAACCAAGCTCTCTCAGCTATACATAGAGAATGCACTCATCATTGAACCATGAGCCCTCTCTAGTATTCAAGTTACATATACCATTGAACCATGAGTCCTCTATAGCTTTTGAGTTACAACTTGGCCAATGTTTCCTTCCTGATTGTGCTTGCAAAACAATGGTAAATTGCATGATGTCTCTACTTCTTCTGCAAAACAATGGTAGATTGCATGATGTCTCTACTTCTTCTGCAGAGCAACTAGTTATAGTTTTGGGAGTCTTGTGACCTACAATAATAACATTGTTAGTGGTATGCACTCTCTAATCAAATTCGCATTTCTCTTTTCTCCTAGTCAAATGGCCATGATTAGATCATATTGTTGTAGATTGTATGAAAATCCCTAGGGTAAGCGGCTTCCTTCCATAAGACGATTTAATTTTAATTGAATTTTTCACAATTCTCTAAATAAGGCAGATTGGCATTCACAAGGTATAGATTCTGTGATGAATGACACAAAAATAGCCGTGATGCAAGCAAACTAAGATTACTCCCGATCTTAGTTTCTAATGGGAAACTCGTAGCTCGTCTCATACAAACACCCCTCTCTCCGTTGTCATAGCAAGGATCAGGGAAAAGAACTCTTATGGAGAGAGAGAGAGAGAGAGAGAGAGGGTTAGACTCTAGAGGCTTTTGCCATTGGGGGAGAGGAAATGTCAGCACTCTACAGATAAATGATGTGGAACCCAGTGCCTGTGAGGGTTGAGGATAGATTTTCAGTATGGGTCCCGCTTTTATGGGGACGTGCCGGTAACTCCCAATTGCTTGCCGGTTGTGCAATTTTTTTATTTTTTTGAAAGTTTATTTTAAAACGAGCGCACATTCTTTCATTGATGTGATTCGTGGGTGCGTGGTTTAAGGCAGCACTGTGAGGGATGGGGGGTTTAGGGTTCAAACTTCAAATCCTAGACTAGATAGTCCCGACAAGACCAATGTCGTCTTTTAGGGGGGCTTTTCATTTGCGAACCCCACGGTCACCCAATGACCGGGTAAACCCCTGAAAAACTGGGGGCCCCTTGCTTGATATATATCCACAGCCGCCTGTGAGGACACCGTGATGGTTCGGGTCTACAACGTCGACTTCATGAGGAAAGGACAAGGAGTTGTGGACTCATCATGGAGGGCGATATATGTGGCTTTGCCAACCTGCTCTTCAACATGAATGCCCTCCCGCACCAAATACGGCATTCCATCTGGCAGAGCGCAGGCCCGCCGGCATAGGCTCTATCAAAACGGCTGGGGATCAAGCACAACGGTAGCCCTCACACCCAACACGCGGCTCCCAGGACTCTTTCGCATCAAGGATTCCAAGCCTCTGGAGGAGCTGCAGCGAGGCAAGGGCAGTCGAACACCATCTGGAGTGGCTATGAGCGGAATGCTGCTGACAGAAGCACATGCAGCTCGCGAACTTAGGTGAAGATGAATCCGTGATCCCGGTAATGGCCCCTACCAACAGCCTTAATAACTGGAATCTGGAATTTGATAAAAGAGCGCTAGTAGGTCTTTGCCATGGCCTCGTCCCCCCCACCCCCCCATGCAGGTCATGAGACTATGAACTAAACATCATTGGGAAAGTTTAGGTTGTAGAATAGTTGGAGTGAACTGCATGCTCACAAATTTCTTCTTCTTTTTGTTTGATATCTAATGATGATGAACATACTAGGTATAGGGGAGTGCATGTTGAAAAACCGGATTTCAAATCGAACGCTATCCCTGTTTCATTGGTCCCTAGAATTCAACCCTAAAACAACAAAACCTATGAAGGTGCCAGTCGAGGTGGAATTAATGGATCTCCCTATAAACCTATTCACGTCTGTTAGGAGTGTGATTTCTCCATTTAAGGGAAAGATCCATGCTCAAAAAACAACGAGTCTTGTTAATCCAAGATGGTTTCCTCGCATTTTAATTGAAATGGATCTCAGTAAAAAAAAATTGTTGGATTTCCTTCTTATTACCAACTTAGAAGGCCACCAAGCAACCATTACTATATAAAAGTCTCCTGAATATTTGTTTCAAATGTTTGAAAGAAGGTTAATTCGTGACCAAGAAACTGATAAAAATCTCTTGAATGCTTGTATCAAATGTTAGAAAGTAGAACATTACCTCAAATTTTTCCTAGATATGAAGCCTAAGTCCTCTCCTCCAAAGCAGGAGGAAAATAACAAGCCTAGTGATGGCTTTCAAACTGTGCAAAAAAGAGAGGCAAAAAGACTACTCGCTCTAGCAATAACCAAAATGCCCACAAAAATACTAAGAGATCAAACAATCACTTTTCTCTTCTCCTACATGATATTCTTGATGAGTTGGCTAGCTGTTCTATGAAGGTAGAGGAGAATTTCAAGGCGGCCAAGTCCTCCTTGAACTCAAAAAATGAAGAAATTCTCATAGAAAAGGCATAGGACAATAGTAAAAGTTTTGATCTGAATGAGAATTTAGATTAGGTAATCATTGAGCATATTGAGAAAGGACATGTAGAAGGAGATGAAATCCTCCGACAATCTCCTCAATCTCTAAGTCCCTAAAAGGGGGGATAAAGACTAGTTTAGTAAGGTGTCCAAAAGAAGATTCTCCAAGGTTGGGGAGCATGACGATAATCCATTTGGGAAAAACAAGGATAGTTCTTGAAAAGAAAAATCAAAAAAGAAAAATTGACCATGGTTAAGTCAGTTAAAATATTTTCATTTAATTCAAAGGGGCTTATTGACATCAATAGGGCCAAAATAATCAAAGGATGGATGAACATCGTTTGACATTACCAATATCCCAAGAGGCAACAGAAATACAGACACTCCCTTGTTCTTGGGAAGAATCAAAATTTGTGTTTGTCAAAGCTTCATGTGCTTCAAGTATATATATGTTGCACATAAAGAGAGATTAGAAACACAAACTAATTCGAAATGATTATATTTTTTTGTAATGGTGACAATACTAACCATGTAGTGTGTTATGTTTTTTGTAGTCCATGCCTCCACCATGGACTTATGAAATTTAATAACAGTCTCTTTAAATGTATTGGCATCACCATCCTTAAACCTCAACTTTTGTAAAAGAGTTACTAATCTATCTAGGTGTATCCACACTTCTGCCTTTGCAATCCTCGTTCATCCCCCGTTTGCTGCAATCCAAAATTGCAAGGTGCAACTTTTTCCATGATTCATACATCTCTAGTTGTTTTACAAGTATATTGCCTTCCTCATCTCGAGGTGGAGATATAAACTTCCTAGCCTTGGTCCGCCAAAGCATGGTTTACAAGGGATATTTCCACTCTTGCCCCGATTTTTTCTCATCCTTTTTTATTTCTACTTGGACCCCATACAATCTAACTTCAGAGAGGACTTGTTCTACCTTCTTGCATGTAGCATCAACTTTTGACACGGGTTGCATCTTGTATGCAAAGCATATATATTTATATACTAGCTTCTCAATTATTCGAACCAAACAATGCAATGTGCAAAAGTGAACCCTTGTCAATGGTATTTCTAAAATAGGGCGCCAGTTTGGATCCACTAGAACTAGAATTCTGTTTCTCGTGACTTTTTTATCACGTGTTGGAGCACCTTGTTATCCTGCCTTGGCAAACCATTCTTTCTTTCCATCTTTCCATTTCTTCTTAGTCACAAAAATTTTGCATTCTCTACATTTGATAAACTAAACATACACTTCAATGTTTTTAAATCACCTGCAAGATGCCATTAACTTAATAGTCTCCAAACCCCTCCATGTGTAAAATTGCTCCATTATTTTATTATTGAATAACACTGGGTATACTAGTGAGGTTTAAAAAAGCTTTAAGTACTTCATGGCCCTCCTTTGGTACTTCAAATGTTGCAAGCCACATATTTCATTCTCTGATTGTACACTGAAGTATAAAGGATAGTTTTCATCAATGTTGGGATCCAATGCTCGATTCATAAGTGTTATACTCATATGCTCAAGTTTTTGCCCCTTAATAATCTCACTCTCATCAAGTTTGAGGAAGCTTCCCTCTATATTCTTTCATAGACATATTGTAGAACTTGACCATAGCAATCTGAACCCTACATATATCCAATACAAAGTTTTTGGATGCATTCAATACAAATGCAACTTCTTTGGAACCATACTTCAATATGTGTGTATTTTCCAAATGTGTTGGCTCACCAATTAATTATAAAGCTTTCTCACTTAGTTATTTTCGAGTCTTCTTCACGTGAAATGGTTTTGGTAGAGGCATTACTCACTTAGTTTTGAAGACTTGCTTAAAACATGTATCCAATTGTTGATAGAGCATATTGTATGACTCAGAACTCATTCCCACCTTGTCACATAATCCTTGAGCATCTATAGCAGTAAACAAGTTGCTCACATCCCTAAGATGTTCATTACGATATCATCTACAATGTCCCTGAGTTTATGATTTTTCAATGCATTTTTTATCATATCCTTGCTTAGGACTTTGGCAATAGTATCATTCTCTACATGAGGAAACATATTTCTCATTGTAGCAGATTGAACATATATCCATCTATGATATTTTCCACTTCCTTTGGTTAATTGGTGAATTGGTTTAACTAATCGAATGCATCAATGTACTTCTTTGGTTTTTAAAGTGGACCTAATCTCCAAAGTTTTTATGAGATTCCTCTTTATGTTTCGATCATCCTTCTCCAAGTCCATAACTTTAGACTGTAACTCCATATTCTGCACGTGTGTAGCATGCATAGCATCTTCAATGACAGACATTGCTTGTTGTAGACTTTGGTTCTCCCTATCCTTCTCAACCAATAATATATCATTTTCTATAAAAGTCTGCATATTTGTCAAGTCTTGATGAACCCTTGCTAATCCTTGTGTGACAAGTCTGCATGAGTATCCATACAATCCTTCATTGCCTTCACAAACAAACTTTACAAATGGTGTAAGCCCTTCAAATTGTGGTGGCCTTTGAGTGACTGGACCGAGTGGATAAATGCACCCATCAACCCAAAGGTCCACATTTTTTTTCCTTGCATTTCTGTCTTGTTGCATCTTGTATCTTATTGCATCATCCCTTTCCACAATTCTTTTGAAGATTGGTGCATATTCATCCTCTAAATGAAAGTGAATATCTCTCTTTCTCTTGGTACGTCCTGCACCTATATTCTGCAAAGAAAAATATATGTCAATTTTAACTTGGATTAACATTTAAATCACACAATTATATCCCTTTGATTCACTTTATTTGTGTTTCTTTTTACCCAATTGGATCTTGTCTCTTTCTCTTGATTTTAGTCATGATAGACCCTAATCAACCCCTAATCAACATGTAATCTTAGCTTTCAATGTACCTCTAATTAGCATCAAATATTATCTTCTATTCTATCCAAAATATTCTCTCTCTCTCTCTCTCTCTCTCTCTCTCTCTCTCTCTCTCTCTCTCTTTCTCAATAAGAATTAATCAAAGATATTTAAATACATTTATAAAGAAGCTTGGCTAGTGGAGAACAATAACATCATCTTATCTTCTACCCTAATTTACTATTTGCGACTCTATGACTTATTTTCTTAGTTTATCTCACACATTCCTCTCTCTTTTCCCCCCTTCTCCCTCCCTCCCTCTCTCTCTCCCCCTCTCTCTCTCTCTCTCTATGAATTGATGCTTAAGGATTAAACAATAATTGTGAAGAATAATAACATCACAAAGATTTAAAAAATAAAGATACCTCCATTATCACTTGATTGCTTGTAGTATAGACTATTGAAGAGGAAAATATCTTATAGCATAGCACTGAAGAGGGAGATTGCTTGTAGCAGGGTAGAGAGTGTTGTAGATAGAGATTATTTGATTTCAGTAAATGGTGTCAAAATCACTCCTAAGATTTCTTGTAGCAAGGTAGAGTGTTGTAGATAGTGTTGAGTGCTGCTTTAGAAGAATTCGTATGCAAGAAACCATATTCTGGAGGGAATAAGAAGAGTACACAAAATTTGGGACAAAACTAGAGCTTTGAGAGGGAATGAAAAAATGCCTAGAAATGGGCATATACTTGTCCAAAAAAGATAAAAATTTACAAGAAAACTTTGGAGTCAAAAAGGTGTCTCTGGGTAAAAAATAATCTTAAAATATGATATGTACGTCATTTTATATTATTTTTAACTTTTACCCTTTTAAGAAGCGAGAATAAGTTTGATTCTAATATATTTTAATGTTGAAAAGTCATGAAGGCATTAAGGAGTTGTATTTAATGATTGGTTGTATTTTTAGAGAAAATAGAATTGTATTTTTTTAGCTATGAGGATTTTGAGAAAAAGTGACCTTATCCTACAGTTTGGGAATAAAATAATAAGCAAAATCTATTGAAAAGACAAATATGAGATTTGCTTAATTGTAAAAGATCTCTTATTATAATATTATTTTGGAATATCTCGTTTTAGAAAGAGAGATGAGAGAAACCCCCATTAAGGGGCAAAAAAGAGAGTCCTTAATTTCTCCGAATGTCAAAGCCTTGTATTAATTTTTCTGAGAGCCAGCAAGCTCTTCTCCCATGAAAATTTTTAACAATAGCATAGGAAAAGGGACTAAAAGTGTGGAAAACAGAGAAGACCAATCAATTGGCAAAGGTTGGGTAGAATGCCCAAGGGAAAAGAGCAACCCTAACCCTAGAATTCATGGATAAAAGTGATGAGTTTGATTAGAAATAGTTATTCTTGTGTGTGAAAACTTTGCTCCTCTACTTTCTTGCTCTAAGTCTTATGAGAGAGAGTGTATGTGAGAAAGTGTGAGATTGAGAGAGAGTGAGTGAGTGAGAGGTGAGGGACAAGGAGAGAGAAACCTCTAGTCCCCCTCTCTAGTACTCTCTCATGCCTACCATTCCTTCTCTTGTATGATGAGGACCATAGAGGGTTGAGGGGCAATGGAGTGCTCACTTGGATCGCGGAGCTAGAGCTTGCAATCTTCTTGGTGGAAGGCATGTGACTCAATGCTCCATACACTGGTTTGTTCTCAATCTGCATGCGAGTGACTAGGTGAGAGCTACTCTACAATATGTGCATTCAGGCTCTTGAAAGAATAAGAGTGTGCCCAATGGTCCCGACATATTGAGCATTTCGCACAACATTTTGGTTCCATTGAGATCACGTGGATCGCAAATTTCTCGTGTAGTTTTGTCATAGAATAGGAGGGGGTTATTCATATCAACTCTAAAACATGTGCGAAACTCAGTTGGGTTCAGTTACATTTTTTATTGTTATGATTTTTTATAATTGCATTGTATGTGGATCATGGATTTAACAAGTGGACTTCATCTTGTCTAGAGAGTAAGACGTTTTAAGATGTTTCACTTTTATTTTTAGGACTTAGCGCCAATAACAACCTTTCTCATACATAATGGTGCGCAGATCGGATACCGTATGCTTGCGTAGTGAATGTCGGAAGGTCCCCCAGAACAAAAGAACTCTACTTTTTGCACAAAACTCAAGGTAAAAAGCATGCACGACATGAACAAGAGACCAATTGGGTGCAATCTCCCCCCATGCCTTGTGTGAGCGCTCCACAAAGCATGTATTTTATGTATTAATCATCTTCAAGCTCAAATAATAGCCCAAATTACAAAATAGCAAGCTTTTAGCTTTTGAGTTTGCTTTAACACAAAATAGGAATAAAGCTAACGGGCGGTGCCCAAAGAGTCTGGCATGCCCAATACAATGTCCAAGTAGAAATAACATAATCGTGCGCCCATGCGCATACAAAATAATAATAAATATCCAATGCCTCAATAAATAGGCGCGACAAAATATAGGCGCCATGCCTAAGGTATGCGCCCATCAAAATATAAGTGATAAATCGAATACTCGCTATCCTCCAATGCTTTCCTCCGCCACTGCTGCTATCTCTACACATCAACTGAAGCATTCACAATCGTTAGTAAAATAATACAATTAAACCGACAAAAGTGAATACCTAGCAGTCTTCAACTACATAAATAAATCAACTGGTTAGAAATTAATCCTAACCTTAATTTATTACGAGTGCGTACTCTAAACTCATAAACGTTTATTAATTTAATATGCATTTTGCGGAATCGCCCGCTATGGAATCACCCATGTACACACTAAATTAATGAAACGCCCGAAAAGGATAGACGTCCCCATCAACTTCTCGCACAAAGAATCCACTTTGTGTATGAGCCCCGGTCATCAAAGTTTACAGAATCCACCATAAAACCTCACGGATTCCACCGTGGCACGGAATCCACCATGAAATATGCCTCCTGGCATCATACCCCCGGGGTGGGATAGCAATTGACCTCAATTGCTATTAGCTCAATGTGGAGCTAACAGAGTGGGGAAAGCATTTAAGTCTCTACCGTGCATCCATTGGGCTTCCTCTACAGGATAGTTCTTAAATTTAACTAGATATCTAGAATATTTTCGGCCAGTTCTAGTGGTCATAAAGTCAGTATCTATGATAGCTTCAGGTTCAAGTATTTCAGTCTCTTCCTCTAACAAAGGTGGGTTTTCATAAACAGGGTGTACATGTAATTGGCCTCTAAATGGTCATAATAAACTAATGTAAAATGTGTTGTGAATTTTCTAATGAGGTGGTAATTCTAACTTAAATGCATTGTCATTAATTTTATGAATGATCCTAAATGGTCCATGGAATCTAGGGGCTAATTTCACAACTGGGTGTCTATCTACACTTTGTAGTCTACGTTTTTCTATTCTCAACCAAACATAGTCATCAACTTTGAAATTCATTGCTTGTCTTTTCTTATTGGCTTGTTTGGTATATGATTGCTAGGCTTTGGCAATCATGACTTTAACCTCATCAAAAATAGTATTGTGCATACTAGCAATATCATCAGCACTCTGAATTCTATTTGACAAAGATGCAGCAGGTGTAGATAATCTATAACCATAAATCACTTCAAACGGTACTTTCTTTGTAGATGTGTGTGGTGTATTGTTATATGCAAACTGTAATAAATGCAAATGTGTGTCCCATGTCTGTGGTTTAGAAATAGTATAAGCACGTAAAAGATCTAGTATAGTACTGTTAGTAGCTTCTGTTTGTCCATTAGTTTCAGGATGAAATGCAGATGAGAAATCAATTTTTGTGCCTAGGTTAGCAAACAGAGTAATCCAAAAGTTGTTACAAAATCTAGAATCACGATCAGAAATAATAACTTTTGGTAATCCATGGTTAGTGAAAATAGTTTTCAAAAACAATTGTGCTGCTTGTGATGCTGTTAAAGTTTTCTTATATGGAATGAAATATGCTTGTTTACTAAACCTATGTACTACTGTCCAAATCATATCATGGTTAGATTTAGTATTAGATAAACCAGTAATAAAATCCATAGAAATTTGTTCCCATGGTCTAGATGGAATAGATAAAGGCATAAGTAATCCATACTGTTTACCATGATGTCTCTTAACTCTTTGACAAATCAAACATTCAGAAACAAAGCTAGATACGTCAGTGTCCATATGCGGCCAATAAAAATCTTCAGTTAATGTACGTAAAGTAGATATGATACCTCTATGACCTTGATATGGAGGACAATGAATCTCATTCAAAACAAAAGATCTGAATGGAACTGTAACACATAATATCTTTTCATAAAACATAAATCCATCATTATAAGATAGTGAATCAATAGGAATCAAGTTATTTTGAACTAATTTATTCCAATCTGCATGAAAAGTAATGTCCTGATGATAAGTATCTTTCATAGCAATCAAAGAATCAAAAGATATAACAGAAATATTGTGAATGGTAGGTCTTCTACTTAATGCATCAGCCACACTACATTTTCTTTTCCGAGTTGATATTGAATGATAGGATGAAAAATCTGAATAAAGGATGCCCATTTGATATGTCGGTCAGATATTTGGGGTTGGCTAAGTAAATGTCTAATACTTTGTTGATCGGTCTTAATCATAAATTCTGAACCCATTAAGTAGTGTTTCCACTGTCTTAAGGCTTGTACAACAGCTAATAAATCTTTGTCATATGTGGAATATTTCAGTTCAGAGGGTTTTAGCTTACAACTAGAATAGGCTATAGGATGATTGTCCTGCATAAGTACAGCTCCTATTCCAGATCCACTAGCATCGGTCACTACTAAAAAGAATGGTCTATTAAAATCAGGCAACTATAACACAAGAGCATGGGTTAATGCATGTTTCAATAAGTCAAAGGATTTCTATTGATTATCGGACCAATGACAAATAATACCTTTCTTCAGAAGTTTAGTCAATGGTAAAGCAAGTAATGAAAAATTACGCACAAACGTCCTATAGAAACTAGCAAGACCTAGGAATGATCGTAACTCATGCACATTTTTAGGTACAGGCCAATTCAATATTGCTTCTATTTTCTTAGGGTCAACTTTAATTCTATCAGATGATACAATATGACCTAAATACTCAATTTCTGTTTTAAAGAATTCACTCTTTTCTGGATTTGCATACAGTTGATTATCTTTTAATAACTGGAAAACCAAGGACAAATGCTCATAATGTTCTTTCTCATTTTGACTAAACACCAAAATATCATCAAAGAAGACAATTACACAATACTGATATTTCAAAAATATACGATTCATCATTCTACTAAATGTAGCAGGTGCATTAGTCAATCCGAAAGGCATCACTAAAAATTCATAATGACCAAACTGTGTCCTAAATGCAGTCTTGAATATGTCAGACTTATCTAGTCTCACCTGATGATAACCAGATTTAAGGTCTATTTTACTAAATATGGCAGAACCTTGCAGTTTATCCATAAGATCATCGACTCTAGGAATTGGATACCTATTCTTTACAGTGATCTTATTTAAATCTCGATAGTCAATGCACATACGATAGGTATTATTCTTTTTCTTTACTAACAGAACAGGTGCACCAAATGGAGAACTACTAGGTCTAATCAATCCTCTATTTAGTAATTCCTCAACTTGACTTTGAATTTCTTTTTTCTCTATCTGGTTATGCCTATATGGTGCTTTACAAGGTGGTTGTGTACCAGGAATCAAATCTATCTTATGGTCTTCTGGACGTGAAGGAGGTAAACCAGGTGGTAGAGCTTCAGCAAAATAGTCTTTAAAATGTGCAAGAAATTCTTTATGCCTACGATGCATATGATTTTCTTTAACTTGCAGTTCATTCACCCAAATGAGATAGGATTTACTACTTTTGCGTAATGCACGTTTCGAAAGCAGTGGAAAAGCATTAGTTGCATGCATACCATACAATGTAATATATTTTCCTTGAAATTTAATATTAATTGAATGTGTGGAATAATCTATATCTGGGTTATGCTGATGATGCCAAGGCATACCTAAAATAATGTCACTAGACTGTAGTGGTACAACTAGAAAATTTCTTCTTTCAATATATTCACCAATTTGAATTTCTAAGTCATGCACTTCCTGTGTACCATTATACCTAGTGCCTAAGAATGCTGCTTTAATGCGATAATGCGTAGGTACAGTCTGTAACTTCAATTCTTTTACTAACTTTGCAGAAATAAAATCATGAGTACTACCGTCATCATGCAAAATAATAATTTCCTTTCCATGCACTAAACATTCCATAATCAATAAAGAATGTGGAGTTGGCATACCTGGTAAAGTATCTGAAGGAGTCGTAATGTCGTCCTCATCTTCCGTAAAATCAAGCATATCTTCATGTTCGTCTTCTTCCATTGCTCCAAGGTAGTTGATATGGATAGGTAGCTTCTTCGAATGGCAATTTGCTGCTAGATGTCCAGGCTGGTGGCATTTATAACATACTATAGGTTTCGCTTTGGTTACATTGTTTGCAATGGCAGGAAGTCTAGGGACATTAGGATTTGGCTGTGGAATAGGCTTAGGGTTTTGATTGGCATTGGATGGTAAAGCAGATGGTTTTGCCCAATTTTTATGGAAAGATGATGAAGAGAAACGACCTTGATTAAACCTTCTAAAATTTGAGTTGAATTGCTTAGACCCATAGTTACCATTAGCTTGGAATTGCTGTGGACGTCTATCTCTACCTCGTAGCTTGTCTTCAGTGTCGTGAGCTAATGAAATTGCATCTTCAAGAGTAGCAGGCTTGAACATATTAACTTCAACGTAGTAATGCCCAAGGAGTCCAGACATATACTTGTGCTTGTGTGTCGCTTCAGGTACGTCTTCAAGCATGCGTATCTGGAGTAATGCATTCCAAAAACGTTCAGTGTACTGAGGAATAAGCTCACGATCTCGTTGTTGAAGAAGATCCCATTGCTTTATGGCTTTCTCATGAAATTGTGGAGGAAGGAAATTCTGCATGAACTTCTTCTTAAAATTCTCCCAGGTAGTGGGACAATCTATACTCTTGCGTACCACAGTCCACCAAATAGATGCTCTATCCACTAAATGATTAGTGACACACTTGATTTTATCTTTTTCTGCATAGGTTTCCTCATGAAAGTAGTCATCAAACTGACTAATGAATGCAAGAACAGTTTTTCCCTCTCGAGTGCCATTGAAAGTACGGAATTTGAAATTTCTTTTACCTATCTTTATTTCCTTGTGGATGGTTTGAGCTTTGAGAGTCGCATCGATGGTACGTCGGATAATATCTTCAAATTGAGGTTCCTCTTTGTCAGTAGTCGATCTTTGTAAATTAGCCAATTGAACTTGCAATGCTTGCCTAGCTCGTCGTTCTTCATCCAATTGCATCATAATTAAGTCCAGCTTTTGCTCCATCGTAGGTTCAGGTAGGTCGCCTTCAACCATTAAATCATCCATATGGGGTTCCGTCATCCTGCAAAACTCAAAAGACCTCTCACTCTCAAAATCAAGTTAGCAGGATGAGCGTAACTCACGATCGGGTATACAAGCCTTATATATTTTTGGGTGTGGCTTTCACAATCTTCGTCTTCGACTATTGTGGGATTTGTAATTTTTGAGAAATCTGCGTTTTAATCTTCTGCGTGTGCTGAAAATGCTTCAGCAAACCTGCGTATGCGAAGAGTACCTTCCAATGAACAACTTTGCAGTTTGGAGTTTCTGCGCAGGAACAGCCCTTCTATGAGTTTTGAACAGAAGTCAGTTTTGACTTCAGATGACTTGTCTGACTTGCAGAGTTGCAGACTTATGTGACTTACAGAGTTTGTAGACTTGCAGAACTTGGTTGCTTTATGTAACTTGCAGAACTTGAACTTGGAGAACTTGCAGTACTTGCTGAGTTATAAGGCTTAACTGACTTGGAGCTTAAGTGACTTAGAGCTTTAGTAACTAAGCTTTGAAGCTTAGTGGATAAAAAACGTGAAATCGTGGGGAAGGGGGGGGGGACGTTTTTGCAACGCGGCGCAAATTTCGAACATGTCCAGATACCTCGCGATGAGGTTTTTGAAGCTTTAAGCTTCTCTTAAGCTTTCTAAGCTTTAAATTTTAAAGCTTTGAAGATATCAAGATTGAAACTTATCTCTGCAACTCCACGACTTGAAGAAGAGGATGTAGGAGTGGTCCTCCACTGCTGCAAGCTGGTCCTTCGCAGTCTGATAATGGAAACAGAGGTTCTTGATCGCCAGGAATCCACCCGTATCGACCATTCATGACGAGATTGACCGTAGAGCTCGATCGTTCCAGGAGCTCCGCCTTCGCACAAGATGGGTAGCGATTGGAAGCTCTTGATCTCAGCTTCACTCTGATACCACTGGTGCGCAGATCGGATACCGTATGCTTGCGTAGTGAATGCCGGAAGGTCCCCAAGAACAAAAGAACTCTACTTTTTACATAAAACTCAAGGTAAAAAGCATGCACGACATGAACAAGAGACCAATTGGGTGCAATCTCCCCCCATGCCTTGTGTGGGCGCTTCACAAAGCATGTATTTTAGCTGGCATGCCCAATACAATGTCCAAGTAGAAATAACATAATCGTGCGTCCATGCGCATATAAAATAATAATAAATATCCAACGCCTCAATAAATAGGCGCGACAAAATATAGGCGTCATGCCTAAGGTATGTGCCCATCAAAATATAAGTGATAAATCGAATACTCACTATCCTCCAATGCTTTCCTCCGCCACTGCTGCTATCTCTACACATCAACTGAAGCATTCACAATCGTTAGTAAAATAATACAATTAAACCGACAAAAGTGAATACCTAGCAGTCTTCAGCTACATAAATAAATCAACTGGTTAGAAATTAATCCTAACCTTAATTTATTACGAGTGCGTACTCTAAACTCATAAACGTTTATTAATTTAATATGCATTTTGCGGAATCACCCATGTACACACTAAATTAATGAAACGCCCGAAAAGGATAGGCGTCCCCATCAACTTCTCGCACAAAGAATCCACTTTGTGTATGAGCCCCGGTCATCAAAGTTTACGGAATCCACCGTAAAACCTCACGGAATCCACCGTGAAATATGCCTCCTGGCATCACATAAGCAAGAGTATGCAATACAAGAGAAAGAGATAGAGTTATTTGAATAAAAGTAGCCATTAATAAGTTTTTCATGTACAATGATCACTCGTACCATGTAGCGTGAGAAGGGATAATGACCTAGTTAGGGGCCTCACGTGCAAGCGAGCGCACTAAAAGGAGGAGGAATCTGCAATTGCGCATATACATGCATCAAGAAATACCTTGATAATGGTTGGCACCACGTGAAAAGGGGAGGGAGCTTAGGCCTTTGGAAAACACCATGTGAAGGGGGGCTTAGCCCTTTTGGTTTTTTTTTTTTTAAGTGTGTGCTTTTAGTAAGAAGAGGGGCTTTCTTTAATTAGCCACCACCCTTTCTAATCATCGTGATTACCATCGTCTTCATTTAGTGCTATTGCAGCAGCCCCGCCACAACAGTCTAGTTTGCCACCTTGCTATCCATGCCCCACCTGCTTCCCACTGTCTCCGTCATCTGTAGCACCGTTGCAGTCCTCCACGACCAGCATACCATCTCCCTACTCATTGTTTTCCTAATCCTCACCCAGCACTCCAGTTCCATGTGGCCACCTCTCCCTTCATCATTCCCCCCGTACATACAGTCAGCCAACCGACTAGTGCTCTAGTCCATAGCTACTGCCACCGTCATGTCCGCTTGGCCATATTGCCACTCTGCTCTACGCGCAGTCTCAGCCTCATCACAATCCACTGTGTGCAGACGTCCATGGCTCACCTACAGTTCCCGTACAGGCGCAACCTGCAGTCCACCACTGGTCCTTACCTATGACATAACATCCGACACCCTAGCTTGTGCCCCTTTGCCACTAGTCCTTTGTCTTCTTGGTCACTGCATGATCACGACCACTTGTAGCTGCCAGTGCTCCACGTTTCCACCCCACCATCTACCATCATCATCCATTGTCGCCTTCATCATCCCGCCATCATCATCATCTACCATCCCTCTTCTTTGCCCATCATCATCATCATCATCATCGTGATTACCTTATCATCTACCCCTCTATTATCATCTACTCCATCCCCATCATCTTCTTTGCCACTCCTACCACCATCATCATCGCCTTCGCTATCATATTCTACACCACCACCATCATCCCCACTGTCATCTTTCTCTTCATCATCATCAGCATCTCCACCACCATCTTTCTGATCTTTGTCACTGTGCCACTCTGAGAGAGAGAAGAAGAGAAAGAAAACCAAAGCCGCCGAAGAGGAAGCGCCACATCGAGAAGGGAGCAAAGCTGGCATTGGAGGAGGAGGAGGAGGAGCCCATAGCCGCCTTGAACAAGAGTAGCCGCTGCCTAAGGAAGCCATAGCAATCCAACAACAGCCACGGGTAAGGTATTTAATCTCTTGCATGTGAAACAATAGTGGAGTACATGTGACAAGTTGCGACCCCACCACACCTTCTCAATGACTCTCACCCCTCCTAGTGGAATGAGTGTTTACCCAAAACGAAAGTGCATCAGGTAACAAATTGGGCACTCACATATCTTTAATAATTGCATGAGTGAAAAAAAGCTTCCCTAGTGCATGCATGAGAAATAAAGGCTTGGCACTTGCTTCTTCTGAGTCAATACATTGATTGTTGCACACACCTGGACACGACGCAAAGGAGAGTTGAATCTTTTGACATTACTTTTGACATATTGGGGTAAAAAATGTAGTATTTCACTACAAGGGAATGGGGCAATAGCGACGCCGATTAGCGACGGCGGATATCGGCATCGCTATATGCGTCGCAATTGGCGTCGCTATATGCGTCGCTATTTGCGACGCAAATAGCGACGCATATAGCGACGCATATAGCGACGCCAATTGCGACGCCGCAGGGAAAAAAAGCGCGGCCGAAACCAGAGCGGCGTTTTCATTTTGTTTTCTTCGCCTTTTGAGAGCGAGAGCGAGGGAGAGAGCGAGGGAGAGAGCCAAGGCTTTGTGAGAGAAGAGGAGGTAGAGACTTGCCGCCGCCGCCACCGCCACCGTCGTTGTTCGCGAAGGAGAGGAGGAGCCCTGGTTGCAAAGAGAAGCCGCCCACGCTCGCCATATCTCATTGGTGAGTCTCCCTCTCTCTTTCTTTTACTTGTTGAAGGTTTAAATCGTTCTCTTTTGTTTGTTTAGGAGAGGAAATGAAAGAGAAGGAGAGGGAGAGGGAGAGAGAGGGAGAGAAAGAGAGGGAGAGGGAGAGAAAGAGAGGGAGAGTGCATTCTCTCTCTCTCTTCCTTTTGCTTGTTTAATGTTTAAATTACTTTCTTCTTTGCTTGTTTAGGAGAGGAAACGAGAGAGTAAGAGAGAAAGAGAGGGAGAGGGAGAGGGAGAGGGAAAGAAAGAGAAAGAGAAATAGAGGGAGAGGGAGAGGGAGGGGGAGGAAATAGGAGAGGGAGAGAAAGAGAAAGAGAGGGAGAAGAAGGGAGAGTGCATTCTCTCTCTCCCTCCCTCTCCCTTTTGCTTGTTTAATGTTTGAATCACTTTATTTTTTGCTTGTTTAGGAGAGGAAATGAGAGAGAAAGAGAGTGAGAGGGAGAGGAAGGGGAAGGAAATGAGAGAGGGATAGAAAGAGAAAGAGAGGGAGAGTGCATTGCATCTCTCCCTCTCCCTTTTGCTTGGAGGATGTTTAAATCACTTTATTTTTTGCTTGTTTAGGAAATGAGAGAGAAAGAGAGATAGAGAGGGAGAGGGAGAAAAAGAGAAAGAGAGGGAGAGGGAGAGGAAGAGGGAGAGGGAGGGGGAGGGGAAGGAAATGAGAGAGGGAGAGAAAGAGGGAGGGGGAGGGAGAGGGAGCGAGGGAGAGGGAGAGGGAGAAAGAGGGAGGGAGAGGGAGGGGGAGGGGGAGGGAGGAAATGAGAGAGGGAGAGAAAGAGAACGAGAGGGAGAGGGAGAGGGTGAGAGAAAGAGAGGAAGAGAGGGAGAGGGAGAGAAAGAGAGGGAGAGGGAAGGGAAGGAAATTTAAGATAATATACGTATTGATAATGGTATGCAATGTGCTTTGCATACGGCCACGTACTTCATCAAAATGAACCCAAAATTATTGTTATAGAAGAAGAAACCCTTAAATTGAGTATAGGATAATTTCTCTCAGGTCTTATGACTATGAGTAGAATTGATTGAAATAAATTTTATTACTATAGTTATAAAATTTCATAGATGGCGCGCATTAATTTTAAAATGGATTACTTATACTCAAAGCCGAGATATAACAAAAAATTATCTACCGGGACAAACAAATCGTTGAGCATGATACAAGGCCGAGATATAACATCGGAAAATCTCTCGACTACTATATACAATGCAAGGTTTATGGTCAACTTGTAACTTGACGTACATCTCCATAAAGCTATCCATTTAAGCCTTGTTTGCTGTAATGTAGATAAGATGGCAAACGAAGAAGGTCCTATTGTTCAAGACCGCGAGTCGTATCTTAATCAGCATGTCCCATGTCCTTGCTCTCAATGCAAGTTGGCAATTAGACGAAAACGCCGATTGTCTATAGAACACGTACGACGATTTGGCGAGTTTCAATCTGAGATCATTGATCAGGCGATTGCAGACTTTCAGCAAACGGTAATTTGAAGTTAGCATTTTTCATGCATTGTACTCTCAAGCTAATTGGCCACCGCAAGCTTGGAGCCTGCATCGGCTAACAATGATGGAAATACAGAAGTCGTAGAATTTTTTGAGAACGAGACAGACTCGTTGTTTTGTGGTGACATGTCTATCGACCTTCCAGTGTATGCAGAGTTGTGTCAGGAGATTAACATGGGACCATAGAATACTTCATTCTTGGAGAATTGTATTACTCAATTCGTTGTTTAGATCTTCCATAAAGGTAGATAAGATATGCATTTTAAGAGGGATTTTTCAAAAATAATTTTATTAATGTGCTTTGTATAGTTTAAATTGATTATTCTAACATTATTTTTTATCTGTGTAGGTATCGACATTTTCAGGATGAGTCGAGGGATGAGCGATGAGGAGTTTCAGGAGATGATGGCACGTATGTCTCCAGATCAGCTCGCGAGATTCAGAGAGATAGCAGATCAGGAGCTGTCTCGTTCTTCGTCAGGGCGCTCTGCTAGATCAGCTTCGGCGCGATCAGATGCTTCAGCTTCGAGTAGACGATCTCGACGCTCGCGACTTGGGCCAGAGGGAGGGACTGCGACTGCAGGAGGATCAGGGGGGTGATGCTGTGGAGACACGGACGCGGTGTCTCCGTCTCGTCGTTCAACTGGAGCTCGGTCACCTCCAGGATTTGTCACACCTGTGGGGACGTCCACTCTAGTTACTCTGGCTTTTGCGCAGCCGTCGGCAGATGTCATGCCTTTTGGTGGCACTCCTTTTGGTGGCACACCCTCTGGTGGCACCCCTTTGTGTGGCACTCCGGGAGAGGGTACCCCCGTCGGTACACCGGATGTTCAGGGGTCTCCTGGATATGCCCAGGAGCGTGGACAGAGATGGGAGAGGGCCCATACAAGGCACACTCCTAGGGATTATGGATACCTAGTGGATGGCAGGTCAGGAGCCATCATCATGAATGATGAGGGGAGGAGGGTGATGGCTCGCATGAGGGAGTTGTGCCAACAAGTTTTTCGGCACAACGTCCTGGATCATTGGAGGAACATACCGGAGGGGAGCAAGGAGTACATAGTAGCATCCTTGCACAAGGAGTTCCTGGTGCCAGCCGCAATGGATAGATTCTCTACGGGCTGGATGATGGATTGCATGTGTGCATACATGTCACATAGACGATCCGACGCACGCAAGGCAATCAAGAGTGGGGCTCCAAAGCCCGAGTGGTTAGATGCAGACGACTGGCACCGACTGAGGGAGGAGGCTACAAATTCGCCAGGACGTTGGAGTTAGCAGCGGGAGGCGGCGAGGGCACGAATCGAGGCCGGATCGGTACATCATCTTGGGAGTGGCGGCCACAGGACATATTTGGAGGACTTTGTAAGATTCTCTTTTGTTTTGCTTATTTGTTTTTTTGAGATATTCTTTGTACTGACAATCATGTTTCTAACAGTTAGCATTTTGTTTTCTTTACAGCACTCCATTACAAATCGCGATCCGCAAGGCCTTGAGACTCGATATGCGGAGAGGCACGGTCTCAGATCATTGATCGACCGATTGTATAGACGCGGCGGCCCAGTAAGTCACTCATCTTTCTTGTCCGTAGTTACCATGAGATATTTGAATGCATTATTGTATGGTGGATTGATATGTTGTTTCTTTTTCTGCAGAATCCGTTTGATGCTCCTTTACAGCGGGAAGAGCTTTCGGGGGACGACGATTTGTAGCTCGCCCTTGGATCCTTAGAGCTCACATACCTTTAGTTTTTAGTCGCCCGATCTATGTAGACATTTTCTATGTATTAGTGATATTGTTTTATGATTGTACCAATCGCATTTTATGCGATATCATGTATTTATTTCATTCATCAGTTTTATGATTTCAGTATACATTCTTTTTGTTTGCAAACGCTTTGTATGAAGCAGTGCAGAAACTATTTTGTATGGCTCTCATACAGCACACAGTGCTATATGTGGCTGCCCTGCCACAAAAAAAAAATTTCTCTGTTACCGTCGCTATTTGCGTCGCAAATTTACTGCACGCGTCGCTATTGTCGTCGCTATCAGCGTCGCAAATTCTCTGTAACCGTCGCTATATGCGTCGCTATATGCGTCGCTATATGCGACGCATATAGCGACGGTTATAGCGACGATTCTATGGCGTCGTCAATAACGACGCTTTTTGCGACGACGGGGGCAAATTTTGTTGTTTGTATTTTCGTCGCTTTAAACGTCGCTATAAGGTCTATATCTTGTAGTGTTTTTCTCGTCTATCTACACCATGTGTCTACCTGTACACCAATGCAGGTGTCCAAGCATAAGGCTCCCCCTCGCATGCTCAGCCATCCATCATATTGGTAGGAGTGACAAGGCTCGTGAATGCTTAGTGCACCACTACTGCTCTATAGATACGGACCATATGAGCTATGTGACAATTGAACAATCATAAGTGCAATTGAATGTGTGAAGCTTATGTGTGCATCTTATGAGTTCAATAATTGGTTGTCTATGTGTATGTCTTATCATCCATGGGTTCAATCCATTCTTTAGTTAAAATTTAAATTGGACATCCCATTGTGACTCTCATTGCACATTGCACATGCACATAGACTTGGTGCATCCAATAGGAACCTCATCTCCCCCTATACAACCCAACTCCAACCTAATTGTAGGATGGAAGGGTAGTGGAAAGTGAGGTAAGGAGAGAGACAACCTATGCGTGGCACTATGTGTGTAGTCAGTCACACATAGTGTATCTACACCACACATAATTGCATTCATCTCACATACAATTGTGCATAGTAACACGTAGTGCATCTAATTACTTGCATTGTGTATTCCTACAATGCATCTAGCCTTAGTAGTACACACACTATTATAATGTGCTTTCACCCTCACAACACACTTTGCATCCTTTCAAACTACATAATTTTTTGGTACACATAACCCACACTTGATCATATAGGCGTGTAGAAGGTTCCTCACATTGTGGTGTGCATCCAAGCAACAAATCTCCTTCTCTACAACCTTAGTCCAACCTTGTGGGATGGAAGGACAATGGGAAAAGAGATAGGAGAGGGGCAACTAGGCACGTACCATCATATGTAGTCAAGTGCATCCAATCGCACATTGTGTGCATCCAATGAGACATAGAGTGCATCCAACCATACGTAGTGTGCATTTGACTATAGACATCATGCATTTGACCACACATAGAAAACACTCACCTCATTAATCCATAGTGCATCCATTTAGTATATCCACTTCACATCACTCCCTTCCTTGTGCATCCATAATTTCATTATCACCCACATAGCTCATTTAATGCAGCCATAAGCTTAGTGTGCATTTATCTTATAACCCTTATGCATTCATATTCTATTACCCTCCACATTTACCCATGCCCACCTTATAGATCTCATTCTAAGTGTGTATCCATTAAAATGCATATTCTACTTGTGCACCCATCATAGGGCATCATTTTTACCATGCCACACTTACCCATCAACACTACACTGTGCTTCCACCACACATTGAGATCTTAGTAACCCTTCGTCTACCTTAGGCAATAACTAGTGTATCCATTCACCTTGTTTGTTCACCCACACACGTGCTTCCACTCAAGGATTGTGTAGTGCAATAGACTAAATTCACCTCTATCCACAAGAATTTTTGCAAATAGAATTAGCCTCAAAGATTTGCATTAAGTGCATCAGGCCATCCATAAGCACTGTAAAACATAAGGAATCACGAGCATCCATACGTGTGCACTTGTGCACATTGGAGCATATTTATGGGAACTTGTGTAAGTGTGTGAAGTTTTGTTATGCGTCAAGCATACCATATGCAACTTAGGATCCTACACCTTGCAAATAGGCATTTAAGAACCCTATGACACACATAGGTACACTTACTGATTATCCCATAATTACATTTCTTGGTTGACACACCCCAAGACACATTCTGCAGCAAGCACAAGGAAATGCAAGGATGAACTTATGAGCTTGTAGTAACATGTGCATGCAAAAGAATCTTGCAAGAAAGTGTGCTTATGTAATTGGACTTGTTTCTGTTAGCTAGCATACTAGGGCATCCGCATTTGTTTAGCAAGCATTCACTACAACTAGGACACTTGCACCTTTTAGAGATCCTGCATCTTGCAATTGCATCTAGGCCTTCACATTAGGAGCACACATACCACGTGCATCAAGCACTTTGCACATCATGAATCAGGGTATTAAAGAACTAGTGGCTTTAATTCTTTCAAGAAATAAAATAGAAATAAAAGGAGCCAAGAACTCACAAACCAAACAAAGAGAACAAAAGAAAAAATCACCGAACCATCTTAAAACAAGAAGTGCTCAACCTAGCTCTAGACCCACTAGCTTAGGCCTAAGCTGCATGCACCTAAGGAGTGGCCAAGAGCTTTGCACTCCAACCACCAATAGGGACCCAAGCCATAATCATAGTCTTGACCTTGAAACCACACATAGGTTTGGAAACTTAGGAGACAATTCAGATGACTTACAAGCCATAGTAGATAGCTTCCAGCATACCACGAGCTTCGATATCTCTAATATGACTCCTAAGGCTATGCAATAGAGACTAGGTAAGCTAAGGGGTGAAGGACAATTTTCCCTCAACCACTTAGTGGACTTCAACAATGACATAAGTTGCAGTTCGCCACCGTGCAAGCAAAAATAGATGATAGAATGGTGTTCAATGCAAGAGCAGTCGGCTCTTTGTAAGCTCGCTCTCTAATCTTGTGCAATGTCGATTGTTCAACCAAAGAAACATCCTTCATGCAGGAACATACATAGCACAAACCATTGTAAGAGGCATGGGAAACACTCCAACCAAAAGAGACCCATCAAAAATTCCATTAGTGGCCAAATAACTAGATAAGTATAGGGCCGGTGACAATTCACACAACTTCTTAGAGCAATTCGAGGAAGTTTGTGACACGAATAATCTCACAAGTTATGCAAGGTAAGCATAAGCCTTCAAGATTTTCCTAGGTGAGAAAGGACACACCTAGTTCACTTGCCTAGATGCCATAGAAAAGAACTCGTTTGTGCTATTAAAGGACTTGTTCATCAATCACTTTGTTGAAGCAATCTATAGGGGCAATCTTATTATTTTACTAACAAACATGGAGTGGCAAGAAGGAGAGAGCATAAGGGACTATGTCTCTAAAATCAAATGCCTCTTCAACCGCATGCCAAATCCTAAGAGACCTATGCCTAAACTAGCATGAAAGCCTTCATCAAGGTATCCATGATGAAAGGATATATGAGGTTTTGGTTCAAAACTTTGAGTTGAACCACTCTGTCATAAAGGATGTCTTGGACAAAGCTATCTGTGTGGATAACTTCCACAAGGAATGCATAAGAGATAAGCACCCTGTAGGTTCCCAACAAGAAAATTATGCAAGATATTCCTCTACCAAAAATAAGGAGACTCTAGAACTACATCCTAACATCAAAAAGCAACATCAAGAATTTTCTAAGATGTCTAAGTCTCTTAAACTTTCAAGATCCTACCACCAGAACATGCAGTACATACATTGTGGTGGAGATTTCCTTCCTTTGGAATGTTCAAGACCACCATGATATGTAGCAACTAAAATGTCTTGGGCATGAGTCAATTTATTGCAAAGCCCCTCAAAGTCTCCCTAGTTTACACACAATACAACATTGGCATCAACTTCCCAAGGAAATCTCCACTTGGATAACCATATTAGCTATATATAGTTTGTCTATATATAGCATCCCTGGTCCCCTCTATATATTCCACCTATGTGTGCTCACTTGATGCACTTCTGGGGTTCCACTTCCGGTGTCTCATGTCTCTCTTCTCCTCTCTCTTCCTCCGTTCCTCATCTCCCTCGCGCACTGTTCAACATGGTATCAGAGCGAGGTTTCACAATTACGCAAAGGTCTACGTCTCAGTAGTCAAAAGCACGTGAAGTGATGCGTTGTTTCCTCTTTACCGAGCACAGTCCTTCAAGGACTTTGATGCCCGGAGCATGGCTGCAGCCTGCTTCTGGCTCTCGATGAAGCTCGAAGAGGAAGTCACCTCCAACCGTGGTGAGAAGCAATCTCTTCTCCAGGACGTTGTCATGATGTTCGACCGCATTCATGTGTGTAGAAAAGGTGATCCACCTCTTCCACCCTTCGCATCCCATGTTATTCCGTCTCAGGCGAACGCCCTTTCCTCCTCCGCTTGTGGAATTCCCTAACAGACCCACCTCTCGCAGGGTCCATTCAAGCCTATGGCTTGCGCCTTTACTCCTCGGACAGCAAAAAGGGGGGGACAGTGATAAACCAGCGCCTCAGACTGGAAAGCAGGGGGTCAAAGAAGAGAAGGAAAACAACCAGCCGGAGGAAAAAGAGGAGAAGGCCAAGGAATCTGCGCAGTCAGAGAGCGGCAATAATGGCAAGGGGAGTGAAGGATCAGGAAAGACCAAATTGCATGGGCTCTTCAAGAGGTTCCTCATGAAGCCCAAGGAGCCGAAGGAACCTAAAAGCCCAAGGAGCCCAAGGAGTCCACCAAGGAGCCCAAGGAGCAGAAAGAAGTCAGTGAGAACAATGTTGTACCTGTTGCAGTCGAGGAAAAGACTTGAGGAAAAGACTGATGCCATTGTCCCTACAGTGGTTTGGTATGAGAAAGTCACGGAGGTTCTTATTGTTTCCTTGACAGAGAAACCTGCTTTTCCAGGGCTTTATCGTGCTCCTACAATTACGGACTCAAGGCTACTCGACAAGATACTGGAAGATAAGGCAGCAGATAGGCGTTTTGTTGGAGAATTTTTTATCAAAGACTCCCCACGACAGCTTTCCGAGGTCCCTTCATCATGGATAAGTGAGGCAAAAACCAGGGAGGAGGATAAGTTAAAGGGAGCTGCTTTATACAGGCAACTGTATGAATATGGCACTCTGTGCAAGGGAAAGTAATCCGCCTCTTCCTCCCGGTTCGGAGGCTTACACGAAGCGAAGAGATGAACTGCTGAAGCTGGAGATGCACCTTCTGGTGGAGCTAGGGTTTGTCTGCCACATGGAGTACCCTCACAAGCTTCTTTTCAGCTACCTCAACCTTCTTCACCTGAACGGGGTGCAGGAGTTTTGTCAAGAGGCTTGGAACATGGAATTGCATCTACCAAGGCAGTACTTATAGGTGTTGTTACAGTTGCCACTCGCTCAACACATCGGAGTGAAGATTCGATGGAGAAAATCCCCCACAACCAAAGTGAAGACAGATACAGCTCTAGCATAAAGCGTGATTCCCTTAGGCACAGCATTGGATCAAGGAAAAGGTACCACAGTAGTGGATCAAGGACAAGCTGATTTTTGGCTCTTCATGCTACGTTTCATATCATTTCATCTATATTACAACTAATGCGTTGAAATTATTCCACGCTTTGTTTATAAGAAATGTTTCGAGATGATGGGATGATATTTCATTTCATTCTTATTCCAGCTATTGAAATGTTCCAACTAATGTTTCATTATTATTCCAGCTGTTGAGTTGTTCCAGCTGATGTTTCATTCCTTATTCTAGCTGTTGAGTTATTCCATCTCATGTTTCGTTCCTTATTATTCCAGCTGTTGAGTTGTTCCAGCTGATGTTTCATTCTTTATTGTAGCTGGTTGTTGAGTTGTTCCAAACCATGTTTCGTTCTTTATTCTTCTTTATTCTAGCTGTTGAGTTGTTCCAACTAATGTTTCATTCCTTATTCTAGCTGTTGAGTTACTCCATCTCATGTTTCGTTCCTTATTATTCCAACTGTTGAGTTGTTCCAGCTGATGTTTCATTCTTTATTGTAGCTGGTTGTTGATTTGTTCCAAACCATGTTTCGTTCTTTATTCTTCTTTATTCTAGCTCTTGAGTTGTTCCAGCTAATGCTTCATTCTTTTCGTTTTCTATTCTAATGTTTGTTTATTCTAGCTTATGATATATGAGCTGATTTTTCGTTGTTTCCAATATGTTCGTCTATTCCAGCTGATGTTTCATTGTTTTCAGCTGTTGTTCATCTATTCCAGCTGATGTTTCGTTGTTCCCAGTTGTGTTTTGTTCTTTCCTGCTGATGTTTCATTGTTTCCAGCTGATTCGTCCAAGCTTATGTTTATTCTACTTGATATTTTATCTATTCTAGCTAAGGAGCTAATGTTGCAGCTAATGTTTTCGTCTTGATAATGCTCATCTCGTCCATTCTTCTTTCCATTTGCTGGTGGTATGCCAGCTGCTATTTCGTATATTCTAGTTGATGAGCTGATGAAATTTTTATCGTATATTCTAGCTGCTGAGTTGATTTATGACATTGTGATTGTGTTCTAATGTTGATATAACATTTTCTATTAAGTTTTTTATGTCACAAATTATGCTACATAGCCGATTATATCCACACTCAAGATAAAGCAATTTCATGGCCCTTTATCTCTTTCGATTCCTTCATCTATTGTAATTCAAGATTGATGTAGCTCCTTCATTTATCTATAGTAATTCAGGAGTGATGTAGCTCCTTTGATGCCTACAAATAGGCACTTGTATATTTAGGAGTGATTTAGCTCCTTTCAACTTTGTAATAATATCTTTTCAATATTAATATAGCAGTAGGGCTATATAGAGCTGTGGGTTTTTCCCTTGAGCCCCCAAGGGTTTTTTCATCCACAGTTAGGGACCTTTATTTGAGCGAGGGTATTAGCTATATATAGTTTGTCTATATATAGCATCCCTGGTCCCCTCTATATATTCCAACTATGTGTGCTCACTTGATGCACTTCTGGGGTTCCACTTCCAGTGTCTCGTGTCTCTCTTCTCCTCTCTCTTCCTCCGTTCCTCGTCTCCCTCCACTACAACATATACATGCTATAACGACGTTTATAATGAAGTTTTCTTTATATATGAAAAATATCCCTGTCGTCGCTATTAGCATCGCTACAAAAATGTCGCTATTTGCATCGCTATTTTCGTCGCTATTTTCGTCGGTATTTAGCGTCGCTAATACCGACGAAATTAGCGACGAAAATAGTGACGGTTACAAAGGAATTTTTGATGCTAATAACGACGATTGTAGAATTATTTTGCGACGCTAATACCGACGGTTATAGAAAAAAAAATTGTGGCAGAGCTACAGATGCAGCCCTGCCACAGTTAGAGCCACACAGAGCTAAGAGACAATTCCTGTTGTCAAAGAAGTTAGACAATCGATCCCAAATAATGACAAGACTTTGCAAACAAGTACTTTCATGACATTAATTAACACAAATGTGCACTGCATTGATAAAGAAAATAACAGAACTTAAATTGAGAAGTGCTACTGCGACAAAGCAAATATGTATACACCTGTACATCAATATGTGGTGAATAACATGGAGATGTGTATACGGAGTCATGCTACAATATAGAAGTCCGAATCATATACACTTAGCTATTACATATGGAGGATAGAGGCTATAAGGCCTTATATAATACAAGATGGGGAGTAATCCTATGTAGCCTAATCTGCTCTCTACGACTCATCTGTATCATTAGAAAACTCCTCTCGCTGTAGTGGCATACGGAAGGGAGCCTGCAACAGCAAATACATATATAATTGTGAGTACCAAATACAAACTGACATATAATGACAGATTTCTCAAATTAGGAATGATATTTATTACTACTTACCGGTCCTCCGTGAGCATAGAGCTTCTCGATCAGGGCACTCAAGCCATGCTTCTCCCCGTATGTCACCTCTAGTGCAGTTGGATCGCGATTCGTAAAACCTTGCTGTGGCACACAAACATTGAAAAACAATGTACTTGAGATTCATGTTCAAAATACATACATCAACATGGATGTCATTAAATTAGAGTACTCTACCCTATTAATACTTACGAAATCTTCTAGGAATGTTACGTGGCCGCCACTACCAAGGTGATGCACCGATCTTGCGTCCAAGCGCGCCTTTGCTGCGTCCTTCTGCTGCTTCCACTTGTCTGGATTGGATGTCACCTCATCCTGGAGATTACTCCAGTCCTCTGTATCCAACCACTCTGGCTTCGATTTGCCCTGCTTGACTGCTTCGCGTGCATCAAACCGCCTATGCGACTAATAGTCACGCATACACATCATCATCCACCCTCTCAAAAATCTATCATTGCTAGAGGGCTGAGGGAACTCTCGATACAATGTATCGATTATGTACTCCTTGCTGGCATCTAGGATCTCCTTCCACTTGTCTGTAATGTTGTGCCAAAATACTTGTTGGCACAACTCATGCATCCTAGAGATGACAGCTTTTCCCTCATCATTCATGTATAAATGGCCAGTGGCCTTATCTATGAGATACGAGTAACCTACAAGATTTTGCAAACGGGTACTTTCATGACATTAATACAAATGTGTCAAACACAACTTGAATTGATAAGTGCTACTGCGAAAAAGGATGTGAAAATACATACCTGGAGGAGTGGGTTTCGTGTACTTCTTGTCGGCCCTAGGAGTGATCGGTGGGGTGCATAAAGGAGTGGGAGCAATAGACGTCTGCCCGCCACCGCCAATGAAAGAGGGTGTCGATTCCCTGGTGGCAGTGCGAGTGGAAGAGACAACATCTGTATCCCCATGACAGGAGCTGCCTCCTCCTCGACTACGTGACTCTGAAGCAAAGCGAGACCTGCGCGACTGCGTCTACTGGAGACCGAAGCATCAGACCGTCTAGAGTCTGTCGATCGTGCTGAGGTGGAACGGGAAAGCTATGCATCGGCTCTATCTCTAACCCGTGCTAGCTGCTCCGGTGAGAAGCGCGCTAGCATCGCATCAATGTCGTCATCTGTAAAATCGCGACTCATCCTGCCGTCCGTGCCCAAATCCTAAATCTACACATACAAGGAATAATAATAATATTATCTCGTCATCATGCGAAACGTAAGGGTATATGTAGGTCTCTTTGTCACTGGGCTCCTCCACGTAGTGTACGGGAGCGTCGCTCGGTGGGTGGGTCACATAAGGACCAGGCGGTCTAGGAATGCCGGTTGGATTTATGTCCATTCTAGGGACAGCTGGTTTCATATCGTTAGGCGCAGGTAGGGCTAACGGGGCTCCCCTTCAGAAGAATGGCTGCGGCCTGTTAGCTGGATAAGGTTGGCCGTAGGGTTGCGAGTATGGAAGTCTTCGTGGCAGTCTGCAGTGTGCGGCATCGTGGCCGTCAGAAGGCAAAAGATATTGCCAAGCACTAAGTATTTCCATTTCCTTAAATGATATATGCCCAAGATAAACATGCCAGAGAGATACATGTGGGATAGAATCCACTGACAAAATATAATCAATAGTACCAGATACAACCAAGGGATAGATGCTGCCAAACTTGGCACCTCTTGCAAGAACAAGCCTACCACGAGTTATCTTCATGCATAATCACCAAAGCATATATGATAACCTACAACATCAAGCTGCCCAACAGACATAAGGCTTTTAGTCAAGGTGAGTACATGACATACATTATGCAAAATAAAAGTGCTACCAAAGGAAAACTATAGAGTGATATCACCAATGCCAACAATAGTAAGAGACCAATCATCACCTAAGCACATAGTACCATATACACTCCGATAGGTATGAAACCACTCACGATAGGGGATCACATGAAAAGACACATCCAAATCCAAGATCCAACATTGTGCACGCATAGATTGAGCCTCTATCAACTGAGAGGCATCACATGAAGAGGTTGCTAAGATGTAGTCACCATCAGACTCCTTAGGTTGCATGGCATTGCTCTCCTCAATCTTTACGTTGGACTTTGCAGGTATAATGTTGCGATCATTGGATTTCTCCTGCACTTTTTCTTTCTTGTTTTCTTTACACTTGTTATCGCGCATCTTATGGCAGTGAGGCCGTATGTGTCTTGCTTCCCACAATAATTGCATGTAAGATCAGACTTACATCCACGGGACTTGATGTGTCCACGTGACTTAGACCGACTTTTGAGAGTCCTTCCCATGACGATCATTACCGTTCTTACCGCTTCTGCCACCTCTCTAACGGATAAAGTATGTGAACTGTGAGAAGCATCATTGTTTTTCCTGTTAATTTCTTTAGTCAAAAGAGCACTCTCTACATTTCATCCCATCAAGTTTGTTGGTACAAATCGCAGTGCGAAATATATCCCAAGACTTAGGTCAATTGCCAAGCAAAAACAAAGGATGTAGATTATCCTAAAACTCAATACCCTATTGAAGCATATTCTTCATGATAGAATGAAACTGGCTAAAATGAGCAAACAATGGAGTCCCCTCTTTCATGTGGAGATCCGTCAATTGTTTAAGCCAATACACCTGTGAAGTAGGGTTGTGCTTTGCATAAAGTTTCTGAATCTTTTTCCATAGATTCCATGCACTCTAATCTTCATCTTCAACAATATTATTATGGACCTCTTCAAATAGTGATAAAATGATAGTGGACTTGCATAGTGCATCTAAATCAACTCAATCATCATCATCAATTTTCTCAGGTTAAATACATTTGACCATGGTACTTCGTTAGGGGGAATGCCACCCTTTAACACAGTGCCTCTCACCTTTCAGCAAATGAGCACACCCATAACTCCTGGGTCAACTGTGATGGGCATCCCCCTCGCTATCCCCAGCTTCACATGTCACATGCCCACTCATATGCAGGGGTTTCCATCCTCAGCTTATGGTGCGTCTTTACACTCTCCTTAGGTTACACCTACGCAGGGATTCCCATCTACTTCATGTGTCCCCATCCCACCTCCTTGGGTTTCTCATGTGGCTACCATGCCCATGCCTAATCAGGCCATCTCTACCTATGGATCCACCTTGCACACTACCCGCATGCCTGGTAGGCACTCTGGGGCCCATTCCTGTCAAGATTGTGGGAGAGAAGGAAGGAGTCTCGCTTGAAGCTTTCTTGCTTGCACAATGGGGGAAGACACACAAGGGTGGAGGCTGAAAACAGTTTTCCTCTTCTTAGTTGTGTAAGCCAAAAGAACTCAAGTACAAAGAAATAGAAGAACCCTATATATGGGTCTCAAACCAAACTCAACTAACTAAGGTGGCATACTAACTGAGCCACGAACTAGAGTAGATAAGGATAGCTATCATGTAGCTATTATTCATGGGCGGTGTACCAACCGCGTCTGCAACTGACAAGTCGGTGACATAAATATACAACGGTCACCCTGGCGTATCACGAGTGGAGCTCGATATCTCAACACTCCCCCTCGAGCTCAATCCCAATTCCTGCACACCAAGCAGGTCTCTGAACTTGCGCAGCTTCTCTGCGCCCAATGCCTTCGTGAATATGTCAGCTACCTGATCCTCTGTGCTGACATAAACTAGATCAATAAGACCTAGTAAAACCCTCTCTCGCACATAGTGATAATGCACCTCAATGTGCTTTGTTCTAGCATGATAGACTGGGTTATTTGCCAAGTGTATACTACTCATGTTGTCACAATAAATGACAACTGGCCCATCTGTAGACTGATGCATATCATAAAGTAGCTTATGCAACCAAGCTACCTCACATGCAGCCATTGCTGCACCCCTGTACTCAGCCTCTGTGCTCGACAAGGCAACTGTAGGCTGTTTCTTGCTGCTCCAAGTGACTGCAGCACTCCCAAAAGAGAATACATATCCACTGGTAGATCGTCTATCAGAAATACTACCAGCCCAATCAGCATCAGTGTATCCATGCAACTGTATCTGAACCCCAGTCTCATAAAATAGTCCATATTGCAATGTGGACTTCACATACCTAAGTATGCGTCTAGCCGCATCCAAATGTGGTTTCCTTGGAGCCTGCATAAACTGACTTACCAATCCAACAGCATAGCTCAAATCTGGCCTGGTAATAGTCATATAAATCAAACTTCCTACTATGCGTCTGTACATAGTAGGGTCTTCTAGAAGCTCACCTGCATCTGTGCTCAGCTTCACATTTTGCTCCAAAGGAACTGAAATAGGCTTACAGCCTGTCATCCCATATTTGGACAGCATGTCCAATCCATACTGCCTCTGCAAGAGCTGTATCCCACTTGGTGATCTAATCACCTCAATGCCCAAGAAATAACGCAGCTCTCCCAAATCCTTCATCTCAAACTTCTGCTTCAATAGCATTTTCACATGAAGGATATCTTCATCACTGTCACCTGTCATAATCAAATCATCAACATAAATGACAAGCAGCATAATACCTTTCTCTGTTTTTCTCACATAAAGTGAGAAATCTGCCTTGGAAATCTGAAAGCCAATAGTGACAAGATACTGTCCTATCTTGTCAGACCATGCTCTAGGTGCTTGCTTCAAGCCATACAAGGCTTTCTTCAACCTGCAAACAAACTCAGGATGAACAGCATGCACATAACCTGGTGGCTGCTCCATATAGACCTCTTCTTGCAAATCACCATGCAAGAAGGCATTCTTTACATCCATCTGATGTAAAGACCATCCCTTTGATGCAGCCATAGCAATGACTGCTCTTACGGTTGCCATCCTTGCAACCGGACTAAATGTTTCTTCATAGTCAATGCCATATGTTTGTGCATACCCCTTGACTACTAATCTTGCCTTGTATCTGTTCACAGAACCATCAGCATTGTGCTTCACCTTATAAACCCACTTACAGCCAATTGCATTCTTACCTTTAGGCAAAGGTACTAACTCCCATGTAGCATTTGCTTCCAAGGCATCCATTTCTTCATCCATGGCTTTCTCCCATTTTTCTTTTCCCATGGCTTGCTCAAAAGATGTGGGTTCTGGTTCATGTATCACTTTGACCATATATGCATAGTGAATGGCTGTAAATCCATCATATTTCAGCCTATCCACAGGATACCTAGCTCTTGTAGACCTGCGCAAAGTAGGTTCACTCCCAGGTGCTCTCAAAACATCCCTGGTCTTCCTTACTCCAGGTGTAACAATAGAAGGAATACCCAACTCATCATCAATGCTCTGTTCTGAGCCACTGGATTCACCATCCACATAAGAGTGACCTGCATTCACATCAAACATGGGCTGATCAACCTTCTCTTTTCCTTTTCGTGATACCTGCATACCACTATCTGCATTGCTTTGAGAAGATTCTCCTGATCTCAATCTGCCTGTCCATGGCGAAGAATGTGAACCACTGCTAGAGGACGCTCCAGGTCCACTAATATTTTGTGACTGCTGCTGTGAATTCTGTGTAGCATTACCATTTTGTGCATCTTCATCATCAATCACATTTACTGGTTTATACCAGCTACTCATCTCATCAAAAACAACATCTCTGCTCACTGTAAACTTATGAGTAGAAGGGTTATAGCATCTATACCCTTTTTGCTGCAGAGAGTAACCAATAAAGATGCACTTCTCAGCTTTTGGATCCAACTTGGATCTCAGCTCATCTGGCACATGTACATAGGCAATGCAACCAAAAATTTTCAAATGAGAAATATCTGGTTTCCTACCAGTATACCTCTCCTCTGGAGTCAATCCATGTATTGCTGCAGTGGGAGTCCTGTTCATTATGTAGACTGCTGTAGCAACTGCTTCAGCCCAATAAAAATCTGGCAAGTCTTTTTCATTGAGCATGGCACGAGATACCTCTCCAATATGCCTGTTTTTCCTTTCTGCAATTCCATTTTGTTGTGGGGTATAACTGCATGAATATTGCTGCTTTATGCCATGCTCCTGCAAGAACTTTGCAAACTCATTTGAGAGGTACTCTCCCCCTCCATCTGACCTTAGGCATTTTATCTGCAAGCCTGTTTCTTTTTCAACCATAGCTTTAAGAGTTTTGAAATGCCCAAAAACTTCACTTTTCTTTTTCATAAAATACACCCAAACTTTTCTGCTATAGTCATCAATAAAACTGACAAAATAATGACAGCCTCCAAGAGATGCAGCTTTAGTTGTCCACACATCAGAGTGAATTAATTCCAATGGCTTCTCACTCTCTTGAACATGTCTAGGAAATGGTTTCCTTGCCTGTTTTCCAAACTGACAGGCTTCACATACCTTATGCATTTCTGCAACCTTGAATTTGGGCAATCCTGCAACAATATTTTGGGCCTGCATTGATTTAAGTCGTTGTACATTAACATGACCAATGCGTTTATGCCAGATATCAATATCTGCAACTACACCGGTCCCATGTGCAAACATTGCTGCACTCAATTCAGACATGTCTGCATCCAATGTAAACATTCTGCCCTTCTTCTTTCCTTTTGCTATCAAGCGACCTTTATTTTTCATATCCTCAACAAAGCATCCATGAGGATTAAATCTGACCTGCAAGCCCTGTTCAACCATTTGACCAACTGAAACCAGATTCTTGGTAATATTCGGGACATGAAATACATCGGACAGGTATTTCTTTTTCCCTCCCTGCATAGACAAGGGAATTTTTCCAATCTGCACAATAGGATGTGCAGTATCATCACCAGTCTCCACAAATCCTGGTTTTTCCATTTTCCTTGCATCCTCCATCCATTCTGCATGACCTGTCATGTGGTTTGATGCACCTGAGTCAACATACCATACATCATTGCTTTCTTCTGCACTTGTCATAGAATTGTTCATGTGCTGCACCATGAACAAATGCTCATTTCTGTCATCACCCTGTCTACTAGAAGATGCATAATTCCCTTGTTGCAGTTTTCCATTCATGATGTCATTCTGCTTTTTATAGCAGTCTTTAGCCATATGACCCATTTTACCACAGTAGTAGCATTCAACATTACTGTTTGCATTTTGGCCTCTTTGCCATCCACCACGACCTCTTTGGCTCCCCCTGCCTCTAGAGTTACCACGTCCTCCTCCATAGGACTGGTTTTCTTGAGTTTGCTGCATATTCTGATTTCTGCCACGGCCTCCAAATCGGCCTCCTCTACCTCTGCCTCTACCTCTTCCAGCATTTGAGTAGAAGACAGCTTCTTTTGAAGTTCCTCCTGAAGAAGATGCACCACCATTTCTCTGTTCCTCAGAAATTAGAAGAGCAATCAACTCCTCAAAATCAGGAAATCTTTCACGAACTGAAATGGATGTCCGAAACTGTGCATAATCCTTTCCTAGACCATTCAAGGTCACGGAAACTAAATCATCATCTTCCACTGGCGACCCAATGGAAGCAAGTGCATCTGCAATCTTCTTCACCTTCATGTGGTAGTCGTTGATGCTCATACTTTCTCTTTGCACATTATGCAACTCTTGCTTGAGCTGCATTTTCCTGGCTTGCGTATTTGTGCTATACATTTTTGACAAAGTATCCCATGCCTCCTTTGGCGTACTTGCATCCTGAATATGCACAATCATAGAGTCTGAAATACTGATAGACAGCCAATACATAACTTTCCTGGCTCTCTCATGCCATGTTTTAAATGCCTGCATTTGTTGTTGATTGGGAACATCAGGAAGAACTGGTTCTTCTTCATTTCCTGCAACAAATTCCCAATATCCTTTTCCCATAAGGAAATTCGTCATTCTAAACTTCCATGCCTGGAAGTTGTTCTTGTCAAGCTTTTCAGTGACAATCTGTGAAAGAGAATCAGACGCCATTACAGAATACTGCAAGAAATTCTGTCACTGCAAAAAACACAGCTTCACCCTCACAAGGGCAAATCTGCAAAACTGGCGAAAGTGGTATTTGACCACACAGTCACTTCCTAGTGACGATTTTGCATAAACAGGAACCAAGGATGATTCTGAAACTCCCAATGTCTCTGCGCACAAGCATACGATGCAATTTCTACAGTAACTTTTCACCGACCTGTAGAACAGTGGTCGCACAGCATAAAACTGAGCCTTTTCTTGAGTGCGTGCAGAAAACTTCCGTCTGCAAAACAGGCCCCGAAATGGCCTCAAATCAAAAAAACAAGGTCGCCAAGGGCTAAAGCCCTCTCCCGCAGCATATACTGCCCTCTTGCTTCACCGCGAAGGGCGTCTCAACCTGAGACAATGCACTCCTGCAATTTCCGGCTGTGCTACCTGCAAAGATCTGCTCCCAAAACAGGAAATGAAAGCAACACTGCTCCTCTTACCAGACCACCGCGAGCTTGGCTTGCTTTCTTGAGCTCCTTACCACGAACAAGGCTCTGATACCATGTCAAGATTGTGGGAGAGAAGGAAGGAGTCTCGCTTGAAGCTTTCTTGCTTGCACAATGGGGGAAGACACACAAGGGTGGAGGCTGAAAACAGTTTTCCTCTTCTTAGTTGTGTAAGCCAAAAGAACTCAAGTACAAAGAAATAGAAGAACCCTATATATGGGTCTCAAACCAAACTCAACTAACTAAGGTGGCATACTAACTGAGCCACGAACTAGAGTAGATAAGGATAGCTATCATGTAGCTATTATTCATGGGCGGTGTACCAACCGCGTCTGCAACTGACAAGTCGGTGACATAAATATACAACGGTCACCCTGGCGTATCACGAGTGGAGCTCGATATCTCAACAATTCCCAAGTGTACTCCAGTCCCCCATCCTACCCACACTACACTTTTACACACTATCCATTTGCAATGTTAAATAAAGACGTATCTTTGAGATAACTAGCCTTAATGAGTCAAACAGAGACAGACTATGCAGAAAACAACTTATTGTAATTAGTAGTAAACATGCCAAAACCACTACCAAAATAAGCTGAAAATAAGAGAAAATGCTAAAATGACCAGTTGTTCACCAAATAGTACCAAAAGTACATCAAAATGACATGATTAAGCTCAATAAATACATCACAATCCACATAAAATAGCTTGTTTTAATAAATCACAATAGTGAGAAAAAGAGAGCAAACAATGAGCTAACAATGATCCAAAGTCAAGTATGACTACCAAGTCAGATCCTCATAAAGAGGGCATGTAACAAACAATGTAGCAGCCAAGAACCAGGAGCCAAACACCCAAATACCTAACAAAGGTCAGTGTATGCTCAAAGAAAAGACACATCAAATCAGCCCAAAAGCATCCAATGCAAACAAGTATCTATCAAGAGCATAGACGTGTTAAGAGATCCCAATCTCATCTACTCAAGAAGCTCAATTGTATCATAAACTAAAAGCTCTACAATATCCAGAGATAGCATGAAGCTCCCACTGGCAGAAATATCAATTTTAATTGAGCAACCAAGCTCAAAGATAGTATGTGAATGCATAAGGCATCATCGAGCCAAGACCGTATATCAACGAAGCATCCAAAGCAAGGGATCAGTCAAGCATCACCTAAAACATCTAGTATATCATGTAACAATCAATGTCAAATCTCTGGCATCCCAAATAAGCATCCAAGAGCTCCAAAGTATGCAAATGAACACCCAAATAAAACTCCAAGTGATAATCAAACACAAACAATGTAAGGAGCATGCATTTCTGACATATGCATCACAACATGCATTGAAGGGTCAAGCATAGACCATAGGCATAATTATTGTCACAAAGCATGCCATTGTAGATCAATGTCAATCAAATGCCAACCAAGATGGATCTTAATCAAAGCTCAAAAGGCATTCCAAAGCAATACAAGACATGTGCCAACCTCCATATACATCCATGCAGTCATATGAGTCACCCAAGAAGCACTCGTGAGACCAATAAGTAGAGCATACGCTGATCAAATAGGCTTCAACCCTGGTTATTATAGCAATAAATTCACTATCAAAACTAAGTAAATCAGTCCTCAAATGAAGCTCAAAGCCACCTCAAATCATGGGCATATGATATACCAATGTACTAGCATCAATAGTACACATTAGGAGTGCATATAGAATACCTGAATCATAGCCAGAAACAATAGGCACAAAAAAAAGGTTGTTAAAAGAGGTCCAACCTTGTTGTATATAGCAGTGAATACACTATCAAACCAAGCTATTTCAATACCAAAATCAGCTCCAAATCTAATCCATAACACGGACATAGCATTCACATACATATAGATATCACTTCAGCATAACCAGGCATCATAAGATCAACAAAGCTGACCATAGAAGCATCAACTAGAGTGTTGCTTTGTATTTCCAACCAGCAAACCTTAGCCAAAAAAAGTAAATGAAGTGGTTAAATTAGTCCAAAATTAACTCCAAGCAATGACATAGCATCCCTGAATATATAAGTATCAACTAGGCATCATGCAACCAATGGCAATGAGTGTCGATATCAAAGATAAGTGCTGCCTTGTTTTATGAAAATCTGTGGAATGTTTTAACAGTCCAAAACTAAAGCTTAGCGCTCAAATGGAATGCCAAGAGTGGAAGGATCAATGTCAAGCATCAAAACCAAGTGTATAAGTTCTTATATAGCTGCCCAATGAAGGAGATATGTTGTAGAAGATAAAAAATATAAGCTGCTACTAAAAAAGGGCATATTCCACACAACATGATGCTGCACCAGCAAGGTGAGGGCTATGCGGGTCGCTCCAACTTGCTCGAGAAGGCTCAAAGAGTGCCCAAGACGAATACAACCGATAGGAAGCTCCAACGGAGTGGCTATGGCTGCCAACAAAGAGATGACTAATGTAGGTATTCAAATGGAAGTTGAGAGTGTGTCCGACCAAGCTCGAGTTTGCAAAGAAGAAGGCTCTAATACCAGTTGAAGGGATGTGAGCCCTGAAGCGGAAGCACCATTGGGAGTAAGAGATATGGTGGAAGAAGCAAGAGCAAGAGAAAGAGACACACACAATTTGGAAACTCCAACAATCACAACGTGTGACCAGCCTCTCCTTTATTCAAATGTCACTGAAAGAATAAAGAATGAAGTGACAGTGATGGCCACTCACAGCCCTTGGAGTGTGCAGGTGCGAGTATTGTCAAAGCCAGTACTAAAATATAGCCAAGCCTTCCGATTTTTGCTTAATAGGATATGCCCAGACCTTATGTGTAGAGTCATCAATGAAGGTAACAAAATACTTCACACTACCTAAAGACTTGCAAGGCATGGGACCACATACATCCGAATGAACGAGAGTAAATGGCTCACCCATACGTATCATACCAAACTTTTTATGCGTATTATATATTTGCTTGCCATATAAACAATGATCATAAGACTCGAATTACTTATAGTCAAGGGATGAAAGATACTGCAAGCATATAAGCCCTTTCATTCCTTTCAAGGACTATGCCCAAGGTGATAATGCCAAGTATGGTCAATTGATCTTAAATACAAGCAAACAATAGAGAGTATTGGACTTAGCACCACGTGCAATGACAAGATTCCTACATGTAATCTTCCATGAGGATTCACCAAAAGAAACTGCATAACCTACGTCATCCAAAGTGCCATTACAGATAAGTTTCTTCATGAGAGCGATACATGACGTACATCATGAAGAGTAAACGTGCTACCTTAACCAAACTGCAACTTGATATCACTAATACCAACTATCTCTAATACCAAGTCATTACCCAAACGAATAGATCCAATCAAACTGTGATAAGAGTGGAACCACTCTCTATGAGGAGGGATCACATGAAAGAAAGCCCATGAATCTATCAGCCAACACTGAGTATACTCTGACAAAGCATCAGCCAGCTATGAAGTATCAAGAGAAGAAATTGCAAGTATAAAATCGTAATCAGAATCAGTTTGTATGACATTAGTCTCTTCAATTTTAACACTAGACTTGCTAGGGACAATGTTGCGATCATCATTTTTCTTATACTTTACCCTTTTCCTTTTCCTTGCGCTTACCCTCGCGCATTTTATGGCACTGTGGTCGAATATACCCTACTTTCCATAATAATGACAAGTCAATGAGCACTTACGGCCACCTTACTTATTGCAAGACTCTTCACATGACTAAGAACGAGACTGCTGAGTCTCTCCCATGGCAATCATTACTACTCCTACTATTATTGCCTCTAATTATTAAAGCATATGAGGTACAGGAAGCATCGACATTCTTTTTCTAAACCTCTTCATTCAAGAGTACACCCTCTACACCATGTAACTCTAGCCCATTAGTAGACATGTTCACACGCATAGCAATATGAATTGTACCCCATGATTCAAGTTGTATAACCAAGAGAAATGAAGGGGAGAGATTGCCCTTGAATTCAATCCCCTATGAAAACAAATGGCTGAGAATAGAATGAAACTCATTTAAGCGGGCTCACATTAAAGTATTCTCCTTCATACGAAAGTCCATGAGCTACTTCAACCAATACATCTAAGAGACGAGACTCTGCTTGTCATTGACATTGCAAATCTTATCCCATAAGTCACATGCAAACTGCCCATCTGAGACAACATTATAAAACGCATGCTTAGAGAGGGATAATATAATGTTAGACTTACATAACTCATCTAATTCAACCCAATCCTTTGCATCAATACGTTTACGCTTGATACCCTTGTATTTCAAAGACCTTCCAATAGTTTAGTTGTTGCCATCCAACTTGTCAATATTAAATATATCACTATCATTGAAGCCACCAGCCATAATGAGACCAAGTAGATGCATAGAATAGCAAAACAAGTTACTATAATAACCTGCAAATCAGCCCCAAAACCACTACCATATCAAGTTGAAAACAAGGGATACTAACCAAGTAATGAACTATCCACAAACTCAATGTAAAGAATTGTTAAAGGGAGGTGATTGCTCGCATAAATAGTGTAGTAAACTATAGTTACAGCATACTAAAAATAAAGTACAATAGTAAGAGATCAATGTCAAATAGGAACAATCACTGATACAAGACAAACTACAACTGTCAAGGGATGGCTTCAACTAACAGTGAGTAAATATGCAACTAGCACTAAGAACTGTCAAAGGATTAGTATGTTAGATTGAGATACATTCTATAGGCATAACCATCATGTATAGAGTTGGTCTCATTGGTAACAGAATAGACCAACCAAAGACAACAAACTGAGTAATGTAACAAAAGCTCATTACACAACCAACCAAGATGCATATATCACTGACAACGTCGTAACAAAGATAAGCGCCGACCCAAAAGTAATGTCATGGATAACAGAATAGACCAACCAAAGACACAACGAACTAAGCAATGTAACGAAAGCTCATTACACAACGAACCACGATTCATATATCACTGACAACATCGTGACAAAGATAGACACGGATCCAAAAGTAATGTCAGATCAACCCACTAAGCATCAGCTATGTACACAAAGCATGATGAGAGTATGTACATGTCACCAAACTATAAGACCCTCAAGCTCAACTATGTAACGAAAATGGTCAAAGCAACCTTCAAGTGTTAAGTAATGGCTCCCATTGAAATAAAAGTCAAATGCCAAACGACCAAATAAAGCTCAAAATATCATGTGATAAACATCCATACATCGAAGATCCAAGTAACATATAACCGCTAGCATAAAACCCAAAATATACTCTTCAAGCCCATAATAGCAATGAAAAAGCTCTGGAATAAGCCTCAAGTGGAGGGAGCAAGCAGAGAAGCGAGGGCAAGATTCATACCTCAAGAAGAGGACTGAACTGCCATGAAACCTTCATCCTAAAGCTTTTCTCAGACTGAAGTAAGCTGAAAGGAAAGAGCTCCTCAATGCCGATGCAATAGCTCTAATACCAATTAAAAAGAGTAAGCCTTGAAGTGGAAGCACAGAGCACAAGTAAGAGCTATGAAGGGTAGAGAGAGAGAGAGAGAGAGAGAGAGAGAGAGAGAGAGAGAGAGATACGAGAACTCCAACAGTCACAATATGTGACCAGCCTTTCCTTTATTCAAATGTCACTGAAAGAATAAAGAATAAAGTCACAATGATGGGCACCCACCACTTGTATAGGAGTGCACGTAACTAATACGCAGTGCGAATATTGTCAATGTAACTAATACATGGGCAGCTAGACACAGGCGCCTTTACCCCCAACACTAGATTCTTTAGCGCTCTTGCATAGTAGCAATTATGAGGCATCACATCAACTTGCAAATGAAAAAGGTACAACACATAGACTTCACTCTGCAACACTGCACCATTTATCATATGTAGCTCCTCCATCCCATGCAGACTAACCAAGAACTTGTACTGACTTCACGTAGTTCCAACTCTGCTCTTGGGCAGCCCCGTTTCATACCAACCATGCTGTTCAGCCTCTGTAGACTCTAGATTCTTTTGCACTCTTGCATAGTAGCAGTGATAAGGCATCGCATCAACTTGCAAATGTAACAAGTACAATAAATGGACTGTAGAGCAACACTAATGCCAATGAATCTTACCACCTTCAGTACAGCCAATACAAAGCAGAGGACACAGTAAAATTTTTGAGAAGGTAAATAACTCCATCAGGAGTATAATCTGCACCCTCAATTGATCCCTGTGTGCAAGTTTCAAGCCCTTGATAAAACTGCAGTACCCACTACTCATCTACAGATAGACATTTGCTTGCATCAAAACAGAACCAAACACGCACCAAAAATCTGCACTTCCATGACTTGTAGACACAGCAGTTGCAAGTGCTTTCCACAATTCCTTTCACATACATATAATTTTGCAAAGTCCTAGAGAAAGAGATACTCATCAAAGAAGCAGTGCAGATACTTACCACAATTCCTTTCACCTGCATATAATTTTGCAAAGCACTAGAGTAAGAGATGCGCATCAGAGAACTTGGTTGTATCATGGCAATTTTTAAAGTTCTAATACTTCTTGTTCTCCTGTAAGAATCTATAATCCAATCAATCGCATTACACGGCCTGTACAAAAAGCTGCTGGTCTACAATGCTTTGAAATTACCTTTGCTACTACTCCAACCTACGTTTTGCAATTACACTGCCTGTACAAATGCAGCTGGCCTACAATGTTTTGAAATTACCTGTGCTACTCCAATCTATGAACACAGGGCTAATAATATGAGCACTGCCATGATACAGGGGCATAAAAACTCTCACAGCATACTGCCTGTAGCAGTTTAACCCTGAGAGTGGCACAAATTGTTTAAGAAGTTACCCCGAATAGCAACAATCATCCTGAACAATTCATCTACCTGTTGCTGCAGTGTGGACAACCTCTCCTGTAAAGTCGTCGAGTTTTTCAGCAACAGCTGAAATAGCAGTCTCAAATTCATGTCATCTGGCCATATTTTAAGCTCCAGACCCTTACTTACTAAGCTAGAAAGAAATTCCACGTCCCCATGCAGCATGTCTAGTTCTTGAAGAAATATGACAGATCCATGAGTCTTCAGAATTTCAGCAGCCTCATTTACATCCTGCTGTAGTTTCATAAGGGTACTTGACCAACTATGGCCTTGAGCAGGAGGAACTACATCGACGGTTTGCTTAGATTTCACTGCAAGGGCGGCTGCTAACACACTGCAGATGAAGATAGTCACTGACTTGGCAGCATGAATTTCACTGAAGATGCCCTTATGCTTTGAGGCATCCTTCACGGTGGTGGCAGATACATGCTGACTGACGTCCCGAAGCCATGAGCTACATGTCTTGAGCTTCGAGCGATCACAAACCTTTCTGATGACGTCCTCCTCTCTGGCCTTCATGAAATCCACACACTTCAGCATGGTATCCCGGACCTTTATAAGGGTAGGCTCGTCGGGCATGTCCTTTTCAACGGCGACACAATTGATTTGACTTGCCGGAGAGCTTTGCCTTGCGACTTTGCGTCCTTGGACCGTGTCCTTCTCATGGAGCATGGCCTTTTCAATGCGGACTGAATCGATAGGACTTGCATGAGTGTTTTTTCTTGAGAGAGATTTGCATCCTTCGACGCAGAGACCAACATACCGGAGAAGCATCAAATAGTGATGGATGTCGCACAACACCTCCGTGAGGGCGTTGCAGACGTCCAAGAGATTGGCGGTGTCATCGAGGTTGGCCTCAAGAACCTCCTGCCCCTTCTCGGAGAGGCGAGGGAGGTCCAGGAGGGCTCCGGCAGCAGAGCTGCAGGCCCACAGGGCGACCGACATAGCCCGCACGAGCCATTCGACGGAGAAGAAACGGACCTGCTCTTTGTGGTCTGGTTCGCACAGGGCGACAAGGCGCTCGTTCAAGTGCTCGAAGAAGGCCTCTTGGGAGGCGTTCTTGTATTGTTTGTTGTGGAAGGGGGAGCATTTGGACGAAGAGTAAGGGTTTCTGCGGGAGCGGAGGGCGGAGCTGAGAGACGTGATGATCGAAGAAGCCATGGGCAGGACGGGGGAGGTGGAGAGGAGAGGTCAGTCGAAGGCAGCGAGGGCGATGCGGAGTGAGGAGAGGGCCGAAGACAGAAGAGGGAAGTCGAAGACGGCTATGACGTGACGAGGTAGGTGGACGACGACCTATATGGCTATGGTGGAAGGTGAGAGGCTCGTTCCCGGCACGCGAAAGGAGAGGAAACGCAAAGATAGACACAAATATAGAGAGGCGCACAGAGAGAGATAGAGAGAGGAAATGATATATTAAAGTCTACAAAGGCTATAAAAGGCTAAAATCACCTATGAGACCATATGAGTGTCTTCCACAACCTTGGGGTATCGCATCTCTTTAACGGAACCCATTGGAATTGCCAGTTTTTGGTCAGTTACACATCTGGACGCACAGGAGGTGGAAAAAGAGGCGACCGTTGCAATATGTGTTAAAGGACATTGAGACTAATTTTCACGGTTGGCGGACACTTCTCAGCAAGGGATCTCCCCCGCCCTGAAATCCGAGCGCGCCCAATGCACAAGAAGACAACACACTTATTCAAAAAGGAAACTTCGCGATTGACAAAAATTGGACCCCCACCAATCCCCACACACATCACTGTCATTACCAATGGGCCATGGTGCACAGATCGGTCGCCGTATGCGCGTGTAATGAGCGTAAGAAGATTCCCAAGAACAAAAGAACTCTACTTTTTGCACACAAATCAATGAAGAAAGCTTGCACGACATGAACAAGAGACCAATTGGGTGCAATCTTTCCCCAAGCCTTGTGTGAGCGCTCCACAAAGCATGTATTTAATATATTATTCATCTTCAAGCTCAAATAATAGCCCAAATTACAAAATAGCACGCTTTAGCTTTTAAGTTTGCTTTTGTGCCAATAAAGAATTAAAGCTAATGGGCGCCCAAGAAGTCAGGCGGTACCCAAATACAATGTCCAATACAAATATTTAAATCGTGTGCCCATGCGCATACAAAAATAATAAATAAATATCAAGCGCTTTGATAAATAAGCGCGACAAAATATAGGCGTCATGCCTAAGATACGCGCCCATCAAAATTTGACGATAATTTGAATGCACGCTATCCTCCAATGCTTCCTACTGCCACCGCTGCTTGTTCTACACATCAACTGAAGCATTCACAATTGTTAGAAAAATAATACAATTAAACCGACAAAAGTGAATACCTAGCAGTCTTCAGCTACATAAATAAATTGGTTAGAAATTAATCCTAACCTTAATTTATTACGAGTACACACTCTAAACTCATAAACGTTTATTAATTTAAATATGTATTTTGCGGAATCACCCGCTATGGAATCACCCATGTACACATAAAATTAACAAAACGTCCGAAAAGGATAGGCGTCCCCATCGATTTCTCACACAAAGAATCCACTTTGTGTATGAGCTCCGGTAATAAAATTTTACGGAATCTACCGCAAAACCTCACGGAATCCACCGTGGCACGAAATCCACCGCGGAATATGCCTCCTGGCATCAGGCCAAGCCTCTTTTGGTGTAACTCTTGGGCGCAGTTTGGTATGTAACCAAAGCAATGGACAACTTGCACATAACCCCAGCCGTTTAAGACTGTGTATAACCACCCTTAGCTCGTGAGAGTCCAACACTACCTAGACCCCTGAACTGGGGTGCTAGGTACCTACCCATGTTTCGTCATTTGGGTGGTAAACTGAGTATTTCAAGGATCTTGTTCCTAAAGGAAGTAGTGAAATCATAAGCTAGTGGCACAGTGTTTCGCCTTTGAGCCTAATTAGGCACCCGGCTGATGGAGAGAGAGTCAATGGGACTCCGCAACTTGGAAAAATAAGATCTATGTATGTGAATGTCTGATAGGGCTAAAGCATGAGGTAAAGCCTCAGTTTGGCCCTTTTCCTTTGTGTTAAAGTGTGTGTTTATTGCTTTTACATACAAAAAAATGATATAAAAGAACCTCTACACCTATGCACCGCAGCAAAATTTAAACGGTGAGGGAGAGGATGATGTTATACCATAGTTTAAACGCTGAAATAATAAAAGGTATGATTGTTCTCTTTATGCATTACATTTAAGATGTGGTTTATTTTGAAAATAATGGATCTAGCAGCATGAGGTTTGCCTCAGTGCTAGGTTCCTATAACGAAGCATTGCATATTAGCAGAAATTCATTAAAAGGGTTGTTTTTGCATGACACATAGACTGATTTTAAACCATAATTGTTTGTGCACAATAAATCATACACCATTGCATGAATTATACACATGGTATCTATTTCTCGCATGCACAGCCATTGGTTACAAATCGGAATCAGAATCAAAAAGTTATTAGCTAGATTTATATCTCCTATATTAGTTTGAAGTTTGAAGTTTTTTCTTTTGGGTCCTGCTCCTTTAAAGAAGTACCAAGCAAAAGTCAAATCTTCTTTTAGACTTTTCCATATAAGATTGTTTCTGGCTAGATAGATAACTTTGTTATTGAGGTTGCACTTCAGATATAATGATCGTAGAAGAAAAATATGTGAATCCCTTGCGTGAGGAAAAAAGAGTTAGCTTCTTCTTCTATCTATCTAGTTTGTGGGGGGGGGGGGACATAAAGAGAGAGTCAATGGATACCCATACCTATTTGTTGGCCAGTGCGTGTTCTCTCTCTCTCTCTCTCTCTCTCTCTCTCTCTCTCTCTCTCTCTCTCTCTCTCTCTCTCTCTCTCTGTGATTGAGTTCGACAATATATATCTTTATTTATTTATTTAAAGCAAGTGGGCAACCATGCCCTTTGTACTTTTTTAAATAAAAGAGGGGGCAATTGTTTTCTGTGTTGGGCATAAGGACACACATAGGTTTTCTTAGTGAGAGAGAGACAAACAGACAGAGAGAGACAGAGATTTGTGGATAATATTTAAAAGGAGAATACTTCTTTAGAAAAAGCATTATTAAATATGTGTTATAGGTTTTATTAAGAAAAATTTTATCTACTAATTAGTATTTTTATTTTTTAGATTTGCTTAAAATGATAGAAGTTAAAAGATAGGTAAGTTTTTTATTCTTTTTCCTTTTAAAATGAAACTAGTATTTTATGTTAGATGTTAAATCCTTTCGGGTGTTTAGATTTGTGATCTATTTTATGTTTTTTATATCTTGATGTTAATCTGTTTAAATTTAACTTATTTAATTATAGTGCATAAATTCTTGGTTATAATGATAAGTATTATTTTGATATCAATATTATTTCATTTCTATTTGGTTTTATTAAAGAATAATAATAATATTTTTATTTTTATTTTTTATTAACTTTTATTTTAAATGACATTCTTTATAATACATTCATTATTTTTATACTTATTTTTATTTTAGATTTAGTTTTAGTGTATGTTATTAAAATTTATGATCTTGATATAAGATTTATTATCTGTGATTTTACACACACACACACACACATAACTTAAAAATATAATAATTATCTATCATTTATATTAAACCCATTAAAATTAATAAAATGATCATAAATATTCAAATTTTTACGTTAAAAATAATTAAAAGTCATACTTCTATATAGAAGTTATATTTTGGTATTAAATCATTAGGGAAGTAATATTTTATTTTTATTTTGGTGTTATATATTATTATATAAATTTGATAAATATTTTTTTATATTGAATAAAAGTTGTACTTAATTATAAGTCTTCATGTTAAATATCGTTAGCATATATCACTTTTTGAAATATTAGGTAAAGTCATTATTGAAAATTATATATCCTTAATTATATTTAAATTTTATTATCTATTAATATTTAATTTTTATATTTTTTAATTTGATATTTAAAAAAAATTAGTAGATTTTACTTTTTGCACTAATTTATTGTAAATGTTTTATATTTTATGTGATAATTTAGGATTATATAATTTTTGTATTTATTTAATAATGATATAGAGTGAACTTTTGTATTTATTTTTTAAAAATATTGGTTTATTCTATTGTGATAATAGCATTGATTTTTATTAGATTATACTAATAGTTGTTTTTATTACTTAATATATATATTATCATATTGGATTAAATTTAATAAAATTAAGCAACTGAATCAAATTGATACTAGTTTTATTATATTCAAATGGTTAAACATAAGTATTTTTTAAAATAAATATATCATAATTATACTTATATATTATATATAAATTTTGAAATATGCATATACGTAGATTTGTATATTTCATAATGTATAAATATGTATAGAATCTTTAATATGTAATTAACTTTCAATCTACTTATAAAAATATTATGGTGTTAAGATTTCTTGATAAGTATAAATGTATTATGTAATAAATAACAATGAAACTATTTATATTAATATACTATAAAATTCCTACAAGGCTAGACTTGAATAACACATACTACAAGATACAAGCCTCATACTGATGTTCAAAGTGACGAAAATGTTCATTAAAAATTTACCCCTGTCGTCGCAAAAAATGTTGGTATTAGCAACGCCATAGAACTATCACTATAATTGTCGCTATGGACGTCGCAGCGATGCAAATAGCAACACCCATAGCGACGATTTGCAACACAAACTATGATGCTAATAGCGACACGTGTAGTAAATTTGTGACGTTAATACGACGGTTACAGAGAAAAAAAATTTGGGCAGGGCAGCACAAATAGCACTATATGTTTTATTTCGGCCATAAAAAAGAGTTATAGTAAAGTGTACAATGCTCGTCAAAATGAAGGCAAAGTGTACTTGAATCCATAAGACTGATACATAAAATAAATACAAGATCGCATAATGAAAGCGACGGTAGAATCATGGCAAGATACAAAGAATGATAATAACATAGTGCATAGAAAATGCCTACATAAATCACACTACAAGATATAGACCTTATAGCGACGTTTAAAGCGACGAAAATACAAACAACAAAATTCGCAAAAAGCGTCATTATTGACGACGCCATAGAATCGTCGCTATATGCGTTGCATTTATAGCGACGGTTGCAGAGAATTTGCGACGCTCATAGCGACGCCAATAGCGACGCGTGCAGTAAATTTGCAACGCAAATAGCGACGGTAACAGAGAAAATCTCACCACTCGGGCTTTGGAGCCCCACTCTTGATTGCCTTGTGTGCGTCGGATCGTCTATGTGACATGTATGCACGCATGCAATCCATCATCCAGCCCGTAGAGAATCTATCCACTGCGGCTGGCACCGGGAACTCCTCATGCAAGGATACTACTATGTAGTCCTTGCTCCCCTCCGGTATGTTCCTCCAATGATCCAGGACGTTGTGCCGAAAAACTTGTTGGCACAACTCCCTCATGCGAGCCATCACCCTCCTCCCCTCATCATTCATGATGATGGCTCCTGACCTGCCATCCACTAGGTATCCATTACCCCTAGGAGTATGCCTAAGATGGGCCCTCTCCCATCTCCGTCCACGCTCCTGGGCATATCCAGGAGACCCCTGTACATCCGGTGTCAAGGCTCCATGCAACCATCGTGTTGACATAAACCACGGCATCTCCTCCATGCCTTCGGGATATCGAATCGGTCGGTGATGCGTACTGCGTCGGAATTCAGCTCGCGCTTCCTCTCGATCTTGCCTTGCAATCTGGTACTTGGCGAGCCACGTCTCCATGGAGGCATGGTGCAACATACAAAAGCGATTCACCTTCTCTTCCATTGAGGCATCCATTCTTTTTTCTACCCCATTTCCAACCACCACATCTCCAGTCAGCCTATCATCGTCCTTCAGCGTCCATAGCATTTCATTGTCTGGTTCCACCGTTGGTAGCCATTGTGAGATATGCACTAACGCCTCTGACACCAACCAACCTTCCGCCATGCTACCTTCCGGACGAGCTCGTTATCGCACAAAGCCTTTCAGGGTTTTCATGAAGCGCTCCAAGAAGAACATCCATCTCGTATGGACAGGTCCAGCAATCTCCACTTCGTCCACAAGATGCACAAGAAGGTGAACTTGTATCGTGAGCATGCTAGTGGCCAGGTATTTCTCAAAGAGACAGACCGTCTCAACTGCTCCCCGCCTTGCGGATTCAATAGAGGACGTCTTAATCTCTTTCTGTGAGATCCATTGCACCAAAGTCGATAACTTGTAAATGGCCCCGCGAATTTCTGGAGTTAGGCATCCCGCGATCACGATCGGTAGGACAAACTGCCACAAATGAGAAAGCATTAAGAATAATGGTCACTTTTCAAATTTCAAAATGTCCACGCTAATTAAAATCCATTCTGTTCACAAACCTGACATATCTTATGCCAATCATGGGATTTTAGCCCAGACATTTGGTCATCTTTAGAAAATGCGGACCTGAGAGAACGCATCATACCCATCGGAGTGCGGATAGACTTGATTACTTGCTTCACAATGCGCTCTTCTTTGGTAGACAAAACCCAGGGAGCGCGAGGAAGTTGCACTCCCCCTTCAGCACTCGACTGCGGCCAAAGCGCCTCCATCTTACCTACCTCCTTTAAATCCATTCGTGACCCTATAGTGTCTCTCTTTCCTGTGATGTGGTCCCATAGCAAGCTGCCCACATTTTTGAAAATATGCATGGGATCCAACAAGTGGTTGACCTGTAAGTGGGTCCAATATGGCAACTCGTAGAAAACTGAGAACCGTCGCATTCCATTTGGATGTGATTCCGGGTTTACCATTTTCAGCTCGTACCAGCTTGCAACGTTCATACGTGCTGAAGGTCGTCCAAGAAAACCTTCCCTGAGTTCATGATCCTCCGGTAAGAAAGCGGCGTGTCCTTGATATACCATCTTCTTCATGGTTCGTGACCTTCGGGAGTCTAACTGTGGCCCACACAATGGACATGCATGATAACCTGAGGTAACGAGACCTGCAAGGCGATCCACGACCTAGTGAATACTTGATTGAATGAAATAAAATATCGATATTACCAGCGAGAACAAAGGTCTGCTCACCTGAGCACTCTCCCAATCCCGGAAAGTCATGCATCGTCCACATGAGAATGGCTCGAATGTTCGCTGACCGCCGACCATCGCGCCTGCTCATATCTTGCACCGTGACCCCCTCCTCCCACAAAATCTTAAGCTCATCGACTAATGGACGAAGATACACGTCCATATTTTTTACTTTATAGCGGCCCGGGACGAGCAAGCTAAGGATGAGATGTCCTTTCTTCGTAGAAAGCCATGGAGGAATGTTGTAGTTGACAAGCACTATAGGCCACACACTGTAAGAAGACGAGCGCAGACCGAATGGGTTCACACCATCCATGGTGAGACCGAGCCGAAGATTCCTTGGCTCTGGCGCAAAGCCTGGGAAGGTAGAGTCAATGTGGCTCCATGCGCGCGAATCTGCTGATATTCGTTGAACTCCATTCGTGGACCTATTCTGCACATGCCACGTTGTCAAGCTTGCCATGGCAGACGTTCGAAACATGTGGTTTATGCGGGGGATGAGCGGAAAGTGTCTGAGAACTTTTTGAGGGATGGTCTGCCCTTGCAAGTCCTGTCGATACCTGTGAGCACCACACTTTGGACATGTCTCCATAGTCTCGTATTCATCTCGAAACAATATGCAGTCGTTGATACATGCATGGATGTTATTGTAGTCCATGCCAAGCTTCCGTAAAACATGTCGTGCATCATCACGATACTCAGGCATGGTGTTTTTCAGGTGGCAATATATGATATTTCAATAACCTGAAAAAAATCATAAAACACCTTGAAAAAACACAAATGTTTGCAATAATACTGTTTTTAAAAAAAACAATGAAGTCTGTGTGCAAGGTACCTGAATAACTCAGTCACACTCGTATCGCTCCAACCGTATTTTGCTTGCACACTTAAGAGTGCAAGCAATGTCTTCAACCGAGATACTCGGCACCCATCATATAATGGTATGGATGCTTCCTCTCTAAGCGGGTCAGATGTCTCAACATCCATGGGAATCAATGCATCGATCATTGCCTCCATCTCAGGCTCCAAGATTGTAGGCAAGTCGGGAAGGTTGTCTGTCTCCTCTGGCATTGACGGTATAGATGGGCCTTGCGAGTGGTCGATTGGCTCCTGCAATCCATCCATCGCACGTCCACGAACTCTTCTAATTGGCCGCAAAGGGTGCACTCCCCCTTGGGTCGAGACATCACCCCCCTGGACACAAAATTTGCCAACAAGACCCAATCTTATTGTGTATGGTTTTCAATTAGCTTGAGAGTACAATGCATGAAAAATGCTAACTTCAAATTACCGTTTGCTGAAAATCCGCAATCGCCTGATCAATGATCTCAGATTGAAACTCGCCAAATCGTCGTACGTGTTCTATAGACAATCGGAGTTTTCGTCTAATTGCCAACTTGCATTGAGAGCAAGGACATGGGACACGCTGATTAAGATACGTCTCGCGGTCTTGAACAATAAGACCTTCTTCGTTTGCCATCTTATCTACATTACAACAAACGAGGCTTAAATGGATAGCTTTATGGAGATGTACGTCAAGTTGCAAGTTGACCATAAACCTTGCATTGTATATAGTAGTCGAGAGATTTTCCGATGTTATATCTCGGCCTTGTATCATGCTCAACGATTTGTTTGTCCCGGTAGATAATTATTTGTTATATCTCGGCTTTGAGTATAAGTAATCCATTTTAAAATTAATGCGCGCCATCTATGAAATTTTATAACTATAGTAATAAAATTTATTTCAATCAATTCTACTCATAGTCATAAGACCTGAGAAAAATTATCCTATAATCAATTTAAGGGTTTCTTCTTCTATAACAATAATTTTGGGTTCATTTTGATGAAGTGGCCCATGGCAAAGCACATTGCATACCATTATCAATAAGTCTATTATCTTAAATTTCCTTCCTCTCCCTCTCCCTCTCTTTCTCTCCCTCTCCCTCTCTTTCTCTCTTTCTCTCCCCCTCTCCCTCTCCCTCTCGTTCTCTTTCTCTCCCTCTCTCATTTCCTTCCCCTCCCCCTCCCTCTCCCTCTCCCTCTCCCTCTCTTTCTCTTTTTCTCCCTCTCCCTCTCTATCTCTCTTTCTCTCTCATTTCCTAAACAAGCAAAAAATAAAGTGATTTAAATATCCTCCAAGCAAAAGGGAGAGGGAGAGATACAATGCACTCTCCCTCTCTTTCTCTTTCTATCCCTCTCTCATTTCCTTCCCCTTCCTCTCCCTCTCGCTCTCTTTCTCTCTCATTTCCTCTCCTAAACAAGCAAAAAATAAAGTGATTCAAACATTAAACAAGCAAAAGGGAGAGGGAGAGAGAGAATGCACTCTCCCTCCTTCTCCCTCTCTTTCTCTTTCTCTCCCTCTCTTATTTCCTCCCCCTCCCTCTTCCTCTCCCTCTATTTCTCTTTCTCTTTCTTTCCCTCTCCCTCTCCCTCTCCCTCTCCCTCTCTTTCTCTCTTACTCTCTCGTTTCCTCTCCTAAACAAGCAAAAAAGAAAGTAATTTAAACATTAAACAAGCAAAAGGGAGAGAGAGAGAGAGAATGCACTCTCCCTCTCTTTCTCTCCCTCTCCCTCTCCCTCTCCCTCTCTTTCTCCCTCTCTTTCTCTCCCTCTCTCTCCCTCTCCCTCTCCTTCTCTTTCATTTCCTCTCCTAAACAAGCAAAGGAGAACGATTTAAACCTTCAACAAGCAAAAGAAAGAGAGAGGAGACTCACCAATGAGATATGGCGAGCGTGGGGGGCTTCTCTTTGCAACGAGGGCTCCTCCTCTCCTTCGCGAACAACGGCGGCGGCGGCGGCGGCGGCGGCGGCAGCAAGTCTCTTCCTCTTCTTCTCTCACAAAGCCTTCGCTCTCTCCCTCGCTCTCGCTCTCAAAAGGCGAAGAAATGAAAATGAAAACGGCACTCTGGTTTCGGCCGCGCTTTTTTTCCCTACGGCGTCGCTATTGGCGTCACTATTTGCGTCCCTATTTGTGACGCAAATAGCGATGCCAATAGCGACGCCAGTTGCGACGCCAATAGCGACGCCGATATCCGCCGTCGCTAATCGGCGTCGCTAATTGCCCAATTCCTTATAGTGTCACATGACCAAAAAAGAAGAGGATGTGCGCTCCACGAATCCAAGGGCGAGCTATAGATCCTCGCTATCTGAAAGCTTGTCCCGCCGCAAAGGAGCATCGAGCAGACTCTGCAAAAAAAGAAACAACTACACATCAGTCCACCATACAATAATGCATTTTAATTAAAATTAGTAACTACAGACAAGAAAGATGAGTGACTTACTGGGGCGCGGCATCCATACAATCAATCAATCAATGCAATGAGATTTGCATATCGAGTCTCTAGGCCAGTGGAATCGGGATTTCTAATGGAGTGCTGCAAAGAAAACAAAATACAACTATTAGAAACACGATTGTTAGTACAAGGGATATTGCAAAAAAATAAGCGAGAAGAATGAAAGAAAAGCTTACAAAGTCCTCTAGATAAGTCATGTGGCTGCCACTCCCAAGATGAGACCACTCCTGCCTCTAATTGTGCCCTCACTGCCTTGTGCTGCTGTCTCCAACGTCCTGGAGAATCTGTAGCTCCTCCCTAAGTCGGTGCCAGTCATTTGCATCTAGCCACTCAGGCTTTAAGGCCCCACTCTTATGTGCTTTGCGTGTGTCCGATCGTCTATGTGATGTGTACGCACACATGCACTCTATCATCTAGCCGGTAGAAAACCTATCTACTGCAGTGGGTGCTAGAAACTCCTCATGCAATGATACTACTATGTAGTCCTTGCTCCCCTCCGATATGTTCTTCCAATGATGTGAAGCTGAGCACAGATGCAGGTGAGCTTCTAGAAGACCCTACTATGTACAGACGCATAGTAGGAAGTTTGATTTATATGACTATTACCAGGCCAGATTTAAGCTATGCTGTTGGATTGGTAAGTCAGTTTATGCAGGCTCCAAGGAAACCACATTTGGATGCGACTAGACGCATACTCATGTATGTGAAGTCCACATTGCAGTATGGACTATTTTATGAGACTAGGGTTCAGATACAGTTGCATGGATACACTGATGCTGATTGGGCTGGTAGTATTTATGATAGACGATCTACCAGTGGATATGTGTTCTCTTTTGGGAGTGCTGCAGTCACTTGGAGCAACAAGAAACATCCTACAGTTGCCTTGTCGAGCACAGAGGCTGAGTACAGGGGTGCAGCAATGGCTGCATGTGAGGTAGCTTGGTTGCATAAGCTACTTTATGATATGCATCAGTCTCTACAGATGGGCCAGTTGTCATTTATTGTGACAACATGAGTAGTATACACTTGGCAAATAACCCAGTCTATCATGCTAGAACAAAGCACATTGAGGTGCATTATCACTATGTGTGAGAGAGGGTTTTACTAGGTCTTATTGATCTAGTTTATGTTAGCACAGAGGATCAGGTAGCTGACATATTCACGAAGGCATTGGGCGCAAAGAAGCTGCGCAAGTTCAGAGACCTGCTTGGTGTGCAGGAATTGGGATTGAGCTCGAGGGGGAGTGTTGAGATATCGAGCTCCACTCGTGATACGCCAGGGTGACCGTTGTGTATTTATGTCACCGACTTGTCAGTTGCAGACGCGGTTGGTACACCGCCCATGAATAATAGCTACATGATAGCTATCCTTATCTACTCTAGTTCGTGGCTCAGTTAGTATGCCACCTTAGTTAGTTGAGTTTGGTTTGAGACCCATATATAGGGTTCTTCTATTGCTTTGTACTAGAGTTCTTTTTGGCTTACACAACTAAGAAGAGGAAAATTGTTTTTAGCCTCCACCTCTGTGTGTATTCCCCCATTGTGCAAGCAAGAAAGCTTCAAGTGAGACTCCTTCCTTCTCTCCCACAATCTTGACAGGCTTCTCGTTGTAGATCCCCTCTAGAACAGAGCCAAATAGATCAAGTAGTCCAAGGTATGCTCAAAAAGGGGGTCATCGAATACTCTTGTAGTGATTGGGTCTTTAAACCCCATTTAGTAAAAAAAGATAATGTCAATTATTAGAGATGATGCATTGACTTCAAATAGTTAAATAAAGACATAGTCCACAACCTTTATGCTCTACCTACGACAAATGATCTATTGGATCAGTTGGGAAAATTCAAATACTTTACATCACTTAACCTTGCCTCTAGCTATTGGCAAATACCTTTGAACCCATGTGACACCCACAAGACTACCTTCTGAACTCCTTGGGGATTGTTTCAATTCACCCATATGCCTTTTGGCCTATCGAATGTAGGCAACATCTTCTAGTGAGTAGCCAATAATATCTTCTAGGACTTCATCATTAAAGGAGTTTTGGTTGTGTATCTAGATGACATTCTAATCCATACACATAGTTGGGAACAACACTTAGCAATATTGGGAGAAGTGTTAAAATGGGTCCAAGACTATAATCTCCCATATGCCTTTTGGCCTATCGAATGTAGGCAACATCTTCAGTGAGTAGCCAATAATATCTTCTAGGACTTCACCATTAAAGGAGTTTTGGTTGTGTATCTAGATGACATTCTGATCCATACACATAGTTGGGAACAACACTTAGCAGTATTGGGAGAAGTGTTAAAATGGGTCCAAGACTATAATCTCCTGTTGCAAATATAAATGGGGGACCAGCAAGCTCAAATTTCTTGGATTTATTGTCTCGGGAGAAGGTATTCATATGAACCTGATAAGATCATAGCTATTTAGGACTGCCCAGCTCCTCTGAGCTCTACTACTAAAACAGTCCAAAACTTCCTTGGCATGGCCAAATTTTCACATTGCTTTGTTTTAAACCTAGCAAGCATCACCTACCCCCTTAAGAAGCTGCTTAGAAAAGGTGTCACATACAATTGGACCTTAGCTTGTCAATAGAGCTTTGTCAAACTTAAATAGGTCATCAGAGAGGCTCACCTGGATTTTGAAAAGCCGTTCAAATTGCAGAGACCGATGCATTTAACCAAGGCTTGGGGGGTGGTCTTACTTCAGCAAGATGAGCTTCTTACTAAGGCGAATTTGTTTTGGCTATTTATAGTATTTCATTTCCGTGTGTCAACCAATTTTTTAAAAAAAGGGAACGGGGGAAAAGGTTTATCTGCATGTGAACAGCCACACAAAACAAGTATGATTTCGAGCAATCGCAAGCCGCGTGAAAACGCAGAAGGTGCGAAGAACCGCCGTCGTAGGAAAATGCCCAACGAAAGCCCGTGTGTAAACGACCGCTCAGCATTAAGAAATCGAGACCTGAAAAAATCTAGAGCACGCATGTTAGTGCTGGGCACTGGGCAGGAACAAGAGCTTGACCTACTTCAGGTTAGAATGGCGGTGGGATGATTGGTTGGGGGTAGGAATGGTGGTAGGTGAGATATGAGAGAGAGAGAAAAGAAGATGAAGAAGAGAGAGAGAGAGAGAGAGAGAGAGAGAGGAGGTGGAACGGTTGGGGGGAAGGGTGGAAATTTGTGTTTTAAAAATTAATAAATAAATAATTAGTACTTTTTTTAAAAGAAGGAAGGAAAGACAGCCCCCCCTCCCACACACACATACATTCATCCGTCTCATGGGGACGGAGTGTGGGGGCGGGATCTTGACGGGATTTAAAAAATTATGCGTTGGTAGAAGCAAGAACCACATCGACGGGATGCATAAAATAGAATATGCATGGTAGATGCGATTGAGTGAGTCGTGATGGAAAAAAAAAAAGGAGAAATTATGGTGTTCATGTGGTAATGCACGAGCATGGGACTCGAAAAATCAATCAAAAAATAATCGCGTAAAATCTGAAACTCAAATGACAATGTGGAAACCCAATGCTTATTTAGTGTAATGTACACGTTAAGATGAAGGATTTCGGGTGGATCACCAAGTCCTCTCTCTACCAAGTCCTCTCTGCTCACTCTGCCCAACTTACCCATGGACAACATAAAACTGATTGCTGCCCTCAATCAAAGATGGCTACTTAACTGGAATAGCTATCAATGGGAATATCGTTTTCAACAAATATGGACCCCCTACCTCCCCCCTAAAGATCTCTCATCTGCTATGGCTCATACTTCATAAGGCAGTCTGGACCCAAGTCAGAGCAGAACTTATCAGGATAGGCAATGGCCGTTGTCCAGATGCAAGAGGGACAAAGAAACCATCATGCACCTTTTTATTTTATACCCAGGTAACTAGTGTTATGTCAATTGGTTACAAGAGTTCATCTTCCCCGGCCATCCATATAAACTGACATGGAAAGAAATCCTCCTGGGTGAAGCAAACGGCCTCTCCCCCTCCTTGTGGACTTTGATACGAGGAATATTTCTATGGTCCATATGACTTATTTGCAATGAAAAAGCATTTAATGGTAAAGACATTGATTGGCTCCCTCAACTTAAAGTAGATCTTTGTTGGCAAGTTCAAAGGAATGCTTGAAAATTAGCGACTCAGGACGTGCAAACCTCCATTATACGTTCGGGTACCAGATGCTCGAAAGAGGAAAAAGAAGCTAAAATCAAGAAGGAGATTGATGAACTGTTCCAGAGAATTATAAATACTGCAACGGCTAGGGACTACACCATCAGGATTCTAGTCGATGCCTTCTCTATCTTGCCTGATCGGGGTTCACCGTCAATAATTTCTCGGGCCATTGGGAACCCCTCTACAATGGATAACACGATGGGTCGAATGACTAGTAACCCTCAAGCCACCATACCTAATAGGACTTGTGCAGCTCCCCCCAATATCTCAACCCCAGGCCCCTTCTATATTGGACGTTGATAATGGATCGCAGGCTGCGCCTCAGCCAAATAGACAAACGAACTCACCTCATTTCATCCAATTAGAATAGCTCCACCAAGTTCTTTTGTATAAGTTTTTTGGCAAAGGGGTAGCCTTTAAGTCATGCGGTTGGTTGATAGGGGCAGGATCCCTAATTGTATATACTTACCTTACTTACTTTTTCAATACATTTCACATCTTCATCGAAAATAAAGAAAAAGAAAAAAGGAGAATCGGGCTATTCAAAGGGAAGAACATGATGGACACATCAAATTCCAATTTCGGCGCTGAAAAGGTGCATTCACATAATAAATGTATACAAACTACCCGAGAAAAACACACAAAAATGGTTGGAAATTAATAACAAAAAATTAGTTAGTCAAAACAGGGTGCAAAAAAGGGAAAATGTTTGGTTTGAAGAGTCAAATAGAGTTATCCAATGAGAATACATTTCTACTACCAAATGGGCACGTTCATGTGGAAAAGAGTCCAAAAAGATGAAAAAAATACATATAATTATTCAAAATTTAATAATAAAGAAACTAGAAGTCTGAATAATAGATGGTAAGAAGGAAAAAAGTTTAATTGAATATAAAAGACAAGATTGTATGGTTAAATGTCATTTCTAGGGTTGAAAAGACATGTTCACATGGAAATAACTAAAAACAACATAACATTGTTCAAAAATTAATATCGGATAAGTCATAACTCAGAACAGGGGACTATAAAAAGGAGAAATGTCTAGTTCAAAGGGATGAACAAGACTATAGTGTCAATCAAGTTCCAATGAAGCAAGGGTGTATTTGCATGGAATGAACAAAAAATAGGAAAATTGTAGAACGTGCAAGGAAAAACCTGAGGTATGCGTTGTAACATGATGAGTGGGTGGAGAAGGGATCCTAGCAAGGTGCAAAAGAGAAATATCAATTATCAGAGACTTGTAGAGGGTGTTCACATGGCTTTGTGCAAGACAAATGCACAGGGACATGTCCCAACACTTAAGGCCATGCTACGTAGGTAGATTATTATGAATGATAGGGCCTAGAGACGTAAACAAACAACTCGGCACTTGCATCCCCATACTTATGATATGACATGTGTACACACATAATGCTCAGAGTAGGGTTAGAAATACTTGACCTATTTAGCAATTTTTTGCTAATGAGTAGGGTATTAGAGTTGACTACAAGAGATGCCATAGCTCATCATAGCATACGTAAATCATGGAAGGAACCATGAGCAGCACCCAAGGAGATAGTATTGTTGTTGAAGACCACCACATCATTGTTGAAGAAGCTTGCATCACTCAACTTACCAATCACTTAGTTTGAAAGGATAGAATATGCGCTTGCTCTAAATGTTCACATCACTAGGAATAATGAACAGAATGCTTATCGCACACCCGATTTAGAATATGAAAAGATTGAGGGTTCAAAGGAAGGATGCGAATGTGCACAGATGATGGTGCATGCAATAGTGAACCAATCTAGCTAACATTAATGCAAGAAGGAAGGCTAGGGAGCCTTATAGATCTTGGCAGAGGGGTCTATATCTTGATTTTAGATCATGTGTACAACAACTATATTGATGTATACAAGGTATTTCTAAGATATCCTTCTTAGTGAGCTATCATCTTAATGGTTTTCAATATTTCTTGTGTCTCTATTACAAAATACATTATTTCTTCTAAGATTTCTTCTCTCTCTTCTTTGGGACTCTTCTCTACAATATCCTAGTGATTTAGGCATTTCAATTAAACCATTGCCCTTCCCCCCAGGCAACAATTTTGAGAGTGAGGGAATATTGTGAGTGTGAGTGATGGACTTGAAGAGTGAAGCTCTTCTTTTTTCTTGTCTTTCTTCTATTTTTTTCCTTCTTTTCCCACAACTTCGAGGGTGAGAGGTAGAGAATGAGATATGAGTGCTATTAGTACTTCATCTTCTCTATATTTCCTCTTTTTGGTGCAAACATATGTATGCACATGCTTGTGTGTGTGTGCGTGCATGTGGTATACTTAATGGGGAAGGTATTTACAAAGAGAGAAAGGGAATGGAAGGGTTAAACACCATCACTTTATAGGCCCTAATGACTAGTGCGTGAGTGGGTCCTAACGTGGAGCATAAAGTCTCTTGTTAGACCTTTTCCTATTGTGATCTACTTCAAACTCTATACTTTTCTACATGCATCCTTGAGAAGGAATCTTCCTTAAGTTTGTGGCAAGTGTGTGGCTTGTTGGCTGTCTTCTTGTGATTTGCCACAAATGTTGAAATGAAACTAAAATGTCTATACATATTTGTATCCAAAAATCAATCTTCCATATGCTCTCAATAAAAATATTTCAAATGATTGGAATGGAACCATAATTCTCATATATGATATAATTATAGAAATCATTTCATTTCAAGATCCAAATTGAGTTGTGCAATAGGAGTCAGGGTCTTGCAAGAAGTCAAAGGGTGAAGTGGGATTTTCACTAAAATTTGTTAAATCTGTACTACGTTCATCTTAATATACAAAATGAGCTATATGATCTATAGCTTACTAAGATTGCAATGTTGTAAAATATGCAAGGTGTTTTATTACTTATTCAAGGATTGTTATAGTTTGCCACTATCATACAGGGCACCTTATTAAGTTATGTTTTATTATGGTTAGTTACAGCTAGCTAATATGGTACATGATTTAACCCTTTTTCTTTCGATTTGAGAGAGAGAGAGAGAGAGAGAGAGAGAGAGAGAGAGAGAGAGAGAGAGAGAGAGAGAGAGAGAGAGAGAGAGAGAGAGAGAGAGAGAGAGAGAGAGAGAGAGAGAGAGAGAGAGAGAGAGAGAGAGAGAGAGAGAGTGTGTGTGTGTGTGTGTGTGAGTGTGCGTGTGCGTGCACACATGCACTTTAGTCAAGGTATTTTGAATATGGATGTTTATCCCTCTGTCTTCCAATTTAGAGGGGGGGATCACTTCAGATGAGGTATTTTGAATTCATGGGACAAATGGAAAAATGATGGTTATTGCAATGTTGATTGATGCTAGGGACACTGATAATTGTATGCCACAATTGCTGAGCAATATAGCACCTACTAGCTAGCAATTCTTTGTGTTGGAGATTATTGGCCCCCAATGCATGCAAGACTCCATGCCTGCTCAAAAGCAAATGTTAACTATGCATACTTCGTCCATGATGTGACCATGTTGTACATCCCTTAGAGTCAAGCTAGTCAAAGCTTTTCTTGATGTTTTGTATCATCATCTTCTATATGACCATCGACATAATCACCTTCAAGTTGGCCTCTATTGTGCTAGGTGGACACCACCTTCTTAATGATGGGCTACCTCTACCAATTAAAGGTGCTCTCCAAGGAAAATAGCATCATCATTCGTGATGTCATTAACCTTACTGCACAAGTTTCCATGTTGGCTATGGCACTTACTATCCTTAGAAAGGTGGGTCCATCTATATTCAGAATAGTAACTAGCCTCTTTCTTCTTCTTTTTTATGCTTAGAAGTGCTAAAATGTTGTTTGCAAAACCTTTTATCTAAACATTTCAAGTTGATGACAAAAAATGTAATTTTATTGTGATATTAAGCTTTTTGGCCATACGTATAATTTTCTTTGCACAAAAGGCGACTGACACAATTTAGGGAAATAAATTCATTGTATGTGCATTTCGTTTCCATGATTAGAACATTTTATAATATCCACTTAATTAATAGTAATCGATGACACCCATGCCCCTTGTCAAACCATTGAATGCATCCTAGAAAGAAACTCCATTTGAAGAAATGATAGCACATGATGTGAGGTTGGATGCATTCCATCAACCAACTATTTGCATAGAGGTGGGAATATAAGGATGTGTTTATATTTTACACACACCTCTTATAATAAGCAGTTTCGTGAGAAAGTGATATTCGTACTTTTATGTTCGATGGCATTTAAGTTTTAGAATAACTATGATATGTTCCACAATATAAGTTTTAGTATCTCAATCATCTATGATCTCAGCCGACTATTTATTATAAATTCCATGTGAGATGATGCACACATGCGTACACACACGAATATGCGCATGTGTGCACAAATAGATGTAAATGTACTTTTCTAGAGTCTTTTTGCCATGCCTAATGTTTAATGAAAGATTTATCATTTGCTTTTCAAATAAAACTATATTATCGAATGAAAGTATGATAGTTCAAGTGTGGGTATATAGGTATAGTTGCTACTTTTTAATTGATTTTGCACTTGGAAAAACATAATGCTCTTTATTTGGAATTTGGTCTTTCAAGTGTACATTTGTTCTCTTTGGTTGAAATTTGTTCTTTGAACTATGTATTTGTGTTCATGTTTGAAGGTTTATGTACAAGTTGTTGAGATTGTGCAACTCACATGAAAAACACTCCTTTGGTACCTCACCACACAACATACTGAGAGAGAACTGTAGGCCTCGGGAAAGACCACAATATGTTTAGAGAACTAGGTTATAGGCGTTGTTTATGAAAAATATTTTGGGTAGGAGATACAAAAACCTTTAACTCGAACTTTTGGAGAGAATTTTTTAAAAAAGTACATGTATTTGCTATTTTTATAACTAAAAGTTATGTAAATTTGGAAGTTTTAAACCTCTCTTTGAAAAATTTTGAAGGTATTTTTGAAAATTTTACAATTCATTTTACATTAACCCTCGATTTTTCATGAAACGTTGGTTGTAGGGTGTTTCGCCTACGGCCTCCCCGTTATCGATCCACTTACATCAACATGACCTTACTTAGGAGCAAAGTCACTTTTGATGTTTTGTTTAGTGGCGAAGTCGCTTGTGAACTTTGCTTACAAGCGTTTGCCAGTATTTGCTATTTTTTAAAAAAATGGAAATTTAAGATTTTTGTTAACTCGAGCCGCGAGCGAGGAGAAAAAGGATTTTTAAAAAAAGAGACAACCATTAACTGCCCGTGTAATAATCGTAGAGTCAAAGTGTGGTTGCGAGTCGCGACTCGGTCCGGGCCGTCTGACTTTTCAAATCGGATCCTGATTCTGCTCTCTTTACTTTACGTGTGTCCGCCGACTCCCCCCCCTTTCAAAGTTCCTTATCTCCGTGTCTGTTTATCTCTGCATTTCCTCAGACCCACCTTCCACCATAGCCATATTAGCCTACCCTTGGCATCTCGCCACAGCCATCTTCTAATTCCCTATCTTCTCCCTCTCTATCTCCCCGCCGCATCCTTCGCCGCCTTCGCCTGATCCCTCTCCTCCCTCCGCCTCCCGGGCCTGCCCATGGCCTCTTCCATCATCGCCTCTCTCAGCTCTGCCTTCCACTCCCGCAAAAATCCTTATTCCTCCTCCAAATGCTCCCCGTTCCCCCGTAAACAACGCATCAGTGCCTCCCAAGAGGCCTTCTTTGAGGACTTCAACGATCACCTCCTCGCCCTGTGCGAATCAGACCACAAGGCGCAGGTCTGTTTCTTCTCCGTTGAATGGCTCACACGGGCTATGTCTGTCATCCTGTGGACCTGCAACTCTGCTGCCGGTGCCCTCTTGGATCTCCCTCGCCTCTCCGAGAAGGGGCTAGAGCTTCTCGAGGCCAACCTCGATGACACCGCCAATCTTCTGGACGTCTGCAACGCCCTTAAGGAGGTGCTGTGCGACATCCATCACTATCTGATGCTTCTCCGGTATGCTGGTCGCTGCATCGAAGGGTGCAAAGGTGCAAGGAAAAACGCTCAGGCAAGTCCAATGGATTGTGCCGCCATGGAAAAGGAGATGCTCGATGAGAAGGACATGCCTGACAAGCCTACCCTTACAAAGGTCCGGGATACACTGCTGAAGTGTGTGGACGCCATGAAGGCTAGAGAAGAGGATGCCATCAGAAAGGATCATGATCGCTCGAAGCTCGAGGCATGTAGTTCATTGCTCCGGCGGATCGGTCAGCATGTTTCCACTACCACCATCAAGGATGCCTCGAAGCATGAGGGCATCTTCAGTGAAATTCATGCTGCCAAGTCCTTAACTATCTTCATCTGCAGTGTGTTAGCAGCTGCCCTTGCAGTGAAATCTAGGCAAACCGTGGATGTAGTAGCTCCTGCTCAAGGGCATCCTTGGTCAAGTTCCCTGATGAAACTGCAGCAGGATGTAAAGGAGGCTGCTGAAACACGGAGGAGTCATGGATCTGTCATATTTCTTCAAGAGCTAGACATGCTGCATGGAGATGTGGGATTTCTTTCTGACTCGGTAAGCAAGGGTCTAGAGCTCGAAGCATGGCCAGATGACATCAGTTTGAGGCTGTCATTTCAGCTGTTGCTGAAAGATTCGACGACTTTACAGGAGAGGTTGTCCACACTAGAGCAACAGGTAGATGAATTGTTTAGGATGATTGTTGCTATTCGGGAAAACTTCCTCAACAATTTGTGCCATTCTCCACATTAAAGTGCCAGAGGCAGTATGTTGTGAGAGTTTTCATTGCAGTGCTGCCACAGGCAGTATATTGTGAGTGTTTTTATGCCGTGTATCATTGTAGTGCTGAGAATATTAACCCCATTTTCATAGGTTACCGTAGCACAGGTAATTTCCAAACAGTGTAAACCAGCAGCTCTTTGTACAGGCAGTGTGATGTGATTGATTGGATCATATATTCTTATGGCATACAAGAAGTATCAAGACTAGAAAGTTGCCTTGAGACACCCAAGTGCTCTGATGTATATCTCTTGCTTTAACATTTTGCAAAACTATATGTAGCTGAGAGGAATTGTGTAAAGCACTTGTAACCGCTGTGTCTGCTGCAAGTCATGGAAGTGCAGAGTCTGACCTTGATGCCTCGTAATTGCTCTCTGATAGGAGAATCAGAATATAGAGTCTACAGAGGCTGAAAAGCATGGTTGGAATGAAAAGGGCCTGCTTAAGAGCACTAGAGTTGGAGCTACGTCAACTCAGTATAGGATCTCGATGGTCTAATGCCTTGATGCACCCACTTTCTCTGATGTATATCTCTTGCTCTAGCGCTTCGCAAAATTATATGTAGCTGAAAGTAATCGTGGAACTGTGGCAAGCACTTGCAACTAGCGTGTCTACAAGTCATGGAAGTGCAGACCTCTAGCTCAAGAGCTTTAGACACATCCCTAAATTGTAAAAACACCCATATTTACTAAATGCGCAAATCTTTCTATTTAGCAACTACCAACTAGGGATTTTCTCATTGGAACTAGGTCTTTACTTTCACTAGATAAAAATAGAGCCATAACTAGTAAAATAAGTGTCTACACAATAAAACAAGACAAATCTCTCTATAGCATCTAGTAAAACAAGTGTGCGTAGTGTTTGCATAATAAAACAAGACAGTTTTTGGGTTGAGTAACACGTAACAATCATGGGCCTAACCAGAAACCATCTAGCACAATCTCAAATAACGCAATGGTGAATGCTTCATTACTGATAGACTAGTAAGAACAATATATAATTGCTCTATGATCCTTTTAAGTTACACTTCATGCATAATTATGTTAATCTTAAATCTCACACACACGACATAAATAAGACAAACAAGTTTACAAGTCAATAAATAATAACAATCAAATATCAAATAAGAACGACTCTCAACACATGAAGGCTTGGATTTTTGGAGCCAATAGTATCAAGAACAAGCAAAAGCTATTAGCATTTTATGTAATCAAGCTTGGGACTCTTAGAACATTATGGGAGACAAAAAATGCAAGTCTTTAAAGGCAAAGATGTGGAGATTGTTTGGAAAGAAATAGCCCTTAAGGCACATGGTTTTCGGAAATGTCATGTAGTCTTGGCAATTTGAGAAAATCTGATAGAACTAATTGTTTGGCATATGTATTGTGATCCCAATAATTTGTAGCTCTCGATATTTATTAATTCAATTGACTATTTTTTTGTGAATGCTTAGCTTTTTCACTTTCAATAGTATTTTGTGTTTTTTAAATGGTAGGCTTTTGTAATGTGATCGGCTGTCCAAGCATGTTTTAGTGGTCCATCAAGAAATAAATCTAAGCGTCGTTGTTTGGCACTCTTATGGAATGTTATAGGGTTTGTCGCCTAGGGTTTTCCGAGTCTATCTCGCAACGGAACGTTCGCGGTTGAATCCTCTAGAATTGATCTGAAGTCTGGGTTCTTGGTGGTCAAGGTCTTTTATAGTATTCTAGCGTCGGGTCTTGGACATCCTACTTTACATAGAGATATCCAAGCTAAAGCAGATCCATGCCGCACTTGGTTCAAAGAGAATGGAAAACAAGAGGGATGCACTGCTCAACCTCTTTGCGTATAGGGTATTGTCTCATTTCGACCTTCTAAAATGACATGAATCAGATTTTAACCTAACCATATCTAAGGGTCAAACGACGGTAAAACCTTGTGAGAAGCCTCCTAGTTTTCTAGGACCACCTTGCCATAGGATGGACTCGTCGAGGTTTTGCCCACCCAGCTTCCTCAATAGCTTTCGTTTTCTATCACATTTATGTGTGACATTCAAACTAAGACACCCGAGTTTGTTGCAGAAGGGATAGACGTTGCAGGAGAGGCAGAGATATGGATTGAGTCGATGGATAACTATTTCTCTACTTCGGGAATTGCCTCTACCAATCAGGCAATGATAGCCAAACTTAAGTTAGTTGACCAGGCTCGGTTATGATGGAAGCAATGGTGCAAAGATCAAAGTATTTCTGAAGCCAATGTTACTTAGGCTCAGCTGAAAGATGCTATACGTAGACGATATCTTTTGCCAACCTACCAGACTTTGAAGATGAATGAATTCTTCAAGGTCAAGTAACTGAAATTAACCTTGGAAACTTACTACTCAAAGTTTGTAACCCTACTAAAATATACACTACCTATGGATATTGCATAGCAAGTATCCAAGTTTTGCCATGGCATGAACACTCCTCTAAACCACCATCTGGAAGCAATGCATCCAACAAACTTGCAAGATGCATTACTTCGACCGAATCCAATCATCCAAGAACTTAAATCGGGCAATTGTGGCAAATATGATTCCCAATATCAAGACAAGAGATGTTAGGAGAGTTACGGCACATCCGTAAGAGATGTTCCAACCGTCAATGTTTCCACTGCAATGAGCTAGGCCACGTCCAAGTAGACTGCCCTGACTTAAGTCCAGAAGAAATGGAGCCTCCAAGGAAACGAAGCTACACAAGTGCAGTCTTCAGATATATAGAGGAATCAGATGAAGACGAAGAAGACCTAGAACCTACAACACCTCTTTAGGATGATTAGAAATCTTAGAAATTTTATCGACATGAAATACAACTTGTATTGGAATAAACTTTACTCTTGTAACTACAGTTAACTTGAGTAATATGAGTTGCATCTATTTTGAGCCTAGAACTTGCAATGAATTTCTCTTAAGTCATTTCTTCTCAACTAATATGAATTGGGTCTTACTAGAATGTTGAAGCTTGGAAGTATTCTTTAGTATTACAAGCAAAGCCGATTGTCCATGGAGCTCAATCCCGAACTAAGGAAAGGACAATCTGGGAACAAAGTTTCCAAGATAAAGGACCACTTCGATCCACTAAAAGGATCCCAAGGCAAGTTGGTCTAATGAAGAAAATCCTGCCAAGGATGACCAGGAATCTTGTGACCAAAAAAGATAAAGCTCCACGCTATTTTTATTACACGGAGTTAAGTCATTTCAAAAGGGAATGTCCAAAAAGCACCCTAAACATCGATGCTCCGAGTACCACAACATTGGACATAACCACATCAATTGTCCCAACAGGACTCAAAAGAACTCTTGAGCATACAAGAAATGAAGTTTTACAAGCTTTAATGATCTAGAAGCTACTAGGAAATTATCCGATACTTAGGAACAACCTAGAAGATATTCATGAGATGTAACTACAATAAACTTCTCTTGTAATCTGGACTCGGATATATCCAACACAATAAGTTGTTGTTTCAAAAGACGGCATGCTTATGAGTAATCAGAGTAGCGCAGTGGACGCATGGTGGGTCCTAACCCATAGGCCCGAAGTCCCACTAATGATTGTCTTTCCCAGTTCTTCTGAGATGAGGATATCTTGAGTTCTCTAAGGGGGAGAGGATGTAATACCCTGGCCACGGGGCATAGGAACCCTCTCTTTTAATTAATTGAAAATTTTTCACCCTTGTCGTCGGTGTGGCGAGGGGAAGGAAGGGAAGGGACAACACCGACAGTGAAGATCGCGATAGAGAGGACGACAGCGGAGTTGTCGATGATGATGACAAGAATGATCAAGAAGTCGACGATCGTCACGAGGCTCACAGTGAAATCGATGGGAGTTGGGGCACACATGTGCCATCTCACTCCCCCCCCACTATCTGTTTCCCCAATAATACCACTCTCCCCCCCTTATAAAACCCCCCCATTGTCAAAAAGAAAAAAAACCTTGGGAGAGGCCTCGACCTATTGCTACCGTGAGGGAGAGGAGGGAGAGAGGGAGGGAGAAGAAGAGAGAGGGAGAGAGGAGAAGAAGAGAGAAGGAGAGAGAGAAGGGAAGAAGAAGAAAGAGAGAGAGAGAGAGAGAGAGAGAGAGAGAGAGAGAGAGAGAGAGAGAGAGAGAGAGACTCTGTGAGGGTTCTCATTCCTTTCCTCTCCTTAGAGGGTAACCACACGTGTTGCTCTTCTCTCCATCTCCCCGCGAGTTTAATCCCCATCGCAATCGAGAAGAGTCACCCCATCACACTGTCTTTCCGACGAGAGATAGAGAGGAAGGGAGAGATTCATAAGCCGAAAGTATGGTCCCCAAACAAAGGGAGACTCGCGTCAACGGTAATCCCACATTCGACAATGGAGCCATCGGCCAGGGCATTTCTGCGAATATGAATATAACATCGGGTATGGATAATTCATATCTGAATATCCAGGTATTAATTGTCATCTCCGCTATTCATTGAGACATAGGGTATGTCGCTTTGGCATGCGCATGAATTCTTTTTAACAAGTAACCTGAATTATTTTTCAATATGTGATGGGAAGGTTATCGCAATTATTCATGCAATGTTGCAAAAAGATATCACCATTTTGTTGATTGATCTAACATCATCCTAAATGTTTTTTTTCATTAAACTAATTTTTGAAATGTGATCTGGATGATTATTTCAAGTGCTTGTACTTGATGGTAAATGCATGGCAGGGGTTTATGATGACAAGTTGCCATGGAAAACAAAGGAATGTTTCCTTGGAAGATGATATTAGGCTAATTGCCTTGATTGTGCTTGATTCTTAAATGGATTAATTAAGAAAGGATATTTCCACGAGTGGATTATCTTCGAGATCACATCGCGGATTAACCCGAGAGGGCATTGCTTGATTCACGGGCCAAAGGTCAAGTGGTTAAAAGGCCAACCACGTAAGTTGTGTCTCACTCCTAGGTCGCTCAGGGTCAGTGGAGCTCTGGACACCCCTTGTCTAGTTCGGAACAGAGTTGTAGACTGCCGTGAGCCCAACGTCTAGGAGGGCGTTGGAAGATCCTATTCTAGATAATGGATGGAAATTATGGTGCCATGTGATTTGGACCGGGTACTTCTATTGGATAGAAGGGACACATAATTTCTCATGTATGAGCAGGAGACACAGATTAATTGGAAAATAAGTTAAGGAACTTTTTTGTCAAAAGGACTACTTGCATTGTTTTCATGTCTGTGCTATAAGTTACGCGAACGAACCATGTTCCCTAAAAGGCTCTTCTCTTGCATATCAGTATTCGTAGGTGCAAAAGGTGCCTGATAATCAAGCCATACCATGTAGGTTATTTTGTTTAGGATATGTGTACGAGGAACCATACATTAAACAATTACATATGATTACAAATTTTGGCTTTGATACCAACTGTAATGTGCCACCTATCGGCTGCCCAAGCACGTTTTAGCGGTTCATCGAGAATCGAATCTAAATGTCGCTGCCCGGCATTCCCATGGAATGTTACGGGGTTTATCGCCTAGGGTTTCTCAAGTCCACCTCGCAACAAAACGTTCGCGGCTGAATCCACTAGGATCGACTTGAAATCTGGGTTCCTAGTGGTCAAGGTCTCTTGATAGTATTCTAGCATCGTTTGTGTACATCTTACTTTATGCAAAGATACCCAAGCTGAAGCAGATCCATGCCACACTTGGTTGAAAGATAATGGGAAATGAGAGAGATGCGCCGCTCAACCTCTTTGCCCGTAGGGCATAGTCCCATTTCGATCCCCTAAAAAGGCATGAATCGCATTCTAACCTAACCATATCTAAGGGTCAAATGATGGTAAAACCTTGTGAGAAGCCTCCCAGTTCTTTGGGACCACTTTGCCGTAGGAGGGACCCGTCTGCCCACCCGCTCCGCCCACGCACTTCCCTCAATAGCTTTAGTTTTCTAAGTAGGTCCTATCACATTTATGTGTGACATTCAAAATCAGCTTCATTAATTAAGCCTTTTAGGGAACATGGTTCATTTGCACAACTTATAGTTATATGGGATGCATGCATCCCAGGATCTTTTGCAATAGGTGACTACCTTCCAACCATTGCATTTTGTTGTTTGGAGGTGTATACATGTTGCATGTGCACTTTTTTGAATAGGCTAGCATATAGTTTAGAACACAAGATTGACCAGAATGTAGAGCACAAGATAAAAGTTTCACAAGAATAAATTTCATCTTTTGTAAGATATTTCAAACATACATGTAAGAGACTCTTAGCATACAGCTACAAGAGATTGCAAGCATACATGTATATAGATATAAATGATCTAGATTGACATATATACATACTCTGGATAAAATGATCTATACCCATGTAAGAGATATAGACATATACAAGGGCACCACATGCCAAATAATCTATAAACATGTAAGAGATATAGACATCATACTCTCTACATGTATATATCCAAGCAGAGATGGAACCTCCTATTACATCTAGGTAGAGATAGATATATATGTGTGTGTGATGTCAAGTATTTGCTCTTCTTGATTCTTAGCATACAAAAGACATGTGATCACCTAACTCAAATGAAGTTGTCATATGTAAGCTTCCATAAATTGCTCAAATAGTCCTTTTTCAATCATTCTTTTGGGCATGTTAGGACCATGATACATCTAGGTAGAGAGGGACATAATGTGGAGACTCCCAAGATGTAGGGATCATACCACATCTAGATAGAAATGGACATCATCATCTCTGCATAGAGGTATCCAAGGCATAGATGGAACCTCCTATTACATCTAGGAAGAGGCTAGAACCTATCATTCGTGCTAATGAAGAGGCATGTAGTCAAGCAAATTATTGCATATGAGAATGCAACTACTTAAGACCTATATTATATTTAGCATGGTTTGGGTTTATTGTGTGATTAATTTTATTTAATTTTCCTTTGTAAACTTTATAAAGCTAATAAAAAAGGTGGCTTCTAATCCACTTCTATTTTAGCTTATGCTTGTAGCACAAAAATTGATGGGATGCATTTTATTGCTATATTCTCAATCCAACCTTAATGTTTCTCAATTGATGGATTGTAAGATAGTATTCAACATATCTCCTCAAGCTTGCTCTCTAGACTTGGCCTCTTCACCATGGGCCATTCATTTTCAAGTTTTCTCTTTTCTTCAAATGCAAGTAACCATGAGATAAGTAATTGAACCTCCTAAACATGATCATTGGGATGAGATAGAGCATTAACTACTATATATGAAGTACCTTTGCAATTTTGAGCTATGAATTGATACACTTGCAAGGTGAGAATCTATTGCTTTTGAGTAGACTTGGTAGATGATTTTTATGTGGGAGTTAAAATCAAAGGGTTGTAATTTGTCCAAAGAATCAATTGTGGACCATGTAATAAGGATAGAGTTTGGGAAATAACCACAAAAATGCAAGAAGTTCTTGCTTGGTCATTTAATAATCATATTAATATTTTGTTAGGCTTGGACTCGTAAAGAAAATTGGTTGCCATTGGTTATGTGTTTTGTGGCTACAACAAGACTGCTCCCATCTTTGTATTTGATGTATCCATGCGGAGTATAAATAGTTTATTTTAATTTGGATTCTTGAGTGTAGTTGATGTTGCTAAAGCTTGTCTTTAATTATTAGAATGCTATGTGGCACTCTTTTCTCTATTTATGTTTGTTTCCTTTCTTCAATAGATTCTTTAAAGGGTTTGTGATGGTGGTGACATGAGTAGTGGCATTTGCAACTAATCCAAGAAATTGTTGAATTTTCTTGAGTGATGTGCATGGTATACTCTTGAATTACTAGTACTCTTCTAGATTTACTTAGAATCATGTATTAAAAATTATATAACCTAAAATTTTTGATGATGTTTTGGCCCACTTACAATTTTTGAACTGGATTGATAGGTTGTTTTCTTGAAGATGACGGAGAACTTCCCAAAGCACATAAAGGTTCTCATTACAAGTCTTGGTGTGAATCTAGGACAAAGGTAAATAACTAAGACTTTCTTTTTGCATAAGTTATGGACAGACTTCTTGAGGGCCCCAATACTAGTTAGGGGTAGAAATCTTGGTAAAATAAAGGCCTTCCTGCCGTTCTTACCATATGGATGGAAGATAAACGATTGTATCAGAATCCATATCAAATAAAGAAGTTGTTTTCCAAATGATTGTTTTCATTGTTTGTGTGTTGTGATTTAAATAACACGAACAAACACTGTGGCTAAAAGAATTAATTACTGAAGTTGATTTTCATGTGCACAACTTAAATGTGTTAGGTAAGTAGACAACTAAAACTACCAACCGAGGGAAGTGAGAGGGCGTGATTCCTAAAATGAATGTGCCCTAAGGCAGGGGGTAACATAAGTTTAGTGAATTGGGGAATCTTTCAAGTCCCATTCTTAATTATTTAGAATATTGAAGCTCTAAAAAGACATATTTAAGTTTTTCAAAGCTATCATGTGATATATAATTGAAAACCTTATGAAAAATGGAATCTATTTAGCTATTGAATAATAAATTTGGAACACCAACGTGAGAGTTATAACAAAGATAAAGTTTTGACCATGAGTCCTAAACTTGCAAAAAATTCCCAAATTCACTAATAGTGTATTGGGTGGTGTTGGTAAGCCGAGAGGTTCTTTACAAATTTGAGGTGTTATAGCATAGAAAATATTGACCCATAGAATTAATTAGAATCTTGACTCCATATCATTTTAGGGGAACAGAGTGAGACTTTGCCTTATAGGAAGAGGGGTTGACGCACTTATACTCCCACTCAATTTTCACTCTCCTTGAATCAAGTGTGATACAAGTTGGCTTTGGCTTGGGCATTTTAGCACAAGTAGCTGCTTAAACCTTGTGTTATTCAAAAGAGTACCGAGGGGCGTCACATAGAAATTCATATCAATGGATTACTAAATTGTATTGTTAGGATGTCTCAGAGCCGGCATTTCACATGCTTTAGTGCTATTATGTGGACACAGTGTGAAAATTTTTTGAGTGCATCATCATCCAGCTTTCTTATTAATGTAGAGAGTTAATGCCATATTAGTCATTAGTGTTAGTGTCCATAGTATGGATAGTTTAAAATGATAGGATTTTTGGATAATTTTAGCCTATTTTTTGATATTTTGAATATTATTTCTTGTAAATGTTCTCAAAAGGTATTTCAGTTAGTTTTGGAGATTTCATGAAAGAAGAAGGGCTCTCAAATTTGCATCGCATGCAAACGGAATTTTTTGGTGACAAATAACACTTTAGACGGTAAGGAGGGAGAAGGACCAATCTGAGAGAATTTTGAACATGCATCCTAGGGTTTTAACCCCCCTTTGGGAGCTAATGGAACCATCAGATTTTTTGTCTAAGAAGCAAAGTAGAAGCTAGTGTTTGGTGCAAGTTTTTAGGTATAACAGGGTGAAACATGACATGGTGAAGGGGAGACTCATTATAAACATGTTTTCTTAATCAAGGATTTGTTTTGGGATATTTTAAGCCTATGATATTTTGCATGTATGTTGTTGGTCTCTACTGTATGTAATCTCTATCACTGTCTCTGCTCTCATATAAGAAACTACCTAATCTCTTACTCCTTGATTAAAAATCTCTCTAATATCATATACATCTATCTATCCATTAATACTCTTATTCACTCCCACAGCTAGAGAGCATGTTGTCTTCTTGACATACACAGATTATATTGATATCTTTTTGGTAAACCCGACATGAAAGTCGGGGTGAAGAGCTAGGTATGGATGTAGATGCACAGATACTTTTGGGATGAGATATATAGAAGGTTATGGAGTATCTTCAAAAGATGCTTTATTTTAGATACATAGATGATGTAGTTGGGATGCAGCTTTTGGCTAAATATCTAATGCTCCTTGAAGCTTATAAGTCCTTGATGAAATTGGACGAGTCTAAGGATGAACATACACTTTGTATGTGAAAGATACAAGTGCTAGATATAAGTGCAAAGATGAGTGAGCCTGGATTTATAAATTATGTCACTTATGGATTTTGGAAGAAATTTGAGGATATATAAAAGAGGCTTATTGCAGCATATAAGTATCAACATCTCCAATGGGAGAAGCAAGCAGAGGAAGAACAAAGGAGGTGGAATGAGGAAGAAATAAAAAGATAGATGGAGGAGATATTTTAGATGTGGAAAGAGGAGGAATTAAGGATGTAGATGCAACCAAAGAAGGATAGACATATAGAGGAAGCACAAGATTTTGCCCAAGCTTCATTGCTTGCTACCGAGGTGGTTGAGCAACAACTTGCTACGGATGTTTTTGATGAACTTACTAAGGATTTGAGCACTTGTGCAGTGAGTGCCTATGCTGAAAGTGCGAATGATGTCTTGAATGAGACTAGAAAGCGGATGACAAGGACAATGCATATGTAGATTTTTTAAGTAGTTGTGAGGAAGCCTATGAGGCTCATGTACTACTAGATGTAGTAGAGACTATTGATGTGTTGACTAGTCATACCATGGATGCCTTGGAAGAGGCTATAGTGGAAGAGTCAACCATTGCATATTAACAGTCTCTACTACTAGATAGAGTGTATTGATGTATTGAATAGTCATACCCTGGATGCCTTGAAACAAATAAAGAAGTTGTTTTCTAAATGATTGTTTTCATTGTTTGTGTATTGTGATTTAAATTATGTGAATGAACACTGTGACTAAAAGGATTAATTAAGAAAATTGATTTTTATGTGTACAACTTAAATGTGTTAGGTAATCAGACAACCAAAACCACCCAATTGAGGCAAGTGGGAGGGTGTGATTCCTAATGAATCCGCCCTAAGGCAAGGTGGTGTCTATAAGTCGAGAGATTCTTTATAAATTCAAGGCATTGTAGTTTAGGAAATATTGACCCATTGAATCAATTAGAATCTTGACTCTGTATCATTTTAGGGGAACAGAGTGAGATTTTGCCTTAGGCGGATAGAGGGATTGACATACTCTTACTCCCCCTCATTTTTCACTCTCCTTGAACCAAGTGCAATACGAGTCATGGGACAGTCTAGGACAAGTAGTTGCTCAAAGACCAATGCTAGTAAACCTAAAGGTGTAACCTTAGTTTATTTAGAACCCAAAATTTAGGTTGATTTTCATGCGAATGGCCAAGACCTTCCATTGAAAAGTGGAGTCGAGAGATTCTAGGTAGCAAACCTCATGTTATTCAAAAGAATGCCAAGTGGTGTTGCCTAGAAAATCATCCTGATGGATCACTATATCATGCCGTTGAGGATGTCTTAGAGCAGGCCTGTCACATTAATTTCCTACAAGGTTCTTTAACATGACCATAATTAATATACTAAATGCATTTTGAGTGACCTTATTCATCCTCGCTAGTAGTGCTTGCTGATTTGTGAGTTGTATGTTTTGGATGTTAATGTCCATAGATGTTTGAATATCCACAAAGACTTTCATTTCGTAAATCAAATTGGAACTTGAGGTAAGCAAACTCTTCATATTCATATTGGCTTCAATCCTTTGGACAACTTAAATAGCTTCATGGAAAGTACTTAGTCCTAGAACTTGAGTCCTACGTGCTATGCTATGCTGCATTCACAAAAAACAATTTTATTGATGCGAATATGTAATAATGGATCAGCACACAAAAATATTTAATTCATATGAATGGCAAACTATAGATATGCCTCACTACTATTCACAACACTTGCGTTGCTAGAATGTTATGTGTCACATTTTGTTACACAAAGTTTTGAATAAAGGCTTGGTTTTAGGTGAACCCAACTCACTTTGGTATTGTGGTGTTGTTGAATGTGCTAAGTTGCTACTATTTCCTCAAAGAGAGGCCTGACTTGTGCTTTTTGATCTTCAACCCATGATGGTAGTTTGTGACATTTTCAAAGTGATCCATCCATTATGACATGACGTCGTTAATGAGAAAACCAACACAATTTTTTGGGAGAACATTAGTGTTGGATTGATCTTTGCACTATTACTGATGATCCAACGTTGTGACCAACATACAAATTGGTGTGGCAGCTAATGTATTAGAGTAGTAACAATATACACTAATTGCTCTATTTGAGGGTGAATTTCTAGTTATAGCATGGAATGCACCCTTTGCCATCGTGTCTAGAAGAATCAAGAATTTGAGGCAATGCATGATGGCTTATGGTCTAAGTGGTGCTTTCTAAACAATCTAGATTCGTTTGTGTGGCTAGCCTTCGACCAGTCTAATAGGACCAATGCCTTCCATTTTTCTATAGTGAAAACATCAATATCTATTGGTATTTCCTCTAACATCTAGTTACAATGGGATTACTTGTTCTTGCGTGACGCAATATGCCACTTAGCATACCTTACAATATTAAGATTGATCATCAATATGCCAGAATGTAAAATATACATTTACATACAAATATACATTTTTTAATTTGAGACTTTATGTTTATTCTATTTAGTTGTCTAAAAAGTATAAATTCAATTTCACTAATTAATTTTTATTTTAGAACATATAGTAAAGTTTCAATTAAAGTTTATCATTTAATATATAGAAATATTTTACTATATTAGTGATTCCACTAGTTTTGTCATATAGAAAATTTTACTATGTTATTGGTTCTAACTGTTTTCTTATAGAGGAAAATTTTACTGTATCACAACAACAACTAGAATAGTTTGACAATTTTATATAGAAATATTTTACCATATTAATAACTTGTAAAGTGCTCCATTTTTACCAGTTGAGACTTTTTCTAGACACTTTGATAAGTATCCAAAAAATTTATATATTTTTACCAAATGGGAAAGTGTCCAAAGTCCTTGATCTTTTGCGTGCTTGGTTCATTCATTTGCAAGTTGGTGTGGTGCCTCCTAATTGCTCTCCAATAATAGGAGCAAAAGAATCTAGAGTCTACAGAGGTTGAATAGCAAGGTTGGAATGAAAATGGCCTGGCAAAGAGTAGAGTCGAGAGCTACATTACTCAATATAAGATCTTGATGGCCTACGTGAGATGGAGGAGCTACATGTGATTGATGGTGTTGTCTTGTAGAGTGAAGGGCAATGATAAATGCACAAGAAGACATGCATGGGCTCTCATAAATCACCCTACAAGTGATCCCATTGTCCTTTGGCTAGAATAGGGTAGGAGGGCTAGTTATTGAGCATACAAGAAAACGTGACTCTTCTTAAGGAAGGTAAAAATAAGGAGGTTTGCAGCCATGCATAGCTTTGTAGGATCTCACACATATCCAAATATAATTTTGGACTCATGAGATTGATCCCCATAGTAGTAGGAGATTAGAATTGCCTACATGTGTGAAAACATGGGCCTCTTAATCAGTGACACACTGGCTCATGGATATGGCACTAACTATTAGCAATGTACGTTTCATGGGTGTTGGGCACTTCTATTAGGGATTTGGATGGGCAACTCTTAGGGTAGCTAGAGCGGCACATTTAGTTTGGTAGGCTTATTCATTGGATGACGTGCCCACTAGGGTGCTTGTATGTTGGCCAACTTGTTTCTCGGGTGGCTCTCTAGGCTCTATATATTCACACTTCTCCACTCTCTTGTATCATGTCATCACCTTTTGAGAGGGAGACTAGAGGCACTCATGGTCATTACATGTGTTAGTACTTGTGTGGCTTATGCTAATTATTCTCATACTTGGAGTTATGGATTCCATTTCCCATTCATGATTCATTTTGTCTTCTTATTTTCATATTTCACTTTTCATTGTGTCAATGTTAATGCTTTGTGTTTTCTCAAATTCCTTGCACATTTTGCATGCTATCAGATGGCTTACATTTTTCTTTTAGCTTTAGAGAGGATACTCCTGTCGATGGTTGCATTCTCACATTAAACTTGCTTCATTGTTGTGCTAGTCCCCATGTTCTTTTTCTTGTTTGTGTGATTGAAGTTTGTATGAACTATTGGACTCTTATGTTGTTTGGGTTGTTTGATCATAAATGCCTTAGGTGTGTGTCTCTCTCTTTCGCACACATGCACACACAAGCACACGCGCACATGCGCACACACGCACACACACGCACATGCACACATGCGCACACATGCACGCACGCACGCACGCATGCACGCACGCACGCACGCGCGCGCGCGCACACACACACACACACACTTGTGTATCATTTTTTCCATTATGACTATTCTATTTGATGGGGTCATGCTTCTCTCCTCATGGCCTAATCTTGTTCTTATAAGGTTTAGAATTCTATTTGATGGGGTCATGTTTCTCTCACCATGGCCTAATCTTGTTTCTAAGAGGTTTATTGTGCTAGCTAGAAGCATGCTTGCAATAGTGTTATGTTCACCTTTTTCTTGGACCATGTTCCTACCTTTGTGGATTCGATCCACATCTCTAGTGCTCTTAGAGGCTTCCCTAGAGGATGGCCATTTCTAGTGTGCTTGATCATTAAGGTTTTTCAAAGATTACTCTTCGATGGCTTGGTGGAAACCTTTATGCTTCACATATGAGATGGTGCCATGTTCTTTTGGTGGTGGTCACATAGGTAGATAGATTAATGATGGTGATTGATGCAGAGGGGGTCGTAGGTTCTTTAGTGTGGCATCACTTGTTTTGTTCGGATAGTGGGCTTTTCCTTTTGGAGAAGGCTTGAAATTTGAAAGATGTAAGATGCCTCAATTTTGTATCAAGGGTTTGAACTCATACACCCATGTACACACCCACACAATCAAACCACTTAGGCTACTACAACCCATTGATGTAGGGTAGAGCTTTGACCTCTTTGTTTGACTTTGATGGTGATTCTTACATGATTTTTTTGTCATTGAGGTTTTCATGGCAGAGAGGGAGGGCAACATCTTTATGTCACATTGGATCGATGTTTGGATTGTTTAATGTTGTTGAGAATTGGAGTTGTTGATCTCTTTTATAGTGACTTCTATTCTCCTCCATTGTAGGCTTTGGCACAGAGTGAGGATACCTCATTTTGTAGTAGTGGAGTGGCACTCAAATTCTCAGGTGAAAGTGACAACGAGAGGATGGTGTTGGAGCTTGGAAGCCTCACTAATAATTTATTGCAATAGACCTTGAGGGAGGCTTTCACATGCATCAATGAAGATTGGTGTCCAAATCTTAATGTTGGCGCAAATTTCAGAGTTGATGGTTTAAATCTTGAAGATAATTTGACTTTTGGGAGGTTATAATAGAGAGTGGGCTATCGTTTCTAGATTGTTCCCACATATGGGGACCCCTTCAACGGGATAGTCAATGAAGGGAATATTCGAAGAAAGGGAGAGATAGAAGAGAGTGGAATAGACTCAAGAGCCTTCAGGCTCATGTTCCTTCATCTTCATTATTCCTCACTTTGTCTCAAAACAAAAAGTAAGAGTAAGTGTTACTCTAGGTCTAATTGACCAATACCTGACTAAGGTTAGATTAATCCTACATTAACTTATTCAATGACACACACATGAATAGCTGTATCTAGTTGGAGTTGGTCTGTTACACACGACATAAAGAAGGAAGAGGAAATATGGGGAGCTTGATTTCTAACACTCCCCCTCAAGCTCAAACCATCCGCACACTCCAAGTAGTTGCCTAAAATAGATGAACTTATCTCTATCAAGTGATTTGGTAAAGATATCTACTGCCTAGTCTTCAGTCTTCACATGCATCAAGTCAATCTGCTCTGCTAGTACCATTTCTCTGACGAAATGGCAATGAACTTCAATGTGTTTCGATCTTGCATGATGGACGGTATTTCTTGCAAGCATAACACTACTTAGATTATCACAATGTAGCTTCACTTTGTTGTCCAAGTGGATTCCAAAATCATTCAGTAACTTCTGTAGCCAAATAGCTTCATATGCCACTAAGGCCGCACCATGGTACTCAGCTTCTGTACTGGACAATGCAACTATAGGCTATTTCTTACTCTACCAACTGATCATGTTGATGCCCAATCCAAATGCATAGCCACTAGTTGACCTCCTGTCTCATAAGAACAACTAGCCCAGTCAGTGTCAATAAACCCTATCAAGTCAAGGAGTTTCCCATATGCATAAAACATCCCATAATTTCGTAGCCTTTACATATCTCATGATTCTCTTGATTACATCCAAATGCTGTTTGCAAGGCTTCTGCATGAACTGACTGATCAACCCCACAGCATAGCTCAAGTCAGGATGAGTAATGGTCAAGTAGATCAAGGTGCCTACCATCTGCCTATACATGTTTACATTCTCAATCTCTATCCCAACATCAATCTGTAGCTTGACATTTTGCTCTAAGGGTGTATTCATAGCCTTGCATTCAGCCATACCATACTTTTGTAACATGTCATGAGCATACTACTTATGTAGCAACCATATGGCTTGAGGCGAAGAAAATACCTCAATGCTCAGAAAATATTTTAGCTCACCAAGATCTTTGAGTTTAAATTCAGCATGCAAACATAATTTAATGTCAGCAATCCCGCTCTCATAATCTCCAATGATGATAAGATCATCAACATAGACAACCAGAAATACATAGCCATGATCTGTCTTTTTCACAAACAAACTGTGATCAGCATCACCCAATTTAAATCCATACTATTGTAAATATTTGCTAATTTGAGCATTCCATGCTCTGGGTGCCCGTTTCAGCACATGTAATGCCTTTTTTAGTTTGCATACATGTGATGGAAATTTCAGATGCACATAGCCTTCAGGCTGCTCCATATAGACCTCTTCCTGCAACTCACCATTCAGAAAAGCATTTTTTACATCCATTTTCCATAGTTTCCAGCTTTTAGCTACTGCCAAAGCAATGACAGTTCTGATAGTAGCCATTTTAGCCACAGGGATGAAAGTCTCCTCATAGTTAAGATCGTACTGCGGCGCATACCATGGCCTTGTAACATTCCAATGACCCGTCTGATTTGCACTTAACCTTGTACACCCATTTGTAGCAAATGGGAACTTTTCCATCAGGCAACTACACTAAATCCCATGTTCCATTTTCAGCCAAAGCTAAATACTCCTAATCCATGGTAGCACGCCAATTCTCATTTGCAACTGCCTCATCAAACTTGACTGGTTCTTTAAACCTGTCACTTTCATCATATAAGCATAATGACGGGCTGAATATCCAGTGTAAGTGTACCTGTCAACTGGCCTTCTGATCCTCTTAGATCTCCTCAATTGTGGCTCACTTTGAGTCTGCCTCTCATGAGGTGGTACATATCGATTTTGCCTAGCACTTGGTCATAACAGACGGAATCCCCAACTCACTATCCAAGCTATCACTACAGGACGACTCACAACCTACAGTAAGTGGTCCTGTTACATCCTCAAACACTTTTTCTTTTCCCTTATCCACTCTCCCCCTCATTGACATATTCGTGTCAGTGGACGTAGGAGTGCGATTCCACAATCTGCCAGACCAAGGACTCACTATAGATGATACATCACCTATCTGACCACTCATAGATATACTTGTAGGGGTATTTTTAGCATTACCCATGCTGGCTGATCCATCAGTAGGCACAACAAGTGGATTCCCTCACCAAGAAGCTAACTTGTCAAAGAGACAACATCCTACTTATCAACGTCTCATGCATAGACGACACATAGCATTGACACATAGCATTTATAGGCTTTTCTTTCCTGTGCATAACCCAAAAACACACTCTTTACTGCTTTAGGATCCAATTTCTTTCTCTTTTCATCTGGTATATGCACATATGCAGTGCATCCAAAAACTTTTAAGTGCCTAATGTTAGGTCTATGGCCATACAACCTCTCATAAGCCGTAACCTCATGAATCCCTACTGTAGGGGTTCAATTTAGCACATAGACAACAATCATCACTACTTCAACACCCCAGTAAGCATTAGGTAGAAAATTTTCATTCAGCATAGCTCTAGTTGACTCCATCAGTACCCTGTTTTTCCTATTTGCACAACACCGTTTTACTACAGTGTATAGATGTAGATGCAAGTGAGCTGTCTTCTTATCCCATACTTTGCTAGATACCTACCAAACTCCTTAGAGACATATTCACCGCCTCCATCTGATCTTAAACAAGAGATATAGTAGTCCAACGCATTTTTAGCATGCTTTTTGAAATCCCTGAATGCATTAAATACTTCATCTTTATGTTTCAATATATATAGCCAAGTGTACCTGTTGAAATCATTAATGAAAGATACATAATAACGGGCTCCTCCAAATGAAGCATTATGCGACAGATCCCAAACATCCGAGTGCACTAATTGCAAGAGTCTTGAGCTATTCTTTACATGCTTTATGAAGGAAAATTTTACCTGCTTTCCAAACTCACATGCATGACATACATGACCAAATTCATTATACTTGAATTTAGGTAATCCAAGTACTAATTCCTTCTGTTGTATAGATTTTAGCTTTTGTACATTGACATGGCTAATCCTTTTGTGCCAAATCTCTACATCCCGAATATCACTCTCATCATGTGTAAACATGGCTGCCTTGAGTTCTAGAATGGATGCGTCCAATGTAAACATCTTGCCATCCCTTCTGCCTATGGAATTAATTTGTAGCCATTATCATATTCTTCAATAAAGCATCAATCTTTATTGAATCTCACCTGCAATGTACCATCTATCATCTCTGTTCTACCTAGATGCATTCTTGGACACATGCTGCATGGCAAACAATCTATCAACCTGCTCATCATGAGCACTGTTAGAAGATGCATAATGCCCATGTTGTTTGCCCTTTGCCTTCATATCTCCCTGCTTCTTGTAACAATCCTTTGCAATGTGTCCATATTTGCAGCAATAATGACAGTCCTTTTCTCTGTTTGACTGATTATTCGACTGCCATGAATCAGATCCACCAACTCTACCATGGGGTGAGCTCCCTTGCCTCTAAATTTGCCAGATCCATGCTGGTCTTGTGTATTTTTGCAATGCCAATTACCCTACTGTTGCTGTCCATAGGTGATCCGAGTGTCAACACGACCTCAAAACGAACCACTGCCTCTGCTGCCTCTATTGCCTCTACCACGTTGGCTAGAGTACAAAATAGTGTCTCTACCCTGAGACATACTAGAACCTGTATTCAATCCAAGATTTACCTCCTCATGCAACATCAAAGCAACTACTCATCCTAGTCAGGGGGTTCAACTCTAACAGAAATAGATGTATCGAAAGCTCTGTATTCTTTTCCAAGTCCATTCACTGTGACAACAATCATATCATCTTCAGAAACCTTTGATTCAATGGTGGCAAGCTGGTTCCTAGACATGTTGTTGAATTGCTGTTTCAACTAATTCTTCCTTGTATGTGTTACATTTCCATAGTTCTTCAGGAGTATGTCTCATTTATCCTTCGGGGACTCACATCCAGTGATCTGTATTGCCATAGCATCAGATATACATAAAGAAAACCAGTGCAACACCTTGCATGCTCTCTCAGTCCATAGCTTATGAGCTCTTTTTTGATCATTGGTTGGGTTCCTCTCAGCACTTCAGGTTCAACTTCATCACCTGTGCATAGGTCCCAATATCCTCTACCGACCAAGAAATTCTTCGCACAGAACTTCCACAAGGCAAAATTCTTATTATCCAACTTCTCACTGACAATCTGTGTAATGTTGTCACTGCCCTGCGGATTTGCCATATTGCAATAATTTTTCTATCAAATGCCTGACTTCTTGCAAGACAATACGTGTGACTGACCAAGTGTAGTCCTTAATTGTTTATGACAATTTTTTTACAACAAGTTCATTGTAAAACAATTGTATTTCAATCCAATGACAGCTCAAAAACATCCACAAATAGGTAGTCCCTCCTATAGGTACAATGGTCAATGCATACGCAATGTAGTTGCTTTAGCTTTATCTATTGCAACCTTACTGTCAAAATGCATACATACAATCTGTAAATTGTAGACTATTAGTGATCAGCACCTTATTCAGTACTAAAATTGAATCGTATACATGTCATACATGTCCCAAACCTTCATAAACATTTGTTACTACATGTAGCAGTCCAAACATAAGCATACAGGCACAAATCAGTGCATAATCAACAAGTACAAGTGTCAAATATCTTGTTCACAGATTGCAGTCAACAAATACTCAGTGAAACCAAGTCTTTCCAGCTCCAAAATAGCCCCAAATCATATCATACATTCACCTTGAAGTGTTAGGTTCAATACATGAGCATTCGTGTAGTCATAGTCATCTTGTCTTCAATGAGCAATGGCATAGAAACATTACTGTTTATAACTATCCAATTCAATATGACTACACTAATTTCTAGCTTCAAACTTTTGCATTCAACTCCCTTCTTGATCCACAAGACATCTGCAAGCTATATGCCAAGTCATCCAGTACATAGTACTAACCAGAGTCATCTAATATTCTAGGACCATTAAGTGCTTGCTTCTTATAGATTCATGACAGTGTTCAGCCTGTCACAAGCTCTCAGATCAGAGTACTTTGATCACAAATTGCAGCTCCAATGCACAGGAGCAAGTACATATGTCTTTCAAGCAAATGCCTTTCAAGCACAAAGTGATAGTAGATGCCTTGTGGTTGGATTGTCGGTACAATCCAACCTAGGTTTTTGAAAGTGATGGCCAAAGTATATGTCATAAGACTTACATGCATCAACTAAGGTCAAGTATATGCTGCCATGTCATTGTTAACAACATGTCTTCACTATTTTCCAGATTTGTATATCACTGTTACAGCTCACACATGAGCTCCTATCAATGCATTTTCTTACAACCTTTGAGCACCTCCCCAAGGGCATAACCAATCATTCTATCACTTAGAATGCACCCAATGTGTTGATTTGTGGGCAATGGATCTTTAGCCTACATCAGGCGTAGTCATGTAGGTCTGTAATCTTTTTTCTAGCAGCACGTGATGAGGGTAATGATGATGATCATGCACTCTAATGTTCTCAATGAAATCTTACAAATCTCCCCAACAAGCCATCGCTAGCATTTCATCCAATGAAGACCACAACGTTACAATGCATATAACTTCAAGAAAACAATGGCAGCCTGCTTGACCTTTGACACAACCGAGTCTTCAGCTTCTGTAGGTCTTCTTCAGTTCCTCCTACTCCTGAGAGTCCACCAGACTATGCTTTGATACCATATTCGAAGAGAGGGAGAGACAGGCAGAGAGTGGAGCAGACTCAAGAGCCTTCAGGCTCATGTTCCTTCATCTGCATTATTCCTCACTTTGTCTCAAGACACAAAGTAAGAGTAAGTGTTACTCTAGGTCTAACTGACCAATACCCAACTAAGGTTAGATTAACCCTACACAGACTTATTCAATGACACACACATAAACAGCTGTATCTAGCTGGAGTTGGTCTGTCACACATGACATAAACAAGGAAGGGGAAATACGGGGAGCTTGATTTCTAACAGGGAAATCCATGGTCACAATGTGCTTTTGTAGGGTTGTTTATGGCAAGTATGGAGACTACTATTTTCTCTTTCTATGATTGGGGTTTAGTATGATCAACAAGTGACTTAGGTACTTTCTCCAAGGTGCATCCAACATTGGATGCCATGCTCAAGTATCCATGGTGCATTCTTTGTCATTGTTGTATGTACTATAATGCTACATGTCTCGATTAGACTCATTATTGTGGTGTGAGACATGGTGATGGTCCTTTCAGCTTGTATATTCCTATTATTGTATATGTTATTGTACTAATTACCCATGATCTTAGAGAATGTTAAGAGTAAAAATTTCATGGATGTTGAATACTTTTACTAGGGCTTAGGTTGGGCACCACTATAGGGTCTTGGGTGGCTTCACCCATTGGTTGGCATGCCACCTACAGGGTGCTTGTATATTTGCTGACTTGTTTGTCTCCAATGGCTCTTCACACTCTATATATTTGTACTTCACTTTTTTGTATAAGGCTATCACTTGGAGAGGGGGATTGGAGACATTGTTGGACATCACATGTACTGATACATGTGTGGTTTGTACTGATCATTTTCACACTCTGGGTTATGGATTCCATGGATCCTTCATGATTCATTCTAAGTTTTTGTGTTCATCTCTCATTGTTCATTGCATCACTATTTATGCTTTGTGTCTTCTTACTTCTATTCATTTGCGTACTCTCACATGAGGGCACGTAATGTATTGTATCCACACCCTAACATGTAACCACATCATCTTTTTGTTACAAATTGGCTATCATGCTATGCTTATAAATGTTAGGCATTTTCTTTTTGGGTCTTGCTAATCTCTTAAAATTTTATCAATACTAGTCTCAATTTATGAAGTAACCATCTTACCCTAAGGTGTGATTGAAAATCACATAACATATCTTACAAATGCATATGAGGCTATCAATGATTTTTCAAAACTTTGACTTGGATACAATGAGGTTCAAAAGTTGTTTGCTAGGCAGAGCCTTTAGTCCACCATGGTGCAAGACTCACACTTAATAATAAAGATGATCATCCCTTACATGTGTTAGAAGTATAGCATGAGAACCCTATGTAAGCAAGGTTGCATGAGGGAAGGTGAGGTGTGAATGGACTAGAGGATAGGGGAAACCCTAACCCTAGCTCATCCAGTGGCTATATAAATAACCCTAAGGTTCACTCTCAGGTAGAAGAGAGAGTGTGCCAATTGTACTTCATGAGCAACTTAATAAGCAAGATCTTCTTCTTGTAATTTGTGAGCTCTCTTCTTCCTCTTGTGCATAGTCTTCCATGCTGTAAATCTGATATTTCGACGACATGGTATCGGAGTCACCTCGGATGCATTAAGCTTTCCCTAATCCTATCTTAGTTAAGTGAACAAGAAAGTTTCATTCTTCATGTTAACCTCTCAACCTCCATATTGCTTACAATATGTCCCTTTTTATTGCAAAAGGAATATTTAGTAGAGAGTTGATCATAGGTTGTTGATGTAGATGTTGAGCTAGTGTTGCCTTTCTGTTGATTTCGTTTCTCCTCATCTAGACAAGATTGAATGTCACCTTCAAGTGTAGGATTTGGTACATCTGTTATATTAGTTACATTGTCAAGATTTGGGAAGACTTTCCTTATAGCTTTTAAAAGTATTACAATAACATATTCTTTAGCAATTGGAGCTTGGACTAAAGCTAGTTGGGCCATTAGTCCCTTCATGTGAGAAATGAATTTTCCCAAGTCTTCCCTTGCTTGTATTCCAAGTTGAAGAAATCTATTTTGAGGAAGATTTTGGATTTCTTTCTCTTGCAACATACAATTTTTTGAGCTTATTCCACTTCTCCTTTGCAATTGCACGTTGATGAATGTGGTGGATTCAGGATTCATCCAAGTGCAACACTATTATAGCTTGGACTCTTTCATCATCTTTTAGATCTATAATAGGATTGGATGGGTCAGTGGCCTTGGTACCTTTTGATGAAGGGCCAGTAACCCCTCTCTATCATTTTATATTTCACTAATACTTGCCATCGATGGAAATCTCCCCCATAAAACTTGTGGATTTGAGGTTTTCCATCAACATAGGCCATGATAGGAAGGTCTTATCGATCCCACAAGGAAATGGCAGTGTCTAATCCTTTACAAAGCGGGCACTAAGATCATAAATAAATGAAATGATGCTTAGGTAGTAGGGTGAAAATGATTTAGACAACTGATATACAATTGGATGAAGAGATGAAATGTCTATGTGTTTATATTTGACACATAGCCTTAGACCCTGGCACCTGCTACATAGTATCATAGTACTGGGCACTTGGCACTATGATACTAGAGTACTAGGTGCTAGATACTAAGATGCTATGATATTATGTGCTAGGTACCAAGTACTAGGTACTAAATACTAGTGTTCTATGATACTATATGCTAGGTCATAGAAAAAGAGAGAGATGGAAGGAGAGGATAACAATCTAAGAAAAGAAAAGAATGATAACAAAAACAAATTGTTTGTTGTAACGTAGACAAAATGGAAAACGAAGAAGGTCCTGTTGTTCAAGATCGCGAGGCGTATCTTAATCAGCGTGTCCCATGTCCTTGCTCTCAATGCAAGCTGGCAATTAGACGAAAGCACCGATTGTCTATAGAACACGTACGACAATTTGGCGAGTTTCAATCTGAGATCATTGATCAGGCAATTGCGGATTTTCAGCAAACGGTAATTTGAAGTTAATATCAATCATGCATTGTACTCGCAAGCTAATTGAATACCATATACAATAAGATTGGGTCTTGCCGCTGGCAAATTTTCTATCCAAGGAGGTGATGTCTCGTCCCAAGGAGGAGTGCACCCTTTGCGGCCAATTAGAAGAATACGTAGGCGTGTGATGGATGGAGTGCAGGAGCCAATCCACCACTCGCAAGGCCAATCCATACCATCAATGCCAGAGGAGACAGGCAACCTTCCAGACCTACCTACAATCTTGGAGCCTGAGATGGAGGCAATGATCGATGCATTGATTCCCATGGATGTCGAGACTTTTGATCCGCTTAGAGAGGAAGCATCCATACCATTATATAATGGGTGCCGAGTATCTCGGCTGAAGACACTGCTTGCACTCTTAAGTGTGCAAGCAAAATACGGGTGGAGCGATACGAGTGTGATCGAGTTGTTCAGGTACCTTGTACATATGCTTCATTGATTTTTTTTTTCGGCACTATTATTACAAATATTTGTGCTTTTTCAAGGTGTTTTATGATTTTTTTCAGGTTATTGAAATATCATATATTAGCACTTGCAAATACCATACCTGAGTCTCATGATGATGCACGACATGTTTTACGGAAGCTTGGCATGGACTACAATAACATCCATGCATGTATCAATGATTGCATACTGTTTCGAGGAGAATACGAGACTATGGAGACATGTCCAAAGTATCGTGCTCACAGGTATCGACAGGACTTGCAAGGGCAAACCATCCCTCAAAAATTTCTCAGACACTTTTCGCTTATCCCCCGCATAAACCACATGTTTCGTACGTCCAGCATGGCGAGCTTGACAACGTGGCATACGCAGAATAGGTCCACAGATGGAGTTCAACGAATATCAGCGGATTCATGCGCATGGAGCCACATTGACTCTACCTTCCTAGGCTTTTTCCGAGAGCCAAGGAATCTTCAGCTCGGTCTTGCAATGGATGGCGTGAACCCATTCGGTATGCGCTCAACTTCTTACAGTGTGTGGCCTATAGTCCTTGTCAACTACAATATCCCTCCATGGCTTTCTACGAAGAAAGGACATCTCATCCTTAGCTTACTCGTTCCCGGCTGCTACAAAGTCAAAAATATGGACATGTATCTTCGTCCATTAGTCGATGAGCTTAAGATTTTGTGGGAGGAGGGGGTCACTGTGCAAGATATGAGTAGGCGCGATGGTCAGCGGTCAGTTAATATTCGAGCCATTCTCATGTGGATGATGCATGACTTTTTGGGATTCAAAGAGTGCTCAGGTGAGGAGGCCTCCGTTCTCTCGCTGGTTATATCTATATTTTATCTCATTCAAGCAAGTATTCACTAGATCATGGTGTTGGAACATGTCTGGTTACCTCAGGTTATCATGCATGTCCATTGTGCGGGCCACAGTTAGACTCCCCAAGGTCACGAACCATGAAAAAGATGGTATATCAAGGACACGTTGCTTTCTTGCCAGAGGATCATGAACTCAGGGAAGGTTTCCTTGAACGACCTCTAACACGTATAAACGCCGCAAGTTGGTACGCGCTGAAAATGGTCCACGCGGAATCACATCCAAATGGAATGCGGCGGTTCTTAGTTTTCTACGAGTTGCCATATTGGACCCACTTATAGGTCAACCACTTATTAGATCCCATGCATATTTTCAAGAATGTGGGCAAGCTGTAATGGGACCACATCACAAGAAAGAGAGACAGTATAGGGGCATGAATGGATTTGAAGGAGGTAGGTAAGATGGAGGCGCTTTGGCCGTAGTCGAGTGCTGATGGTTGCGTGCAGCTTCCTCGCGCTCCTTGGATTTTGTCCACTAAAGAAGAGCGCATTATGAAGTAAGTAATCAAGTCTATCCGCACTCCGACGGATATGATACGTTCTCTGAGGTCCGCATTTTCTAAAAATGACCAATTATCAGGGCTAAAATCCCATGACTTGCATAAGATATGTCAGGTTTGTACTACGAATGGATTGTAATTGGCGTGGGCATTTTGCTATTTGGAATGTAGCCATTATTCATAAACCTTTCTCATTTGTGGAAGTTTGTACTACCAATCACGATCGCAAGATGTCTTACTCTAGAAATACGTGGGGCCATTTACAAGTTGTCGACTTTGGTGCAATGGATCTCATAGAAGGAGATTAAGATGTCCTCTATTGAATCCGCGAGGCGGGGAGTAGTGGTGGAGACGGTCTGTCTCTTTGAGAAATACTTGCCCACCAGCATGCTCATGATACAAATCCACCTTCTTATGCATCTTGTAGATGAAGTGGAGATTACTGGACCTGTCTAGACGCGATGGATGTTCTTCTTGGAGCACTTCATTGCAGGTGAAATTTTCAGGATAAGTCGAGGGATGAGCGATGAGGAGTTACAGGACATCTTCACACGCATGTCTCTAGACCAGATCGGGAGATTCAGAGAGATGGCAGACCAGGAGCTGTCTTGGTCTTCGTCAGGGCGCTTTGCTAGATCTACTTCAGCGCGATCGGATGCTTTGACTTCGAGCAGACGAGCTCGACGCTCAAGACTTGGGCCAGAGGGAGGGAGTGCAGGATCAGGGGGATGCTACAGAGATATAGAGGCAGTGAGCCCGCGGTCGACACGGGGTACAGGTGCGACTCCTCGCTCTCGTGGCCCTTCTAGGGAGCGTGGCTCAGGCTCAAGTGGATGATGTGGAGGCACGGACACGGTGTCTCCATCTCATCGTTCAGCTGCTGGAGGTGCGTCACCTCAGGGATTTGTCACACCTGTGGGAATGTCTACTCCAGTTACTCTAGCTTTTTCTTAGTCGTCAGCAGGTGGCTGTTGAGATATCGAGCTCCACTCGTGATATGCCAGGGTGACCGTTGTGCATTTATGTCACCGACGTGTTAGTTGCAGATGCGGTTGGTATACCGCCCATGAATAATAGCTACATGATAGCTATCCTTATCTACTCTAGTTCGTGGCTTGGTTAGTATGCCACCTTAGTTAGTTGAGTTTGGTTTGAGACCCATATATAGGGTTCTTCTATTTCTTTATATGAGAGTTCTTTTTGGCTTACACAACTAAGAAGAGGAAAACTGTTTTCAGCCTCCACCCTTGTGTGTATTCCCCCATTGTGCAAGCAAGAAAGCTTCAAGTGATACTCCTTCTTTCTCTCCCACAATCTTGACATGGTATCAGAGCCTTGTTCGTGGTAAGGAGCTCAAGAAAGCAAGCCAAGCTCGCGGTGTTCTGGTAAGAGGAGCAGTGTTGCTTTCATTTTCTGTTTTGGGAGCAGATCTCTGCAGGTAGCACAGCCGGAAAGTGCAGGAGTGCATTGTCTCAGGTTGAGACGCCCTTCGCGGTGAAGCAAGAGGGCAGTATATGCTGCGGGATAGGGCTTTAGCCCTTGGCGACCTTGTTTTTTTGATTTGAGGCCATTTCGGGGCCTGTTTTGGAGGCGGAAGTTTTCTGCACGCACTCAGGAAAAGGCCCAGTTTTATGCTGTGCAGCCACTGTTCCACAGGTCGGTGAATAGTTACTGTAAAAATTGCATTGTATGCTTGTGCGCAGAGACATTGGGAGTTACAGAATCATCCCTGTTTTGATGCAAAATCATCACTAGGAAGTGACTGTGTGGTCAAATACCACTTTCACCAGTTTTGCAGATTTTCCCTTGTGAGGGTGAAGCTGTGGTTTTTGCAGTGACAGAATTTTTTGCAGTCTTCTGTAATGGCATCTGATTCTCTTTCACAGATTGTCACTGAAAAGCTTGACAAGAACAACTTCCAAGCATGGAAGTTTAGAATGACGAATTTCCTTATGGGAAAAGGATATTGGGAATTTGTTGCAGGAAATGAAGAAGAACCAGTTCTTCCTGATGTTCCCAATCAACAGCAAATGCAGGCATTCAAAGCATGGCATGAGAGAGCCAGGAAAGTTATGTACTGGCTGTCTATCAGTATTTCAGACTCTATGATTGTGCATATTCAGGATGCAAGTACGCCAAAGGAGGCATGGGATACTTTGTCAAAAATGTATAGCACAAATACACAAGCCAGGAAAATGCAGCTCAAGCAAGAGTTGCATAATGTGCAAAGAGAAAATATGAGCATCAATGACTACCACATGAAGGTGAAGAAGATTGCAGATGCACTTGCTTCCATTGGATCACCAGTGGAAGATGATGATTTAGTTTCTGTGACCTTGAATGGTCTAGGAAAGGATTATGCACAGTTTCGGACATCCATTTCAGTTCGTGAACGATTTCCTGATTTTGAGGAGTTGATTGCTCTTCTAATTTCTGAGGAGCAGAGAAATGGTGGTGCATCTTCTTCAGGAGGAACTTCAAAGGAAGCTGTCTTCTACTCAAATGCTGGAAGAGGTAGAGGCAGAGGTAGAGGAGGCCGATTTGGAGGCCGTGGTAGAAATCAGAATATGCAGCAAACTCAAGAAAACCAGTCCTATGGAGGAGGACGTGGTAACTCTAGAGGCAGGGGGAGCCAAAGAGGTCGTGGGGGATGGCAAAGAGGCCAAAATGCAAACAGTAATGTTGAATGCTACTATTGTGGTAAAATGGGTCATATGGCTAAAGACTGCTATAAAAAGCAGAATGACATCATGAATGGAAAGCTGCAACAAGGAAATTATGCATCTTCTAGTAGACAGGGTGATGACAGAAATGAGCATTTGTTCATGGTACAGCACATGAACAATTCTGTGACAAGTGCAGAAGAAAGCAACGATGTGTGGTATGTTGACTCAGGTGCATCAAACCACATGACAGGTCATGCAGAATGGATGGAGGATGCAAGGAAAATGGAAAAACCAGGATTTGTGGAGACTGGTGATGATACTGCACATCCGATTGTGCAGATTGGAAAAATTCCTTTGTCTATGCAGGATGGGAAAAAGAAATACCTGTCCGATGTATTTCATGTCCCGAATATCACCAAGAATCTGGTTTCTGTTGGTCAAATGGTTGAACAGGGCTTGCAGGTCAGATTTAATCCTCATGGATGCTTTGTTGAGGATATGAAAAATAAAGGTCGCTTGATAGCAAAACGAAAGAAGAAGGGCAGAATGTTTACGTTGGATGCAGACATGTCTGAATTGAGTGCAGCAATGTTTGCACATGGGACCGGTGTAGTTGCAGATATTGATATCTGGCATAAACGCATTGGTCATGTTAATGTACAGCGACTTAAATCAATGCAGGCCCAAAATATTGTTGCAGGATTGCCTAAATTCAAGGTTGCAGAAATGCATAAGGTATGTGAAGCCTCTCAGTTTGGAAAACAGGCAAGGAAACCATTTCCTAGACATGTTCAAGAGAGTAAGAAGCCATTGGAATTAATCCACTCTGATGTGTGGACTACTAAAGCTGCATCTCTTGGAGGCTGTCATTATTTTGTCAGTTTTATTGATGACTATAGCAGAAAAGTTTGGGTGTATTTTATGAAAAAGAAAAGTGAAGTTTTTGGGCATTTCAAAACTCTTAAAGCTATGGTTGAAAAAGAAACAGGCCTGCAAGTAAAATGCCTAAGGTCAGATGGAGGGGGAGAGTACCTCTCACATGAGTTTGTAAGGTTCCTGCAGGAGCATGGCATAAAGCAGCAATATTCATGCAGTCATACCCCACAGCAAAATGGAATTGCAGAAAGAAAAAATAGGCATATTGGAGAGGTATCTCGTGCCATGCTTAATGAAAAAGACCTGCCAGATTTTTATTGGGCTGAAGCAGTTGCTACAGCAGTCTACATAATGAACAAGACTCCCACTGCAGCAATACATGGAATGACTCCAGAGGAGAGATATACTGGTAGGAAACCAGATATTTCTCATTTGAAAATTTTTGGTTGCATTGTCTATGTACATGTGCCAGATGAATTGAGATCCAAGTTGGATCCAAAAGCTGAGAAGTGCATCTTTATTGGTTACTCTCTGCAGCAAAAAGGGTATAGATGCTATAACCCTTCTACTCGTAAGTTTACAGTGAGCAGAGATGTTATTTTTGATGAGATGAGTAGCTGGTATAAACCAGTAAATGTGATTGATGATGTAGATGCACAAAATGGTAATGCTACACAGAATTCACAGCAGCAGTCACAAAATATTAGTGGACCTGGAGCGTCCTCTAGTAGTGGTTCACATTCTTCACCATGGACAGGCAGATTGAGATCAGGAGAATTTTCTCAAAGTAATGCAGATAGTGGTATGCAGGTATCACGAAAAGGAAAAGAGAAGGTTGATCAGCCCATGTTTGATGTGAATGCAGGTCACTCTTATGTGGATGGTGAATCCAGTGGCTCAGAACAGAGCATTGATGATGAGTTGGGTATTCCTTCTATTGTTACACCTGGAGTAAGGAAGACCAGGGATGTTTTGAGAGCACCTGGGAGTGAACCCACTTTGCGCAGGTCTACCAGAGTTAGGTATCCTGTGGATAGGCTGAAATACGATGGATTTACAGCCATTCACTATGCATATATGGTCAAGGTGATATAGGAACCAGAACCCACTTCTTTTGAGCAAGCCATGGGAAAAGAAAAATGGGAGAAAGCCATGGATGAAGAAATGGATGCCTTGGAAGCAAATGCTACATGGGAATTGGTACCTTTGCCTAAAGGTAAGAATGCAATTGGCTGTAAGTGGGTTTATAAGGTGAAGCACAATGCAGATGGTTCTGTGAACAGATACAAGGCAAGATTAGTAGTCAAGGGGTATGCACAAACATATGGCATTGACTATGAAGAAACATTCAGTCCGGTTGCAAGGATGGCAACCGTAAGAGCAGTCATTGCTATGGCTGCATCAAAGGGATGGTCTTTACATCAGATGGATGTAAAGAATGCCTTCTTGCATGGTGATTTGCAAGAAGAGGTCTATATGGAGCAGCCACCAGGTTATGTGCATGCTGTTCATCCTGAGTTTGTTTTGCAGGTTGAAGAAAGCCTTGTATGGCTTGAAGCAAGCACCTAGAGCATGGTCTGACAAGATAGGACAGTATCTTGTCACTATTGGCTTTCAGATTTCCAAGGCAGATTTCTCACTTTATGTGAGAAAAACAGAGAAAGGTATTATGCTACTTGTCATTTATGTTGATGATTTGATTATGACAGGTGACAGTGATGAAGATATCCTTCATGTGAAAATGCTATTGAAGCAGAAGTTTGAGATGAAGGATTTGGGAGAGCTGCGTTATTTCTTGGGCATTGAGGTGATTAGATCACCAAGTGGGATACAGCTCTTGCAGAGGCAATATGGATTGGACATGCTGTCCAAATATGGGATGACAGGCTGTAAGTCTATTTCAGTTCCTTTGGAGCAGAATGTGAAGCTGAGCACAGATGCAGGTGAGCTTCTGGAAGATCCTACTATGTACAAACGCATAGTAGGAAGTTTGATTTATATGACTATTACCAGGCCAGATTTGAGCTATGCTGTTGGATTGGTAAGTCAGTTTATGCAGGCTCCAAGGAAACCGCATTTGGATGCGGCTAGACGCATACTCAGGTATGTGAAGTCCACATTGCAGTATGGACTATTTTATGAGACTGGGGTTCAGATACAGTTGCATGGATACACTGATGCTGATTGGGCTGGTAGCATTTCTGATAGACGATCTACCAGTGGATATGTGTTCTCTTTTGGGAGTGCTGCAGTCACTTGGAGCAGCAAGAAACAGCCTACAGTTGCCTTGTCGAGCACAGAGGCTGAGTACAGGGGTGCAACAATGGCTGCATGTGAGGTAGCTTGGTTGCATAAGCTACTTTATGATATGCATCAGTCTACAGATGGGCCAGTTGTCATTTATTGTGACAACATGAGTAGTATACACTTGGCAAATAACCCAGTCTATCATGCTAGAACAAAGCACATTGAGGTGCATTATCACTATGTGCGAGAGAGGGTTTTACTAGGTCTTATTGATCTAGTTTATGTCAGCACAGAGGATTAGGTAGCTAACATATTCACGAAGGCATTGGGCGCAGAGAAGCTGCGCAAGTTCAGAGACCTGCTTGGTGTGCAGGAATTGGGATTGAGCTCGAGGGGGGGTGTTGAGATATCGAGCTCCACTCGTGATATGCCAGGGTGACCGTTGTGCATTTATGTCACCGACGTGTTAGTTGCAGATGCGGTTGGTATACCGCCCATGAATAATAGCTACATGATAGCTATCCTTATCTACTCTAGTTCATGGCTTGGTTAGTATGCCACCTTAGTTAGTTGAGTTTGGTTTGAGACCCATATATAGGGTTCTTCTATTTCTTTGTATGAGAGTTCTTTTTGGCTTACACAACTAAGAAGAGGAAAACTGTTTTCAGCCTCCACCCTTGTGTGTATTCCCCCATTGTGCAAGCAAGAAAGCTTCAAGTGAGACTCCTTCTTTCTCTCCCACAATCTTGACAGTGGCACCCCTGTGGGTGCCACTCCAAGAGATATTACCCCGATCGGTACACCAGATGCACAGGGGTCTCCTAGATATGACCAGGAGTGTGGACGCAGATGGGAGAGGACCCATCTTAGGTAGACTCCAGGGGGTTATGGATATCTAGTCGATAGTAGGTCAGGAGCCATCATCATGAATGATGAGGGGACGAGGGTGATGGCTCGCATGAGAGAATTGTGCCAACAAGTTTTTCGGCACAACGTCTTGGATCATTGGAAGAACATACCGGAGGGGAGTAAGGACTACATAGTAGCATCATTGCACGAGGAGTTTTCGATGCCAGCCTCAGTAGATAGATTCTCTACGGGCTGGATGATGGATTGCATGCGTGCATACATGTCACATAGACGATCCAATGCACAAAGGCAATCAAGAGTGGGGCTGCAAAACCCGAGTAGTTAGATACAGACGACTGGCGCCGACTGAGGGAGGAGGCTATAGATTCTCCAGGATGTTGGCTGCAAAACCCGAGTGGTTAGATACAGACAATTGGCGCCGATTGAGGGAGGAGGCTACAGATTCTCCAATACATTGGAGTCACTAGCGCGAGGCGGCGAGGGCACAACTCGAGGCCGGAGTGATCCATCATCTTGGGAGTGGCGACCACAGGACATATTTGGAGGACTTTGTAAGTTTTTCTTTTGTTTTGCTTGTTTATTGTTTTGAAATATTCTTTGTACTGACAATCATGTTTCTAACAGTTAGCATTTTGTTTTCTTTACAGCACTCCATTATAAATCGCAATCCGACTGGCCTTGAGACCCGATATGCAGATAGGCATGCTCTCACTTCATTGATCGACCGATTGTATAGACGCGGTGATCCTATAAGTCACTCATCTTTCTTGTCCGTAGTTAGCATGAGATATTTGAATGCATTATTGTATGGTGGACTGATGTGTTGTTTCTTTTTCTGCAAAGTCCGTTCGATGCTCCTTTGCGGCGGGACGAGCTTTCGGGGGATGAGGATATGTAGCTCGCCCTTGGATCCTTGGAGCTCACATACCTTTATTTTTAAGTCGTCTGATCTATGTAGACATTTTCTATGTATTAGTGATATCTTCTCATGATTGTACCAATTTCTTATTATGCGATCATGTATTTATTTCATGTATCAGTGTTATGATTTCAGTATACATTGTTTTTGTTTGCAAGCGCATTGTACACAATGCAGAAACTATTTTGTATGGCTCTCATAAAGCACACAATGCCACAAATTTTTTTTTTTCCTGTTACCGTCGCTATTAGCATCGTAAATTTTATTGCTCACTCGTTATTTATGTCACCAATTGTCGGTATCAGCGTTGCAAATGCGACACTGGTACCGACGCCAATATCGACGCTGATAGCGACGGTGATATCCACTGTTCTATGGCGTCGCCAATAATGACGCTTTTTTGCGACGACGGGGAAAAATTTTGTTATTTTCATTTTCGTCGCTTTAAACGTCGGTATAAAGGTCCATATCTTGTAGTGTGATACAATCTTCTTTGCTTTCAAATATGTAGATTCCAGATTATGACATCGATAATCTCACAAATCAACGTTCACATGACGTATCTCACATGTCAATAGAGTGCATGAGGATCCTATGTAGGAGTGATCCTAATGCGCATGCAAGACTAAAGAAACAATATTCTAAGGACTTTAATGGGCGTGATGATATCTTTGATAACGATGATGGCATGTCTGATTTTATTGAGGTCTGGTATCAAAATGATAGTGCGAGCGATATTCCTAACAACAAGAAGTAACTTAGAGAAGAAGCTCTAAATCATATCTATGCAAAAAGCTAACTAACATGACTAAGTGCATGCTTACTTATTCTTAATCTTCAAAACCATTTTGGATGGAGTAATCTATCCATTTCAGCACTTTTGAAGTATGTAATAATCTAACATATTTTTTTGTTACATTCTAAACATGTTTGCTTGTTATTGATCATATTTTAATGAACTTGTAGGCTACTCTCTCATAAGTTCTTGCCGACAAGAAATTCCCTTTCTGCATCACATGATGAGGTGAATAAGATGATAAGTAGTCTTGGACTTGACTATTCTTCTATACATGCATGTTCCAATGATTGTATTTTATATAGAGGTCAGTACAGGACACTAGTGTGACGTGTCCAAAATGTCAAACGCCTTGTTATAAAGAGGAGAAAGGTAAGGTCCCTAGAAAGGTATTGAGACATTTTCCCCTGGCTCCGCATATAAAACATATGTTCCAAAGTCTCGAATTAGCTAAGCTTATAACATGGGGAGTGAAGCACAAGAGCAAAGATGGAGTAATGCGAATTCCATCAGATAGTCCTACATTTGAGCATATTGATTTGCCATGGCCAGTTTTTGCAAAAGAACCACGCAATTTAAAGATGGGTGTAGCATTAGATGGTGTGAATCCATTTTCAGTGAAATCAAGTAAATGGTCTACATGGCCATTGGTAGTTATTAAATATTATCTACCCCCATATCTCAGCATTAAGAAAAAGCATTTAATGCTCTCACTCTTAATTCCAGGAAAATGAAAAGTTAAAGACTTGAATGTTTATTTGGCCCCTCTCATCGACGATCTTCAAGATTTGTGGAGAGGGATTAATGTCATGGATATGTCCAGAAGCATTGGTCAAAGACAGTTCATTGTTCGTGGAATTTTAGTATGGACTATCCACGACTTTCCAGGATTTGGTTTTTGCTCAAGTAAATTGTTTAAATATATATATTGTCTCATACTTTTGTACGATGTTCATTGCGTTAACCACCTTTGTTATTTTTTCCATGCAGGGATATATACCAAGGGTTATAAAGCTTGTCCAATTTGTGGTGATTGGTTGAGATCGACTTATAGCAAAAACCTCAACAAAAATATATATCTTCAACATAGACGATTTTTATTTGAAGATCATTATCCACGAGACAGAAGGTAAGACATAAATTTTAATGGAAAGGTAGAAAAAGTGAGATGTCCAATACCAATGACACCAAAGGATTGGTATCTAAAGTGGACTATTGGACCCACTATCAATCCAGAGCCGGAGATCGTAAGCGGTGATGATGATGATGCTGTGAAGAAGCGAGTGAGAGTGGATGAAGAAATGGTTGCACTTAAGGATAATGATACATGGGAGTTGGTGCCTTTACTTGAAGGAAAGAAAGCTATTAGGGTTGCAACTGGGTTTGCAAGGTCAAATATAAGTCAAATGGATCTAAGGCACGACTAGTTGCTGAAGGATATGCACAAACTCATGGTATTGATTATGAGAAGACTTTTGCTCCATTGGCTAAAATAGCCACTATAAGGATTGTCATAGTAGTGGTTCATCAAAGGGTTGGATCACACATCAAATGGATGTAAAGAATGTCTTCTTACAAGGTGAGAGTTGGGGGTAAAGGTGCACTACACTGACAGTACCCGTGCCTACACATTGCACATGGCGGTGGTCACCCATCACTGTCACTTCATTCTTTATTCTTTTAGTGACATTTGAATAAAGGAAAGGCCACAATCACACATTGTGATGGTTGGAGTTTCCACATTGTGTGTGTCTCTCTCTCTTGCTCTTACTCCTTCCACCATGGCTCTTGCTCCCACTCGTGCTTCTACTTCAGGGCTCACCTTCCTTCAATTGGTATCAGAGACTTCTTCTTCACGATTGCGAGCTTGGTCTGGCACACTCTCAACTTCCATTCGAATACCTATAGTAGTCATCTCTTTGTTGGCAGCCATAGCCACTCTGTTCGAGCTTCCTATCGATTACATTCTTCTTGGGCACTCTTTGAGACTTCTCGAGTAATTGGAGCAGCCCCCATAGCCCTCTCCTTACTAGTGCAGCATCATCTTGTGTGGAATAGGCCCTTTTTTTGTAGTAGCTCATGTTTTTCATCTCCTACAACATATCTTCTTCATTGGGTAGCTATACAAGCATACACTTGGTTTTGATGCTTGGCATTGATCCTTCCACTCTTGGCATTTCATTTGAGCACTAAGCTTCAGTTTTGGACTATTATAACAGTCCATAGACTATCTTAAAATAGGGTTGCACTTATCTTTGATGTCTATACTCATTGCCATTAGTTGGATGATGCCTGGTTATGCTCAGTTGATGCTTGTATATTCGGGGATGCTATGTCATTTCTTGGAGTTGATTTTCGACTGATTTAACCACTTCATTTACTCTATTTTGGTTGAGATTTGCTGGCTGGAAATACAAGGCATCACTCTATTTGATGCTTCTATGGTCAGCTTTGTTGGTCTTATGATGCTCGATTTATGCTAAAGTGATATCTACATGTATGGGAATTCTATGCCCATGTTATGGGTTGGATTTGGAGGTGATTTTGGTACTAAACTATCTTGGTTCCATAGTGTATTCATTGCTATACATAGTAGTGATGAACCTCTTTTAACATGGATTTTATGTGCCTATTGCTTTTGGCTATGATTCGAGTGTTCTCATATCATCTTCTGATACACTTGAGCCAATAGTAGCAAGTTGATCAGCTATGGTCTTAATCTCCGTGGTATACGTCTGGATGCTCTTGCCATTCCTAGACATGTTGTTGAACTGCTGTTTCAACTGGATCTTTCTTGCATGTGTCATGGTTTCATAATTTTTCATCAGTATGTCCCAAGCATCCTTCGGAGTCTCACATCCAGTGATTTGAATTACCATAGCATCAGATATACATAAGGAAAACCAATGCAGCACCTTGCATGCTCTTTCATTCCATAGCCTGTAGGCTCTTTTCTGTTCACTTGTTGGATTGTGTGCAGGCAACTCAAGAGCAACTTCATCTCCTGTACATAAATCCCAATAACCTCTGCCAACCAGAAAGTTTTTCATTCTGAATTTCCATAATGCAAAGTTCTTATTATCCAACTTCTCTCCAACTATCTGAGTGATATTGTCAGTCCCATGTGCATTAGCCATGATGCAATAGATTGTCTATCAAGTGCCTGACTCCTTGCAGTCCAATAAGTATGACTGACTAAGTTCAGTCCGTAATAGTTTATGACAGTTTTCTGCACTAAATTGCAGAAAAAAACCAGGGTATTTCAGCCCACTGACACCCCAAAACAACCCACAAACAAGTGGTCTCAACTGTAGATATAACTGTCAATACATAAGTTATGTGTTTGCTTCAGCTTAAGCTTCTGTAACCTCATTGCCAGGGTACATACATGCAGTCTGAAAACTATAAACCGTGAGTAACCAGCAGCAATTTCAAGTCCAAAACTGAGTGATAATCATGTCATACATGTTCCAAAATCTCCCAGGTAGCTGCTAGTACATTTGGCAATCAAGACATGAGCATAAAGGCACAGAACAGTGCATAACTAGCACATACAAGTGTCAACAAATTCAGTTGCAGGTTGCAGTCAACCAAAATTCAACATAACAAGCTCCAAACCACTTCAAAGTGTCTTCAATCCAAATCATACATTTGCTCCAGTATGACAAGGTCAATGCATGACTATATAGTGACCATAGACTGTCTGTCTCTAATGAGCAAAGTCATACATTACTTCTGCAATTTGTACTCAGCCAACAAGACAAGATTGCATTTGCTTCAGCTCCAAAAATTTCAGCATTCAGTAGCACTTAATGCTTTTCTCAACCCATAAACATTTTGACATACACATGTCAGTACATACATCTCATAGATGTCACCAAATATCACACTATGCTTCAGTAAGGAACAAATGCTTGCTGTCCATATTAAATGGCAGTTTTCAGGCTGTCTGAAATGCTCCAAACCTGAGTATTTCAATTACAAAAATCAGCTTGCAATGGATCACAACAAGTACATATGATCTCCAGCATATATTTATGCTCCAAGAGTGCTTCTGGGCTTGTCAGAGTGCTTTCAAAGCTCTTCAATGTGTTGCATATACCATGTATACTGTGTATACAGCAGTGCTATCCTTTTTTCCAGATCTGCCCACTCTGATTTCAGCTCATGTCAGAGCTTAATGTCAAGCATTTGCCTCTTGCCATCTTAAAACACTTCATACTTGTCATAATCAAGCATTTGATGGCCAAATGCACCAGCATTTGATGAGATGCAGCCCAACAACTGAGAGCAGGAAACAGGCGCAGTTCACGCAGATCTGTCCTCTACTCCAGCAGCTCTGTTTGCCAAGTTTGATGCTCATGGAGCACACACTAGTGCTCAATACAGCCGCCACAAGGCTCTGAACAAGTCACAACCTGCAGCTTGACTCATAGAGTAGGTAATCACTCAGTGCATACCTTCAGCTTAGAATGGCATTCAGCCTATTTGAGACAATGACACAAGTCTTCAACTGTAGATCATCTTCACTCCCTCTTGCTCCAGGAGGTCCACCAAGTAATGCTCTGATACCATGTTCAAAGAGGAGAGAGAGATAGGGAAAACACCATATCCAGGAGCCTTCAGACTCTCAAGCTCATTCCTTCATTTCCACACACTAAAACTGAAAAAGCACACACACAACAAGATAAAGTGACCTAGTATGAATGTAGACTAGACTGACTAACTCTAGTCAGGTCACTAACTGACTACTAACCCGACTTATTTAATGTAGTCACATGTAGACAGCTGTACACTCTAGCTGTCATAGATGTCGGTCATAGATGAAGACACATTGACGGTGAGCTTGATTTCTAACAAGCATCGAGTTTACTCATGCTACTAGTCCCTTTTAATTTTAAACAAAGTGAGATCCGTCTAGATGGATTTTTATTTCTATTGAGCAATGAGTGAATAAGACTAGCTAGTTTATTGTTAGCTAGTTTATTATTATGTATAACCTATAAAAGATATAGAAGAAGACTTGCATGCTTTTTTATACTCAATTTTGTCATAATGGCTGAGAACCATGGAAATCCTATGATTGAGAAGCTAGATAAGAATAATTGTCCATCATGAAAGTCTCATGTGATGAACTGCCTTATTCGAAAAGGCATCTACAAGTTTGTTCCAGGTGAAGAAAATAAACAAGAGCTGGGTGATCCTACAATTACATAAGAATTAAAGATGTGGGAAGAATTGAATATAAATATGAAAAGTGATGTATTAGTTATCTACAATCATCGATAATACTATGTTGGGAAATATTAGAAATGCAAAGAGTTCACACATATCTTGGACCACCTTTGAAAATATGTTTTCAATAAACACAAAGATTGAAAGATTAAGCTCTTAGAATACTTTGAAAAAAGGAAATACATTTATAAATGAGTATCTTTTAAATACAAGGAGCATTGTAAATGCCTTAACAACTATTGATGCAATGCCAGATGATGTTGATTTATTTTGTCTACTTTAAGTGGCCTTAATAATGAAAAGGAATGGAAATCTTTTATTACTTCTATGTATTTACAAAAGCCATTTCTAGATTTTGATGAGTTGATATCTCTCATGATTACTATAGAGATAAACACATAAGGTAGATCATCTAAAAGAAGTGAAAAGGTCCAGACATTCTACTCAAGTTCAAAAAGGGGACATGGCAAGTCCCCTTCAAGAGGCCATTAACAAATTTTCTAGACTTCTATATGTTGAAAAATGGTTAAAATTTATCCTAATTTGTGGAATCTAAGTTAGAACCTTGGAATCATGATTTTTACCTTGAAAGCTACGTGACTCAACAAGGCAAGTATTTTTTCTAGGATTTTTTTAGACTTTTATTTTTCTCAAAGGAGAACTATATTGTTCTTTGGTTACTTCATGACCTAGGGCTCATATTTCACTTTGTCAAATTGGTAAAGTGAATTAATTGAAATATCCTAGATTCTAATAGTTACATACTCAATTCAATAATTTCTAATAAACTAAGTATGCAACTTAATAATTTTGACTTAATTGATAATGGTACATTTTTTCTCTAAAGAGGTTAGTTCTAATAAATAATTATAATCACCCAATCTAATTATCTTAATTCACTTTATACGGTCTATAAATACCAAGAAAAACTATTTCTTTATGTTTATATAATTTAGGAATACTTAAAATTAATTTTTTATAGTTATGAAATTAAAATACTAAAGAAATATTCTTAATGCAATTTTTGCTTTTCCATATAGTTAAAAGAAATATTCTTAATGTAATTTCTAAATTATTACTAAATTTGTTATGGTTTTTTTTTAATGATCCTCCTTGCATAAAATCTTTTAAAATTTAATTTCTTTGATGTTCTTTGTTTATATGCACTTAGAAAGAATTTATTCAATACATTGCATTGAAATGCAATTTATCCTACCTTTCAGATTTTAAAACTCTAAATTAATAACCCCTACATATTCTAGCATTTCTTTTTGTTAAATTCCCATTTCTATTAAGCCATAACTTCTTCATCGAATAGTGAAACTCTTTTATTTATGTTCCTATTCATGATCATTTATCTACAAAAGAACTTAGCTTTGTGTTGCATGTGATGGTGTGTTGTTCATGTTCACGACCGTATTCATAACTCCCATACTCCCCGCTCCAAAATATCATAGCTTCAAGGCCATCGTGAGTAGGGAGTCTACATATGCTAGCTTCAAACTTGGTCCTGATTAAAACTCTAAATAGTTAGCTAGGTTCCTTGCAAGACAAAGACTTCATAGAAGGGGCCATTCCACAAGTACTAGAGGCATGAAGGGTGGACATGTCTTTTGCAAGTCGAAGTGGTGCTCTCTTTCATGCTGGTTGATGATGACCTCCTTTGTTGTTCTACATCTCACTCTCTCTATTTCCTTCTTTCACTCTCTTCCTCTCTATTCTCCTCTTCTCTTCATCTACCACTTTCTCCCTTCTTCTCTTCTCCTCCCCTATCCTCTTATTTTTTGTTTCTTTTCCTCCTTCTCTTCCCTTCTTCTCCACCTCTTCTCTTCTCCTCTTCTTCTCTTGTCCTCATCTTCCCTTCTTCTCCACCTCTTATTTTCTTCTCTTCTTCTCTTCTCTTCTTCTTCACATGTGTGTGTGTGTGTGTGTGTGCGCGTGCGCACGTGTGTGCGTGGGTGCGTGCGTGTGTGCATGTGTGCATGTGTGTGTGTGTGTGTGTGTAATAGCAACTGGCAAGTTGCAAAAGAATATTAGCCTAAGCCTTAGGCATAAGCTAAGGCTTCATAGCCTTCAACTAAGGCTATCCATTTTCTATTTTCCCTATCTTGTTGTTGTAGAGCTTCTCTCCCTCTCATTGATGCACTATGAGTTAGTCCTTCAATCGCACAGTTGTGGGGTTCATAGCGGCTTTGGCGATATTGAGCATGCAATTCATATCGATGGTGATAGTGATGACCAATCTGTGAGGAGGTGACAGTGGCTTTTGGCTCGTTCATCAACCAATTGACAGATTGTCTTTTTATTTTCTTATCCTTTATTTCTAAGGTCTAAGTAACCTTCTTACCTTCCCTCCTTAATGTCCCTTTACGTGTGAGATCCTCCTTTTCTTTGGCCAATGTGGGGTATTACATCCTCTCCTCCTTAGTCTACGAATTGAGATATCCTCATCTTGAAAAACTTAGTGGTTATTGATTCTAGCTTAAGTGGGGACCATAGAGTCTGGGGATTAAGATCTATCAATGCTTCTTACTACACTACTTTGCCTACTTACAATACTTGAAAGCTTAAGATTATAAGGACAAGATAGACTAGCCACTATAAAGCAATTCTTATTTGCAATTGTAGGATTTATTACATCTCATGAAGCACTTTGTAAGATTTCATTGGGTCCTAATACTTTATTACATAAGAAATTGGGGATGTTGTTTACATAGGCTATCCTCTTCCATCTAGGTGCCATCCTCTTCAAGATAGTCTTTTCATTGGATGAGATATTCTCTAATAGTTTGGCTTCAAAGGGTACATTCTTTTACATCAAGTATGCTAGTAGGTTGAAGCTCAAGGACTCCTTGGCTTAACATTACAACTTTTTGATCATCACGAACATGATTAGGATTGGGTACATAACTTTTTAAAAGGCTAACATGAAATACATTATAAACTTCAAGTGTTGTGGAAGTTGTAACTTGTAAGCATTGAGTCCTAGACACTTGAGAATTTTATATGGTCCGCAATATCTTGGGCTAAGCTTCTTGAATCTCCCAAGGATAAAGAACTCTTCTTAGGACAAACACAAATAAAAAGCATGTCCCCTTCCTTGAGGATCTGTTCTTGTCTTCCTAGATCAACACATGCTTTTTGTCAATTCTTGTCAGCCTAAATATCTTATCTAATAGCCTTAACTTTTTCATCCATATCTTTCAACACCTTCTAGGAAGCTTCTAATTTTAGGGTAGAGATAGAAAAGTTTAGTGGAGTTAGGCATTTTTGTCCATGCAAAGCTTGGAATGGATCATCTAGATGCTTTGATGATAGGCTGCATTGTAAGAAAACTCCACTAAAGTTAGGTATTGTACCCACTGCTTAGGTTCCGTGTAGTAGAAAATAAGCTTTAAGAATGACTTTGATGACTTGGTTGACTCTTTTAGTTTGCCCATCAATTTGAGGATAATATGAAGTATTGAAACAAAGTGGGATACCAATGGCCTCAAATAAACTCTTCCAAAAATAAGAAGTGAAAAGAAAATCATGACCACTAATGATCCTTTTAGGAAATCTATGTAGCCTAAAGATTTCGTTTACAAAGATCCTTACAATATTTGAATCCTTGATGTTGGTTTTCATTAGCATGAGGTGAGCAACCTTAGTTAGCATATCCATTTAATGACTAGGATTGAATTGTATCCTCCTTGGACATACGGTAATCCAACTACAAATTCCATGTTTATAAATTTCCACTTCATTTACAGGATGTCAAGTGGTTGGATATTTATTGGAATCATAATGCATTCATCCTTTACTCATTGGCAACTCAAGCATTCAGTGATATATTTAAGCACATCTCCTTTGAGATTTTTCCAATGGAAGCTTGTTCTTTATAATGTTGAGAATCTTTTCATAGCTTAGATGTCCTAAGAAAGGAGAATCATGGGCTTCCCAAAGTATCTCCTTTTTGAGAACTTGACTTCTTGGGATACACAACCTTGTCTTGGAGTAGAGAAGTTCAAATACTTGAACTTAGGGTTTATCTCCTTACATAAGACTTCTTTTATCATATGTTGATACCTTGGATCATTACTTGCTTCCTCCTTAGCCATTTCTATGATTGGATAACTAGGCATTGGTACCATTTTTGTTTGAGATCTTTCCTTAGAGGGTTCTTCTGAGATAAGGCCATTGAGAAATGCTTTGCAGCTTAGGGCATTCACAATGGCATTTTCCTTATGCCTATACTTGATCTCAAAGTCATACTTTTGTAAAAATTTGATCCATTTTAATTACCTCATTTTTAGAATTAGTTGAGTAAGGATCCATTTGAGACTCTTATGGTCGGTGACCAAGGTAAACTTACTACCAAACAAATAATGTATCCATAAATTGAGAGCATGAATTATAGCAAGCAGCGCCAAATCATGGGTAGTATATTTCTTCTCATGAATCTTAAAAAGAATAGGACATCAGATGACCTTCTTGTATGAGTACACAACCTAATGCAAGGGAGTTTGCATTAGTGACAACTTCAAAATCTTGGTTCAAGTCTAGTAGCTTTAGAATAGGAGTTGTGATCAAACTCTATTTAAGCTTCTTAAAGCTAGACTGTTTAACGGGAGTCCATACAATGGCATTTTTGCTTCTTGAGTAAATTAGTCAAGGGTACAACAATCAAGGCATAGTCCTTGATAAAACTCATGTACCATCCTATCAAGCTTTGGACTTCCTTAATTTTCATTGGGGGTGCCATTCTTGTACATCTTTAACCTTTGTAGGGTCTACCGCAATCCCTTTGTTAGAGACTATAAATCTAAGGCGTTGCCTCTCAAAGAAGTCACCTTTCTTCTTCTTAGGTCAAGATGTCATCGAAGTAAGAAGACAAGAATAAAGTCATCAAGATAGGGCCGAAATATGTCTTGCATCAGTTCTATCAAAGGTTGTAGGTACATTGCTTAGTCTAAAATACATCATAATGAATTTGTAATGGCCATACCTTGTGTTAAATGTAGCTTTTGAAATATCTTCTTCTTTGATTATTATCTTATAATAGCATGATCTTAGATTAATCTTTGAGAAGATCTTTGCACCCTAAAGATGACCAAGTGATTTATCTATCCTTCAGATTTGATATTTGTTCTTGATTGTCACCTAGTTTAATCCAAGGTAGCCAATGCAAAGGTGGAGGATTCCATCCTTCTTCTTTTGGAATAGCATTGGGACTCCCCATGGTGAATTACTCGGTCTAATGTTTCTTTGGTCCAAAAGTTGATTGAGTTGTTCTTTCAACTCAGTGGCTTCTGGAATGGACATACAATAGGGTCACTTTGTTACCGGTGCAACTCATAGTATTAGGCTAAACTTATTTTGGTGGAGGAAGTTATGTCATCTCTTTAAGGAATCCATTTGCATATTCCCTTAACCAGTATAGTCTTTATCAGCTTCCTTTCCTTGCCTAATCTTATTAAGTTTCATTAGGTAGATAAGTAATCCTTTTCTTAGTCCCTTCATTATTTGAGAAGCTTTTGCTAGTTGGATCCTAGGGTTTCTAGCTTCACCTTGAGTGGTTACGAAATCTCCTTTTCTATCCAAGAACATGATTTGACCCTTTCTCCGCAATGAATGTGGGCATCATTGGATATTAACCAATCCATCCCTACTAGCAAACACTCATAAGCTCCTAAATTCATAACTATGAAACCCATGTTGGAAAGATTGCCTCCTAAGTTAAATTATACTCTTCTAGTTTGTTGAGTAGAAATTACCTCTCTCCCATTTTCCAAATCTAGTAGCAATTTAGATTTAGGTACAATGTTTATTCCTAGCCTCTTTAAACACTTTGGTGAGATAAATGAGTGGATTCTTTCACAATCAATCAAAATCTTAAAGATTTTACCTTGGTAGGTTACTAGACTCTGGATTACATGAGATCTAGAAATTATGGCCCTTTTTATTGAGAGTAGCATGTATCGTTTCTCTTTCCATGTCTACTTCTAAAGTGGGGTCTTCACCTTCATCTACTCATTTTTTCCTCCCTTTGAAGATTACTCCAACAACTTTTCCTTTGGTGGTTGAAATCTCAATTCTAGCCACAAAATTGTCCTTGGTGGATTAATTGGCCTAGCTTTGGGTATTGACTTTTGAAATGGCCGGGTTTGTTGCAATGAAAACATCTTGGTACCTCCTTGTTGCCAACTCTACATGTATGAAGTTTCCAACTACACTTGTCTTACTTGCTTCCTTTTCTTAATGCAATGATAGTACTCTTTTCTTTTCAGTGAAGTGTCAGTGTCATTGTCCACATACACAAGATTGTGTTTATGAGTCCAAGTCTCAATCTTGGAACCTAATTCACTTGTGTAACAAACAGTGTCTTTTCCATTATGAGTCCACACTTCTCCTTCCATCCTCCATAGCTTCCGTCTTTGCCATGCTCTAGATCCCGCATTTCTCACAATACAAGTGGCGGTCTTGGCCATGTGGGCTTTAGGGATATATAACTAGGTCTTTCCCTCATAGTAGCATTGCACATGTAGGAGGGATTTGGAGACCCACCTTTGCCGGATCATGTGCTGATTTTTGTAACTGTGCCTTGGCGTCCTAGGTTTAGAGCTTTGGATCTTATGAGGTCATGTGTGACGACTCCTAGGCAGTGGTTGTGGCTCTTTAGGCCTCCATTGGAAATAAGGCTGTTGAGCCTTAGCTTTTGTTACCACGAGTAGTGGTTCTTGAGAGGTGGTGGGTGGTGGCCGGCCACTACCCTTCTCCTTAGATTCAGATGCTAATAGTTCCATTGGTGGTCGTGCGGACAGTTCCATCGCGCAGCCCTTAGGTGAATGCTGCAACATGGCAACGAGTTTGATTCTTGAAGGTTCACCCTAGCAACGTCTCCGTGCCTGCGTCCTTGGTGTTTGGCAGTATGTAGAAGATCATTGGTACAGTTTTAGTCTCGATAGAAACGGCGGCCCTACACTTGCCGAGGAGTGCATAGGCGCGGCCCCCATATGGATTTAACCTAGTGTTAGTGGGTTGTAGTGGAGGTTTGCCAAGTTGTGTCCAATGATCGTGAATCAAGTCATTGAAGTCCACTCCCTCATCAATTAAGGCATTGAAGAGGCATGTTCGCTTGGTAGTGACCGTCATGTGTAGGTATGCAGGTTCCACGATTTTCTCTTCCGCGTCATTGATTTTGGTGATGGTGGCTACCGAACGTTGACTGGTGGTTCCAACATTGGTGTTTCATGCAAAGGATGCGTGGGGGGATAGTATTTCTTGACACGGCTGCCATTGAAGAAGCCTATTCCTTCGTCGACTAGAGTCTCGAGCTCGACGTTGTCCATTTGGCTGATTGCATAGACCCTGATCCAAGACCCCGAAACTTCATTTTTTGCTTGTGCACCTTGACTGAGTATAGGAGCACTAAGTCGCCTTGTTCAAGTTGCGTTGCTTGACATGCTTGTCAAACCAGCTCTTGCATCGTGCCTTCTCACATATGAGTACATGAGTGGCTAGAAGACGAGTCTCAGAGAGGCGTTCAAGCTCTACTAGGCATTGCATCCATGCTTCCCTTCCTTCCCATCGCTCTTGAAGTGCAATTCGTAGGCTAGGCACGAAGAATTCTATGGGGAGAATCACTTCGATTTCATAGGTCAGCCTAAAGGGGGTATGTCTGACGGCCGTTTTGTAAGCTGTGCAATAACCCCACAAGGCCGCCATCAACTTGTTATCCCAGTGGCTGCGTGAGGCCAAGACTACCTTGGTTAGGACATTGACAAGAATCTTATTTGTGGATTGTACCTAGCCGTTTTCTTGAGGGTAGTATGGAGACGATTTTCCGGTGGATAATTAGGAAGGTGGATAGGAGATGAGTTATCACTTCATTGATGAAGTGTGTCCCCTAGTCACACTGACTAGTTCGATGGGGCATCCGAATCATGAGATCACTTGCTCCCACAAGAACTTGGCCGTTGTTCAAGCATCATTCTTTTGGGTTGCCCTCGCATCTACCCACTTCGTTAGGTAGTTTGTGGCCACAATGATGTATTTGGCCTGAGAATACTCTGTAGTGGGACTGATGGGTCCCATGAAGTCGATTCTTCATTTTTCAAAGGGTTGTCATGCAATGACTAGGGTCAACTCCATCTGATCCTTGCGAATTGGGACCTTCATCCCGCTGACATTCGTCACAATTCTTAACAAATCGTGCGGCATCACGAAACAACATTGGCCACCACAGTTGAGATTGTAACACCTTGCGGGCCGTTGTGTCTCCGCAAAAGTGTCCACCAGTAATCCCACTATGTGCCTCTGAGAGCACGTTGTGCATCTCATGTTGGCATATGCATCTACGCAGCAATGCATCTTGCCCTAAACAATATAGCTGGCCTACTATCAACTAGTAGGGTTGGATTTTGAGAACAAGTTGCCTCAGTCTTGCCTTCTCTATTGGTCATTCAAGTAGTCCGTGCTCAAGCAGTTGGACTATGTCATCTGCCCAATATGATGTTAGATCGGTCTTGAATAAATCCCTCCCACTAGAGAGGTTAAAGAGGTGGCGCAATTCATCGGTAATGCCTTCCCCAACGGATTCTCCTGTGGGGATGCATGACATATGATCAGCCATGTAGTGTTGTTTTCCCTTCTGTACAACCACGGAGAAGTCAAACTCCAAAAGAAGAAGGAGCCATCGAGCTATGCGTCCTATAGAGCAAGGTTTGTTCACTAGGTATAGCAAGGCTTGATGGTCTATAAAGAAGATAAAGGGCATAGCCAATAGATAATGCCGAAACTTCTTCACAGCAAATACCATGGCCAAGCCCTCTCTCTCCGTGGTCGAGTAATTCATTTCCGTCTCCCTGAGTTGTCTGCTAGCAAAGCTCACTGGATAATCTAGGTTGTGCTCACCAGGTTGACACAACACTGCCCCCACAATGATTTTAGAAGCATCGATATGCATGTGGAAGGTTATGGTCCAATTCGAGGCTCGTAGAATTGGTGTTGTGGTTAGAGCCCTCTTCAACTCTTCATATGCGCATTGGCATGCTTCAATCCATTCGAAGACAATCAGCATCTTGTATAAAGGTCTTGCTATCAATGTGTAATTCAATATAAATCATCGATAGTATCCCGTATGGCCTAAGAAGGATTGAAATCCCCTGTAGCTGGTTGGGGGTGGAAGGTTGACAATAGCCCTGACCTTCGAGAAGTTAGTGGCAATGCCGTTCTTCAACACCACATGGCCAAGGATGCATCCATGCACCACCCAAAACTGGCATTTCAAGGGGTTCAGGGAGATGATATAGGCGACATCGGTCAAAAATTGCTTGGAGTTTGTTCAAGTGTTCCATCCAGGTTGAGTGAATGCAGAGGTCATCGACAAAGACTTCTAACTCCTTACGAAGCATGTCTTTAAATATGGTGCACATGAGACGTTGGAAGGTGGCAGGGGCATTAGTCAACTCAGAAGGCATGACTATGTATGCAAAGACATCCCACTTGGTGGTGAAGGCAGTCTTATGCCTGTTGTCGGCAGGATGCACTTGCACCTGGTTGTATCCTAAGAATCCATCCAGAAAATTGTAGGCCTCCTTGCCTGCCACTCTTTCAAGCATGTGCTTGGTGTATGGCAATGGATAATTATCCCTTTTGGTAGCAACGTTCACCTTTTCATAATTGACGCACACTCTAATTTTTTCGTTTTTCTTCACAATGACTATGGGTGATACCCAGTCCATGTGCTCAATTTCATAGATGAATCCTGCTTTCATCAGCTTATGAACTTCTTCCTTGATAGCATGAGTGTGCTTAGGATTCATTGGGTACGGTCGCTGCTTCATTGGCGCTGCATCTGGTGTGTCATGGGTATGTTATGAGTCACTACTCTCGGATCTACCCCTTTAAGCTCTTCCAAGGACCATGTGAACACGTCCACATACTCTCACAAGAGAGTGACCAGACTCGCTTCCTCTTTCTCAGCCAAGTCATCGACACTAAAGACTCATCAGGGTGTCTCCCCTTCCCGGGCTAAGTTCACCTCTTTGACCTTGGCTGGTCCCTCGATCGGTTCTCTCATTTGCCCTTGCCATTTGGCACCCATCAAGATCACTATGCTATCTCCTTTCTTGAATTTCGTAAATCATTTTGGAAGGTCCCGTGGTTTTTGTTGCTTATCTGTTCGGGTGTCCCTGGGTTGGTTCGCCCTTCCTTGCTTCAATCGTCTGCACCTCAAGTGGACAGGTAAGTTCTTGGTTGTGTGTCGAGAGTCTTGGGTGGCCTAAGTATTTCTGGGTCTCTATCCGAGCTCACCACTGACTCATAGTCGAACTCGCTGTCTTCACTAGAAGAGGGGGTCTCCCCTGGTGGTCGTAGTTCAAATGGTGATTCTGCCCTAAGCACTGGTGTCATTCTTGGTTGAGCTAGGCCTACTCGCTCAAGGTCTATGGCTGCTATGTGTTCTAACCAGGCACGGTCACAATTTATGTGCATGAGTCCTCGCTCTGTCTTGTAGGTACTTCTTTTTTTCAGCTTGGAATCCGCACGTATTTATTCAATTTCATGTCCCTCTGTGTCGTATTCTATCGAATCCACCTCGTCCTCACTTCCATAGCTGAAGGGTTGGCAGTCTTTGTACTCATCGTCAGAATCCTCTGCGCCAGCCGGTTCTTCGTCCCGTAGGGCTTGGTACATCTCTTGGCGCCGATCCAAGATTAAGGCCCAGTTGTACATAAGGTTCAAGTCATGCACCCTAGTCTATTGCCACTCGGATTTGCCTAAGAGATCCTGGAGTGGTGTGAGGTTTGCTACTGAGTTGCCAGCCAGCTTGTCTGTTAAGTATTCCAGGGCCTCTTGGAGTTCTCTCTTGTTTCCTAGCACTCGGAAGGTGACGGGCTTAGGTCTCCCAATATGGGTTCCTTCCATCATGCACACTGGTATAGAGGGCGTGCCGTCAGTCATGCCCATCATCTTGATGGCTTGCTCATGCGCCTCTTGGTCCGAGAACGGCAGGTTGATTGTAGCAAGGACATGCATCCAATCCCGCTCATCTTTTGGACATGGGATATACTTGGCCAAGGCCCCATAAGACTTCTTGACCTGTCTGTCACCCTTGAGCATTGAGTAGATGGCATCCAAGTTGACTGGTGAGGTTTTCCAAGTGTCCATATCTACCCTCATAGCTTATGTCCTGTTGGCTAAGAATATCAACCCATTACCCCAATCTTCAATAACTCTGGCATTGCACATCCAGGGCCGGCCTAACAGGACATCGTAGTCCACCCCCTTCATGACTATAACGTTGACAGAGAACTAGACACCTGTGATTTTCAATGGCCATTTTTTAAGTACCCCGAATGGCCTCACCCTCATGCCATTTGCTAATGTGATAGTAAATCGAGCGGTCTCAATAGGTGGGTTTCCCCAGGTCTGCAGTATTGCATGGCTTAGCACACTAACCCCGGCTCCCATGTCTATAATCCCCTTTCTTGTTGTGTCTCCTAAGGCTAGGACTGATAACACTGCATGCATCTCACTGCCTTCCCAGAAAGCATTAATGTGCAAGGATTTTGGCACAGAGTGTAGTGTTAGACTCAATATTTATGTTCCTGCATCCTGATCCTGCAGATTTGACGCCTGTTCCCGTGATTCCTCGACCCACTGCTTGAGGTTTTGCCATAGGGTGGGGTGCTACTTAAGCAGGTTTCCTAGGCTTAACGTCACTGGGATGGTCACTAGCGTGGTGAGGAGGTTGTCAGTTGCTCGTCCCTCTCCTACGCCGAATTGTCCTGTCCAATGGCCGTGACTGATTTGTGGGCCTGCAGCATCAAGGCTTGCCCTAAGAAGTACTGTCTGTGGTGTGGATGCCTTTCCTGACTTTGGTCGAGGGGGTGAGTCCGCCGTGCTCATGCTGATGAGATCCTCGCTCTCGTCCTCTAGGACGGGCTCAGCATCTCTTAAGTGCTCTTGGGCCTCTTTTACCCAGTCCTTCACCTTCTCTATGGCCTCGAGTTGGTGCTTTGGATGCGGGTATTTCCCCACCTTGGCACTTTCCTTTTCGGCCGTCTTGGGGGCTAAAGTTTCCATCTCTGCGTCCTCGACTTTCTTTCCAACAAGCAGAGTTGTAGCACTCTCGGCTTTTAGTGCGATCTTTGCCTCCGGCCTCCTCTTCCTTCGCCTACGGCTCTTTTTTCCCATCGAGACTGCATCAAGGTTGTTGGGCCCTGGTAGTGTATTCCAGCCTGCTTCTAGGCATGGGTCATGACCCGCAACGGGATAGGTGTGGCCTCCCCATCAAGGTTCTCGACGCCGAACAGCCCCAATGGGACAGATGGTACTTCAGCTGAATTTACAAAAGGTTTCTGCTTTGGAAAATCGACGAAGAGATGGGTGATTCCATACTCAACACACCTTAGGTTAGCTTTGTCTCGGTTCTACTGCTCCCTCTCGGGGCAACGTGATGAGACATGGCCTGGGTGACCACAGGTGTTAGGTGCAGGGAGGGCCAATGGGGCTCTCCTTCCATAAAGTGGCTACGGTCTGTTTGCTAGGTAAGGCTGGCCATATGGATGGGAGTACGGAAGTCTCTTAGGCAATCTACAGTGCATAGCGTCGTGACTGAACCTACCGCAGTTAGTGTAAGGTCTCGATCAAGGGTCTTGACACTCGAGTGGCAAATAATTCCCGCTATAGTACACACATTGGATGTGTGGCCATGTTGGTCATCTCCATAGGTCTTGTAGCTTGACTATCTCCATCTTGACATCATCCAAGTCGTGGTTCGTCTCAGTGGCCTTCCCCTTATCTTGGGATGATGGGGCTGGTCGCTCACCAGAGGTTGGTGTTCTCTCCAAACCTCGCGAGATGGTTTCCTCTGAGTTGAAGCTCCTAGAGCTCCTTTCTTCCTCAAAAACCCTAGCTAGCATGTCTCATTGCAAGCTCAATTTGGCTGTCAAATATACAGTCCCTCATTTCGAATTCCACTAATGAACACAATTAAAATTACTCTTTCAGTCGGTTGTTCACCTGTAGGGATTCTCTTGAAGAGGCTCCTTACGTGGGTTACGTAATCGCAAATGTCCTCCTTCTCTATTTGCTTGACATTCATCAATCATACTAGCAGATTGTCAGAGTATCCAGGCTTGGCAAATCTCTTAATGAAGATATTATTGAGGCTATTGAAGTTTACCAGCTCTGCAGCGTCTAAGCTTGTATGCCACTCCCTGCCCTTGTCACCTAAGCAGAGTCCGAACGCTTGAGAACGTTGAGTCAAGTCGCTGAGGCCGTTGGCTTCGCAGGGCTGCTCGAACTACTCTACAAAGCTGTATGGGTTGTCATGGGGTTGGTACTTGTCGAGCTGCTTTGTGACTATCAAGGTTTTAGACTGTCTCTTAGAGCCTTGGGTTGCTCCTAATCTTGCCAGCAGTGAGGTCGCCAATGCTGCAGCAATTTGCTCTGCTGCAGTGTTGTCTAACAATGGCTTCATAAGAAGTTCACTCAGCATTAAGTCTCCTTCTAGGGCTCTGTCGTGATCCGTTCGGTTTCTGCCGGCTAAGTTCAGCACTCGTTATACCTCACACAACTCCATGCTTTGCCTTTGACTCCTAGCCTATTGGTCTCTATTGTACATGATGCCTTACAATGCCTTATGGGCTAGCTTCCTCTCTTCTTCTAAGTCTGCGATGATGGCATCTATTGTCTGATCGTGGTGCTCATATCGAGCATGCGCATCGTGGCTGCTGTTGACCAATTGCTGAATAGCATCTGGGAAGATGCCCAAGTCGAGTTCCTCGTTAGACATGCGGTCTGAGCTTTCCTCTACCATAGTCAGGTTCTTGTGCTTCGCCAAGCTATCAATCGGATTGAGTGGGTTTGTCAAATCTCCTTCATTTGCGCCGCTTGCTTGGTCCTACTTTGCGTGTTGATGGTTTGTCTCTGTCCGTGGGTTCTCTCCTACTCGTGGGTTCCTTGAGTGGCTTATCTGAGTGAGTTCCTTGACTTATTAAATACAGTCCTCAAGTTATCTCCACTCCGTGCATGTGTTCTTTCTGGTACACGTGTGTTCAATCAGGCTTTCAGTTTTTCTTAAGTGCACTTCAAGTGTGGAAATTCAAGGTGAGTGCGGCAAACAACCTCTAAGCATCTCATGTACCCTTGGGCCTGATAGGCTTTGTAGATCAATTCCCTGGCTGTCTAGACGGGATTTAGGGCCTTTTGGCTATGTTGCCTTGCCGTTTTTTGGGCTCGATCAGGGTCTTATAGCTCGGCGGGTTACCTCTAGGTCTCTGGGTTTCTAGGTATCGCAACAGCCCACTCAAACTGTTAAGCAGCCATGCCTTATGATTTTGTCTACTCGGTGCGATAGAATCAGGCTCTAAACATCAGGAGGGCTTACAACAGGTTGCCCTGCTGAGCTCCAGTTGGGTCAAATCAAATCTCTGAGACTGAGTTAGGCACACACTCTGCCCAACTAGTCCGAATTGCAGGGGCCGAGTGAGTGACTCGGATGGGCCGAGTGCAAAAAAATTTTCGTAGGCCGAGGTCCGAGTGGAGTAACTCGGACGGGCCGTGCCAGATGTTGGGCCGAGGGCTAAGTCGGGGTCCTGGGCCGAGTGGACCTCGAGCCGAGTGGACTTCGGGCCGAGTGCCAGTTTGGTCAAAGGGCCGAGTGGAGTAACTTGGACGGGCCGATTCGAGTATCGGGTGCGAGGGCCGATTAGGGTTTTTGGGTCGAGGTCCGAATGGGCGAGTCCGAGGGTTGAGTCTGGGACTCGACCTAACAAGGGCCGTTTGGACGGGCCGAACATGACGTGATGAGTGCCGCGCAATGACGACTTCGATCGAATCTCCCTAGTCAGGAAATCATCCCCAGCACAAACTTCTAGATCTTGGCTAAGGCTCAAGGGAAGTGATTGGTATACCTGGGGTGAGCGGTAGGCTCTCTGATGATGCGATCGAATCGAATCTTTGCAGGGGCTCTCTCTCTCAATGCAATGGCTGCAAATGATCTCTCTCTTTGCCTCCTGGCCCTTAAACCCATTCCCATGCAAGGCTTTGACACTCTCAATCACTCACTTGCCGACATTAAGCATCCCAAGCTAGCTTTTTGCCATTTTTTTGCATGTTTTATGCCCTGTTTTGCCCTATTTGCAATAGTAAACCCTACCCTTTCCCGGTTCGATTTCCTAATGCTATCATATACTAAATGCAACGAGAATCGACAGCAACAAACTGAAATGATTTCTCCCCATTTCCCAATCATCAAACAAACTAACTAACCCAAAATACTTACTTGTTTCAAAGATCAAAACACCCAACCTTCCTACCTACCTCAAGCTTTGTTTTGGGGGAGAATCCCTTACTTCGATGCTTGATATGGGGTGCGCAAGTGATCAAGCTTGAATTTGTGGTCCAGGCAATGGAACCAAAATGTGGGAGCTCTCGCTCAACCGCCAAGACCCACAGACCGCTTATTGTTTCAAGCATTCCAAGCGAGCTCTAATGGCTACCTCTCACATAGCCAACGCGCCCTCGATCCTACGAGTGTAGTGAGATTACCTTGATGCCGATATGAGTTGCCTCTTCTCTTGCACACCCCAGTAGCTCCACGATCCTAGATGCTAACTTAAGCATGCTCAAGCCTCCTCCATCTCAAAGCTCCAACCTCCATAGTTGTGTGCGCAAGAGAAGGAAAGAGAAGAGAAGAGAAAAGGAGATGGTGAAGAGCTTCACCCCCTTGATCCCTCACTCCCACTCACTCATTCCCTCACACTCACAATCACTCCCTCTCTCAAGAGCATACACAAGCAAGAAGATAAGAAGAAGAGAAGAAGAGAAGAGCTCTTGTTGGGCACACACCAAAGAATGAGCTTCCATTTACTTTTTGAACTTTATATATACAAACCCTAAAACCCCATGGGCACCCATCCTTTTTTACATGACCGGCCATTGTGGCAAGGTCCCTTTTTCTAATTCCCTCTTTTTGCTTCATGCCCTAGGCCTATATTCGACAATTATTTTACAGGTGGCACAGGAGGGAGCATGGCGCTCTTTTACAAGAGTTTTTGGAGTTTTTGAGGTGCCTTTTATTTAAAACTACGCTTTTGGCCCCGGCTTAGCTTCGGAGACCGCCTACATGTCCTTTCTCCTTTTCCATCTTCTTTCTACTTTTTCATTTGTCCTTCTGCCTTCTCGGCTTGGGGTTAACAGAAGAGGACAGCTCAGTTTGTAGAAGCAATGAAGAATTTGACCTAGGAGACTTTCCCGAGGTGATCCATCAATTAGTGAGCAAATATGACGCTCAAACCCAGTTAGAACATCACGACATACCTGCAAAGGACATCATAGCGGACCTTGAGGAGGAGAGGAAACTAGCACATAAAGCTCTGTAAGGCATAGTCGCTTACAATTAGGATCAACAAACTACAAGCTTATGCACCAGAGCATGGAAATGCAAGAGTTCCAGGCATTTGAACAAATCAGACTTTCTGATGTTTTTGGGGTTTTAATTCTTAGCACACCTTCGGTTAGTTAGTTTTCACGACGTTAGGTAGTTAGTTGCACGCACGGTTGGGGACTTTCCTTTAGTGCTTCAAGTTTACGTTTTGGTTATTTGGCTAAGTGCTTGGTCTGAAACGCCCGGGTTTTTTTTTTTGCTTGAGCTAATTTGTTAACAAGTTAGTGGTTAGTGCTGGAGTTTTGTGCAGCTTGAGTATATATTTCACTTTGAAGACCACTACCTACTTATGTCAGCTATCTTTTGGTGCTTCATTGTTCAATTGTTATGCTAAGTGGTTTCGTTACTTTTTCTTTATTCTTCTTCTCTAGCACAATGCTTTATGGAGTTATATCTTTTGAATGGCATGATTTCTTGTTTTGAACTAATTCATTTAGGACTAGGAAAATTAAAAACCAGGGTATTCGTATTCACAGTGTTTTAATAAGGGGAGTGATGTTTGTGCATAACTTAGTGAATTTCATAATATATGGTTGACTGATTAGGAATCTACTAGAGTATGTTCCCTTTCTTTATTGCTTTGTAGCGATGTGGGGTAGCTAAGTAACAGGTTCTCTCCACGAAATTTTGACTAGGAGATGTGTGGAAGAGAGATGCTGAGCTAGTGAGTCTCTTTACTTATCATTTGCCCAGCTAGAGTGACTTGTATTATGCGCTAGATTAGATTCCTCGAGCGAAGTTGTTGAGCTGACCTGTTTGACTGTTCAATTGAATTATGTATTCCTAGTTTTCTAGTTGATCCTTACTGAAAAAACAAAAACACCCTCTAGTTTGATTAGTGGAAGTTTGGGAGGGTCTATATATTTATTCTTCGGAAAGGAAAAAATAAAGGAAAAGAAAAAAACATACCCTAAGATTGCAGGGTTAATTACGAAAAAAAACACCAAAAGAAGATAACCATCGTCTCTGAGGTCATGGTAGGCTGTAGGGATTTCCTTGACAGGTGCCCTACATCTGATGCCTTGCATCTCTTTAGGGTGGAACCTTTTGGCCCAGAGAATCAATCTATATATTCTTTTGACTTCGCGAAAGAGAAAAAAAAAACCAACAACAACAACAAACACTTAGGACACTTGGAAGTTAGGGACCATTGGTTGGTTGTTCTAGTAGATCATGGAGGGTTAGCAACTAAACCATAGAAGTCCTATTTGGTGTTGTAGTATTAGTTTGCTTTGTTTGGGTTCTTTGTTAGGCATGGACCTTATCCATAAGGCTATTTTTGAAGATTCTTGGCAACCATTCTTGGATATTGAGAGAGAGAATTTCTGCAAGATTTAGAGAGGATTAGTGAATATTAGTGAGATGGGTGGAAGATTAAGAAGTTTGCTGATTTCTGGCAGTGAAGGGAGTGGAAGAGAAAGAACCAGCACTCTCGAATACGATGGAACAACTCTAATTACTTGGTTAATCGAGTATGCTGATTTTCATTAAAATTTGATCAAGAAATGGAAAGAATTGATGTTTTGTGATCATATGCATATAGTTTCTGATTTCTGAGGGTGAAATGGAACAAAAGAAAAAAAGTCCTTACATTAGATGCATTAAAATGATAAAGGAATAGCTGAAATTAGGGTAAAAACTGTATTTTTTAATCTTAATTAGTGAAAAATAAAAATTATGTATAATATTAATGAGAGATGAGTAAAAATAAATTAAGAAAACATTAAGAAGAATCTAAAAATGAAATCTCACAGCCTGGAAATGAGTTTGATGAGAGATATATGCATTTTAGTTCTAAAAATTGCTATTTTTAGCCCTAATCAGTGATAATTAAGAGTATTAATGAAATATTAAGGATAAAAACTAAAGAAAAAGTTGAGTTATGCATTAATTAATTAAATCTCAAGTGAAATGGATTTTTGAAATTTAAGTTGTCGAATTTTTAAGTGTGGAAATGATAGTTTTTTGGTATTTTTTAGTGATAATTAGTGAATATTAAGAGGAAATGGAGAGATTTATCATTGTAAACTTGTATATAAACTACATGTATCATGATGGATGTATGGTTAATTGGGTTTGATGATTTATGGTTAGATATAAGTTTTATGAATATTTTTATTTTTTTGGACTATAATAATAGAAAATTAATAACTCTTGATAATGAAGGAATTAAGAGATGAATTAAAAAGAGACTATAGTTTATTTTCTGTGTAAAACATGATCCTAGATATTTATTAAGAATGGATTTTGTTTCTAGGTATTTTTTTTGTAAAATGATGTTCAAGGTTGAAATGATAATTAGTGGATATTAGGGTTTATATTAAAGTATTAATAGATATTATGGATGAAATAAGAGTTTTAAAATAATTTCTTTCTCTTATTTAATTCTTGATTTTATTGAAGTTTATAATCTATGAGTTGTAGTTCAAATTGAGAGGTTAGATTGTAATGATAAAAGGGAAGTAAATAAGTAAAGAAAGTTATTATTGGGTGATAGTTGGACTACACAGATAAATGAAATGATACTTTTATGCGAGTAATTTAAGAGTAAAGAAAACATACTTGCCTATTCTAAAACCTTAATTAATACAATGGCTTCACACATAGTCATTTTGCCCATGTATCTAGGGGCTTCTTAGGGGGCTGTCATTTTGGTGTGTTGGCCGGGAGGGCAAGCATGTTAATTAAGGAGAAGAGGGGGTAGATGCTTGTTAATCTAAAATATAAGTAAAAAGGAAATAAATTGTAAGTCGAAGATGAGGCATTAAAGAGGAATAGAAACGGAGGGGAAGATCTAGAAGATTATTTAATCATTTGAAACCATAATCTTTTTAAAGTTCAACATCCCGAAAGGGCCAAATAACAAACGGCCACAAGTTTGGCAGCAGGAGTAACATATAAGGAGTCTCCTCTGAGAGATGGGAAGAAGCTATAGAGCCTAGGATTAGAATCTTACACCTATTCGACCATGCTATAGGATTTGACTGGTTCTTGAAGCTTACGTAACAAAGTATTGATCTAAGCTATCAGGGTTCTGATGTACCACTATAACGAACTTTTCTTGCAAAAATTCTTCCCTGAATTGCCCAAGGCTATACAACCTTTCATGGTCAACAAGGCAAGGGATATCGATTTGGTAGATGGGGGTAAGAATTTCGGACCTCAACTGTGGGTTGATGACATATGATTTTTTATGCCAATAAGTGCTTAAAAATAGCCAAAAATTACGAATATCAGGGAAAAAATAGACTTCATCGAAGGTGGCAGTGGCAATTAGTACGATTTTAAGCAGCAAGTCTCTAAAGCGCTAGTGCTAATTTTCATGGAAAATCAAATGATGGCGGATGGCCGAGTTGGAGTTTTCCTAGATGCAAAAGGACGTCACGAATCCAACACAAGTCTCGAATCTCAATTCCGAGGTCGTTTGGTCCCCCATTTAATCCCTGTAAGGTTTGGGGTTGTGAAGCAGCTACTGGATCTGGAAGCCACGAAGAGCGTGACAGAGCCCAACTTTGTGGATTTCGATGCCACAGAGCCAGCCGTCCAATCGGATCGCGAATCGGAGTCCGTTTGCACCCCCAAACAGGCTGAAAACCCTTCCATAGTAGTGTGAAACTGGTTTTTTTTAAAGTGGACATTTTATAACTAAAATGAAATGAAACTCAAAATGAAGAAAACATGCAAAAACATGTCGTGATGCAGGGAGGGGCATTTTTTGATTGACGCCCCATTTTTTGGGGATGTATGTGCCTCTTGGATACTCAATCATGTAGAGAGAGAAGGGAAGATCCCTGATCCATGCAGAGAGGGAAAGATTTTGATGGTAACCACGTGCAATATGATGAAGGGAATGAAATTTTGATTTTCAATCTTTCTCTCTCCTCCCTCTCTCTCCTATATAGAGACAATTCATGTGCAAGAAATCAAGAAGAAGAGGGGCTGAAGAATGCTTGTCCGACTGTGATCGGATTGCTTCAAGATGAAGAGGAGACTGAGAAAGAGGTTCAGCACTGAAGAATGGTTGTTGATCAGTCTGTGGGCTACTCAGAATAATGATTAAAAAACGTGCAACACACAAGACACGCGGTATGCTTCAATTTTACAAAGAAATTTGATTGTTTTTGTTGTTTCATGGTCCAAATGTTGTTCATATGCGATGAATTTTTGTTTGAACCTTGTTTACATCATGTTTGAGGGCTGTAACTATAGAAATGTAGAACCCGTAATGATTTAGAGCTATTATTAATTCTTTAAAACCCATAAAATGTCATTTTTAATGGAAATGAGTGGTCTTTTTGGGTTTTGAGTTGGAGAAAAGGGATGGAAATGGGACAAAATCAGAGAAAATGTTAAGTTTCAGTCAAAATAATAAGCCAATACAAATAAATAAGAAAATACCTATTTTCTATGAATAATAAATAGGAAAAAATAGCAAAAAATAGAAAAATTTGGGATTTTTGCGCTCAAAAAATATGGAAAAATAAGATTTATGTGTGGCCTTGTATTTTTGTTATAGTCCGTGTTTATTGCTTTTTACATGAAAAAATGATACAAAACAACCATTTACACCTATGCAACGCAGCAACACCTAAATGGTGAGCAAGGGTTCAAGACCATTTAGGGTTAGAATTCGATTATCTAACACAAACCCCAGGAGAAACTGTGGAGCATTATATTGAAAAGATGGAAACATTAATTAGAAAGATGGGGCAAAATGCTCCTTCAGAGGATATACAGAAACGGAAGTTTATTGAAGGATTGCAGGAGACTATCAGGGAGCAAGTAAGCCTTAAACGACCAGCTAATCTAGCAGATGCAAAGACAGAGGCACGTTGGTGGGAAGAGGTGCAATTAGGACAACTGAGGAGGAAGGGATTATATAACAATCCTGGATTAGTTCCCTCAAGTATGCCGCCCTCTATATGGCAACTAGCGCACCATATGCAAGAGCTCACTGAAGCTAGGGAGGGAGGAATGATAACTCCTTATTTTGTGCCATTTTTACACTATTTTTTGGCTAAACTAAAGATTTTCAGCTCTGTATTATGTATTATTTTTCATAAATTTTGATTAAACATAGGAATGTAAAGCCGTATTTGAGCAGTGCTGAGGGAGGATTTAGAAGTTGAGAGCAGAGACCCTAGAACATCAATGGGCCAATCTAGCCATCAAGGGCAAAAAGGCCACACCACGAGAACACAAAGACATTGTGTTCAAACCGTGTCTAGTCAGAGCAAAATGCAACTTCAGCAAGCTACAAATGCGAAGATGACTAGACATGACACTCTTGACGAGAGATGTACCTTGAATAGCACTGCACTGACGATCCAAGATAGCAGTGGAGAATCCACATCTGGTCGTGCAGTCGAGAACTCAAGGGCATCTGTCAGAAGGCTTAAATTTACAAGCCAGGACCCGGAAGATGAAGACATAGTACCAGCTGCTTATCTTAGGGTCAAACTCACCGCGAAAAGAGAGCATACTATCGATGCTCTGCTTGATGAAGGAGCAGATTTTAACATCTTGACCTATGAATCATGGACCCTACTAGGCCAACTAGAGCTCACACCGACTAGTGCAACTCTTAGCCCTTATGGGGGATATCCACAAGCACTCATAGGGAAGTGCAAAATCCTTGCGACAATTGAAACAGAAAGCTTGCCTATCCTATTTCATGTTCCTCCAAAAAGTGCTAGTTGCAGGAAAGAAACCCTCCTAGGAAGACCCTTCAAAAGGGCGACCAAGTGTGAGGCTGACTATGTAGCACAGAGGATACACCTGACACTACCGGGTGTGAGGATAGTCACCACCTTTAGTAAGGGTGACCTCATCGAACCTCAAGGGAAAGGCAAGGAAGGTGATGACATGACAGTCAAGCCTACAAATGAGGGCAAGGACTTGTTGGAGGAGTTGATACAAGCACAGGTCGAACAACGAGAACTAGTGAGTGAGGCCATGCCGGGAACAAGAAGGTCAAGAGACAAGGCCAAGTACAGGGTTTGGACTCACAAAAATCGTAGAAGACCACGAAAAAAGCCCAAGCCTTATAGGCGAAGGCATCGATGGAGAGCTAGCACAACGCCGCGATGAATATCCAAAGCATTGCTTCGTGCTCAAGGGTATTATGCAGGCAACCAATGGATTTGGGTACCAAAACCCCCTGCTAAACCGCCTCTATCAGTTGAAGGCCAGAGTGCATCAAAAGCATGGCACAGTAGGAAATCTAAGAGAAAATCTAGGTCTCAAGGCAAGGAACCAGACATGATTGTTCGAAGGAAAGAGGCCCAGCCTAGCAGCCTAAATAGACAGATGTCATACACAGCCATTGAGCATGCACAAAAATCGTTTGTGCCCAAGGAGCCTTTGATTTCCCAAGGGGAGAACAAGCATCATAGGCACAACATTGCTCAAAGCAAGGCTGATTGCTCAACAAAGCAAATGGCACAATCGTCTAATAGCCTCGAGCAAATCATTCAGACAGTGCCAAGTCCACCTAAGAGTCTTAGATCTCCTACATCCTCTTTTTCCAAACAGACACAGGAAGCACGACAGCGGTTGTCAAGGGAAACTGCTCAATTCCAATCTCTATCTCCATCTAAGCTTCGAAATGTCCAAAAGGTGGGACATGGCTCCATCTGTAGCTCTGGACCCAGGGATATGCATGAGCAACCTAATGTGACCAGATCAACTCATGCTCGATCTACACAGATGAGTGCTCAAAGGCCAACAAAAGATACAACCACTTCTGATCGCCCTAGGGACTTGACACCGCAATCCACCAAGGGTAGCCAGCCCACTAAACTAGCTGCTACTACTTCCAATCAGGGACCACAGCAATCACAGCCCTTAGCTATGACAATGCCCCTTGCAGAACGTGTCCTTAGTAGTTTACCTGTGGAGGAGGTGTCGCAACCAAATCCCTCGACAACTCCAGCACTTTCAAAGTTTCTAAAACCTAGGACAGAGGAGCCAAACGCAAGGGAGTTGGTTGAAAAGCTAGACTCTCCAAAAAGGGCGGCAGTTGTGCCCTCACAACCGGGCAAGGCTATTCAGCAAACCACGGCTATGTCCCATAAGGACACACTAGAAAAGGGAAAAACTGAGGCCCGACCAAGCACATCAATGGTCGATATAGCCCAGGGTCCTGAGTTGTCAAGAGAGGTACCTTCATTGACCAAGAAAAAGAGGAGAAAGTAGAGAAAACAACAACAGTTGCAGGTGGTTGTGGACCCCAAGAACATTGAGACGAAGAGCACCGGAGAGCCGATGAATAACGCATCGAGTCCATCCACCAATGAACCCATTAATGCCTCTCCTAATAGCGGTGAAACCTTAGACACATATGTGTGCTCTGACAAACCAAAGCAACAGTTGCCATCAACAGTTGCTTGCAACACTCTATCCATTGACAATAGAACTCACATTGATCAATCAAGAGTGGATACAACGCTGTCACAACAAGGTGACAAATCTATACCAGTCACATCCGAGAAGAACCATGATGAAATAACAGCAAAACCTCAGGAGAAACATGAGAACCCCAAGAGCATAATAAATCCTAGCGTTGACCAATCTTGCTCATCTAGGCCTGAGCCCCCAGCCATGCTAAAGCCTAAGGAAACTCTTAGAACTTTGCATGAGATAGCAATCGAGCAAGCCCTCGTTGAACATAAAAGTGTCGTAGAATGCTTAACTGAGTTGGAGGCTAAGCTCAAAGTGGTCATGCGTGTCTATGTCCTTGCGGACATGGGCACGATCCCCAAGGAGCAGCTTGGAGATTACTTGACCTTTCCTCTATCATGGGAAGAACAGGAACATCTTAACGGGCACTACGACAAGCTCCTGCATGAACATATGCGACTCATCCCTGACGAGGAGGCTGACAAACTGCACTTAACCGTCACGTTCAATGAAGTGCTCTGCCGATCGAATCTCGTAGGCATAGAGCTACTAAAGCGACTGTCAGCATGCCAGAGTCAATTTGAGCAGCATTGGTGCGAAAGCCGCGTTGTAATGGCCGAACTAGCGGCTCAGATCATGACGGTCTCAGAAGAGCGATTGGCTAAATGGGGGTCTCAAAGAGACCCAACCTACGTGGCACCAACTTCCCTTCGAGTGCTCACTGACATTCGGGGTACAGACTTAGCTGGGACTAGGCTACATGGCCCTTTGATTGATAAGGTTCTCACTGAGGAGGAGTTACATATTGCCAATAGACTCGGTCAAGGTTCCATGCTACTTGACGTGGCAAAATATCTATCAGTATTAAGTCAGCTGCCACGAATACTAGATGCGTGTGCCACGCTCCGGTACAACCCCGAGTTCTACACTTGGTTCTTATCCTCGTGAAGTGACATGGATTCATAGATATGTATATAAATGAACACAGATTTTTGTGTCACCATGTATAAACAATATCAACATGCACAAGCAATGATAGTCAAGCGCAGGAAGAAGAGTTGGGTTTGATAGGCTAAGCTCCTCAGGTCCTCCTCTCATCACACTTTTAAAAGTCGTGTGACCAGCCCCACCTTCAAGTGAAGGGCATGCAACCCATATTGCCGCCATAGGAGACCTTGACCAACAACTCTGATGGTGTAGACAGGGTGTAGTCCCTTCCTATACACCTTCTTCCCTTTTTGGTCTATCCTTACGAGGATGTACCCTGTCCCGCTCCACGACAACCAGTCCACGCGACTTAGCATAAACTAATATCCGCTAATGACTGGAGGCAACGCGAACATCAGTATGGGGGCTATTCCTCTACAACAATCACCGCATGCCTCACCCCTCCCCATCTTGTCATATGCGCTTCATAAACCACACTAAAATCCCTTCCATGCAAACAGTTGTATCCTGTATCGAGGTCTAACCCTTGGACTATGTCTTGCAGGTTTCCTTTTGCGGCGGAATGCATGGAGGATCATGGAGATCTAGCATGCAAAGACGCTCTTCGCAGAAGGCGGGAGCATGTGGCATGCGCCCCTCCACCGGAGCGCTATGTGTCCACCATCAAGAGGTATGCCAAGAAGCGAGGCCCTAAGCGACACTGCCCAAGGCGAAGGCTGAAGAATCCTCGAGTCAAGAAAGTCGAGACTCGAAACGCGCAACAGGTGGTAGCACTAGTGGCACGAACTCCCAGCTCTCGCTCAGGCCCCAGATGCTCAAAGGCAGAAAGGGCCGCTCGGGAAAGAGCAGAATTTAATGAATTATTTAAAGACATTCTGGAGACGGTAGCGGGCCGGGATTACACCATTCATGTCCCGGCCGACATGTTCTCTGCTCACCCGCACGGGAGTCCCACACTAGCAAAGCCCCAATCACCCGGCCACCCAGACTCGCCCCGCCTCGTACAAATCGAGTAGCCCATGATGCATAAAGGGCTTATCAAATGATAACTGGCCATAACTTTTTGTTTTTAAATGGTTAAGTGTTTCCGACTTGTTAAGTGTTGACATGTTCCCGACTTGTATGAACTTTTCATATTTGCGTTTAATATATTTTATGCCTTTAGCAAAAGAAAAAGCTAATCAAACGCAGGTGATAAATGTCTAAGTCAACACCATAGAATTCAGATCAGTGATGTCTCCTTGCATTGCACTGGCTTATTATAGTTGCGGCATATGCCATGCTTGTACTCTCATGAAGCGACAAGTGGATACAGGATGGGACAGATCTTTGGGCGAAAGTGTTCAATGCTCGATCACCGCAAGACCATTGACCCCCCAAGGAGCCGCGGCAAAGCCACCCTGCCGAAATCACGAATCACCCTTGGTAACCGCCCACATTGCATGGCCCAAAACACATTCCTGGGCCACGTCCCCTTTCTGGGTCAAGCTCTATAGTTGACTCACGACAGTCGTTACCTCAATTGTACCCACATCGCATGTGCCACAAGGAGGGTTGCAATATCTCAAGTGTATCTCCCCCTTTCGCCAACTGCTTCTCTAACAACGAGGCTAGGGCACAATCATCATTGTACTATCCATTTTCTGAGCCTTCGAAGCTTGACATTTTCCAACCTATTGAAAGGCTGATAACCTCAACATATTGTAATGGTTGTACTCAGGCAAATCATTTTAAAAAAAAGAAGAAAAGAAAAGAAAAGAAAAAAGAAAAGAAAAGAAAAAGAAATGAATGGAAAGATAAGAAGCACCCACGATCACAGCACAGCACCTAGGGGTCCTCTAATTAGGTACGTCTGGTGACCTTGGTCGACCGGCTTCGTCCCTAGTCCCCTAGCCCCTTACAATTACCCACAATTGCTCAGGGCACATCAAGGGCAGGACATACCTTAGGAGCTTGTCTCGCCTAGGGTTAGACCTGTCACCCTGACCCACTTGCACAATTTTCTTTTGCACTCTGCCTTAGTACCATTGCAATCAGCGGTGATAAGCACCGCACGATTGGCTAGGAAAAGTACACCATACTCATCAAGCAAGTCCAATAGTTTCCAGCTACTGAAAGTGCGGTGTCCTTGTATTCAATTATGCTACATCGTGCTGTCACAATGCAAATGATGTCTCATATACCTTCACGTGTACTCCTTCTCCACATGGACAACTTTCCTTCATCCACGCATTGTTATGAGAAACTAGCCCATGGTTTTCTAACTATGTAATATCTAAGTATGCACGAGCACTCACATAATATCTTCACCGAAGTATATCCACAGTTTGGGTCCTCACGTGCAGGACAATACTCTAGGCTTGCTTAGAGTTCGACCTGTCTCCCAAACTAATCAAAATATGTCTTGTGCACGATGAGAAGACTAGCACTACCCCTTAAGGAGAGACCACATGTGAGGTTTTCCAATTGCAGGTATAAGGTGTTGTTCGCTCTTCATCAACACTCAACTTTGAATGCTTGTCCCTTACCATCCGACAAGCCCGCAAAGAATCGTCATGTGCAGAATCCCCAACAAACCAACACTTGTGCTGGCCATCAATGCAATCCCCAACACAGCATAGCCCTACCACCAACTCCAACAACCTTCCACCAGCCACCTTGGCCACCAACAGGCCCCCAGGACCTTCTGCCACACCACCACCAACACTCCTCCACGGAAACCACAGGCGTCCTTGTCACCCACGTCTTCGGTGCATGCTACAGCCTGCTACCTACGACGGTGAGTGCCATGGGACTGCACTCGTCTAGGAGGGGGCAATGTTAACCCCAACACGAAGAAAGCAAAAGGAAGTGGAAAAGACGGAGGGCAAAGGCGGAAAAAGGTAGCCCGACTGAAGAAAGAAAAGGAGAAAAGGCCAAAAGCGCAAGGGCGACCTTAAAAGTCCAAGGCAAAGGCAAAAGGGGAAAGGCACATTTTAAAATAAAAAGACGCACCCTGAAATCTTGTAAAAGAGCGCCGGGCTCTCACCCGTGCAATTTGTAAATGTAGACGAGGAAGCTAGGAAGATAGAAGGACAATGGGAAAAAGGGCCTAGGCTATGGCCGGCCATGTAAAAAGGGGAAAAGAGGATGACCGCCCAAAAGGGATTTAGGGTTTTGTATATAAAGTTGAAAAGTGAATAAGAAGCTCATTCTTGTGTGTGGCCAAAAGTAGCTCTCTTCTTCTTCTTCTTCTTCTTGTTCTTGCTTGCTTGAGCTTGTGCTTGAGAGAGGGAGTGTGAGAGTGTGAGGGAGTGAGTGTGTGAGGGTGAGGGACCAAGGAGGAGAAGCTCTCCATCTTCTCCTCTCTTCTTCTCTTCTCTTCTCTTCTCTTATCTTGCTCGCGGCAATGGAGCTTGGAGCGTGGAGCTTGAGGAGGGAGCTTGCTTGAAGCTTGCACTTGGATCGTGGAGCTACCGGAGTGCGCGGGAGAGGAGGTAACTCGAACGGCACGGAGGTAAGCTCACTACACCCATAGATATGTATGGCACGTCGGCTATGTGAGAGGTAGCCATTAGTGCTCGGCTTGGAACGCTTGAAACAATAAGCGGTCCGTGGGTCTTGGCGGTTGAGCGAAAGCTCCCACACTTATCAGTAAACAAGACTGTAGAAAGGGGAACCTTATACTCGTATAAGGCCTCAAAAGGGGAAACTCCAATGCTAGAGTGTGTGGAGTTATTATATGCAAACTCAGCCAAGTGAAGCCACGTATCCCAACTGTGTTGTACATCATGGAAAAAGTGCGTCAAATATGTCTCAAGCCATTTGTTCACTCTCTCAGTTTGGCCATCAGTCTGGGGTTGGTATGCAGTGGATGGGACAAGCTTGGTCCCCATTAGGGTGAAAATTTTCTGCCAGAAGTTGCTCATAAACTTTGCATCCCGATCATGTACTATGACTTGTGGTAAGCCATGTAGCTTCAAGACATTTTCCATAAACTAAGTGGCCACTTGAGAGGCAGTATATTGGACCTTAGTGGGATAAAGTGGGCAGCTTTGGTGAGGTGATCAACTACCACATAGATATTGTTCCACCCTTTCTTAGTCATAGAAAGGCTAGTGATAAAGTCCATTGTGATGTGAGTCCATTTCCCTTGAAGGATAGGGAGAGGCTGCAAGAGGCCAATGGGCCTGAGTGTACTATCCTTGTTCTGTTGGCATGGAACACATTTGGTCACAAAGTCCTTAATGTCCCTCCATAAGCCTTTCCAATGAAAGCTCTTGGCAATCCTGCCATATGTTTTGAAAACAACCAAGTGACCCCAGCAGTGGGGCAAGAATGCATTTCATCCATGATCTTCTGCGTAAAGGGGGAAGTGTGTGGGATGACAATCTTGCCATGGAACCAATACCCCAGCCACTGGCATCACAATGAATGGTAAATAGCTTAGAGAAGTCATGGAAAATAAGGATGGGGGTTGAAGTAAGCGCACCCTTTAATTGTTTGAAGCTATGATCTGTAGTGGCATCCCAAAAGAATGACTCTTTTTTCAAGCAAGCAGTCAAAGGTGTTGCAATGGTGGCATAGTGCTTGATGAAGCATCTGTAGAATGAAGAGATACCAAGGAAGCCACGCAAGGAAGTGGTGGTGGAAGGAGTGGGCCAATCTTTAACACATTGCACCTTTTTTGGGTCAACCTGTATACCATTTTTGCTCACAATGTGTCCCAAGTACTCCACAGATGTCTGCATGAATATGCATTTGCTCTCCTTGGCAAAGAGTCAATGCTCTCTCAATATGCCAAATACCCTCCGAACATATGTCAAGTGCTCCATAGATGACTTGCTATAAATGAGGATGTCATCAAAGAAAACAAGCACAAACTTGAGCAGAAAGGGTTGTAGGATTTTGTTCATGAGGCTTTGAAAGGTGGCAAGGGCTTTAGTCAACCCAAAAGGCATCACAAGAAAATGGTAAAGTCCACGATTAGTCCTGAAGGTTGTTTTAACTTCATCTCCTGTCCACAACGAATCTGATGGTAGCTAGGGCGCAAGTCAATCTTAATGAAAAATCATGCCCCTTTTAACTCATCCAGCAAATCATCAATCCATGGGATGGGGTAGCAGTTCTTCACTGTAATTTTGTTCAAATCTCTGTAGTCAATGCACATGTGAAAGGAGCCATCTTTCTTTTTGACTAAGAGGACAGGGGATGCATAGGGGGAAGAGCTCGGCTCAATAAAACCCATCTCCAACAACTCCTTGATTTACTTTGCAACTTCTTCACGCTCACACTTGGAGAGTCTATAGGGGGTTTGTTCACTGGCTTGGAATGGGGATCTAGGTCAAGTGGGTGGTCCACTTGTCTCTTGGGAGGGAGGGATATAGGCATTTGAAATAAGTCATTGTATTCCTCAAGTAAGGCCTACAAGGCAGCGTCATGAGATACTGCGGAGGGCTCATCAAAAGTGTCATTATTTAATTTCAAAACAAAGATTTGTAAGCATTTCTTAAACTCCTGTTTGAGTTGCTTTGCTGTAATGAGCTGAAAATCAGCATGATCTCGAACTCCCTCTAGGTGGATCGGCTATCCATGCATCATAAACTCCATGTAAAGCTGAGAGAATTCCATAGCAATTTTTCCCAATTGTTTCAACCAATCACAGCCCAAGAAAACATCAATGGGGCCCATATCTAGGCCAATCAGATCAACTAGTGCCACATAATTTTCAGTCAAGCATAAGGGAACTGTGGGACATACATGTGTGCTGATTTCTTCTTCTCCATTTGCTACTTGGACCTTCAAGGGGTGATGTAATTCCATAGGGGTACATCTCAACCGATCAATGGCTGATTTATTGACAAAACTGTGAGTGCTTCTAGTATCCACAATGATAAAAACATGCTTCCCATTGATACTGCCTTGAATGCGAAGGGTACAGGGGCTACAAGAACCCATCCAAGCATCCAAGGAGATCGAGCAAAGGGAAGTGGGAGGTGGGTGGGATGTTAAATCAAGTATGTATGAGGGAGCATTGCCCGGGTCAAAGGGAAACCCATCCTCCAGGTCATAGAATTGCTCATGATCAACATCCTCTGTGGGCTCAGTCTGGTCAATGGCCAGGTCATCCTCCTCATTGTGCCAATCTTCTATGACATACATGCTATGAACTTTGACCTTAGCTGTCTTGTACGGGCATTTGGAGGCATGATGAGTAGTGTACCTATCTCCACCTTTAAAGCATAGGCCCTTTTCTTTTCGTTCCTTCACAACATCTGGGGAGATGAACTGTCCCAAAAGTGCCCATTTTTCTTTCAACAAGGTGGGGTAAGTGGGTACTTTGGGGCTGTTATTAGGCATAGAAGTGCCTTGAAAGCCACCTCCGTATGGGGCTGATCGTGAAGGGATGCAGCGAGGTCCAATACCTTGCTAAAAATGCTCATTCTTATGATACTTTCTTGCATATCTCTCAGCCAGTTCGATTGCATCAAACAGTGTAGTGGGTTTTTGGGCCATGACATCAGTCGATTCCAACCCATAGATGTACTTGTGCAATTTAGCATTGTCACTAATGCTTTCCACATACATGGTCAAGTTCATGAACTGATTGGTGTAGTCACGTACAGTGAAGCTATGTTGGTCAAGAGTGTACCATCGTCTTGCCAACATTTCTTTTTCCACAGGGGACACAAAAACTTGGACCATATGTATTTTGAAATCCTCCCAATCAATGAACTCTTGATTCTCCCGATTGATATAGTGCCACCAAGTGTGGGCAAAACCTTCCAAATGGAGAGAAGAAAAAAGTATTTTCTGATCATCAATGCGAGGAACACCATATTGGGAAATATGGGAATTTCCCATAAGTTTGGGACACGTGGTCAAATCTTTGGATTTGCCATAACTTGAACATTATAACTCCAAATCAAGTGCTCTATAGCTCAATAGATTCCATTTTTTAAAGCGCTTTCCAATGATAGGTCACATCATATGGTTTTGAGAAACTTATGGGCATGTTATCTGGGTGCCACCTTTTTAGTATTCAAAAAATGGGAGTTGGGAGATTCCCAAACTAACTAATATTGTGTTGAGGGTAGATGTTGAAGTATGACTCCAAATTGGACATCCATTCTTCCAGGTCAGATGGTGAGGGGGATTGCCCATTTGTACTTGGTTAGGATGACCTCGTCACACAGATCATAGGGGCCATGGGGCCCATGAAATCCTTGCTATCCATGCATCCCCCCGTGGTGGCAATGTTGTCCATACATCCTTTGTGGTGCATTCAGCCCATGTTGTCCATTATAGCCATGCTGTCCATGATTGCCAAGCTGGCAATTTGTACCGTATTGTCCTTGATGGGGCTGATTCGTATGTGGTGCATGGGGGTTCCTAGGTAGAGCGGGTGAAATTCGACCCAAGGTGGGAGAAGGCCTCAAGTGAATGTTGCCGGCATGGTGGATGGGGGAATTCAATAGGGGCTCATCATGCGTATGAGAAGGTTCCCTGATCTCATAGGTAGAAGGGGAAATTCCCTTAGCGCCAAGTATACCCTGTGGGCCATGTAACGGTTCCTGATGTAGAGGGCGTCTAGACTCATGTCTAGCTAGAGTCATTGGTCTTCTCTTGGGATGAAGCGGTCGCTAACTGAGCAACAAGAGTAGTGAGCTGTTCCAAGGTCTATTGGGTCTTTGAGTTTGAGATAGCCATGTGCTCAATCACTTCATCAAACTTGGACATCATTTGGCAGTGGTTGGTGACCATATCGTTGTGGTGTTCCATATGACGGAGCTCATGTTGGTAGAGGGTGTGATTGAGAAGGGTATACGGGTCCGTTTTAGGCATTTCCTCCTGTATGTCACCATGGTAATCTTGCGCTAAGCTTGGTTCCTCATTCATGGAGGTAGAGGAGTCTCTAATCTCCCTCTGGAGTTCCTCTTGGGCCTTGCTTTTCCCTTTCTGGCTAGCCATCTCGGTACACTCCACAGGACTTGTTGTCAATAAAAGGGGCGTAACTCTTTGTAGGAAACTCCGATTGATGAGGTTTTGGGCTCAAGTCAAAGGGGACAATGGCCTCTTTGAGATGAGCTATTAACATTTATGACAGAAAATAATCAGAAGTTTCTGTAAGGGGTTTATAGTGCCTATCCTAGAGTGGTTTGCATCCTGTCCACATTGACCCTAGTGCACAAAAATGGGCATAACTTTCACAACGTAACTTTGATTGGGGAGATTTTTGATTTAAATTGGAGGGATGAAGCCCTCTTTGAGATGAGCTATAGGGTTCACCCATAGATTCAAGACAGAATTTTTTGCAATGGGATCTTTGTGACAGTTTTGAAGGACTTTGACCAAAAACACTGCCTGTCCCTTAGTACCAATGTCTTACATGGATAGAGCACAGATCAAGGGGCCTTATCTGCCACACCAATAGCTTCTTGAGCATATTGAACATAATCCCAAGCATCATTGCATATCCATCAACTCAGCCATTCATGCATAAGTACATTCACTGCCATACATCTCCATTGACTGCATGCACTTCAAGTGTTCTACATAGGTGCCATTAGCATTGTGGGGTATCCAAGAGAGATCATTGGGGCAAGGGACTAGAGCTCATGGAAGTACTTGCACCTGCAAACAAGTATTGGGCTCCGGATCACCGGGAGGTAGGCAAAATTCCCCCTGGCCGTTTTGTGCACCCCTTCAGGGTCTTAAGTGGTAAGGGAGGGTCACCTCTCTTTTGTCTTACCACCTTGCATGGCATCGGCCTTTTTTCTCAGCTAGAGTATACATGGCAGACATTTTTAATTAGCAATCAACATGAGATGCATTGGAAAGAAGACATTGGGCCTTTTTGTGAGATGCAAGGAATGATGAAGGTCGGGATAGGGGTTACCTTGGCAGCCCAATGGCTCACTGGCTGCTACTTACCCAATTTACAATGGCTAATATTCATCTAAGATCATAAGACAAGATAGGGGTTAATGTCAGCCATTACAATGAAATTCAGGAAGAGGTATGATACTTGTATGCAATCTTGAATCTCTCCAACAATGGATTAAGCTCAGCAAGTGGCTAAATTGAGAGATTAAGATTAGAATGGCATACCTCTTTAATAGTTGGGAAGACCGTTGAACCCCGAATCATCATGATGCCGCTTGCTCCATTGATCAAGTCCGGTTGGGCATCGGTGGAGGAGTGCTTCAGCATTTGAGTGCTCTTGCTAATGAAGAAGGCTCCCAAGCTTATCCCCGAGCTTGAGCTTCAAGAATGGGAATCTTCAAGTGAAGCTTTCATGGCTGCCCACAAAGCTCCCATACATGCTGAGCTCAATATCTTCATCCGGGAAAGAGAAATCCTTCACGGGCTGAAGGGCTTGTGGGGTTGAGCTCTCCGGGTCAAATAAATCTTCAGTTAGAAGAATCCATGGCTGCCCCAAACTGTTTCAAATAGTCCCAGCTACTGTCCACCATGGAAGATGATTCCCAGGTCAAAATGCCAAGGGGAAGAGGAAGGGGTATGCTAAATCAGTGCCCAAGAGTGCTGGGGAGGTGGCAAAGCAGGATAAGAAGGTCAGGAGGGCTGGGGGAGGGGTAGGCAGAGCAAGGAACAGTAGCGCAAAATGTGCTGCAATTTTCGGGCTGTTCCCTGGGCCCTCTACCTGGCTGTGCCCCTCCACAAGGGTGCTGCCCTTGGTCAGGGGGAAGTTGGGAAGGCTCTTGGACCCTCAGATGGGGACTCCCATGGCTTCTCCGGAGGGAAAGAGGAGATCTTCACTACTGTGTGGCTATGGCAGCTTCCTTGGGAGGAGAGAGAAATGGGTTGGAGCAAAAAGTAACTCAAGTTTTGCCCTCTTCCAACTCTTGGGACCCCAAACTTGACCTGGAACACTTAAAATTAGCATGAAAAGAAAAGACGACCTACTATTTTAATTGTTTTACCTCCAGATATTTTTGAGTTTCCAGCCATAGCTCCTGCTTGCTCCAAAAAGCTGAAGTTAATTGTAGTCCTTCTTGCTGTACTTGTACATGTAAGCTGAGTAACTAGGGTTTTTGGGATTTTAAAAGGGAGAAAGGGGAAAGAGGAAAAGGACCAAATCCTGAAGCTCTGATACCACTTGTAATGAAAGAAGCTGAGAGGGGAGAGAAGGAGAGCTGAGGAGAGAGAAAGAGATAAGAAGAAGAAGGAAGAAGACTAGAAGAAGAGAGAGAAAGAGAGAAAAGAGGAGAGAAGGAAGGAGAAAGCCATGGAAGCTGGAGGTGAAGGTAAAGAGTATGATCTTGATAATAACTGGTTGCCCTAATCTAGGGCTCTTACACCTTAAATACCCCGGTCAGTGTGACGATGTAACATGTCCACCTGTTATCTTCAGGACACGTCTTAGCAGTCTATCGGTAAGGATGTCTAGAAAGCTCCATCTGGCACTCCCATGGAATGTTACGGGGTTTGCAATCTAGGACTCTCCGTGTCTGCCACGTAGCGGAAGTATTCCGGCCGTTCCCACTTAGGACCAACTTGAATTAGGGTTTTCCCTATTGGTAATTTCCTAACGGCAACTAGCGTCGAACCCAAGCAAACTACTTTACGCAGAAACGCCAGGTCCAAAGCGGATTCACGCTGCACTTGGTTCAAGGAGAATGGGAAACGAGAGGGATGCGAAGCTCAACCTCTCTGCCATAAGGCATAGTCCCATTCCATTCCCCTAAAACAGCGTAAATCAGGATCAATTATAACTCTACGTCAATGCTTTTGTTGTTCATGTTCTCTGAATGATATTCCTGCTGTCCATCTTGATTGAGAAAATTCCCAGCCAACCGGGACCACCCATCCGTAGGACGGACCTATGGCCACATCCATCGCACTTTCCTCAAGTTGTTTTAGTTATTTAATTACCTAATACATTTAGTTGGACATGTATCAATCAGCTTCCTTAAATTAGCCTGTTAGGCACTGGTTCCTTCACGTAATCATAGCACATGACATAGAAAAGAAATGTTAAACAAGTTCCTTTTTAACAAGTTATCATATTTATCTTTTAAAATACATGAAGTACAGCCCGTAGGCTTATCCACAATTTGCCTGAAGGCTATCCAGCAATCCACAGGGATCACTAATCCAAGATTCTGCTCGTAGACTAGTATGTGGTCCTCGAGATCCAATCCCGAGTCACGTTAGCCTCTTGTGCAGGGCCTGGAAGGCGAGGGATTTATGGCTAGATCCCCCCTGGCACCCCAAGCGTCCTCCTGCACCAAGTAGCGCTTAACAGAGAGACCTCTCGCGGCGGGTTTGGTCCACCTTCCCAGCGCGGTTAACAACCCTCTTGCTTAGGGTCAGGCAGGTAGTCGGGGGTAACTGAAGCTGCCTCTCCCTTCAGGCCTTCAACCTAAAGCATTAGATATCCATTTATCCTTTAATTCTTTGATCAAACAAAGCAAAACAGTGCTCTTAAATCTATAACAAGCACAAACACTTTTATTGGCCGTTTATTGTTGGCCAACTGCTAAGGAGTGAATCCTTCTTTCCGAATGCATCCAACACTCGATCCGGGATTACTTGCGACTTGGCAAGATCCCTTATATCCTGGGTTAGGGCCGTACCCTATTAACCCAACTTGGTCAATACCTTAAGTTCATATGTTATTCCAATTTATTGGTTGGTCTCTTGCTTTTAAGCAATTATCTTTACCCAAGAAGGATACTATATTAGGACGACTATTCATCCTCTTGCAAGATAACTTGCGTAAGAGTCTTTCAACCTCATTCCGAGGAATTTGGCCATTTCCTTGTGTTTAATTCACAAGATCGTGTGACTCTACTACTTGTTGCACAAGTGATGCATCAAGTTGTGGGACTATTTACCCTTCGAATGGAGTCATGAAACAATATGTTCATGATTACATTAGGCTGACGCTGTCAGTCCTAGGGTTCCAAGTTCCATCTTTCTTTTTTTCTTTTTAGCGAGAGATTCCTAGGGAAAAACCCTAGATCACTTCTCAAGTATGTTCCAATGTCCCTACATTCCGTGAATGTGGGCAAGTCTTTAGGGCATAGGAGTTCCAGCCTTGGCAATACGAGTGACTAGGTCATGTGTTAACTCCTAGTTAGTTCTTTGGAATTGAATTAACTCTTCCTAAACGAGTCCCTCCGCGGTATTTAGGTGTTTAGGTTTAAGCCAACTTGTTTTAATTCTTGAAGATGATTACGCTATTATTTCCATAAACACATGACTCATTGTCTATGCTTAAGTTGATTTTTCAACCCTAACTTTTCGATTTAAGATCAAGCATAGGTTAGGTTATAGCCCAATTCCAATTAATCACCCTATAACTTGCGAACAATATTCATGCTAAAATATGCAGTCTTTTACTAATAAATGTGCAGTTGAAAAACGATATTTTTACCAATTTACTATAGTTATGAAACCTAGGAATCATTCCATGCCTTGCAATTTCCTATGGATTATTAGCACTTTCCAATATGTCCTAATAATGAGACATGCAATTTATACTTCCATGCCTAAACGGAGTGCACTATCTTAATTCTATTTTGTAAATGTGGACATTAATCTAAGTTCAGTTCATTGCAATGCGTAAAACTACTTGCTAGAAATGCATATCAATTTTTTGCTCACTTTAATTTGTTCGTTTTATTGAAAATACTAATGATTGAACTTTTCTGTCTCGTGAGCTAATTCTTTCAAAGTTAACCTAAGTATTTAAGATGAAAAATGCATCCTATCTCCAACAATTATCCTCGCACGATTGAATTATAACAATACCAAATAAAAATTAGGAAGGGAAACCTAGACTTGTGGTGAGATGTCCACATGGATGCTAGGAGACGATCCTCCTGTAGTTGCGCCTTGGGCTTTCTTAGGAGCCGTCGCAAATGCAGCCTTTCCGTCTTGGATGCGGCTTTGCAAACTCCCTTTTGAAATTCCACTGTCCTTTATGAGTTTTCTTTTCCTTCCTTTCGTAGAAGCTCTTTGAAGGGATATTTCTGTGGAGGAGGAGAGAAACCTCACGGAAAGGGTTTAAAACCCTGGAAGGGGAGTGTTTCCAAATCCTCCGCGAATAAGGCCCATTAAAGCCACGGAAAAGGGCTTAATGGCCTTTTAAAGACTCACAAGAAAAGGGGAAAATAAAAGGTGTAAAAGACCCCTTTGGATATAGGGGATTGTGTATGGGGGAAAAAGGGCTTAAAGAGCCCTTAGGAGGGGATCTTGCGGGTGGGGGGAAAAAAAAAGGGTTTAAAAGAGGCACATGAAGACCCTTCAAGTCAAATTTGAGGGGAAAAGGTCTTTACCACGCCCACATGAACAAGGGCCTACAAGGGTAAATTATGAAGGGGGAAAGGTGTAACATAAAGGCTTATGAATCACGTGAGGGCCCTTCAATGGCAAATAAGGGGGGGAAAAGGGGCCTTATGGATCACGTGAGGGCCCTTCAATGGCAAATAAGAGGGGGAGAAAGGGCCTAAGGGAGCCCTTAGGAGGGAATTTTGAGAGGGTGGGAAAAGGGCTTAAGGGTCATATGAAGGCCCTTTAAGGTAAAACTCTTTGGGGGGGGGGGGGGGGGGGGAGAAGGGGGCTTATAGAGCCACTCCCTTAGAAGCTTTGGAAGCTTCTAGAAGAGCCACGTGGGGGTGGAGATGACTCCCCAGGCGGCGTCACAATGGTCCAGGAGGCGGCTGCAGCGGACTGCTGCGACAGTTTTGAGCGACTGTTGGCGTGTTCCTTTCCCCAACGGCAACAAGGCTTGGCTCCTCCCTTCCTACCTCACGGCCGCCAGCAGCAGCAGAGTAACTCCTCTCTTCTCTCCTCTACGCAATCAGACAGCATCTCATGGCAGCGTGCTCCCTCATCGTCCCACCATCCCCGATTTAAATAGGGGAGGGGAGGGGATCCTCCCTCCCTTGCGTGGCTTCACGCATGCACCCATAGCCTTAGTAAGCTCCAGCAAGGAGCTTGCTTATACACGCTATTCCCCTCCCCTCCAGCACGACTATCGACTGGGGGTAAGGGGAATAAAATTTTTTTCCATTATCCAAATCAAAAATTATCCTTACTACTTATAAAGGGGGTTCACGCGTGCTATTGGAAGCTCAGTATGTTATAGACGAGGTGTCTAAACCCTAGTCGGTGTGTATCTTACTTGTTACAGAAAAGAGGTTGATCAAGAAGTTATGTAGAGAGTGTCTTATGAAGAGAGAGGTTGAAGGAAGAGAGAAGAGACACACAAAAAATGGGCGCCATCATTCAAGAGGATGTTGTTGATTTCTCTGATTTTTCTTCTTCATTTCCAGCAATGGAAGGTCACATTTGATCCCCTCTTGCATCTCCTTCAGCTTCATTCCATTCTTCGCAACCATTCTTGGGTATTGAGAGAGAGAGAATTTCTGCTAGATTTAGAGAGGATTAGTGAAAATTAGTGAGAGAAGTGGAAGATTAAGAAGTTTTCTGATTTCTGAAGTGAAGAGAGTGGAGGAGCAAGCACCAACACTCTCAAATATGGTGGAACGACTCTAATTACTTGGTTAATCGGATATGTTGATTTTCATCAAAATTTGATCAAGAAATGAAAAGAATTGATGTTTTGTGATCATATGCATATAGTTTCTAATTTTTGAGGGTACAATGGAACAAAAGAAACAAAATTCTTACATTAGATGTATTAAAATGATAAAGGAATGGCTGAAATTAGAGTAAAAGCTGCATTTTTTATCTTAATTAGGAAACTTAAGAATTATACATGATGTTAATGAGAGATGAGTTTTAAAAAAAAAACATTAAGAAGAACCTAAAAATGAAATCTCATAACCTGGAAATGAGTTTAATGAGAGATATATGCATTTTCGTGCTAAAAATGGCTATTTTTGGCCCTAATTAGTGATAATTAAGAGTATTAATAGAAGATTAGGGATACAAACCAAAAAAAAAATTGATTTATGTGATAATGCATTCATTCATGAAATCGTAGGTGAAATGGATGTCTGAAATTTAAGTTGTTGAAATTTTAAGTGTCGAAATGGCAGTTTTTTTGTATTTTTTAGTAATGATTAGTGAATATTAAGAGGAAATTGAGGAATTTATAGTGGGAAACCGGTAGATAAACTACATATATCATGATGGATATATGGTTAATTAGGTTTGATGATTTGTAGTTAGATATAATTTTTATGAATATTTTTATTTTTCGGACTATAATAATAGAAAATTAATAACTCTTGATAATGAAGGAATTAAGAGATGAAGTTAAAAAATACTATATTTGATTTTCTATGTAGAGCATGCTCCTAGATTTTTATTAAGAATGGATTCCGTTTGTAGGTACTTCTTTTGTAAAATGATGTTTAGGGCTGAAATGATAATTAGTGGATATTAGGGTTTATATTAAAGTATTAACAGAGATTATGGATGAAATAATAATTTTAAAATAATTTCTTTCTCAGACTTAATTCTTGAGTTTATTGAATTTTATAATCTATGAGTTGTAGTTCAAATTGAGAGGTTAGATGGTAATGATAAAAGGGAAGTAAATAAGTAAAGAAAGTTATTATTCGCTGATAGTTGAACTACAGAGATAAATGAAATAATAATTTTATGTGAGTAATTTAAGAGTAAAGAAAACATACTTGCCTATCCTAAAACCTTAATTAATATAATGGCTTCACACATGGTCATTTTGCCCACATATCTAGGGGCTTCTTAGGGGGCCGTCATTTTGCAAGAATGTAGCCTAGTAGAGGACACTCAAGAAGAGGTACAACTCACCCAAAATCACCCGAGGGAGGACACATAAGAAGCGCAAAAGCCATGGAAATTGCAACAAGAAGACACAAAGATAGGGTGAAAAGGGAACTGCTTCGCTCCAAGAAGAGGAAGAAGACAAGATGCAAGAAGACACACAACTCCCTCCAAAAGAGAGAAGAGCCGTGCACTTCCTACAACCACTTTTTCCTATGAACCTCCAAAAGCAACCACTTCAATTTATTTATAAACTAAGGTTCATATATTGCTTCATATGTAAGGCTTAAGAGAAACTCCTACTCCTACTCCTCTTTGACTTGCAAAAGGATGTTTAAATTGTGAATGTCATTTACAACTTGCAGACCCGCTAAAATATGCCACCACTTACAAAATATGACATTAAGCATTCTACAAAGATGTGTATGCCATAAATTTTGGATAAAAGGAAATATTTTGTTGATGAAGAACCACATTCTTTTAGCCTTTTTAGTGTAGAAATTGGAGGCTATCACTTTTACTTGATATGGATTCCACATTTTGCTCATGTGGCTAAAAGTTTATATCAGCTCTTGACAAAAGGACAAAAGTTTTGGTGGGGAAAACAACATACGAAGGTAGTTCAGAAGTTAAAGAGCTTATTGATTTCAGCCCCAACACTAAAGAGAGAAAATTATGAGAACGGGCAACTATTATTCTCACCATGGATACAAGCCCAATTGGCATTGGTTGGGCAGTGGATCAAGATGATGCTGATGGGGATAGGTATGCCATTCGATTTGAAGCAAAGGTCCTCAATGAATGGTAACAGCAGCATTCTCAAGTCAAAAGAGAGCTTTGGGGTGTAGTGACAGTCCTTAAGTGTGACATGGAGTATTTTATGGGAGCTCATGTAGTGGTAGAGACTGATTGTCTACCTCTATTGGGCATGATAACAAATTTCTCAAACTCTTGATATTGCCATGTTACGCTAGATTACATATATAGTGTCACTTAACCCTGAATTTCAGCATATTGCAGGTAGAGAAAACCCCGTGGGGGCTGACATGCTTTCACGAGCAAGGTTTGAAGATGAAGAGGAGTTGATGAAAGATGAAGAGGATGATGTGATAGGTGCCAAGAAAATAACTTTGTAACAATAGGGAATGAATATGTTGTTACTGCAGGTACAACTATTGTAATAGGGATTTCAGTAGTAAGAAAAGAACCTATAGCCATGAAGAAGAGATGGGTAATAGAGAGAAAGCATCTATGCTTCAGTGATAACACAATTTTTGGAAGAATTGTACGAGGATGATTGGCTGAAAATAGGCCAATATCTCAGCCTCATGACAAAGAAGGCTGAATGGTCCGAAGCTGAATTCAAAAGGATTAAAAGAAAAGCTTATGGGTTTTTCTTAAAAGATGGATATTTATGGAAACATGCAAAGAAAAAGAGAGCAGCTCTAGTACGTGTTTTGGGAGATAGGGCTTCTCAATAATAGGTGATGCAGGAGTTTCATGAAAGCTTATGGGCTAGACATAGAGGAGTTTGGGGCACATTTGACAAGATCAAAGAGAAGTATTGGTGGCAAAACATGTATAAAGATGTGGAGCATTATGTGGAATCATGCAGTGTCTGTCAGATGTATTCCATGGTAAAACATAGAGATGGGTTGCAACCGACCTATCCATCGTCCATGCATTACAAATGGGTGGCTGATTTGGTTACCATGCCTACATGTTTATGGAATATGAGATATCTTGTGCTTGCATGAGAAGACTTGGCAAATCGTGGAAGGTCGAGCTCTTAGTACAAAGACTACTCAAGCAGTTTGCAAGTTCTTATTGGAAGAAGTCTTTTGCAGGTATGGTTATGTTGGTAAAGTGGTTGCTGATAGAGGAGAATTGGATGAGGATGAGACTCGTGGCTTCTTTTCATGATTGGGTATCAAGCTAGCTTTAACTTCAGCCTACAATCCTAAAGCAAATGGAAAAAGTGAAAGAGGTCATCATACTATCGTTAAGGCATTAGCAAAGTCATGCAAGGGCAGGATGAAAGAATGGCCAAGAATGTTACCCTTTGCTTTGTGAGCTGATAGGACCACTCATAGTGCAATTACAAGGTATATGCTTGCTGAATTAATGTATGAACAATAGCCAATCATGCCTATTGAGGAGACTATTGCTACTTGGAATGTTCTATCATGGGAAGAGGGTTTGAATAGAGGAGTTTCTGGTCCCACGCATTAGACAGCTAGAAAGAAGGTTTGAAGACATTGAGATAGCCATGAAAAAGCTGAAGACTGCAAGGATCAAGAATAAGAAGAGGCTTGACAAGTGACACAGACTTCGACCAGGAGCTATACAAGACGGGGAATAGGTGTTGGTTTATGATAGTAGCATGGAAAATCAATATAGTGCAAGTAGAAAGTTGGCAAAGCAGTGGTTTGGTCCATATGTGGTAAGGTTTGTTTTTTACAATGATATGTACATTAAATGAGATGGATGAGACATCTCTAAAGATTCAAGTGGCTGGAAAATGTATCAAGCTCTTTAAACGTAGGGAGTCTTCAGCATATGAGTTGAAGGACCTGGATACTCAGCATGAACATGAGCATATGGAAGAAGAAAAGGTAGAAGATGAAGATATTGACATGGCAAAGGATACTTCTTCTAACACTGCAAATTCATAAGACTTGGCACATGCTAGAGGATGTGCATGTTAGGAGGGGGTGGATGTCCTACCACTACGTGCACACCGTATAAAAAAATCTAGAGTGTGGCTTTCTTATTAATCTAGAGAGTCAATGCCATTTTAGACATTAGTGTCAATGTCCATAGTGTGGGTGGTCCAAATATATTAGATTTTTGGACAAGTTTAGCCAATTTATGATATTTTAGATATTATCTCTTGTAAAAAAATCCAAGAACTATAGAAAACTTCTAGAATAGGATGACATGTAAAAGAAATCATGTAGCTTTCAGTCATTTTGGGAGGATTTTATGTAAAAAGAAGGATTGGCGAAATCGCGTGATGCGCGATCACAGTTTTGAGGCTGTGAATAGCACTCCGAAGTGGGAGATGATAGTTAAAGGTGTTGCAATGGTGGCATAGTGCTTAATGAAGCATCTATAGAATGAAGAGAGACCAATGAAGCCACGCAAGGAAGTGGTGGTGTGGAGTGGGCCAATTCCAACACATTGCACCTTCTTTGGTTTAGCCTATATGCCATTTTTTCTCACAATGTGTCCCAAGTACTCCACAGATTTCTCCATGAAGGTGCATTTGCTCTCCTTATCAAAGAGTTGATGCTCTCTCAATATGTCAAACACCATTTTGACATATGCCAAGTGCTCCTTTGATGACCTGCTATAAATGAGGATATCATTGAAGAGAACAAGCACAAACTTAAACAGAAAGGGTTGAAGGATTTTGTTCATGAGCCTTTGAAATGTGGTGGGGGTGTTAGTCAACCCAAAAGGCATCATTAGAAAATGATAAAGTCCACGACCAGTCCTGAAGGCCGTTTTGATCTCATCTTCCCCCCTCATACGAATCTGACGGTAGCCAAAGTGCAAGTCAATCTTAGTGAAAAAGCATGCCCCTTTCAACTCATCCATTAAGTCATCAATCCTATAGCAAATCCGCTTGACAACACAAAATGTCCATACAAAAAATTTAAGAAATCTCCCATGGAAATTTTATTCATCGTATAAATGAGCAAAATTGTTGATCCTTGCATGAACTCCCCTCCCCCCTCGCACTAGCCAAAGGACTTAAGCCTTAAAAGTACCAAATTGGTGGGGATAAGTTATCCATGTGAACTCCTCCTTAGGCATATGTGAACACGTATACACGTGAACATGTGCATGCACATTTCATAAATAAAGATATACTTTACGCTTGTGAACTCACTCTCGATGTACGGTTGTGCATTTACTTAAAAGCACGCGAACATGTGCAAAAAGAATAGTTTTTGCAAACACTGGCCAATTATTTTCAATAGTGTATGTGCGTTATTCCTTATCATGAAAACTCCACCTTAGTCGGCATCAACAAAACACGCAAGAAATCATGCATGCATGAAAAGGAAAAATGGAAAGAAAAGAAAAATCATCCAATTAGTCTAATTCTAACTAAAAGCCAAAGAGTAGTTAACTAAAAGAGAGAAAGAGTTCAATTGTAAGTAGGACTTTACAAGAGAATGACACATTGTGAGAGAGATAAGCAATGATTAGAAAGAGTGCGTACTTTTCCTCCCATCTCTTGCCACATAAGTACTCATTCTCCTATTTTTTCAACTATCATATAAATTTTTTAAGAAAAATCCTAGAACTTTTTAACCTCCACAAGACACCTCATTTCTCATATCCTAAATTTTTGAACGCACCTCTAGTTTTGAGGGCGGAACTGAAAATATATAAATATGCTTTTATCCAATGTTTTGAAAGGACTAGTTTCACTGTTTTCTTATTGTGAATCAACAAATACATGAAACAAAGACATGAAAGGACTAGTTTCACAGTTTTTGTACTGTTTTTGGTAAATAATGAAGCTGTTTTTATGTGTTCACCAGCGTGATAGTATGCTCTGTTTAGATACCTAAAGAAAAAATTGTTTAAAGGAAAGCGAACGAGTGACCTTTCTTGACGAAAGGTGTTCGATGGCTGGGTGGACCTGATGAGTGGGGTGCTTTTCTAAAAGGGAAAAATAGGATAAGAGCCGACACGATGACTTACCCTAGGATCAAAGTCTTAGAACCCAGGCTGATCATTATCTTAGGGGAAAGGTGCAACGTCTGTGCCAGAATGAGTTAGGGTTCCACGAACTCGAGCCCATTACTGGAAAAAAGTGTTGCACTCCATGAACCAAGGGTAATGATCCCTCTCCATTCAGACAAGAAGCCTCTTAAAGGACACCTTCGAATGTGAGCTAGCTAAAGATAGGAGATCGTTAGGTCAGTAGGAAACACTCAGGTCGATCCTCTTGAAATGAGGTAGGATATTCCCCTACGAGGTGGACCACCTCGAGCCGCCTAGATTGATCAAAGTCCAAACATTCCAATGGAGTGTGGACAGCGGCAACTAGGAAAGACCCTAGACGACCACCAAATATTATCGACTATATTTAGCAGTCGGTACATCACAAATCCATGGGATGGGGTAGCGGTTCTTCATTGTGATTTTGTTCAAGTATCAGTAGTCAATGCACATGCAAAAATAGCCATCTTTCTTCTTCACTAATAGGATAGGGGATGCACATGCAAAAAGAGCCATCTTTCTTCTTCACTAATAGGATAGGGGATGCATAGGGGAAAGAACTCGGTTCACAATGAAACCCATCTCCAATAACTCCTTGACTTGCTTTCCAACCTCTTCATGCTCACACTTGGAGAGTCTGTAAGGGGGCTTGTTTAGTGGCTTGGAATGGGGCTCTAAATCAAGTGGGTGGTCCACTTGCCTCTTATGGGAAAGGGCTGTAGGCATCTGAAATAGGTCACTTTACTCCTCAAGGAGGGCTTGGAAGGTTGAATCATTAGATACTGCAGAGGGCTGACCTGAATTGTCCTTATTTAGTCACAAGACAAAGATTTTTGAGCATTTCTTAAACTCCCTTTTGAGTTGCGTTGTTTTAATGAGCTGAAAATCAGGACGATCTTGAATGCCTTCTAGGCGGATGGGTTGTCCATGCATCATGAACTCCATGTAGAGCTGAGAGAAATCCATGGCAATTTTCCCCAATTGTTTCAGCCAATCACAACCCAAGACAGCATCAATGGGGCCCATATCTAGGGTAATTAGATCAACCAGTGCCACATAATTTTTAGCCAAGCATAAGGGAACTGCAAGACATATATGTGTGTTGATTTCTTCTTCCCCATTTGCTACTTGGACCTTCAAGGGGTGGGGTAATTCCATAGGGGTGCATTTCAACCGATCAATGGTTGATTTATTGATAAAACTATGATTGCTACCACTCTCCCAAGGATGAAGACATGCTTTCCATGGATACTTCCTTGAATGCGTAGGGTTCTAGGGCTTCAAGAACCCACCGTCCAAGCATCCAAGGAGATAGAGAAAAGGGAACTGGTAGCAGGGTGGGATGTCATGTCAAGTATCCATGATGGACAGCCGCTTGAGTCAAAAGGAAACCCATCTTCCACGCCATAGAACTACTCGTGATCAACATCCTCATCAAGCTTAGCCTGGTCAGTGGGTAGGTTATCCTCATCATTGTGCCAATCTTCCATGACATACATGCTATGAATTGAGAGCGGAATTCTCGTGCCGAAAAGTGCTTAAAAATAGCTAAAATTTATGAATATCAAGGGAAAAATATTCAACGTCGAAGGTGGTAGCTCGATCTAGGATGATTTTAAGCGCCAAAGTGCTTTAAAGGCACCCGAGCGACACTTGTTGATTTTTCATAATTTTTCAGACTGTCGTGCGGGTTGACAAGAGTTACCGACCAATGCGGGATGCCGAGCCGAATGCCCAAGATTTTTCAGAGCTCAATTCGGAGTCCAGACGGGGAAATGGCTACAAAATGGTCAAGATATGAAAAGGTGGACACTTGGAAGGCCAAAATTGAGCATGCCTTTTGAGTTTGGACCCCCCCCAAAATTTTATGCACCTTATGAAGCAAAAAACCTGGAGAGAGAATGAGGCATGAAAAAACGTGGAGGAAGATGGCGCCCGAAATTTGCGCTTCATGGCATGGAGAGGGTGATGGATGGCTGTGAATAACCCCCCCAATCGATTATGGGGCTTGAATCCCTCCTGGATGCTGACTCTATCGCTGTGCTTCGCTCCTCCAATGGCGGTCTTTGTGAAGAATTCTAATTTCAGTCTTTCTCTCTCCTCCCTCTCTCTCCCCTAAAGGCAGATTCATGTGGTGAAGAGGAAAAAGAGGAATGGATGAGGGATGCTTGTCCAATGAAGACCGGATTGCCCCGTGGTGCAAGAGGAAGGAAGATTGCTGATTGTGGGCTGTCATGAGCATTAATGGTGGCTGGAAATCAGTTCTGAGATATGGCAAATTAAAACCTGCAACCCGCAAAGAACGGTAATCTCATTTTTACAAAGGAAAATGGTGTTTTTATGCAATTTGCTTCATGAATACTTGTTCCCATGAGATGATTATGCATTATAATGTTGTTTGCAATGTCTTTCAACTGTTTATGCTCAGAAAATCAGAAAATCATAAGTGTTGTGGATGAAATTAGTAGTGGAAAAATCGTAAATATGCAAAATATGGGAAAATTGGGTGTTTTTGAGATATCAATGGAAAATATCATAAGACACACCAACTCAACTGGTCTTTTTGCTACAAATGAACCTAAGGGCCACAGCCCATAACTCATTTTGAATTTTCAGTCATTTAATATTGCAAAAAATACAAGAAAAATAGGGAAAATGGAAAAAAATAAGGGAAAAATAGATTTTGAGTGCCAAAAATTAGGAAAAAATAAGATTCATGTTTGTGGATGTAAGGGGGGTCTGAAGTATGAGGTTTAGCCTCAGTTCAGCCCTACCTTTATGTTTTAGTGAGTTTTTATTGCTTTTCATACAACAAAAAACATGAAAATGAACCCTAAACCGATCAATAATGCATGACCTAAACGGGTGAGGGGGGTAGAATGTATGAAAAGTGTTTAAATGCTTAATGAAATGATGGAAAGCTTGCTGGGTTTTATGCATACCATTTAGGTTGGTCGATAATTAAAAATTAAGGACCTAGTAGCACGAGGGTTTCTCTGTGCTAGGTTCATGCAACGCCGCATACGAGCAATAGTCAAAATCATTGAAAGAAATGTTTTCCACATGTGCACCAATGCTGATTTTCTTAATTGTTTGAGCACATGGACATTCACAATTTGCATGAAGCATGAAATTTAAAGGTATTAGACAATATCTCCTGGATGCATGGCACTTGCTTTCTAGAGGATCATGACCAACGTTGAGTGAGTAAGGTTGTCCTAAGCTGTAGGCTAGGCGTTGGGTCTAGGGGAAAGAAAGTGAGGAAGCATGGTATATCTCCTGGAAATACACGAATCATAAAAGAGAGAAGTTTGTGTTCGTATGTTATATATATGTTTAGCGACGCATCGAGGGGCCAATCCCCAAGGTGTAGGAGAGTCGCAGTGAGGTAGCGGCATCCAGCCGTTGGAGGACCTCCTATGTTTGTACTTCGTGCTATTTGGCAATCTATAGGGACTCCCTCTGAGGAGTGTTGATTGGGTTAGAGTTGGAGTACGAGACGTGATACAAACGCAAGATGTTTAGGAAGATGATGTATGTGTCATCCACGCTCCTGGCCGCGAGGCCGTGGGGTTGTTGAGTGCATGATAGAGGTCCGGCTAGTGCATGAGCCAGTGCCAGCCCATTTTAGGTCCCATCAGTGGTGCGTCTACCGGGAGCTACCTATAAGTGGCGGTTTTCAAATCTAGGGTTTCAAGGGACCCTAAATTATCCATAAAATGGGGTTTGTTCAAGGATGGAAAAACTTGGCTTTCCCCATACAAAACTTACTAATGGACTTAGTTAGTTATGTAGAGCATGAGTCCTCTGCAGAAGATAATTTATGTGATGAAAAGAGTAGCCTAGTAGTGGTTACCCCATCCTCTAATATGATGGCATGGGCCGAGGTTCGCCTTGGTGTGGTCTCTACCCAAGAGAAATCATGTTTAACCATCCATCAACCTAGAGGGCATGAAACAAGCATGTTGGAAACTAGGGTAGTTATGGCATCAACAAGTTATCATGCTAAAGCCATGATGCCATGGGAAAGTGCAGATATACGATGGAATATGCTTGTGGTTGAAACATCCCGTGTAATGGGCCACCATGATGACATAATAGGCATCATAATGATGTTAGAAGCCCTAGCTATCAAGGGAAAACCGTTGCTTAAAAGGCACGGTTCCCAAGTTTTAAGAAGTAGTAATGATAAATCTGCTTTAGATAAGGACCAAAAACTCTTATATAAACCCATTATGGACTTTCCTTTTAAAGGGAAAGGTATGGAAGACCTTCTAAGAGGGGATCAAAAGGATATGTTGAAATTTATAAGACTCCTTAGACCACTCAGTGAGTTGGCAGAAAGGGATGTCAATGAGGATATTAACCCCCCTACACTGAAAAGGGTGGGGATGGAAGAGGTTAAAGATCCTAAGAGGCTGGACCCAGATCATGATGAATATGAAGATTTTAATGACCCGGTGTGTTGATCCCAAAAGGGAGGACTAAATGTCCTCCTCTTTATAGGGATCTCCCAGTGTTTTATGGGTTGCCAAATGAGGATCCGATGATTCATTTAAGAGAATATGACCTAACTTGCATTGCAAGTGGATTCGATGATATACATTGGATGCTCGTATTCCCAAGTACCCTAAAGGGAGAGGCAAGGAAATGGTACTGGAGCCTCCCAAGAGGGTCGATCAAATCATTTGAGGAGACTTGTGATAGATTTCTAGATAAGTATGAAAAACAGCTCCCTATGATTCAGGTCTTAGGGCAGCTTATGCAGTTTAGACAAGAGTCTTATCTTTCTGTTAAAGAGTATGCTAGAGCCTTTGATAGTACTCTTAGGCTTTGGCCAAGAAGAGCCATTGCATTAGCAGATGATGTGCTATGTGAGCTCTTTCTGAATAGCTTAGAGATTAATACGCAAATCCAAGTGGGACTGTGGAATCCTAAGTCGTTAAGGGAAGCAAAAATGCATGCCATTGATTATGAGGGTCATATTCAGAGATGTTGGGAAAACTTTTGGAGTTTTCCCCGCTCAGTACAAGTGCATCCTAGCTTCCAACCATTTCTACAAGAAGACAGCTCACTTGTTGATACCAAGGTAGCCTATGAGGGGAACCTTGGTGGCCAAAATCTCAAAGCAGAAAATGGCCATCCTATGAGTAGTACTGACATGCCTCTTAGTGAATAGGTTCCAAGCCATGTAAGTCCCATTAGGGCTTGCAACACTTCCACGAGAGATAGTTGTGATGGAAATATGGATCGCACCAATGGGCCTATGAGTGTTGATAAGAATTCTGTGTGTGGTTCTAATTTTGTTGCTAGTAAGGCTCTTGAGAGACCTTTGGTGTTGGAATCATGCTTCCGGGTGGATGTTGTTCCCTCCAGTGAAAGCATGGTTCTTATGGAAGAAAATTTACAGTATGGACGTAAACAAGTAAAGACATCTTTTGTAAAGAGGATGCAAAATGCTAAAAGTCCACCTGTGCTTCACAAAGTTCATAAGGATCTGAGGCCATTTGGCCATAGGGATAAGTTTGCATTGAGTTCGTTAGACCAGTGCAACAAATTGAGGGAGTGCAAGAATATTAAGGGAAATGTGAGATGGGTTTAGAGACCCAAAATCTCCAAAAGTGTGGCAGGAATGTCGGATGCAAGGCCAAGGATCCCATCTGGATATATTATATTGAACCCCCAAGAGGATAAGACTGGATATACATCTGACAATATACACTGCCTTGGGATACACCCATGTGATGTGCTTAGGCTTGAAGTTCTACCTAGTTTGGGTCGCAGCACTGATTTATGTGAAAACCCAAATAGGGGAGGTTTGAATGAGTACAAAGCTATGATTCTTTCTCCCAAAGGAGCCACTTAGCCGCTTGAACGACCAATTTATTCAGATTATAGTAAATGTGGGACATGCGAGCCCACTAAGGTTGTTCATTCAGCTCATAGTGCCCAAGAAGGGATCGGTCTTATTGATGAGTTATTTGTGGAAAGTCTTGGACTTGTAGCTCTACAGGAAGAAAACCCTAAGATAAAAAAAGAAAAAAAAAAACAAGATCAAGCTTTTAGCTAACTTGCATGAGTAGCGAAGGGTTAGTCGACCTATGATATGCTATCCTTGGTACCCTGGATAGTATGAGAGGGTGTGATGTATATGCCAAGGACATCAGTATTACATGGACTAAAATGACCTATCTAGTTTTAAGCTAGGAAGGCTAGCTACTTTGGAGATTACGTCCAGATCTCGTTAGGCCAAGAGGGCCAGTGTTGCCAGGTTTTGAATGTTTTATTTCATTAGGCCAAGAGGGCCAGTTGTCTGTTTAGTGTAGGTGCAGTTAATGGTTTCTTGTTTGAGTCCTGTGCTTGACAGATTCCGTGGAGCTAGAGGGAGCCTTTGTCGTGGCATCGACGCTTCTTGTGGCCCTATCCAGGTGATATCTTTCCTTTATGAGTACTGTGGTTGTTATGTTGTATGTGTTTGTGTACTTGTTAAGGGGTTTTTCGTTTCTTATTGGGGACCGGCATCCAAGGCATGAAGTCCCGAGGTTTAGATTAAGTATGTTTGAGGGAGGTCTGCGTAGTCGTTGCCTTCTGTGAAGACATTGCCAGGCATTGAGAGACCTGTGTTAGAAGGGAGTTCTAGTGACCCTGTTCTGCTAGCCTGCTAAGCAGCTGTTCTAGGAGTTCTTGCTAGTTGTGAGGCAGTTAGGGAAGCTTGCCAGAAGAAAAATAATGATGATAAAGGGAAATAAAACCCTGAATATCTTCAAGAAAATAAATAAATACGAAGGTGTGTAAAAAGGGGTTCTAACCCCTATCAAAGAAAAGAAAAGAAAGAAAAATTTATAAGCAGTTGATCATTACCTTGTGAAGGCCTGGTAGGTTCCTGGGGACGAGTCAGACCCGGGGCCGATGCCTTGTCTTCCTAGGGGTGGCATCTTGCTAGAAAAGAAAAAAATAAGGAAGATTGGAGTGAAAATAAAAGTGAGCATCAGAAAAGGATTCAGTCTCGCCTTGCGAGGGCTTGGTAGGCTCTTGGGTACCGAGACAGGTCCTGAGGCCGATGCCCTGTTCTCCTTGGGTCACTATGCTCAACTCCCTCCTTTTTACATACCCGAGTATCGGAAAATGAAACCCTACAAGAAGAAATGTACCAAAAGAAAATACTTCTTGATCAGGCTATAGGAGTCCTCGCCTAGTAGGAGCTCCTAGTTGTGTTGTCCTTAATTAGGTCGGCAGTCAGACCACCACTTAGGGCAACCTCTTTGACAGTTCTTTTTAGGTTTGACAGTGTTGGAGCAGTTGGTTAGTGACTAGCTTTGGAGCTTCTATCAGATTATGCTAGGTCTACTCCTTATGGATGTCATGCCTTGGTTTTGTCAGGGGGTTGATGCTTCCTTTGGTTGTTTATGTGCAGATATGTTCGTGGGATTCGACAAGCTGAGTCGCCCTATCCCGTGGTCGCCAATGAGAGTGGAATTTTGGTGCCGAGAAGTGCTTAAAAATAGCTAAAAATTATGAATATCAAGGGAAAAATATTCAACGTCGAAGGTGGCGGCTCGATCTAGGATGATTTTAAGCGCCAAAGTGCTTTAAAGGCGCCCGAGCGACACTTGTTGATTTTTCATAATTTTTCAGACTGTCATGCGGGTTGACAAGAGTTACCGGCCAATGCGGGATGCGGAGCCGGACGCCTAGGGTTTTTCAGAGCTCAATTCGGAGTCCGGATGGGGAAATGGCCACAAAATGGTCAAGATATGAAAAGATGGACACTTGGGAGGCCAAAATTGAGCATGCCTTTTGAGTTTGGACAACTACCCCCCCCCCCCCCCCCCCCCCCCCCCCCAAAAAAAAAAAATTATGCACCCTATGAAGCAAAAAACCTGGAGAGAGAATGAGGGATGAAAAAACGTGGAGGAAGATGGCGCCCGAAATTTGCGCTTCATGGCATGGAGAGGGTGATGGCTGGCTGTGAATAACCCCCCCCAATCGATTATGGGGCTTGAATCCCTCCTGGATGCTGACTCTATCGCCGTGCTTCACTCCTCCAATGGCGGTCTCTGTGAAGAATTCTAATTTCAGTCTTTCTCTCTCCTCCCTCTCTCTCCCCTAAAGGTAGATTCATGTGGTGAAGAGGAAGAAGAGGAATGGATGAGGGATGCTTGTCCAATGAAGACCGGATTGCTCCGTGGTGCAAGAGGAAGGAAGATTGCTGATTGTGGACTATCATGAGCATTAATGGTGGCTGAAAATCAGTCCTGAGATATGGCAAATAAAAACCCGCAACCCACAAAAAACGGTAATCTCATTTTTACAAAGGAAAATGGTATTTTTATGCAATTTGCTTCATGAATACTTGTTCCCATGAGATGATTATGCATTATAATGTTGTTTGCAATGTCTTTCAACTGTTTATGCTCAGAAAATCAGAAAATCATAAGTGTTGTGGATGAAATTAGTAGTGGAAAAACCGTAAATATGCAAAATATGGGAAAATTGGGTGTTTTTGAGATATCAATGGAAAATATCATAAGACACACCAACTCAACTGCTCTTTTTGTTGCAAATGAACCTAAGGGCCATAGCCCATAACTCATTTTGAATTTTCAGTCATTTAATATTTCAAAAATACAAGAAAAATAGGGAAAATGGAAAAAAATAAGGGAAAAATGGATTTTGAGTGCCGAAAATTAGGAAAAAATAATATTCATGTTTGTGGATGTAAGGGGGTTTGAAGTATGAGGTTTAGCCTCAGTTCAGCCCTACCTTTATGTTTTAGTGAGTTTTTATTGCTTTTCATACAACAAAAAACATGGAAATGAACCCTAAACCAATCAATAATGTACGACCTAAACGGGTGAGGGGGGTAGAATGTATGAAAAGTGTTTAAATGCTTAATGAAATGATGGAAAGCTTGCTGGGTTTTATGCATACCATTTAGGTTGGTCGATAATTAAAAATTAAGGACCTAGTAGCACGAGGGTTTCTCGGTGCTAGGTTCATGCAACGCCTCATACGAGCAATAGTCAAAATCATTGAAAGAAATGTTTTCCACATGTGCACCAATGCTGATTTTCTTAATTGTTTGAGCACATGGACATTCACAATTTGCATGAAGCATGAAATTTAAAGGTATCAGACAATATCTCCTGGATGCATGGCACTTGCTTTCTAGAGGATCGTGACCAACGTTGAGTGAGTAAGGTTGTCCTAAGTTGTAGGCTAGGCGTTGGGTCTAGGGGAAAGAAAGTGAGGAAGCATGGTATATCTCCTGGAAATACGCGAATCATAAAAGAGAGAAGTTTGTGTTTGTATGTTATATATATGTTTAGCGACGCATCGAGGGGCCAATCCCCAAGGTGTAGGAGAGTCGTAGTGAGGTAGCGACATCCAGCCGTTGGAGGACCTCCTATGTTTGTACTTTGTGCTATTTGGCAATCTGTAGGGACTCCCTCTGAGGAGTGTTGATTGGGTTAGAGTTGGACTATGAGACGTGATGCAAACACAAGATGTTTAGGAAGATGATGTATGTGTCATCCACGCTCCTGGCCGCGAGGCCGTGGGGTTGTTGAGCGCATGATAGAGGTCCGGCTAGTGCATGAGCCACTGCCGGCCCGTTTTAGGTCCCATCATGAACCTTGATTTTAGTTGTCTTGTACGGGCACTTGGAGGCATGATCAGCAATGTACTTATCCCCACATTTAAAGCATAGGCCTTTTTCCTTCCGTTCCTTCATAGCATCTGGAGAAATGAATCATTGGCCACTGGGTCCATGGGAAGGTGATGCAGTGGACTATTTATTTTCAGTAATTCGAGTCAAATGATATCCCAAAAGTGATTTTCTTTTGTTAATCCTCAAAAGAATAAGGTGGAAAATCCAAAAAACCTAAAGTAGAAGATAGGACCAAGGCAAAAGTGGAATGGAGAACGAAGGCACGCCAAGAAAAACCAAGAAACACAAGAAGTATGGAAAAGTCTTAAATCAAGGAAAGGAGCTCAAGAAAAAGCAAAAGTCAATTGTTGTAAAAGAGTGCAAGATGCACCATGATTTATTTTAAGAGTGTCAGGCTCTGACCTATGCAAACTATAAATGTAGATGGGCAATGGTAGGAAGGAATCTAGGAAGATAGGAGAAAAATGGAAAAAAGGGCCTAGGCTATGGCCGACCATGTAAAAAGGGGATGATCGCCCAAAGGGTATTTAGGGATGTGTATATAAAGTTCAAAAGATAAATGAGAGCTCATTCTTTTGGTGTATGGCAAGAAGAGACTTACTTTTTCTCTCCTTCTATTCTCTTTGATTGCTTGTGTGTGCTTGAGGAAGGGAGTGTGAGAGTGAGAGGGAGTGAGTGTGTGAGGGTGAGGGATCAAGGAGGTGAAGCTCTCCACCACTCCTCTCTTCTTCTTCTCTCATCTTCTCTTCTCTTCTCTTGTCTTGCATGCGGCTATGGAGGATAGAGCTTGGAGGTGGAGGCTTGAGAATGCTTGAGCTTGCATCAAGAATCGTGGAGCTATCAGAGTGCTTGAGAGAGGAAGCAACTCAATCAAGCATCAAGGTAAGCTCACTATACTCATAGAGAAGGATAGTGCATTGGCTATGTGAGAGGTAACCATTAGTGCTCACTTGAAACACTTGAACAATAAGCGGTCCGTGGGTCTTGGCAGTTGAGCTTGTGCTTGCCTCCACATTTTGGTTTCATTTCCGAGACAACAGATTCAAGCTTGAGCACTTGTGCACTTCAAATAGAGCATCGAAGTAAGGGTTTCATCCCCGAACTAGAGCTTGAGATGGATAGGAGATTTTGGGTATTTAATCTATGCTACAAGTATTTTTGGTCTCTGATGGTTATTTTAATAGGAGAAATTAGTTTAGTACTTTGCTTTAGTTAAGATTAGAAAATCTGTTGGAAAAGTATAGGGTTCGCTGCTGTAAAACATGCCAACAAGGCACAGATCTATGAAAAACGGGAGGAAGGAGAACTGACGGGGGTTGAGACGGACAAGCGAGGGGGCAGGAGTGGCAAGAACATTGTGAAGGAGGATTTTAATAGCCAGGAGACCAGGGGGGAGCTCATTTGAAACCTTGGTTTCTTGAGAGAGAGAGAGAGCTTCATTGCGTGGACATGCTTCAATCTCATCGTCGACGAGTTCATTGCCCATACTACAAGTATTCCCACACCTTCTCCTGCATGTGTAGTTAGGATCTGGAGGTGCTCGACCAATAGTGGGAAGGCCTCAATTGCTCGGTGTGGTGAATTTTTTATCAGCTCAGCAAAAACGCAACGCGTTCAGCCTGTCTGAATGACGGTGATTCTGGGCAAAGTCCCATAATCGGCCCTCGGCACACTCTTGTATTCGGCCATTTGACCCACTTGACTCAGACACCCACCACTCGGCCCGTTCGAATCAACCATTCAGACCAACTTGGCATTCAGCCCATCTTACTCGGACACTTGAAAATTTGGCCCTTGGCCATGGCCACCACTAAGCCCTTGGCCAAGTCAAATTCAGCCCACTACCTTTTGACCATTCGGTCCTCAAAAAACTACATTCGGACTGGCTGAAGTTGACATTCGGACCAACTTGGCCCTCTGACCCTGGCCACTCGACCCTCAGCCTAGTCAATTTGGCCCACTACTATTCAGCCATTTGGCCATTCGGATGGGCCTAATTAGACATTCGGCCCCTGCAATTCGGACCTATTGGGCCAAGTCTGATTTTCCAAGAATTTTTTGAAAATTGGACCACCATACCACCTAGACACCAGCTGTCCAAACATCCGAAAACCATACAGATGATCGAGAATCATGTCTGGCACAAGGATCAAGGGGATCAATGAGACTCAGCATAGAGGTGGCTTAGTCGACCATCTAGCAATTTAGCCCAACAGCAGCATCGAGTGGCATCTTAGAGCGCAAATGAATAATGATGGAGCGAAGGGAATGACAAAGAACCCTATAAACTAGTGGGGACGACCAGGCCAAAAATTGGGTATCCAAGCCTATCAAGCTAATCCACGACAAGAGTGATAGAGTTGTCTAGGCACTTATCTTCTCACTCACTCTGAATTCTAGCCCTCAAAGCACAATTGAGAAAAGCTAAAAGCATGATTTTGCACAGTGCACAGAAAAGAGCACACACGCACACACAAGCACAGAGTAAGGGTAAGTTGAGGACTGTTTGTAATTAATAAGGAACACACCCAGACTTAAGAACTTGAAGGAACTCACCAGTAAGAGAAGACACAAAGACATAGAAGGGAGATTGAATCCCCAAAAGTAGGACCAAGTAGAGAACACGGCCAGAAATCTAAACACAACAAGGTCAAACAATACCGCAAAAGTGGACCTACCCATCCTCATTGACTTAATCAACAACTTGGTAGAACAATAAGTCTTAAACATGGAGGAGGGTAGCTCAAGCCGTAGAAGCAACAAGGAGCTTAACCTAGGAGACTTTCCTGAGGTTGTCCAGCAGTTAGTGAACAAATACGATGCTCAAACCCAGCTAGAAAACCAAAGTAGACTGGTAGAGGACATCATAGTAGACCTAGAGGAGGAAAGAAAACTAGCCTGCAGGGCTCTACAAGGCCTAGTTGCGTACAACCAGGATCAACAAACTAGAAACTTATGCCAGAGCTTAGAAATGCGAGAGATCCAAAGAGTGCTAGCCTTAGCAGGCAGGAATCGGTCACAGAGAGAGAGCACGCTAGAAGGAGATCTCATGTTGAGCGAGCTCCTGACAAAGCAGCTGCTAGATAACACGACCGCAGAACAAAGTGCTACAGCATTGGCAACATCGCTATTGATAGGGTTGGGAGTCAACTAGGGCTCTAAGAGTCAATCAAAAATCCCTGTGGTAGCAAAATAGGTGGAAAACTACCAAGCTACTGACGACCTGTACAGCTTTATGGAGAAAATTGAGTAGGTCTGCGAGGCCAATGGCCTCACTGATCCTACTCAATGCTCCCAAGCCTTCGGACTATGCTTAGGTGACAAGGGTCGGACTTAGTACACAAGTCTAGATGCTGCAGAGCATGCCGATTTTAGTGGCCTGAAAAATCTCTTCATTAAGACATTTTCCGAACCTAGATTCATCAAGCAAAAAGACATGGATTTATCCTAGGACACATGGTGTCAAAGAATGGCATTGCCAAAGATTCCTTGAAGGTCAAGGTCATTGTTGATCTGCCACCCCCAACTGATTACAAGGGTGTTCAGTACTTTTTAGGACATACAGGGTATTACCAACGGTTTGTGTTAAACTATGCATTGATTACTAGACCTTTATACAAGTTTTTGGTTATATTCGAATGGACCACAGAATGCCAGCATGCGTATGAGGAACTAAAAAAGTCTCTAACCATTGCAATAATACTACGAGCCCCAGATTGGACACTCACATTTCACGTGCACATTGACACATCGAAATTCACCGTAGGAGCTGTGTTGTGCCAACCTGGTGAACACAATCTGGACTACTCGATGAGCTTTTCTAGCAGACAACTCAGTAAGACCCAAATGAATTACTCAACAATAGAGAGAGACGGCTTGGCCATGGTGTTTGCCATAAAGAAATTTTGACATTATCTTCTAGCTACGCCTTTCACTTTCTTTGTTGACCATCAAGCCTTCTTGTATCTGGTTAACAAACCATGCACTACACGATGCATTACTAGATGGATTCTTTTGCTTTTGGAGTTTGATTTCTCCGTGATGGTGCGTAAGGGGAAACAACATTACATGGCTGACCATCTATCTTGCATCCCCATGGGAGAAGCGGCTGAACAAGACATTGTGGTGGAACTGCCAAACGCACATCTATTCTGCTTATCCAGTAAAAAATATTTGTTTAGAGATGACATGACACCATATTGGGCAGATGACATAGTCCAAGTGCTTGAGCACAGACTATTGAAATGACTGATAGAAAAGGCTCGACTTAGGCGGCTTATCCAAAAACTCCAACCCTATCAGTTGATAGCTGGCCAACTTTACAGGCTAGGGGACAAGACGGGTTATTGTGCAGATGCATGTGTGAGCATGAGATGCATGACATACAGACAAAGGCCCACAGCGGAATCACAGGAGGACATTTCAACAGCGGAGACACGACAACTCGCAAAGTGCTGCAGTCCCAGCTGTGGTGGCCTACCCTTTTTCGAGATGTGACACGATTCATGAAAGCATTGTGATGAATGCCAATGAACTAAAGTCCCTATCCACAAAGATCGCATGGAGCTAACCCCAATTATCACGCGACAACCTTTCGAGAAATGGGGGATTGACTTCATCATACCTACTAGTCATGTGGCACAATACTCACAAGCTAAATACATCATTGTGGCCACTGACTATCTAACCAAATGGTCAAAAGCACGAGCTACGAGAAAGAATGACACTAGGACCACTGCTAAGTTCCTATGGGAGCAAGTGATCTCATGATTTGGCTATCCCATTGAACTAGTTAGCAACGAAGGCACACACTTAATCAACAAAGTAATAGCTCACTTGTTGTCATCCTTTCTAATCATCCATCAGAAATCCACACCTTATTATCCACAGGCAAACAGTCAAGCTAAGTCGACAAATAAAATCCTAGTAAATGTCTTGACCAAGGTAGTCTTTGCTTCATGCAGTGATTGGGATAACAAATTAATAGCAGCCTTGTGGGCCTACTGCACAGCTTATAATATAGTTGTAGGACAGACCCCCTTTAGATTGACATATGGTACAGAGGCAATCCTTCCCTTGGAATTCTTTGTACCAAGCCTCAAGATCGTGCTTCAAGAAAGATGGGATGGGAAGGAAGCATGGATGGAACGCTTGATTGAACTTGAACACTTAATGGAAACCAGCTTCTACCCATGCACGCGCTCATATGCGAAAAGGCAAGACACAAAAGCTGGTTTGACAAGCATGTCAAGTAGTGCAGCTTCGAATAGGGGAACTTAGTACTGCTATACTCAGTCAAAGGACATAAGCAAAAGCTGAAGTTTCGAGGGCTAGGACCTTTTAAGGTTCGAACCATCAACTGAACTAGCAACGTTGAACTAGAAACCCTAGAGGGTGAGGGCATAGGCTTCTTTAATGGCAGCCGCATAAAGAAGTATTTCCCTCCTCATTGTATGAGCCCCCAATGCTAGCACCCCCTGTCCACGATCACTGAGGTGGACTGTGAGGATGAGGAAGCAGTACCCCCATCTTACCTATGCATGACGATCATTGCTAAATAAACATGCACCATCAATGGATTGATCCATGAGGGAGCTGATTTTAATATCTTGACTCATGACCATTGGACCCAAATCAGCAAACCGCAGTTGCAACCCACTAATGCTAATCTCACCCCTTATGGAGCCCAACCCTACACCCTATTGGGAAAGTGCAAGGTTGCAATTTTTATTGAGTCTGAAAGTGTGCCGATAATCTTCTATGTGATGCCCAACACTAAGAATGTAGGCGTAGACTTGTTGTTAGGAAAAACTTTCAAGAAGAAAACTCATTGCAATGTTGACTATCAGTTGCAGCATATCCACTTAACCATGGGCAACGTTTGCATTGTTATACCTTTCAGCAAGGGCGGCACAACTCCACACAAAGCCACCGGTAGACGAACCCATCATCAAGACTAAGGAGGGAGGTCGGGACTTATCATAACCTACCAAGCCTCAATACCAACAACCCACCAAAACCGACATTGATGCCCCTGAACCCCAACTCAAATGGGTATCTAAACAAAGAGCACAACCTAGAAATAGAAACTCATGGCCTTGCTAGGCTAATAATCCACACCCAAAACCTAGGAAGCCAAGTCAAAAATATAAACACCAATGTACGGTTAAGCCATGATGGGTCCCCAAGGCCTTATTGCGAGGGCAAGGTTGCTATGCGGGTAATACTTGGATTTGGCTGCCTAAAGCCAAAGCGACCAAAGGCCCTCCTCAAGCACCATCCTCAAGCTTGACCACAGGTAACATCATGCCAGAGACACTCAAACCACAAAAGAATTAGGCCGCTAACTCCATAACACCTCCGAATCCTAACTCAACAAGACTTGACCCAATGCCTAGCTCTAGCACTGATGATACCCCGTAGATCTCAAATGCCTCTAGTAGCATGACAACCACAACTACCACCAAACCTATCGAATGTGAGACCAATCCCTAACATAAAGAGCAGCCCAAACTGCGACTATTAGCTACTGAACTCTCTAGTCCTGTTAAGCCTCAACCACCCACTGGCCTTCGACCCTCTTATGAGCGATGATCAATTATAACCTTGGCCTTAGACTTAGCTGAGAGTACGGGGGGTGAATTGGTTGCTTGCCTCCAATGCTTAGACACTACTTTCATGACCTTGCCTAAAAGCCACAATCGACTAGACTTAGGCCTCTTGGAAAAACCTATAGCAATGGAGTACGAGCACTCCCTTGCTTTTGGGAGGAGTCAAAATTTGTATTTGTTAAGGCTTTCGAATCAGCTCAGGAGTTAATTGCAAACAACTGAGATATCCCTAGAGGAGCAGGCAATCAAGTGACTTCCCATTTCATCATTTAGTAAGAATACAATCATGGCCACAAACCAAGAAATCGAGAAGTTGAAAAAGCTTACCGACCACGACTCCTCCTTCTTGTGAAAATGGTATGCTTTACACCTGCAATAAAAGCAGGAGGGATGCCAAACAATGACCAACGTTGAAAAGCAATGCACAATTAAGGCATTTGAATACAACCCAACCTATATCGCTCCAACTTCCTATAGGGTGTTGACTTTTATTTGTAACCGACCCCTAAAAGAACACATTGAGGGACATCCATATTTAGATTGCATCCTCATTGAAGAGAAGCTTTATGTCGCTAGTCGAATGGACTCGGATGACTTCTTGCTTGACGTCCTTACTTACATCACGCATGTAGGCATCCGCCCTTTTGACATGGATAGCTATGCTAATCTCAAGTATAATCCAAATTTCTATGCATGGCTGCAAAGGTAAAGAACTCGAGTTATGTGATGAATGCCCGCCATCCTCTAACCCTTTAATCCTAGGAAGGATTCTTCTCAATTCAAAGTGGGGGAGGTAAGGTGAAACAAACCAAATACATGATAAAAACCATAACAAACCAAACATATAAGGAAAAACATAAAGAAAAATCACATATGAGGGACCTCAATGGTAGAGAAGCAACTTGTGACTGAGAAATTGGCAATAAAATTTGAAAGCAATAGACTTAGATTGGTTGGAGGAAAAGGCCTAATTTTGTACTAAAACTAAGTTAATCTACCAAGGATGCAGTCTTTTCTTTCAGTGAGTAACTAATTGGAAAAGCACTAATGGCAAACCATGGCTTATGATATGACTTATAATGAGTTTACCTTTGGAATTGGTATGCAATATCAAGATGAGGTTAATGTGCCAGGGTTACATCTTTATTCAAAATAAACGGTCATCAAACGAAGTTGAAGGAGTTTTAGAGGCCCCCTTCTTCTTCACTTCCATGCTGAGATTCTTGTGTTCTTCCTCTTGATGCTCTTGGTCTTCTTCTTCATCATGCTCTTCTTTGTCGGTGATGCTCATGAGATAGGCTCTTTGTGCTTTCTTCCTCGAAAAACAGTCCCTCTCTTTGTGGCCCGGCTTGTGGCAAAAATCACAAATGATGGTGTCATTGTACTTGTATTTCCCTTTGCCAGAAAATCCCCTGTGGTAAAGTAATTCCTCTCTTGTAGATGATCTTGTAGTAGTAGGTGGAGATTCTTGCTTGAATTTATTTTTCTTCTCCTCCTCAAGCAAAGAAGCTTCTATTTCCACTAGCCGTGGATCCAGCATATTGGTGAGGGTTGTTACAACATTGTCATATTCAGGACTAGGAAGGGATTTAAGTAATACACCAATTGAGATATCTTCATCAATGCGTGAATCAATACCGGCAAGTTGAGTAAGGAGACTTTTCATGTAATTCAAATGAGAAGCAAGTGAGGTTTGAGGCTTCATTTCAAGACGGAAAAACTCAACTAGAAGTCCAAACTTGGAACTCTTTGACTTGGATCCAAAGAGAGTATTTAAAACATCCCAGGTGTCCTTGGCATTGTTGCATTCATCCACATGATGGATGTAGGTATCATCCAACTCTAGCTTGATTATGGCTTGTGCTTTGTCGTCGCGAACTTCCCATGTAGTGGCTTGAGTAGGATCTCGAGGCTTCTTCTCCTTTCCATTTGAAATATTCCATAAACTTTTCTTCATGAGGACCAACTTGATCCTAGTTTGCTGATGGAACCTAAAACCGGCCGGCACTGGCTCGTGCACTAGCCGGACCTCTATCTCACGCGCTCAACAACCCCCCAGCCTCGCGGCTAGGAGCGTTGATGACACATACATTGCCTTCCTAAATGTCTTGCGTTTGTATTACGTCGTTTGTAGTCCACTTTTCTCTCACCTACTACTCCTCAGAGGGAGTCCCTTACACATTGCCTAATGGCACGAAGCACACACATAGGGGGTCCTCCAACGGCTGAATGCCGCCACCCCTTTGTGACTTTCCTACACCTTGGGGATTGGCCCCTCGGTGCGTCGCCCAACATATAAACATTTCGTACAAAATCCACTCAAGGTACCATTTAATCGTATACAGGAATGTACCATTGTCCTTACTTCTCTTTCCCCTAGACCCCATGACTAGCCTATGGCTTAGGGTGTCCTGTCTCTCACTCAACGTGGGTCAAGGTCCTAATGAAAACAATTGCTGTGCATCCACGATTTCTGATACCTTTAAATATTTCTATGATTTTTGGATATTGTGGATGCTAAGTGCTCAAACAGTTATGAAATCAATATTGTGCACATGTGGAAAACATCCTTTCAATGATTTTCAACTACCGTTCTTATGCGGCGTTGCACAAACCTAGCACCAAGGAAACCCTCGTGCTACTAGGCCCTTATTTTATAATTATTCACCGACCTATATGGCATGCAAACAAAAACCCAGCAATCTTTTCATCATTTGACTCCACATTTAGACACACTTTAACCACTCTACCCTCCCATCGATCAAATGTTGCATTGTGGTATAGATTTATAGGGCATTTTGCCATCATTTTATGTGTAGAAAGTGAAAAAAACACACTAGAACAAGAAGGTGGGGTTGAACTGGGCAAATCCTCATGCTTCATTCCCCACAACCATTCACAAACATTGTTCTTAATTTTCCGCACCCAAAATGCATTTTTTCCCTATTTTTAGTGATTTTCCTCTATTTTCCTTGTATTTTTCCTTATTTTTTTGCATTATTTAATTACTAAAAATTAAAAATAGGTTATGGGCTGTGGCCCTTAGTTTCTTTGTGCAGCAAAAATGAAAATTTAGTTGGTGTTCCTATTCATTTTTCCATTTTTATGCCCAAAAACATCATTTTCCCTTGATTTTCCATATTTTACGTGTTTTAGTGTATTATTTTGAGCCACAAGATGCATATTTTTCTGATTTTCTGATTATGATCAACAAGTACTCATGGAAAACAGCAATATAAACAATTTTTAGCCCACATGAACAACATTTCATCAATCAAAAGCCATGAAATCTCAAATTTCCTTTGAAAAAATTGAATTGCCGCTTATTTGCGTGTTTCGGGTTTCATGTCCATGGCTGCAAATCTGAAAATCAGCAGCACTTCATGCTCATGACGATCACAAATCACCATTTCCAACCCGTGGAGCAATCCGATCAATGCCAGACAAGCCTCCATCATTCTTTCTTCTTCCTTCTTCTTCCCATATGAATTCCCCCTTAGAAGAGAGAGAGGGAGGAGAGAGAAAGACTAGATTTCTATCTCAGCATTCAGGCCATCAATTGAGGAGCAAAGGGCGGTGATAAGATCAGCATACAGAGGGGAATGAGGGCCAATGATCTCAGTTGGCATGGTTGTTCACAGGCAGCATGAGGCATCTCCCATCCTTCAAGCGCAATTTTCGGCGCTCTCTGATGGCGCCCTCTTCCCACGTTTCATGCTTCTTTCTTGCATGAAACTTTCATGTGACATTTAAATTTTTGGGCTCCCAAAGGTTACTTGCCCATTTTGGCCAAATTTTGTCCACCCCTTCGCATCTTGACCGTTTCCTTGGCCATTTCCCCGTCCGGACTCGGAATTGAACTCTAAAAAATCCTGGGCGTCCGGCTTAGCATCACGCATTGGCCAGTAGCTCGTGTCAACCCGCACGACTGTCTGAAAAATTATGAAAAATCAACAAGTGTCGCTCGGGCACCTTTAAAGCACTTTGGTGTTTAAAATCGTCCTAGATCGAGCCGCCGCCTTTGACATTGGATATTTTTCCCTTGATATTCATAATTTTAAGCTATTTTTAAGCACTTCCCAGCACCTAAAATTCTGCTCTCATTGGCGACCACGGGATAGGGCGACTCAGCCCGTCGAATCCACGAACATATCTGCACATAAACAACCAAAGAAGCATCAAACTGATACAAAACAAATATATATTAAAATTCAGCACAATGCTCACCCTACCCCCTGACAGAACCAAGGCATGACATCCACAAGGAGTAGGCCTAGCATCATCTAATAGAAGATCCAAAGTGAGTCGCTAACCAACTGCTCCAACACAGCCAAACTAAAAAACCTATCAAAGAGGTTGCCCTAAATGGTAGTCTGAACTACTTACCAACTAAAGACAACACGACTAGGAGCTCCTACAAGGCGAGGACTCCTATAGCCTGATCAAGGAGTATTTTCTGTCAGTACAGTGCTTCTTTTAGGGTTTTTATTTTATGAACATACTTGGGCATGTAAAAAGGAGGGAGCTGAGCGTAGTGACCCAAGGAGAACAGGGCATCGGCCTCAGGACCTGTCTCAGCACCCAAGAACCTACCAAGCCCTCGCAAGGCGACACTTAATCCTTTTCTAACGCTCACTTTTATTTTCACTCCAACCTTCCTTTTTTTGTTATTATTTTCAGCAAGAAGCCACCCCTAGGAAGACAAGGTATCGGCCTCAGGACCTGTCTCGGCACCCAAGAACCTACCAAGCCCTCGCAAGGCGATGATCAACTGCTTATATATTTTCAGTTCTTTTCTTTTCTTTGATAGGGGTTAGAACCCCTTTTTACACACCTTCGTATTTATATTCATCTTTCAGGATGTTCAGGGTTTCTTGGCATCATCATTATTATCTTCTGGCAAGCTTCTCTAACTGCCTCACTACTAACAAGAAACGCACCCGCACTAGACAAGGAAATTGCCCTCTTGGCCTAATGAAATGAAACACTTCACTACAAAACTGAATCGGCCCTCTTGGCCTAATGAAATCAAACATGACTTTGCTAATAGATTGGCCCTCTTGGCCTAATGAAATAAAACATGACTTCGCATAACATCCTCTTGGAAACAACTATGATAGACATCAAAGCATACCATTCCCAGGGGAACAGAGGCTCGTAGCCCTAAACTAGGTGCATTAAATTATGACCCATCCCTCCTGTGTATATCGCAAGAGGTGTTCGCATCACATGTCGTCTAATCAGTCTGTGGGTCCAAGATAATAAAGGCAGATGAGTCTCGCCTACCCTCTGCATCACCCAGATCAACCATCGTCTGCCAAAGAGGGCATGTTCAGAAAGCATACCCCACAAACGACCAGGTCCTGGCTCATCATCAATAGATATATCGGGACAAGGGCCACAATTAAACAAGAGGTCTTCTTCATACGCAAAATTGGCCAATGAATTGGCAAACTGATTCTAGCTTCGTGGAATCAGCTGAAAAGACACTCTATCAAATTCGTCTAGCAGGGCTATGGCAGTATGATGGTACATGCAAAGGATGGGGTTTTGCACCATGTACGTCCCATTGAGTTGATTTAAAACCAACTGAGAGTCCCCTTTTACCAATAACTGGCGGATACCACCCCTCTTTGCAATATTCAAACCCATAATCAGGGCTTTGTATTCGGCCATATTATTGGTAAAATTCACCCCGAGATAAGTAGCTAACTTTATGACAATGCGTCGTCGGGGGTCTCGGATGACAACTCCTACACTTCCTTTTTTGCATACACCCCTGGACGCCCCATCAAAGTACAAGGTGTACGTCCATAAAGGGTTTACATATCCCGCCATCTTGAACTCTACTCGTAATTATGGTAATCAAAATTCAGCATATTCAACGGGTGGACTGTAGGCTCCATCCTTCCATCATCATTGAATTCAACAGGGATGCTCATCAACATTTGTAGGCAGTGATGGCAGAAGACCTTGATCTCCCAAATAAATGTCTCGCCTTCTTGCTCGGTCACCTTATATCCTTTGCTCCACCAAATGAGCTTTCCCTGATGATACCTCTGTTCTAAATATGGGTGTTCTAAATAAGGGATCAGACGACCCATCAACCTCTATCACGATTTCCTTGCAGATATTTGATCGATCTCTCCTAGACCTGCAAGGCAGTCATAGTATTAGTGCAGTCAGAAATAATAAGGTTTAATCTTATTAAGATTAACCTTATTTTTAAATTCTATCCCCTCAAGGTCAGCTAACAAAACTGTGGATGTATTCTTTCCTATTCTCATGATCCTATAGGGCCCATCCCATTTGGGCTCTAGCTTGCCTGGAAATAATTCACGTCGTGCATCATAATACAGGACAAGCTGTCCTTCCTTGAAGGTGTATTTCTTGGCTTTAAGGTCGTGTAGCTGCTTCATTCGGCGCTTCGCCACTTCTTGGTGCAATAAGCTCTGTAGCTTAAACTCATCTAAATGTGCCAGTGTCATCAAGCGCTCAAAAAGTGCGTCTTCATCACTCAAAGAATGATTGATGGCAAACCGAATAGTCGGCAGCTCAATCTCTAAAGGCAAGACACACTCCTCCCCATATACTAACTTGAACGGGGTATGGCCAGTGGCTCGTTTGAAGGTCGTATTATAGGCCCACACTGCCACGTATAACTTTTTATCCCAATGCCGTTTTTTTCCCGACACAATTTTGGACAGAATGCCCACAAGCTACTTGTTGGTGCTTTCAACTTGCCCATTGGCTTGCGGGTTGTATGGGGTTGTCTTGTTGTGCTTGATTTGCCAAATTTCTGTCAAACCTTTGATCACCTTATTCAGGAAATGGGTTCCGCGGTCCGACACTAATTCTTTCGGCAGACCAAAACGGCATATTATCTGCTCTAAAAGGAAACTAGCAGTTTCTTTAGCATCATCTTTCCTTGTTGCACGTGCTTCTGACCACTTTGTGAAAGTAGTCAGTCGCTACAACGATATACCTCTTTTGCGTAGTCGACGACGGAGTAATAGGACCCACGAAGTCTATTCCCCACTTCTCAAATGGAAGTATCACCATAATAGGGGTGAGTGGTCGTTTCCTATTCTCTCGACTATCATGTCATTGGCAAATATCGCATCTCTTAACATACGCAAATGCATCCTGGAAGATGGCAGGCCACCAATAACCTGCTCTTAAAGCCTTTTGTGCTGTAAGCCGTCCAGCAAAATGGCCACCGCAAGCAGAATCATGGCACTCTTCCAAAATGAATGGCACCTCGTTAGGCATCACACATCGGCGATATATGTCATCAACCCCTTGCCGATATAATGTACCCGGGATCAAGGCAAACTTTAACGCTTGCTGCTTAATTTTCCTTCTCGCAGCTTTAGATAGTTCGGATCCCGCCTCTCTCGTTGATAAATAATGCGTTATTGCAGCATACCAGGAGGGAATAGATGACGTATCTATTTTAAATAACAACTCCATGTCACTACCTTCAGCCACAGATTCCTTCGGCTCCCCAAAGTCCACTAGACATTCCACGATGCCTTGCAACCTTGGTAGCTTACTACGGATTTCATAATCAAATTCCTGCAAAGTGATCAACCACTTCGCTAGACGATCAGGCAGCTGTAGCTTATTCATCAATAATCGAAGCCCCTCCGCCTTCGTATAAAGCACAACTTTCTAATAGAGAATATAATGCCTGAATTACTTGGTCCCAAAGACCATCGCTAGACACAACTTCTCCATGTAGGTATAATTGATTTCGGATACCCCCAGCTTCCAGCTAGCAAAAGCAATGCTTCTTGGACCACTTTTCTGCTTCAAAAACGGGTTCCAAAATCTATCTATCACTATGCGGTCCATTATCACTGTCCACACATGTTTAACTTGCCATCTCAACACTCCCCCCTCAAGCTCAAATACATCTCTATAACTCCAAGTAAGCTTCAAAAATTTTAAAGCTTCTTTACACCCAATGCCTTTTGTGAAAATGTTAGCTACCTGATCTTATATGCTAACATATACCAAGTCAATCTCACGTGTAAGTACATTCTCTCTCACAAAGTGGTAATGCACCTCAATGTGTGTTTTCCTAGCATGGAACACTTGGTTTCTAGCCAATTGTATGTTCGTAATTTTGTCAGAGTGAATGACAACTAGTTCGTCTCTCTACCAATTGTTTGTATACTGCTCATGTTATCATAATGAATGACAATTGGTCCATCTCGCTGCACACTCAAATCACCCAATAAGTTTTGTATTCATATCACCTCACATGTTGCCATAGCAACATCTCTATACTCAGTCTCTGTAGTCAATAAAGCAATCTTTCATTGCTTTTTGCTGCTCCAAGTAACTATTGCACTACCAAGAGAAAACATGAATCTTTTGGTAGATCTTTTATTAGACATGCTACCAGCCTATTTTGCATTTGTGTATTGAAACACTTGTGTATGTTGACCTACCTCATAGAAAAGTTCATAATGCAAGGTGTACTTCACGTACCTCAATATACATATAATTGCATCTAAATGTCCCAAAGCAAGGATTGACTATAGATCTAGTACTAAGTGATATCTCTCATCCATTAAGGATCCATGATTTTTAGTTTTCTCTTTGCACATAACTATCATGATCATCAACATCATCCAATGTATCTCCAATAGATGCATAACAACTAGTCATCTTATATAAAATAACATCTATGCTCACTCAGAACTCACCACTGGCAAGGTTAAAATAACCATAACACAATATTAATGAGTTTGCACTAGAAAGAACTTGAAAAATGAAATGTATAGAGCTATAGAGCACTCGATTTGGAGTTATATTGTTCAAGTTATGATAAATTCAAAGATTTGACCACGTGTCCCAAACTTATGGGAAATTTCCATATTCCCCAATATGGTGTTCCATGCTCTTTTTTCTCAACAATGCTAATGAAAATACATTTTTCAAGCTTTGGGTCCAAGTTCTTCCTCAACTCATCAAGCACATGAGCATATGTAATACAACCAACACTTTCAAGTGTGATACATTGGGTTTCTTATATGTGAAACATTCTCCAGTGGTCAATATACCATAAAGTGCAATTGTTGTGGTAGCTCTATTCATAATCTAGACACTAGTATGAATAGCCTTAGACAAAAAATACTTGGGCATATTCTTTTCAGTCACCATCAATGCCCATGTAACTTCTACAACATGCTTGTTTTTCCTTTTTGAAACCACAACTTATTGTGGGCTATACTTGCATGTTATCACTTTATTTAATGATACCTAAAAAAATAAATGAACTCATTAGTTAGGTATTCTTCATCTCCATTCTCAAATACTTAACTATAAAGCTAGTTTTTATTGCAACAATAGCCTTGAAAGTTTTGAAGTGCTTTCTTTTCCTTCATTTAAAAAAAACCTAGAGTTTCCTAGAGTAAGCATTAGTGAATGTAATATAATATTATTACTACCAAGATATAAAATTTAGGTATGGAGCCCCAAAAGGAATACCAAGGAAATAGGGTTTCTACTGTAAGAAAATCTACAAAAACTCAACAAAGGATTACAGAAGGTCAACAGAAAGCATCAAAACCACATAACTCACACTAAAATCATTCCAAACTATCAAAAACCATTCAATGAGATTTCAAACAACCTCAACCTTCATCAATCATTACTCCATTCTTCATACAGAAGAAAAATAGAACAAAACAAAAGCTATTAGAATCTCAACAGAACATCACAAAGCCTCATATCTCTACTATAAAACATCGTGAGCTTCCAAGACATAATCAACTTCATCCAAAACACTCTCAAACACTTACAAAACAACTAAACATTATTCAAAATCCATCAAAAAACAACAATCCAGACCTCAAAAACAACAAAAATCAATTTAAAAAACAAGTTATCATTTCATTCAACATATCCCTACACTTAATAAAGGAGCATCCTCATGACTTAGGAAAAAGGGAATATGAGTCCATCAAAGAGCTCAACTCGATCTTCTTTAGCAGCTTCAAGAAACCACCCAACCACAACCCCAACTTATCATATGTATCTAATAAATAATACAACAAAAGGAAAACCCTTTATCCATTAACACATCTTATAAACAACAACAAATCATAACAAATTCATAAAGGATATAAAAGGTTCTTCCATTCATCAATAAGATAGAATCATGAACCACCATCCATCAGCTTCTCAATCCGGTCCATCTTCATCTTCAACTCCACATAAGAAGGAGAATACACCACACATACATCACAAAACATACACAAAACTCATACAAACGCAATACCAAGTAGTCTAAATGGCACATGCCTCCAAAAAAATGGAGAGAAAAGAATTTTTTTTTCCATTAAGAGAAGATGATACACCAAGAAAAGGATTCACTTCAAAGTAGGACAAATGGTTGAGAGTGGAAAAAGACTGAATTTTTGACTAATTTTTGTGGTTTTTGAGGTCTGAATGGTTGATTTTTGATGGATTTAGAGTGATGTATGGTTGTTAATGGAAGTGTTTGAGAGTTTTTTGGATGATATTGATTATGTTTTGGAAGTTCATGATGATTCTATGTAGAAATATGAAGCTTTGTGATATTCTGATTGGTTTTGATACCTTCTATATAGCTTCTGTTTTATTCTGATTCTCTTTTGTATGAAGCATGAATTGATGATTGATGAAGGTTGAAATATTTTGGAATCTTATTGAAAAGTTTTTGATAGTTTGGAATGGTTCTAGTATGAGTTATGAGGATGTGTTGTTCTAGGATGACCTTCTTTAACTCTCTATAAACCTTTTGTAGAGCCTTTGTTTCTGTTCTGTCTCTGTTCTGTTCTATTCTGTAGATCTTCAGTAGGTGTTCTATAGAATGTATGTGTGACTTCGGACCTCACCTCTTTTAGGTGCTTTTAGAACGGGAGCTCTTGCTAGCTCTTGTTTCACATCCTCGAATGCTACCTTACAAGGATCACCCCATACAAACAAACAGCTAAAGGACAATAAATTCATAAGCGGCAACGTTCTTTCTGCCAAGGCGTTTATGAATCTACAGTACGAACCCACCGAAGACAGAAAGCTATGAACTTCCTTCGGAGTGCGTGGTGGACCCATGCAACTATAACTTTGACCTTCTCGGGGTCTGTCGCAATTCCAACCGAACTGACCACATGACCTAGCAATAGCCCATAAGGTACTCCAAAAACACACTTCCGTGGGTTTAGGGCGATGCAAAATTGTCTACAGCGCTCAAAACATTTTCTTAAAATGATCAACTGCCTTCCTCTCACGGTGGTGGCCCCTAAGTCATCAATAAACACCTTCAACTCTTCAGGGGATATGTCACCGAATGTCTTATCTGCTGTTCGTTACCACGAACCAGGTGCATTGCATAAACCAAAGGCCATTACACCACAGGCATGGCATTAGAATTGACCGCCTGGCCTCCACCATTTGGAGCCATCTTACTGCCCGTAGGCATCGACATGCTAAGGGGAGCCGGTAATAAAGGGACATTCTGCATCATGTTCCCTCTCCCATTAGGGTTAGCCATTGCTATCCCTTGGCCACTACTGCCATTGGCCATCGCCATATTGTTTCCCAATACTAAACCCATATTCGAATTGCCTCGAGAAGCATAGGCTGCTTGTAGTCGGGATTCCACCTCTTGTGCTTGTGTAATGGTAGTATCTATATCCCCCAAGGGGACACTACTCAACTGCAATTGGATATTAAAGTCCAAACCATGTAGGAAATATTTCAATTGGGCAGCTGCGGGGATAGGAATAGAGGTGTCCAACTTACGGAAAACCTCTTTTATTTTCTTCGCATAAGCACGAATATCCTCGTGTGGTTCTTGGCGGGTCACGTTGAGTACACGCAACCAATATTGCCCACCCCTTTCAGGGGCAAACTCCCTTCGAAAAGCTCCATAAAATGCATCAATATTCAATATGGTTCCGGCTTCTAAACCATGATACCATATAGCGGCTCTTCCTTTGAGAGTCATATTGAAGAACATCATTAAATGTCCTTCTTCTTGGATGCGACAGTTAAACATCAGCTTTTGAAACTCCCTAATGTGGAGTTTCACATCTTCCTCAACTAGCCCATTAAAAATGGGTAGCGGGTAACCTAGAGTCGACAAATCCATCGTTCCTACTGGAATTGCAATAGGCTGCACCATGACGAGGATTGGATTTGCACTAGGGATAAGGGAAGGTGGGGTTACACCTCCCGCACTTGATGTAGACTGCTTTATGGAAGAAAGGGGAGCACTAGAGCTTCCACCTTCTCCTAACTTACTGCTTGTGTCACCAAGACCACTGGATCCACTCCCTCGTAAGGGTTCAGCACCGCTACGCTTAGGGGAATATCTCCTAAAAATATCAGCACGTCGCCTAGCTCTTTCGTCTCTCTCTTGCTTTTGGATTTCTGCTAGACGATGCTTATCAATAAATAACGGATCAATCTCAGTATCCTTTGGCATAAACTGCTAGTTGGTCCCTAGACAACCAGGATTCGAGGACCGCCACTTTTAAGCGGCTCCCGGCAGACGCACCACTGACGGAACCTAAAACGGGCTGGCACTGGCTCAACAACCCCTCGGCTGGCACTGGCTCTATCTCACGCGCTCAACAACCCCCCGGCCTCGCGGCTAGGAGCGTTGATGACACATACATTGCCTTCCTAAATGTCTTGCGTTTGTATTACGTCGTTTGTAGTCCACTTTTCTCTCATCTACTACTCCTCAGAGGGAGTCCCTTACACATTTCCTAATGGCACGAAGCATACACATAGGGGGTCCTCCAACGGCTGAATGCCGCCACCCCTCTGCGACTCTCCTACACCTTGGGGATTGGCCCCTCGGTGCGTCGCCCAACATATAAACATTTCGTACAAAATCCACTCAAGGTACCATTTAATCGTATACAGGAATGTACCATTGTCCTTAATTCTCTTTCCCCTAGACCCCACGACTAGCCTATGGCTTAGGGTGTCCTGTCTCTCACTCAACGTGGGTCAAGGTCCTAATGAAAACAATTGCTGTGCATCCAGGATTTCTGATACCTTTAAATATTTCTATGATTTATGCATATTGTGGATGCTAAGTGCTTAAACAGTTATGAAATCAATATTGTGCACATGTGGAAAACATCCTTTCAATGATTTTCAACTACCGTTCTTATGCGGCGTTGCACAAACCTAGCACCAAGGAAACCCTCGTGCTACTAGGCCCTTATTTTATAATTATTCACCGATCTATATGGCATGCAAACAAAAACCCAGCAATCTTTTCATCATTTGACTCCACATTTAGACACACTTTAACCACTCTACCCTCCCATCGATCAAATGTTGCATTGTGGTATAGATTTATAGGGCATTTTGCCATCATTTTATGTGTAGAAAGCGGAAAAAACATACTAGAACAAGAAGGTGGGGTTAAACTAGGGCAAATCCTCATGCTTTAGTCCCCACAACCATTCACAAACATTGTTCTTAATTTTCATTAATTTTTCGCACCCAAAATGCATTTTCCCCCTATTTTTAGTGATTTTCCTCAATTTTCCTTGTATTTTCCCTTATTTTCTGCATTATTTAATTACTAAAAATTCAAAATAGGTTATGGGCTGTGGCCCTTAGTTCCTTCGTGCAGCAAAAATGAAAATTTAGTTGGTGTTCCTATTCATTTTTCCATTTTTATGCCCAAAAACATCATTTTCCCTTGATTTTCCATATTTTACGTGTTTTAGTGTATTATTTTGAGCCACAAGATGCATATTTTTCTGATTTTCTGATTATGATCAACAAGTACTCATGGAAAATAGCAACATAAACAATTTTTAGCCCACATGAACAACATTTCATCAATCAAAAGCCATGAAATCTCAAATTTCCTTTGAAAAAATTGAATTACCGCTTATTTGCGTGTTTCGGGTTTCATGTCCATGGCTGCAAATCTGAAAATCAGCAGCATTTCATGCTCATGACGATCACAAATCACCATTTCCAGCCCGTGGAGCAATCCGATCAATGCCGGACAAGCCTCCATCATTCTTTCTTCTTCCTTCTTCTTTCCACATGAATTCCCCCTTAGAAGAGAGAGAGGGAGGAGAGAGAAAGACTAGATTTCTATCTCAGCATTCAGGCCATCAATTGAGGAACAAAGGGCGGTGATAAGATCAGCATACAGAGGGGAATGAGGGCCAATGATCAGTTGGCATGGTTGTTCACAGGCAGCATGAGGCATCTCCCATCCTTCAAGCGCAATTTTCGACGCTCTCTGATGGCACCCTCTTCCCACATTTCATGCTTCTTTCTTGCATGAAACTTTCATGTGACATTTAAATTTTTGGGCTCCCAAAGGTTACTTGCCCATTTTGGCCAAATTTTGTCCACCCCTTCGCATCTTGACCGTTTCCTTGGCCATTTCCCCGTCCGGACTCGGAATTGAACTCTGAAAAATCATGGGCATCCGGCTTAGCATCACGCATTGGCCAGTAGCTCGTGTCAACCCGCACAACTGTCTGAAAAATTATGAAAAATCAACAAGTGTCACTCGGGCACCTTTAAAGCACTTTGGTGCTTAAAATCGTCCTAGATCGAGCCGCCGCCTTTGACATTGGATATTTTTCCCTTGATATTCATAATTTTTAGCTATTTTTAAGCACTTCCCGGCACCTAAAATTCCACTCTCATTTGCCATGTATGAAATGAAGTTCCAGAGGAATTGAAGCTTAAGTCATTATCTTTCAAAGGCATCTTGACAAAAAAAATAGTAATTAAATACGTTTCAAATGCAATGATGCCTGAAGAGAGGGTCCTCTGCTAAACCACACTAGTAGGGAGTGTGGAGGAAGTCTGCCATATCTGCAACTCTGAAACTTACAGTTTTGGTCTTCAAGGGGTTTCATCTGCTGAAACACCTATGGGTTGGTTGCTAAAGCACAGCAGCGAGGGAGTAAGACGGAGTGGATGTTGGGCAACACACCGCCATTGGCGATGGTAACGTGGCCTAGCAATTTGCTAAGCTCCTCGTCGTTGCGGACGGTGAGCTGGATGTGGTGGATGCGCGTCTTCTTGTTGTCGCGCGAAGCATTACTGGCGACCTCCAAAACCTGATTTGCTAGATATTCTAGTTCTGTCGCAAGATACACCGGGGCACTGGGAATTGTAACCCTGCCTTTGCGCTTCATGAGATAGCCTTCTTGCCTGATGCCTTACCTCTCTTCGTCGGAGCTTGCTACCTGTATGCCTTGAATGATGACGATTCTGTCGTGCTAGCGAGTGTGCAGTACTCCGTTCCTACAGAGCGGGCCTATGCCTAGACGAAGGTGCTGCTCAATTTGATCGAGGCTGAGGACGTGCTGGTGCTTGCGGCGGTCCCAAGCACACATTTTCGGGGCAAGATATCTGTCGATGAACGGCTTATCTTCAGGCTGGAGACCGATCGGGTGCGAACATCAGAAAATGGACACTGCTCCATACCGTATTATCCTTCCGGTAGCCTGGTGGATGAAGTTCCGGCTGTCGTTCTCTCCCGTCGCCAGTTGCAGAAGAAGAAAGCGAGGCTGATACTCACATGGCCTGATGTAGGCTCATCTGCCATTGTTGTGCTCGTTTCTCCTCTTCAGCAAAGTCTCCCTGCTACTTTAGTCATGGATTTCTCCCAAGCTCTCTGTTGCTTCACTCATGGATTTCTCCCAAGCTCTGATACCATCTTGAAAAATGAGACAACGGAAGAAATGGAAGGCACGCAAAAGTGAATGAAATTATTCAAAGAGAGAGTCATAATATATATAGATAAGAGAGAAACATCATCGATGACTCCATGATTCTCTCCTCTAATTTCTCCATGATTCTCTCCTAGATTCTAACCTACACACACATGGGCATACCGCCTTACATCATAGATTAGGTCACTCACACTCTTAAGCACACATCTAGTCCTATGTTCACCATGTGAACTGACGCTATCCCCCTTTACATTTAGTCTTCTTGAGTTTGATTTACCAACACAATCTATCCCTTGAAAATCGAGCGTACAACACCCTCAGGTTTAGGAGCATCCACAACATGGAATTGGTAGTAACCAGCGAGGAGGCCATCAGGAGGATCGTGGATTAGTGAAATCTTGCCACATATATTGAAAAGTTCAGACAAGAGCCTGGCCATGGTAGGTGTGTGGAATTCCTGAGGATGTATGACCCCGATAAGTAGAGTGGGACAGTGTCCTTGGCAAAGTAGGGAAGGAATCAAGCAGGTACAGGTCCCCTCAGCAAGAGCTTAGTAGAGAAGGCATTGGGTTGGAACCAAAGGTGGAGAGGAGGCATAAAAGAGACATCCATGCCATGCTGGGGATGAAGAAGAAAAGTGTCTTAACAAATGATGGCATAAGTATCCAAGACATTCCCAACACGGAGGTCAAATTGCAAGCAAAGGTGATCCATGCCCTCTTCTCCAGCCTAAGATATAATTTGCTTATGCATAGGATCAGCTTGCCCGTGCTGGAGAGCATGGCGGCTGATTCACTGCATGAAGTGGATTGGAACGGCTACATCAGGAAAACCATAGATCAATCAGCCCCAGGACACTAGCCCTTGGAATCCTCAGCATCGAAAGGAATCGACAAGAAAAAGCCCTCGCCAAGGCCTCATTCATAGGGTATGGAGGAGTCTTGACCACCCTTATCCGAGAGGCAATGAAAGAAGTGCAAGACGGAGAAGAGGGATTGGATGAAATGCCTGATAGGTCACCTCCTCATCAAGATAAAGAACAATCAAGTGAGAGGACGGTCAATGAAGAAGAAGGCAAGCAAAAAGCTCAATCCAGCAAGAGGAATGCAAGAACGCCTAAAAAGAACACGGCACAGAAAAAGCAAGAGGAAGAGGGAAAGAGAAAGGAGGAAGATGACGTGCAAAAAGCCCAAATTGAGTCAAGAAGAGCAGAGGAAGAGAGGAAGAGAAAAGCCGCAAAACAAGAGGAGGAGTTCAAGAAGAAGAAAGAGGAAGACATTGAGCTAGCCAGGCAAAGATCAATGGAATAGTAGAATGAATAGGGCGAGATGGACACCTTGAGGCTAAGGAGGGAGGAGGGCCCAAGCTCCAGCATTCAGGTGTCTGTAGGCACTCCAACTACAGTGCAGAAAGTCAAAGACAAAGCCCCCATCGATCCCATCACCCCTCATGGTGCCTACCGCCGCAATGACAACGTCCACATGGAGCACCCCAACCATGGTAGATGCCACTAACCTTATGGCTTTGG